>NC_079158.1:58855763-60105763 GCF_947563725.1 Argiope bruennichi
ATCAGATTATACGACATTGATCCAACATTCTATCAGATGTATTTATATCATCTGGGACTAAGAATTTTCCATGAATTTTGCTGAAATATTTTCAAAAAATAAGTACTGTCTAAATAATAAGTTAAACCCCAGCAAACATTGGAATAAATAATACAGTAATATATATTCATAGTGAGACAGAGCAAATAATAGCAGATTAAATATTTTGTAGATTTTTATTTAAAAAAAATATATGTAAAAACAGATTTTTTTTGTATAATTCGTTCATAATGACTGTATTGATGTACGTATGTTTATAATAAAAAAATAAAAGCTAAGCTATGAATAAATGATAAATGACAATATCAATTCTATTATTTATAAATTTGTCTTTGTACAAGTAGAAAAAAATAATTCGTCTGAAACTTAAATCCAATTTAAATACATATAAATTTAAACTAAAATATCTTAATAATTATGGGAATTTTCAATATTTTTAAAAATTCCATTAAAAGTAATTTTTTGGTAAAGTAGTACACATTTCTTGAACCTAATAAAAATATAACACAAGAAAATGAGTATCAAGTGTCTGAGATAAAATTCAGGAGCTGTAAATGAAAGTCAGATGCTATGGTTCTTTTCTCTGGCAGTACTTTCAATCAATATTATACAAAAACTGGTAGTGATTAAAATTTTTTTCAAAGAATTACTTGCTGCGATTGTGAATTGACAATTGAAGATTTCCTGGTAGAGAAACACCAATATATATATCAGGGAACTTCAAGTTCCCCAAGTTTCAAGATTGTTTTCATCAACAGAATATACCACACTCCATGTTTATTATGAATACTAGACTCTAAAAATGCCTACATTAGCAATGTGTCTAAGAATTGGCTTATCCCATTCTTATCATTTTATTCCATAAAAACTGATAAAAATCATTAAATTATATTTAAAAAAAATCAGCCAATCCCAATTATCTGATGTTTGTAAGTTCAAATAATTATTTTAGAAAAGTTTTATTAACTTGATGATAAATTCACCATTTATTTAGGATAAAAATATATATATATATAATTCTACATGAGTCTTAAAAACATATCAATGGATCCTTTCTTATCGATTAATTTTTGATAATCCTTATCGATTAACTATCTTTTATTTAAAAACAGCAGCCTTTGGTGATCCATTGATTCACCGGATTAAATGTTGCGAAAATTTTCAGTTCGATATTGTGAGCAATTTGGTATTAATGATTTATTTAGCAAAATATTTTTAAGTCTAAGTTTTATTAAAAATATAACATAGTATTTTAGAAGATTTACATCATTTTGTTCATCTTTTTTTCTACTGTCTGGATTTTTATGCATTTAATCATATCAAAATAAAGAGTGACAATGTTTAAACATGGGAAGGGGTCTATAAATACTTTGCACTATTATTTCATCCCTGAAATTGAACCTTAACTGGAAGTGTGAAAAAATTTCAAAAATTATATTAAAAGCAAGCCTTTTACTAAAACCTACCCAAGGTGGGAAAATAAATCGAATCTATATATTTTGATCACCAGCATTAGAGAAAAAGATATGAGGAAATATTAGCAGCAACAATGAAAACGCTTGAGTTTTACTTCAAGAATGAAAAAAAGTATTGTAAAATACTCTTAAAAAATTCTTTAAAATTCGATTTAAAATAGAAAAATATTTTAAAAAAACTTAAAAGCTGGAATAAAAGAAGCTAATCCGATGGAATCACTGACATTGTTCATCAAACATTGAAAATAGAATTTTTCATACTTTAAGATGATATACTATAATTTTTGTGCTGTTATGTTAGTTTAACTTCAAATGCTTACTTAATTTTTAATAAATTTAATTTCTAATTAAAATTAAAAAAAATCGAACCGATGTACACATGTGGACTCTCCAAAGAAAATCAGATTGACGGTTCTAAGTGAGACGGACTCTTCTATATAGCGCGCTAACACACACACACACACACACACACATGGAGAGGGAGGGAGGGAGAGAGAGAATTCTGGATTTCGTTGAAGCTTGATCCCCCCCCCGCTGGATTTGTATTTATACACGTTTCAATTTTACTGTTATATATACTGCTATCTCCTTGATGCTGGTTTTGGTTTGCTGATATCATTATTCAAAGGAAAATAATACAGTATCCAAATTGCATGATTAAAGATATTGATGGTTAAAAACAAATTGAATATTGTTCGAAATACTTTTCCAATACTTACGCTTTTCAAACTAGAAAAATAATCTTTTTTAGAAATCTACATACATTTACTTTCTGTTAATAATGGTGGTGATTCTATTCCTGATTAACTGAGTTTATATCTCGCCAAGTCTTTGAGAAAAATCATAAAAATAGAGAATTAGAGTCGTTGATTTTTGTTGATCAAAACAGTAGTTAGAAGCCTGAAGCAGAATTTGACTTAGCTCTAAAATTAGGATCTAGGTTTCTTTTATGGGGGAAATAATAGCTGAAATGTGTCCACAATTACGTTTTTCTTGCAGGAGAGCCAAGGAAGCTCAAAGCAGTCAGCACAAAGAAGCGAGGAATTCACTGTTAAGGCGCAATGTTGCTTAACAATTTTTGACAGCACTTCAGTTTCTACCAGTTTATCTTTCCATTCTCAAGCCTAGTTTAGAGATTGAGGATAGAATTCGCGTACAGTTTTCTAAAATTCAAACTCCTTAACCATTAAATGTCATAACTAATTTTTGACCAATAATGGGTCTGATAGAATTCAAATTTTTCTGAACTGTATTTTTTGAATATTCTTAACGCGACGATAATCATCCATATAGAATGTTTTTTTTTCTGATGAATTTAAGTGATCAGTATTAAAGGAAAAGTAAATCAACAGCGGTATATTCAATTAATGAGAAACAATTTTTACTTTAAAAAAATCTATAAATACATTTAAAAGCCTAGAAATATTTTAAAACAAATAAAATAATGGAATCGGTCATCTTAGAAAGGAATGATCTACTATTTTTTTTTCGAAAATTCACTTTTTTGATGGTTTTACTGTTATTTATAATTGACTCGTATTCCATATGAAAATGAGACACATTTCATTAAATAAGTTATTTCTATACTGATCTCATGCCAGCTTGCGTTTCCTGTTGATCTTCTGTTGAAAATGTCTTAGAACAGGAATCTTTTCTCCTTCACTAATCGTGCTCTGATTTATTAACCCCTTGCCGGCCGCGGGCGTATATATACGTCTCCCTAAGTCAATGTGTTAACTGCTCCTGGCGTATATATACGTCTCTCAACTATATACGTATATAAATACGTGGCACTGGGGACCGAATCTCGCAAGCTATCCTCGGCAGGTAAGGGGTTAAATTTGAAAAAAAAATCATCACCGACAAATATAATCAAATTGAAATGAAATAGCACATACCAAAATGTAGCTGATTATAAAATTTAATGGTCAGCCTTCTTGAAAAAAAAATGTTTTAGCCATTCGCAGAAACGGAAGAATTGTTTCTTAGAAAGCAGATATATTGTTTGGCGGTAAACAATTACTAGGATTTCTACACCGAGCATTTTAATAAACAAGCCTTTTATAAACATCATTTGTGAGAAAGGGTTTTCATTACTGAAAAAAAATGAGAACAAAGGTTTTCTGCAAATACAGAAAACTTCTCTGCCTACCACCAATTATGAGGAAATAAAGAACATAAGGAAGCTCTAACAGTACATACCAGGTATTTAAAGACTTCTAGAGTAAAATAACAATGAGCAGATCTCAATTACAATGGGCTAGCGCCTTCGCAATCTGTAGTTTTCTCTCCCACTTATTTTGCTAATGTTAGTATATACTATTGGGTTTCACCTTGATATTTGTTGATTTTTTTAGTCATAGATTTCATTATAATGCTTTTTATTTTCTCGTATACAAAGCACGAAGGAAGTATTGTAATTGTCAAAAATTTCGAACTCGATATCTCCGCGTTTCACATCTCCCTGAATCCGAGAAATAGATATTTGGAATCATGTCTGTCTGTGAACAAGATAGCTCAAAATGTCTTATGCTCTATGGAAGAAATAAATTTAATATGTTTTTTAACATTAAATCAGTAGATTTTAATCAAAATTTGAATTGAATCAATTCAAAGAAGGTTTAGCTGTCTGAATATAAGATATAGTAAGGACGGATAAAATTGAGTACAAAGATTTAGCATCTAACGTGTAAATTACAATCAAATTTGAAACCCAATTTGTCAAAGGGTTGACCGTCTGTCGATCTGTATTTTCACAAGCATATAAACGCAATATTTCAGACATGTAATGGCATAAATAATGATATTTTATGTGATTACAATTACAACACTGTGTCGAATTTTGATCTTAGTCGATCTGAGAAAGACTTCCAAAGTTATATATTAAGTTTTCCATAATTAATTGCATCCCGGTGATTAAGTGCCAAAAATTGCACATTAATAGACTCTTTCGTATCAGTGTTTGCCAGTGGCATGCTGATAATGAGATACGAGTACATTTATTGGAAAATATGCGAGAACGTTTAAGGGAGATATCACAGTAGCTGTTTAAATTAAAGTGATCTTCCCTCAACTCGGGTTTATTTTTAAAAGGGCAATATATATGGCAAATATTTTTCCTGGGTATACCTTTAAGATTAGAAATTTACTATACAAGCATTTTTATATCATGTGCAATCCTCTTTAATGAGAAAAAATGACTGCTTTGAATTTTTTGGATGTATAATGGAAATAATTTTTTTTTGTGCTACTGTGAAATTTGTAAGAATGGACATGATCCCTTTTCAAAATCCACGATTTAATTAAATTTCTCCATTTCATGCTTTTGTGATGTTAAATTTTCTTATTCTTCTCTCAAATATTTTTTAAAAATAAGCAATAAAAATTAAGAAAAAACTTTCAAAAATAAAATTTTGCTTCAGTCGATAAGCAAGCAAAAGAGGAGAAAAAAAAAATGAAAATGGAATGTGTCACAAAGATAGAAAAAAATAATTCGAGCATCAGGGCAACCGTAAAAACACTAGAGCAGACTTGATCTTAAACTCATAAAAAAAAATGAGAAAGTGGGCGGGAAATCTCGAGAGCGTCACGTTCTTTAACTGAGAACCACGCTGCTAATGGCCAGAGCCTCTTATCATTATAGCTGTTCTTTCCGAAATGCAAAAAAAAAAAAAAATTACGAGAAGTGTGATAGGAAGAAAATAAGAAGTCTAATTCTGTTTAAGATCCTCAATGTGATTTGGAAACAGTGGGAAATGTTTTTTGTTTCTTTGAAAAGATCTTGAGGCTTTTAATGGGTCTCTGCAAGATGCGGAATTGAATTTGTCGAACACATCCCATCAAATATTAAAATAATGATTAATGATAGATTGATTAATAGATTTATTAAAATAACGTTCTTTTGTACCGTGTTTGACTTATTACTTAAAGTGAATTAGATATCATAAGCATGTTTTATTATAACAAGTTGCGAGTTTGTCTACTAGTTTATTTATAAAATAGAAACACCATTTTTTCAAAAGACATTAAAAAATCAGTAGAATTGACTTCTCCCCGAAGTTTTCTCATACACAGTGCACTCCCGGGTATCCGGTTCGCGACTATCCGGCTTCCGTACTATCCGGCCTAGTTTTCTTTTATCGTAATTCTGCGGAAGGCAACGCGTTGTATTGACAACTTTGCCAAGTCATTGGAAGCGGTCGTCTGCTACGATTTTCTTACGTGTTGTGTGCAAAATACAAGTCATGACAGGAGAAGAGCAGCGTTCTGATCGTTGTTCATTGTTTCGTCAGTGTGTAACGGATCTCAGTTGTTGCTGCTGTGCTTGATTATAACTGCACATTACACACAGTATTCGTAAATTGTTCTTGAGGTATGCTTAATGTTGTTTTAAGTGTACCAAAATGAAGATTTCAGAATGGGTAATAAAAGAAAAACAAGTGGTAGTGACTATGGAGGAGAAATTATGCTCTATTCAACGATTAGATTCTGGTATAACAGGAAAAAGATATAACTTCGGAGTTGGAAATTGGGAAAAGTACATTTTGAGACTGGTAAAAAATTGGACAGAAATTGAAAAGGGTCGTGTTGCACAAGCTAACGGAAGTGGAATAGAAGCAAGAAAAAACATTCACATTCTACGATAAATGGAGAGCTTAGTACTCAATAAGAAGTGAAGCAATACAGAATAGAATAGCATGTTTTGGCATAATAATGTGTCTCCTGGTATTGGTGGACAAAGAAATGAGTTCATAAAAATCAGGCCTATCGGGCTTTTTTGTTGTCTGGCCTCCCTTCCGCCACATTAGGCGGATACTCGTGAGTGTACTGTATTCCCTAATAAAGATATTAAACCCCTCACCCGCAAAAATTTTGGGACCTTGAGCAAGGCCACGAATGCCACAGGTACTCAGATTTTTATTTTCAGAGTCCTGAAATTGAGGGCTTTTATTTCTTAATATAATGTGCAGAAAACCGAGGCTGCATTTTGTGAATGTTTGGCGTATTGAGTAGAAATATTCATATTTTATGATTATAAATTACTGAAAAATATGCTATTACCTTGTTATTGACATCTCAGAATGATTGTCACAGATTAGCTAAAACAAAGTTGTAGTAAAAAAAATCATGGGCATTGGCAAAGTTCTTAAGAATTAAAAAAAAGAATACTAACTTTAGCACACTTTAATAGCACGTGTAAATATATAGTAACATCAAAGGTTTTTTTCTTAACTTGAGAATTTCTCTATCTATACTGCTCATGAGTTCTCAAATCAAAACTAATTGTTAAAAGCAATTTGAAACAAATAGTGATCCACTAACAACAACAAAAAAATGTAATGCCGAACACAAAATAAAAGTGCTGTATAAAGGAAATATTAGAAATAATTTCCAATTGATATTAGAATATTATAAATCAGCAGACCTCTGTTCATTAATTCATGAAAGTCGCATTCTTATAAAGTTTTCAGAAACTCTAATTGGCAAATGGAATGCGGTCAATAATATGCATGTAAATTTATTAGAGAATGTACGAGAAAACTTTTGGGGGATATTTTTATGTAGCATTAAAATATTTCAAATCGAATAATAAAAATTCTACGAATGAATCGGTAATCAATTACGTAATGATTTTTTGGAACGATATAAATATAGATTTTTTACAATCAATAAAAAATATGTCAAAATCATCCTAAGTATTTTGTTTGAAATATTATGATGTATGGAAGATAAATACAAAAATACATTTTTCAAAATATATATGCATTTTATACATAAGCATTTTTTTTTTTGAAATCACATCAAAGAATTAGCAGAACTTTTTGTTCCTGCTCTGGGAATAGATGGAGAATTTTTTTTAAAAAATCCACGTCTATGTGTGAGAAAAGAAATTCGAAATACTAAGAAACTACAAAGAAAAAAAAACTTTACCAAGAATGTAATATTGTTTTGATACCTAAAAAGCAAAAAAGAGCATCAACAAAAATACAAGAATGGATTGTGTCAAAACACATATTGCCCGAAAAAAAAAGCACCACCAAATAAAAAAAATCAAATGGAAGGGTAACCTTCAAAACACCAGAGTAAAGGTCCTAACCAAAACTCATAAAAGAATATGAGAAAGTGGGTCGAGCACATCACGTACCTTAACTGAGAACCGCGCTGCTAATGGCCGGAGTCTTATCATTATAGTCCTTCTCTCAGAAATGCGAAAGAAGTCTACCCAAATTACAAGAAAAGCACTGAAGAAAGGGAAAAGTCTGATTTTGTTTTTTACAAGGATCATCTTGATATTAAGCAGAGATGGGGAAAATGTAGATTGATGGAATTGAATGTCTTTTTTTTAAGTTCTTTGTTTAATGTAAATATCATTTAACTGAATTTATAAAAATTTGAATTAATTTGTAACATTTACAAAAGAATTATATATTTTAATGTAAATGTAGATTTTTCAAATAAATTAAATAAATGTTTTGTTTTTTTTTAATTTTAGTATTGGTGTAATTTTTTATTCAAGAATTCAAAACTCATTCCCATATTTCTAACTAAGTTTTTCATGCTGTTTTACCCCAACTTTATTTCTAGTAAAATAAAGAGATTGTTAGCTCTTAACAGATTAAACCATTTGACCCAGATATTAGTTACTAAATTTCTATGTAATACTAAATTTTAATGTATATTATTAAAGATTATTAAAATAATATTTTACTTTGAACAGAGTGAATTGATATCTAAAAGTATCTTTTAAAAATATTAATTAGAATTTTTCATTAATTTAAAATTTTGCTAGAACTTTAGTATTTTTCTATAACTTATATAAACGAAAATATTATTTCACACAAATAATTGTTATGCCATTTTTTTAAAATTAAGAAAAATTATATTTTTTAATTACAGCAATTTAATTATCATGCAGTTTCCAACTATTTTCGTTAATTGTTTAGAAAATATTATTTTAATAATTTTTAATAATATATATCATTGTTCAAATGAATTCAAATTGTTTTAATTGTTTAGAAAATATTATTTTAATAATCTTTAATTATATATATCATTGTTCAAATGAATTCAAATGATTTTAATAGTTTAGAAAATATTATTTTAATAATCTTTAATAATATACACCATTGTTCAAATGAATTCAAATTGTTTTAATTGTTTAGAAAATATTATTTTAATAATCTTTAATAATATATACCATTGTTCAAATGAATTCAAATTGTTTTAATTGTTTAGAAAATATTATTTTAATAATCTTTAATAATATATACCATTGTTCAAATGAATTCAAATTGTTTTAATTGTTTAGAAAATATTATTTTAATAATCTTTAATAATATATACCATTGTTCAAATGAATTCAAATTGTTTTAATTGTTTAGAAAATATTATTTTAATAATCTTTAATAATATATACCATTGTTCAAATGAATTCAAATTGTTTTAATTGTTTAGAAAATATTGAATTGCTTGATTTTCTTGTATTGTTGAAAGTTGGCAAAAAGGAAATCTGTTTAATATTGTATAGTTTAACTAAAGTGTTAAAAAGGGAAGTTAAATACGGCAAAATAATACGATGCGCGATTATAAGACAGAATATTAGGACAGTTGTGTTTCTAATGGTATTATGATATGAATAATGATATTATGATATTTAATGATATTATAATATGAATGATGTTATGGATGATATTACGATATTGAATGATATTATGATATTGAATGATATTATGATATTGAATGATATTATGGATGATATTACGATATTGAATGATATTATGCTATGAATGATATTATGCTATGAATGATATTATGCTATGAATGATATTATGCTATGAATGATATTATGATATTATGCTATGAATGATATTATGATATTATACTATGGATGATATTATAATATTGAATGATGTTATTATGATATTTAATGATATTATAATATGAATGATGTTATGGATGATATTACGATATTGAATGATATTATGATATTGAATGATATTATGGATGATATTACGATATTGAATGATATTATGCTATGAATGATATTATGCTATGAATGATATTATGCTATGAATGATATTATGATATTATGCTATGAATGATATTATGCTATGAATGATATTATGATATTATGCTATGAATGATATTATGCTATGAATGATATTATGATATTATGCTATGAATGATATTATTATATTATACTATGGATGATATTATAATATTGAATGATGTTATTATGATATTTAATGATATTATAATATGAATGATGTTATGGATGATATTACGATATTGAATGATATTATGATATTGAATGATATTATGGATGATATTACGATATTGAATGATATTATGCTATGAATGATATTATGCTATGAATGATATTATGCTATGAATGATATTATGCTATGAATGATATTATGATATTATGCTATGAATGATATTATGATATTATGCTATGAATGATATTATGATATTATGCTATGAATGATATTATGATATTATGCTATGAATGATATTATGATATTATACTATGAATGATATTATGATATTATACTATGAATGATATTATGATATTATACTATGAATGATATTATGATATTGATTGATATGATGTTATTATGAATTGATTCCATTACTAAAAATCATTTGTACAACAAACAAAATAAGTGGGAGATTAATAAAATAGTACAGTTCTAGTATCGATCACAATTCCATACTTGAAAGTGTTACTTCAGCTAGTTAAAAAACACAATTCTATCTTATTTAGTACACCAACAAAATTGCTTTTTTAAATATATATAATAATAATAATAATAGATAAATTTTTAACTCTACATTAAATTTTTTTCAAATATAAAAAACTCCAAAACTATTACTGTTTTGTATAAACTTAAAGTAAAAAAATATGCAAATTTAATATAAATATAATGATGAAAAGTTTTCATCAATCATAGATTAAAATATGATTCTTTATCCTGTAAATACACCTGGAATTTGTCGAATGCATTTAAAAATTTTTTTGTGAGAATTCAATATTCTCTTCCCTATATTTCTCACTGTCTTAACAATTGCTTATTGTTACGTATCAAAATCTTCTACAATTTATCACTGAAAGACAAGTAAAAAGAAGGAAATGCATAAATTCTGCTTCTTTTATTCAATTTAATCTTTTGAAAGGAATCTGCTTGTGTGCTCTATTTTCAATCATTTTTCAAGTAAAAATATTTATAGATTCCTCTTTTAGCATGATACTAAAAGCATGATATTTCTAAGGGAAATTTCGAAAGGTATTAGCTTTTAAAAAAGTCAATGCTGGATATTTGAATGGAAAAAGATGGGCATATGGTTAATATCCTATATTTAGATTTTGTATCTTTTATGGCAACCTAAAGAATGATTTATATTACAGACATCATTCATAATTTTTATATTCTTCATTAAAATAATAACATCTTAAAAATATTGTGTGTTGCTTTAAAATATATTTAATCTTAAACTTATCTCTTCTCTTAGATCAGTTCTAAATCTTAGTTGACTGGGAGTAAGTTTTCTAGACTTTTATCAATTCTTTTGTAATATAATAAATTTTGAGTTTAGTTTCGTTGTTTTCTGATGAGGATCGACTGTGCATTTCTTTTCTCTAACCTAGCAGTGATAAAAAATTTTAGAGTTAAGACTACTTAACAGATTTCATTTATTTAGGTGATATTGATTGGAACTATGGAATTCGATGTTAATAGAGCTATCGCTAAAATTCGAAGGCCCATCATTTTTGTCTTGAAATCCACATTCTAGAGAGAAAATTCACCAATTGCCGTTTCTCATGGATGGGCATTCATTTTATGACTCTCGTTACAGAGTTTCAAAAAGAAATTAAAATAGAGTTCTAATAGATATTGTCAAAATTCCTGCCTTTTTAGAATCCTTTTTATCGCCAAATGCATTGCCATACTACCAAATAGATGCCAAGGCGAGTTGTCATTAGTGTGATATCCAATCAGCATCTTTTTTACTTGCATGTAAAATCACTTCCTGAATAGATATCGTCAAAATTCCTGCATTTCTAGAATAATTTTTATCGCCAAATGCTTTGTCATACCACCAAAGAGACGCCAAGGCGTGTCGTCATTAGCACGACATCCAATCAGCATCTTTTTTACTTGCATGTAAAATCACTTCCTAACAAGGAGCTTAACTATGCGGGAAAACATTGTTACGAATCTGTAACAAAATTACACATTTAGCTAAAGTGGCACAAATGCTTACTAAAAACTACGAAGTTAAACACAAAACACAGCGTGTTTTGCAAGTATATGAGAAATTAAGAGCACATCTCTGCTGGTTATGAATGAAATAAAAAAATAACAAATAAAGTTGGAAATGACAGCATTTTATTTGCTTATATCTTTAAGAAGCATTAATTAATACAGCTAACAAGCAGCTTTCACTTATTTTGAAACAAAGCTCAGACAGTTGATTTATGAATATTTATACCAAAAGAAAAAAAAAGTCATTAAAATTTCATCTTATTTAGAAAGACAGTAACAACATGTATGTTACTGTATTCATCTGGAAGAAAAAAAATTCTTTTCTTAATTATCCTAATTAAAGAGACATCAATTTTCGAGTTTTTTTAGCTCTAATTAGCTTTATTTGTTTTCGGTTTTGCCACAGGAGCTTGTGAAAATCGACGAAATTTCAAAGGTTAAAGCTGAATCATAATCAGTTGAAACAAAGGAAAATGAATAACGTTCAATTATTTTTATTTCATTATAAATGAAAGCAGAAAATAGGTGGTTTTACTGTTAGTATTTGTCAGTTATTAATCGTTTGTTTTAAATAAGCTTGAAGGAAAAAATAATGTAGGAAATAAATGTAGGAAAATGAATGATAAATGAGATAAAAACGATTAATTTAGAGATATTTATTAAAGAATTTTAATACAATGAGGAAGGACAATTTTTGTGACGTCATTGTTATATAATAAATATAATCGTACATTAAAGGGTATAGGAGAATGGCAATGGTTCCATTTTGAATAATTTTTGTCAGAATGTTCTTTAGGTGGGTAGTTGTCTTATAGTGATTTATTGAAAAAAAAATATTTTTTAGTATTTGATAAAGATGTAGCACTATGTCCTTATTTTTTCTTCTGGAGTTTATCAAGACTTAATTTTTACGAAAAATAAATTAAAAGTACACCTCAAAGTATTAATTGTACAGTGTATTACGTTGAGAAGGGGATATATAAACTTTTTCCTCCTGCATAATATACAGAGGACGAAGAAATAAAATCGTTGAAGCACACTTTATGGGAATCGCATAAGCAGCAACAGATTTTGTTTAAGGTAGAACGTTGTTTAATCGTTTAGCACAATATAGTGCTAAACTACATAGTGCTGTTTATTCGTTTACTATAACTACTATCTCTTAACATAACACTGTTTAGTTGCTTAATTTAATATAAAACTATTTAATTGTTACTGCTTTAATTGTCACTGTTGATCATTTAATATAACATTATACTGTTTAATAAAATATTTTGTTGTTTAATTGTTTATTATAAAACAGCACTATTTAATCACTTAAAATAACAGTATTTATAGCTTAACATATCACACCACAATTTCATCTCTTAATATAAGATAAAACTGTCTAATCGATTATCGTAATATAACAAAGTGTAATTGCTTAACATAACACTGTTAATAGTTTAACTAGACACTGTATATTCACTTATAATAAGTGTAAAATAACACTGTAACTAGACACTGTATATTCGCTTATAATAAGTGTAAAATAACATAATGTATAATAACGCAGTGTAATCACTTAACATAACATTATTTAGTCGCTTAAGATAACACTGTTTAATGGTTTAATATAATTAGCACAGTTCATTCGCTTAACATAATATTGTTTAATCGCTTAGTATAACACTGTTTCTTCGTTAAACATTAAACCATTTAATCGCTTAATATAACACTGTTGAATCGTTTGATATAATAAGCACTGTTTATTCGTTTAAATAATACTCTTTAATCACTTAGTATAACACTGTTTAATAATTTTATATAATAAGCACTGTTTATTCACTTGACGTAATATTGTTTGATCGCTTAATAAAACACTATTTAATCGTTCCATATAATAAATATTGTTTATTCGCTTAACGTAATACTGTCCAATCGCTTAGTATAACATTGTTTAATCAGTTGATAAAATAAGCACTGTTTATTCATTTAACGTAACACTGTTTAATCGCTTAATATAACTGTTGAATCTTGTAATATAATTAGCACTCTTTATTCGCTTAACATAATGCTGTTTAATCGATTAGTATAACTGTTTAATCGTTTGATATAATAAGAACTGTTTATTAGCTTAACATAGCACTGTTTAATCGTTTGTTATAATAAGCACTAAATTCGTTTAACCTAATACTGTTTAATCGCTTAGTATAACTCTGTTTAATCGTTTGATATCATAAGCACAGTTTATTAATTTAACATAACACTGTTTAATCGCTTTAAATAACTCAACACTATTTATAACTTAAGCTAACGCTGCTTAATTGTTTAACAAAACACGCTTAACATAATATAAAGCTGTCTAATATAGCAATGCTTATTTGCTTAACATAACAATGTTAATCGTCTAACGAGACACTGTATATTCACTTATAATGAGTGTAAAAAAACACAGTGTAACGTAATGTGTAATAAAGCAGCGTAATCGCTTAACATAACATTTTTAAATCACTTAATTTATCACTGTTTATTAGCTTAACGTAATACTGTTTCATCGCTTAATGTAATAAGCACTATTTATTCGCTTAACGTAATACTGTTTCATTGCTTAATGTAATAAACACTATTTATTCGCTTAACATAATACTGTTTAACTGCTTAGAATAACACTATTTAATAGTTTAATATAAGCACTGTTTATTCTCTTAACATAATACTATTTAATCGCTTAATATAACACTGTTTAATCGTTTGATATAATAACTGTTTAATTATTAATATCTAATGTCAAATGAACGAATAATGGAATAATAAAAATGTGATTAAAATGCATTTTATTTTAAGAAAGGAAACTAAATGCTGACTTTATACCTTTCATGAAATATAATATTCTCTTCTATGAAGATTGCTATCTAAATGAACGGGAAACTGCTTTCAGAATCTATTCTACTTTTCTTACTCAAAAGACCAAAAGTTAAATTTTGAAAGAAAAGAAGCAACATTCCTCAAATTGTATCAGTCTTGGCAATTATTTGCGTTTTGTCGAGAATAAGACCCGCACTCATTATCTGTCTCATTCTCCTGTGAGGCAGATGCTCGTTAGAGGAATAATTATTATGCAAATTTAATGAGTTGCAACTCTAATTGCCCTCTGCTGAGTCAACATGTAAGCATTCGATCTGTAGTCATTAGAATCTTAAAATTCTAAACTCAGGTTTTAAATAATCAAGTGATAAAAATATCGAATCGATAAAAAATTATTTTATCTAGATCATTGAATAAAAAATGGCTTTTTATAAATATTTTTTTAGAAAATAAATTAGGTGACTTTTTTTATTTAAAGGAAGTTTGAATGGTTTTTATTCTTTACTTTTCATGAATCCCCAGAGCTTAATTCAAAATAGTTATTTAAAAATGCATTTTTTTTATTATTTGATACAAATAATTAACGAAAGTTAACAAAAAAAACGCTGTTTTCGAGAGAGATTAGTTGTTTTTAATTGCCTTTGAACAGAATTTTTAGTAATTATAGACTAAGCGAAAAAATATCAGTTTTATTAAAAACATAATAAGTATTTTGAAGTAAAATAAAGTTGCCATTTGCCTAAAGTAAAAACAAGTTATTTAAAATTCATGAAAATTTTTTACGATGAAGTAAAAAATTATTAAACACGCAAATGTTTCGAACATAATTAATGTTCTTATTTAAAATTTAAACCACTTCAACATTTTCGGTAAATGTTATTGTGTTATGGAATAATGTCTCCAAGTAAGATTAATTTAAAAAAATATTTTACGATTTTAATTATTATTTCAATATAAATAGATGAAATAAAAAAATGTTTGCAGTTTTATTAATAATAGGATAAGGATTTTAAAATAAATAAACATCTTTTATGTTTAATAAATTCAGTTTATTTTAAAAATTATTAAATATTATTTAAAATGCTTTAAATAAATATTAAAGCATATTTTTTCCTAATATAAAGTAGTATCTTACTTTCCAATTCGAATTATTTAAGAAATTTTAGAGAATTAGGATTCAAATTAGCGATAATTTTGCCTCCATTCCAAATATAATATGAAACATTATTTAAAAGCTGTGATATAGGATTTGTGAATTATTAAACAAGTGGTTTATAATATAATTATGAGTGAAATATTATATTTGAAAACTGTAAAAGAATTGGAAATGTCTAATTGCATTTAAATTTAGAAATTCTTGCAAACAAGCGTGCCATAACATTCATGTTAAAGTTAATTACATGGTTTAGAAAGATTTAGAAATTACATTTGAATGCAATATACTTCTGTTTGAAACGCATTAAAGTACTCCTAATTATAATTTAACAGCAAGATAAGGAATCCGTAAAATAATTATTGAAGTTCTCTTTAACTATTATGACATTCAAGAATAATATGGCATTGGAAATACGATTGATAATTTGTATGGAAAATAGAGATTGTCACTGTTTAAATCATGGCCAAAATTGATACATGCTAAATCTTTAGAAACGGATACATGCTTCCAGTTCGAAAAATGCTCTAATTGATGTAAAGAAAAATATTTTTGGGTGCTTATTCATTTAATATGAAACAAAACAATATCTTAATTTTTATATTATATACCTATAAAAGATATCTCAACATTAATGCAAGATTTGAATTTCCCATTATTTATGCAGTAAATTGTAATATAAATGTACACTTTACTTAAAAAAACAGTATTAAAAACTATTTAAAATAAGTAAAAATAGAGCGTTACACGATAGAATAACATATTTTCATTGTTGAACAATATTTCAAAAATTATAAAAGTCTGTGACCTCTGTTTAAAAAAAAATTGAGAACTGGCCTCCTAGCTCGTGTGATTTAACACCATTGGGTTTCTTTATGAGGTTATTTGAAGTCAAAGGTTTATGCCAACAAGCTCACAAATATTCGAACATTGCAGGAGGAAATTCAATACTGCATCAACGAAATTCATTCGCATTTATGCAAAATATTCATGGAAAATTTCGACAAAAGAGTGCGTATCTATCAGCAATGGCGTGCCCTTTATGTTATTCCATACATAATCCTATCCTGTGTTCTTTACAGTTCAACAAAAATATAACAATCCAAAGGAAAAAAACTGTTTTTTTTTTTTAAATTTAATTTAGATCTTGCGTTAACACGCTGTTCTATCGTATAACGCTTCATTTTTACTAATTGTAATCAGCTGTCAAATGGTTTTTTTAATAAGTTGTCAACACTTGACTGCACGAATGGTGACAAATTCAAATCTTGCGTTAATTTTGCGACACCTTTTATATACTTTATGCTTATATTAGGTCTATCAGTCCTATTTAATAAAATATTTTCGATATATTCAAGTTTTAAACAAAATAAGCTTCTATTAAAACTAACTTCGATTAAAATTAACCAAGTTATGAAGCTTTGAGTATCAATATTTGAATAATTTTAAGCCATTTTAAAGATCGAATGCCCGGAGACTTCCTCAAGATTTCTGATTGGTCTGAAATAATGAATTTGAAAGATTTATTGTTCTGTCGGTTTTAAATATAAAACTTTTAAATCTAAAATTTAATATGTAAGATCTAGCCATAATTAGTCAAAAAAATTTCTAATTATGGCTAACACAACGGGAAAACTGTATAAAAATTTAGACTTCTTAATTTCTAGCAGTACTTTTATTGACAGAAGTGACATAAATTATAATGATGTTCTGTAAATAGATAGACAGACTCAGAGGTTGTTAGTAGGCATGAAAAAAATTGAAGTAAAAGATGGCGTCGTAAATCATGTTGAGAGGTTGAAAAAAAATTGCATACAGGCTCTGAGACCAGATAGTATTGTCAATACACATAATACGCACTTGTAGGTGATGTATAATCTCCACACCAGTGTATCTTGGAAATCTCAGTAAAGATTGAGAATCATTGCGTGGTCAAAAATCAGGGGTGATTATTTCTTGGAAAAAAAAGCAGCTGGAATGGTCTTCTCTAAACTTTCTCGCATGCATTTTAATAAATTTTCTACACCCTCTCATCCCGCATAAAACTGTGGATTTTGAGTAAAGGCGCGGAATCTTGTATGACATGGATAAAGGATAGTTAAGAAATTTAGTTCTTCGATGTGAATCTAGAATTTTTATTGAATCTATTGCAGAATACGCATTTTGGAGCCTCGTTGCCGGCAAATCAAACGAAAATTTGACACACAATATAATTGCAAGAATATAATATGACGAATTTCCCTAATTTAAGTAATTTGTTTATAATTTATTGCGTTTACTTGCATGCGGATGTATAGACCGATAAATGGTCAAGTTTTTGACAGATTTGGTTTGAAATTTTGACTACTGTCTATAACATAGATGATAACCTGTATGTATTCTTATCTACACAGGTCTATTAGTTTGTATTTTATAGTTTTTGAATCCATTTGTATTCGAACAGCCAGGCAGAGAGATTTTCTATGAAAGAATTTTGCTGAAATTTTGAATATAAATCTACAAATTCCATACCAAATAACCATAATTCTTTGTCCCCATGTATGTTTGACCATAAATCTATGTACCAAATTTTAGTCGTCTATTTCAAAGCGTTTTTGACTTATCGGGTTCACAGACAGATTAAATACTAAAAATGTACTAAAAATGTACAGAGCGAAGGAGATTCAAAATGTGGGGATTTGTCAAATCTTGAGTTAGAATTTCTTTCACAATTACAATACTTCTGTACTTCGCATACAAGAAAGACTAAAAGGAAACACCCTGATTTACTCTGTTGCCAATCCTTATACATGATGAATAAAAATACCATTCTTAAAAGTGTTATATAAATACCATCAAATTAACATGTCATTTAACGAATACTAAATGCTGCTGTACCTGAAATCTTCTTAGGGAACTGCCTATATATTTAAAATTGTAAAAATTTTGAAATTTTTTTATGGCAACAGCCTTTTATGATGCCATAAATAGATTTCGCGATAGAAAAGTGATCCTTAATAGAAATTTTGATTAATATGCTACAGTGCGCGAAAAAAGTATAAGGACAACATGTAATTGCATGAAAATATGCTTTATTTCCATTTCACCTAAATGAACTTTTTATATTTCTTACTTCTGCTGTATAATTTTGTGATAACACTTATACCACATAAAAAGCATAATTTAGCTTCAAAATATTGATTTTACAAAATTTAACAATAAAGAAAATACGAAAAAAATTATAAGGACATGTTGTAAAATACTTAAAAAATGTTTCAATAATCAAAAAAACTACCTTTTTTTTTCAATCACTTGAATAAGCCGAGAGGTCATAGATCCTGAAAGATCTTTTAAAATGTCCACAGATATTTTTTCCCAAGCGTCTTTGATAGCGACGACAAGATCTTGTGTACATTGATACTGTGTGCCGTTTTTATAAACTACTCGGGCTAGAAGTCCCCATAAGTATTCGATTGGATTAAGATCGGGACTTCTCGTCGGCCAATCAAGTAAATTTACAGAATTAGCTTCAAACCAGAGTTTTGCACTTGTAGAAACGTGTATCGAAGCATTATCCTGCTGAAAAATATAGTCCCTTGAAGTAATTAGTGGCGCTTCAGGTAACAAACTTTCTCCTAACATATCAACATACCTGTCCGAATTCATTTTACGGTTGATAAATACAATTGGAGTGGTTCCATTTGCCGCAAAAGTGCCCCATACCATAACCGAGCCACCACCATATTGAAGACTGGAAAACACTTCCTTGGTCTTTCGCAGATCATACCAAAAATAACGAAAACCATCAGGTCCATCAAGATTGAACTTTCTTTCGTCCGAAAAAATTACATCAGCCCACTTTTGACCAAGAGAAATGTATTTTTTGGCAAAGTAAACTCTTCTTTTCTTATGATGATTTGTAAGAGGGGGGCGTGACACTAATTTCCCATAAGAAACTTGAGGATGTTTACTCAAAACATTTTGAACAGTCCTTGTTGAGCATGGTAAAGTCAAATTTTGTCTAACTTCATTCGCGGTTTCTCTTTTCTCGCAATCTCTCCTTACAATCATTCTTTTTTGTCGACGAGTGAGAATTTCTGGTCTCCCAGTTCGCTTTTTCATACCATACATCCCAGGATTTTTTAGAAAATTATAAACCACCGTTTTAGATCTCTTGATTCTTTTTGAAATTTCCCATCCACTTAATCCACATTCTCGAAAAGCAACAATTTTTCCTTTTTCAGAGTCGGAAAGTTGAGTTCCTTTGGGCATCGTTTAAAAATTCACACTGAAAGTCGCCGAGTGGGAAATTCTTTTCACAAATGAATCTTTTAACTCGGAATTATCATTCTATGCTTTCAAATATACAAATTTTTCAATAATTACTGGAGAAAAAGCAATGTGCTTATACTTTTTTCCGTTTTCATTGAGGTTTAAAAATCAAAATTTAAATTTTAGCAGATTTAAAATTGAAAATTTTAATTACTTTACGCATAAAATATTTTAGTTTTACTTCTATTTTTGCTGCAAAAATTTGCATACGATTCTGTAAACAAGGCTTCTAGATTTGGCGATTTTTCGCGTGTCCTTATAATTTTTTCGGGCACTGTATGATTATTTCGGGAGATGTTTGAGCTTTTCTGTTTTGGACTTATTACCATGTTTAGATGTGTAAGATTTAGATATTCCTTGAACTGCGGTTATAGTATTTTTAATTTTTCTGACACATTAAAAATATCTGTAAAGTTGCAATCTATATGTTAAAATCGGTTGCTACTTGATGCTAGGCGAAATATTTATAATGAAAATTTCTAGTAGAAAATTCATTCTTTTCCATAAGAATATTGAAACAGTTGTTTAAATTGCACTTGAGTCTGAATCGTCATTATACTGACAGCATCAAAGTGGCACAAACTTGGAGGAATGTTACCAACAACCAACCCAATCTTAATGGAAAAACTAGTGTTAAAGTTCACATTGGTTGATTAGTCAAAGGATAGAACCTTTAACTTTTTACCGCCGATACACATTTGTTGTCCCATAATGCCGTAATCAACTGAAATCCTGGTGAATTAGAACCCCTTTGAACTAGTTCAAAACGAATCCGTCGGGGCGAAAGATTTTCCGTTGAAATGGGGTGTATTTTCCATTGAACACAGAGATAAATCTTGTTAAACTAATGCTCTTTAACTGTCCAACTGAATTTCGTCGAAATTCATGTGGGTCACGGACTTTCCATAGCTCTTCCGGAAATTCCTTGAGTTTCTTGAGTCGATTACTTCTGTTTTTTTGTTGTTCTTAGAGAATTTTATTTTCTAGAATGTTTCTAAGAAGCAACTCTTGTGCAACTCTGTCAATAGCGATTCCAACCGTACAAATTTTTGAAAGGGCATTCGTTTAATTTCGTAGTGCAGAGAAATTGAATTCTGGGATTCGCATTAAGTCAAGTGTGCAAAGCTTAAATTGTATAATGAGCTAAATAAATAATGTTAAGATTTATATGGGCAAAAGAAAAACAAAAGCTTTGTTTTTTGTAGAAACAGACATCTATTTTGAAAAGAAGTATGGAAAAAAACACACACGGAAATAAACAATTTTTCCCCGATACTCGGCGGTTTTCCCCCTCTATTTTGCCATAATTATCATTTTGGAATCATTTGGAATTCGCAGTGATTATTTTCAGAACTTATTGAAAGTGAATAGCATTAGTCATTTGTTTGAGAGGAGATTTCTTTCCTTTCATAACTAAAAATAATTGCTGGCATCTATCAGTGGCTTCAAGCGTGAAAATGATTTCTTATACCAATTTGTGAATGTTTTCAATTCCAATTGATAATTTTTTGTAAAATTCAGACATTCAAACTTCTGAGAAATTTGGATTCAAATTTAAAAAGCTTTGGTTCTAGATTACTGAACAGGAAACCATTCAGACCTATGTCGAGATCTGTTGGTCTTTGGTCTTCCCTGTCTGCTTACATAGGAGACGAACTTATCTTTTTGAACTTCTTGAAAAGTCTTATCACGATTTCGGAAGTTATAAACTGTAGGTATGGTAAAACCAGCTGGAGTGGCCTCCAAAAAACTTTCTCGCAATCACTTTAATGAACTTATCATGCCGCAGGAAGTCTTACATGGTATTGGTGCACAATAATTACGAAATATTAATATTTTGTGTGAATTTAGCATTTTTACTGAATCTGTTATGCCATCCTTGGCGAGTTATCTGGCGATTAAACCTTGGCATGTTTTAAAATTATCCTAAAATCAAATGTGCGTTTTAGACACGTTTTTCTCCACCGATTGCCTAAAAAAATTAACACAAAACTGTACTTTGTGTTACGAAATCCCATATCAAATTTGATATATTTGTCATTGCGTTATATCACGTTTACATTTTTCTGAAAGTACAAATTGACAAGCGATCAACCCGTTGTTGGATTTGGAGCAAAATTTAATAAATGTCTATACTATAGATGTTAAATCTATATACCAGTTTTATCTGTCTTGTTCTTTTCGTTTTGTAATGATCTTATTAACTTATATTCGAACAACTGGGCTTTCTCTGAACAGGTTTTACTCAAAATTTGAAAGAAATGTGCAAATTTGGTGTAAAGACCATATACCAAATTTCAACAATCTGGCTGAAAACGTTTGTTATCTATGTGACAGAAAGACAGATGGACATTTTTCAAATGTGTTTTTCGGAAGCAGTGAGGTCAAAGACGTAAAAATTCGTCAAAATGATGAGTTCCAATTTTTTGATGATGACTATACTTTCTGTATACTACGTATACAAAAAGAAATGTTAAAAAATTATCAAATTTTTAAATTTATTAAAATTCCAATTAAAATGTTAAAAAGATTGCTCCTAGGTGCATATTTTTAGTTTCTAAAATATATGTGTGCCCCATTTGATATCTTTGGTGTACTTGAAGAGTGCTGACATACACACACACGCACGTACATTTTCACACAAACATGCTTGAGATATGCAAGCCCCCCCCCCACACAATTTTATTTATTGTTACTAATAATAGATATTCAAAATTAATTTGTTTTTATAAAGCTTGAATTTACCTTACACTTTGTCAAAACATTCAAGTGTTCCTCTTATAATTTAATATTCTATCAGAGATTCAGCATGAAAAAATATACATGCAAGTTCATATTAATATTATACAGGCAATATTCAGATATTATAATGAAATGAACGTGAATGTATCTGTGAATTGCGTATTTTTCGAGATGTAAGTACATAATTAATTTTTGCATTTATCTCATATATACATATACGAAACAAACTTAAATAATTAAACGATTAGTTAATATTAATAATTAGTAACAATTTTATTTGCTTGTAATTTCATATATATGAGAATGCTTTGAAAATATCAAGAGCAGATATTTTTTAGATATTTCTCACTAATTTATTCTGCTTGTTCAAATAGAATATTATCGTTTGCAATATAAAATAAAACTAAGCGATGGAATGTCTAGACAAAATCTAGACAATTTATATTAAACTTTAATTGAACACTAACATTTCAAATGAAATTCTTGTATAATGTATTCATTTAAAATATTAAATTTAACAAATTAATGTATTTATCACTAACATTAAATTTGTAACAAATTAAAATGTTGATGCAATGACTGAATTTTTTTAACGTTTTTATAATAAATCTTTCCTAATGATTATGTTCCTAGGTATATTTTGCAAGTTTGAGATACGCATATTTCTTATAAATTCAAGTATTAAAAATTAAACTCAAAATATGTTGCAAAACAAATTTGCAAACATTAGAATGTAAAAGGTGAATCTGAAGCCGGGGTTGTAAATTTGTTTGCTTCCATTGGGATTGAAATAGTTAAAATCAATTAATATTTTATTAAAGCAAGTATAAACAAGAATATTAAATTGATGATATGATTTCATTTTATTTATTAGTTTTTTATAGCGCTAACTGCTTTTTTCATTAGCGAAGATCGGAAACGTTAATTCGGCTTAATATTTTTTAAATTGTGATATCTCTATTAATAAGAAAAAATAATAGCTGCATATATATTATTATTATTATTATGTTTGAACAGATCGTTACCCCTCGAATTAACAGATTTGGCACATATATACTTTGAAGGAATTATTTAAATATAAAACGAGATTGTTGTCTTTTACGCAACTATTTTTGATCACAATGAAGCAAAAAATAATTATAACGCTTTTTTTAATTGAAAAAATTTTCAGTTTAATGATATCGATTTAATAAGCATGAAAACTTTTCATAAATTTCGGCAATTTCCTATATGTATTTATGTATGTACATATAACATATATATACATACATATATACACTTAAACATATATTTCCAATCGCAAAATTTCAGCAAATAAGGTACCCAAATGTATGAAAATAGTTGGGCTTATAAAAATAGTTGTAGCATATAAAATTAAAAAGGTTACCGAAATTAAATTTTTATATGGCCCCTATAACGAAAAAATGTCATTGAGTGAAATATTTTTCTTATACTTATCTATAAGGTCAAAAAATAAGGATTCTATAAGGAAGTAAAGAATCTGTAGTTTGTTATCTCTAAACAGTTCTAAAAGCACACTTCCTAGAAGTGCTCCAGAAATTCAGAAAACGATATTTGCATTTTTATACAACTAGATTATGATAACCGACAGCATAAATCGTCTGCGTTTCCAAACGCTTCTTGTGAAGAAATATTTTCAATTTAAATAAAAACACAGTTAGGAGTAAATAATTTTATTTTCTTATTTAACAACTTTTTCTCTGAGGTATCTGAAAGGTTCAGTTTATTAAAATTCTTTTCCCTTCTTTATATAGTCAAAATTGCAATCATCAACTGATGAAAGTGAATAATTAGTAAATTTCTTTTAAGATATAATGATTGGATGATATATTACTAGATAAATATTTGCAGAAGACTTTTTTTTTCTGTATTTAATAAACTTATATTTCTGCAATAAAATGCCTTCATCTGTTTTTGTGATTAAGTGATCTAAATTTAAAATAAGCATATAGCTGGAAATTTCGCAGATAGAAACGTTTTGTGTACATGGATGAATATAAGAAAAATATTTTACTAAATGTAACTTTTCCTTTATAGGTGATGTATAAAAATTTAAATTTTTTTAAACTTTTTACTATCAATTTCCATTGAAGTCAAAATGTTTTCATACAATTTCCTACCTTATTTAATGAAACTTTATGATTGGAAGTATATGTATAGGTGCAATCTTTAGAGAAATAAAAGCTTATTGCACTTTTTTGGAACAATCTGTGTATACTTTCTCTTTATAATTTTCAACAATGCATTTCATTGTTAAAAGGAAATTCAAATAATTTTCATAAAAAATTTAATTCCGTGATTTTATTTTCTTATAAGGAACTAAGAATGAAAATTAATATTTATTAGTAGTGCATTTTATATGACGAATATGAAGATGAATTTACAATGCTGAGAAAGAGAGTGTGAAGTTTTAAATAGGTTACACAAATATATACATATTTACTGGCCTCATGAAAATAGAGAACTCTATTCCATTTAGAAGGTTCATGTATACTTTAAACAGGACAGGTGTAAGGCTATTAAATGGGCATGACCTCAATGTTTGTTAAAATTTAATGCTTAAAATGTTTACTGCCATGACTCACGTCTAATTACATGATCTCTTCTTTGCTATCTCTTAACTAAAGTCGAAAAAAAACATCTAATTAGATAGATAATTGCAATTTAATAATAATTGTGTACCACTTGTCAGTAATGAAATAAGCATTATGTTAAAAACACTTTATTTAAGGAATCATGGGCATCAAATTACGTAATTGAACATAATAAATATACCTAAAGAACAAGCTGATCATCAAAACAGACTGCTTTTATAAAAAATTTAACCAAATTTTGACGTAATTACTATTTTTGGTTTAGGAATTGATTTATGAAAAAAAATGAAGACAAGAAACATTTTAAAATTACATTTACAAGAAAGATTTATATTCTAACCATATAATGATGCTTCGGAAATCAAACGACTCGTTTAATCAACGACTAGGAAAGCCGTTTCAAAGTTAAAGAGTTAGTTTAAAAATATTAACCGATTTTCTGAAAAATCTAAATCAAAGTGTTCTTCTTTATATAAAGTAGAAATAAAGAATAATTTAATAATTTTATCGAGATTTAATAATATAATTGAAAAAATAATTAAGACTTCATAAAAAGTGGAGAAAGTTTTATAATTAAATAGCCTTAAAATTAGCTAAAGTTTTTAGTTCCCATTTGTAATTATGATTATTTCTAAATTTCTCTTTTTAAAATAAGCAATATTTATTGATTTCATTTCTAAAATTAGAATATGCAGTTGTTTGAGATAATGCCATTCATAATTAGATTATTTCCGTTTTACTTTTGTATAAACTATTTTTTTAAATCTTACAATGCAGAAAATTGACTGGAATGTTTAGAATGGGTTAGATTAGTTCCATTATGTTAAGATATTTTAAAAAGGCAGAAAGGTGTTGTAGTTTGGCGAATTGGCATGTTTGGCGCAAGACATGCCAACGGGTGTCTGCTATTTTGATAAGTTAAGAGAAGGACATGAATCAAAGCTTCCCAGATTTGGCTGCTTTTAGTTTCTTCAATATCGCCGACTGAAAATAAATTAGTAATGAGAAATAAGAAAAAACTGTGTATAACATACTCTATTATTTCTGTACGATCCATTGACTGTCTCATACTTTTCTTCCTCTCAGCATATGTACATGTCTAACAGGTCAATCGCCATTTTGTCAAGTCAAGCAATTTCCATTTGGTACTTATTATTTAACGTTGAAGGATTAACGATTCGTTGGCGATAATTTCACCATCTTTATTTTTTAATCTTTCTTACCAGTAATTTTGACATCTTTTAATATAAACTGCGTAATTTCTTCTCGTAAGAGAAGTGTTCATAGGGTGCCCATTTAGTTTTGATGCTACATTTGGCGAGTTTTAGCTCTATCACATTTAATTTATAAGTACATTCCATTTTTATGATCTACTGAGCATTATACAAAAAGGGCACAATTCGGTTTTAACGGCGACTAAAAAGCGGCAAGAAAAGAATTTCGGCACATTATAAAAATATACTCAAGTGCATTATTATTTATTACGAAAAATTTTTAACATGCGAATTGCAAGCTATATAGTTTGACGATTAAAATCGCCAAATGGGCGAAATTTTTTCTTGACGCTTTTTGGTAGCCGTTATTACAACCGACAAGTACCGCAAAGAGATTCATTAATTTTTATGTGCCATGCAATTTCAAAAGAAGGAAAATATTAAAAAACGAAGGGAAACTTGCAGATTATTATATTTGACTTTCATTGCCTTTTCAGGATTATTATATTTGAATTTATATGTTCAAATCTAAGAAAAAACCCTGAGAAAGATCTTTTTCACATTAATATATAGATATTAAGGAAAATACAAGCTTGACGCTAAACAAACAAAACTGACATTTTTAGACTAATATTAAAACTCTAACCAAAATTTCAGAGGTCATATTGAAAAACTAATAAAGGCCACGTTTTCTTTCTTCATATTTATTTCAAACAATAAACTTTTTTGAAAGTTATATTATATTAACTCTATGTACTGTTCCTTCCTCTAGAAAACTTTCAGGAAAATTATTTTCTGGTCTTTTTGTTGTGAAAGTAATGTCAACTTATATATTAAAAGTATTTATTTACTGCCATTTTCATCAATTTAATATAGAATTCTGAAGTTTAAGGGCATAATTTTACAATTATTAAAATAAATGGAATTTTCAGTGTTCTGAGCGAATAACATTTATTTGAAGTGGGAAACTTCACTTCAAATAATGCTGAAATAAAAAAGACAGGAATTTAATAAATGCAAACGATAATAATTATTTTTATCAATTGCCAACAATTATTATTTTTATTCAAAATTCAGCACACAAAAAAATTTACAAACAGAAAATTTTGAAGATTTCACATAATAACAATCATCTCTGCAATTTATTCAAATTTCTGATATTTGATTTTTTTTGATATATGAATGGATAGATTGACTGATAATCAGCCTGATGCTCAAAATTTCATAAAATCTATTGATAAAACTATGTGTGAAACTTCATTTATTTAGACTTTTATTATGATTGAGTTGTCGTTACTTTAGAGTTAATATAAGATACTTAATTCTTTGATAGCTAGTGTTTAAAATTTAATGGAAATAGTTTAAAAAAACACATACGAAATTTTGTACTTGTTGAATTTTGGCCCAGAGGATTCCTTAGCGATTTTCAGATTACGCCAAGTACGCAAAGATAATAGGTTTATTCGGCGATGTTCAGATTATGATAAGATCGCCAAGCTTCATTATACATTTGATGCCAAGATTTCGCCAAGGTGATGCATTTCTAACTTACATGTCGATTTTTAGATAATGTCAAGATAAGTCGAGTAATCACCACCACCACCTTGAGGATGGTGATGGTTTGCATTCTTTCAAATTTATCGTGGGGGGCTAAGAAATAAATATAATTAACAAAGTTAAAAAGATAATTTCCATTTTGAAATAAGTTATCAGAAATTTTGTAATATACTTTGATAAGAAAAAAAAAATGTTATCAAAATATATAATTCCGTTTAATAAACCTTATGAAATCTGCAATTTCATTTTTATATAATTAACTTTAATCTTTGGAAAACTAAAAGGAAATCTTTTGACAAATATAAGTTCAGAATGCTTTCAAATATATGCAAATAATCCGCCTTAAGTCAATATTCTTAGAGAAACTAATCATTTTTGTTTTCGCAATCAAAATATCGAAAATTACCTGCAGATCCTTATTTTCTTAGAATAATTAAACACGAACATAATTTTGTACTGATTAAAAATAAACTGAAGGACAAATTTAATCATGAATATAACTGGTTCGCTTGTGTTCGCAAAATAATCTAAATATTTCCGAATATTCAATTCCTGAATTACTCGACAACTTTAACAATGCTATGTTATTTATGTTATTTTAATTATGAAATCCAGCCCACAGATACGATAGCAGGGAACCTATGGCATAAACTGTATTTTTTAATAAATGATGATGTAATAAACAAAATTATATTTAAATTGTTGCAAAACATTGATAACACAATGTAATAATTCGAAAATAAAAATGCTATGTAAACAGTAATGGATTGTAATTTTCAATATTATTTTACTCTAAATTTTCAATCAATTTCTTTAAATTTTATACATTAAATAAAAATGTGATTAAATTATTTATCCGAGCTAATTTATAATCTTTGTTAATATATTTCTCAAAAGTATTTTGATACTGATGATAAATTATTGAATTAATAATTAATTTTTATAGTTAATATTTAAGTTTTAATGATTAATAATCACAATTATCGCTAGTAAAAATGTCTTAACTATCTAAAATAATCAATTCTAGCATCTTTACTTATATATTTGATATGAAACTTCTAAACATTCAAAAAATCTTTATTTTTTTAATTAATGTAATTTGCAGAGTTAAAAAATATTTTCTGAGAAGTTATCTGCCGTCAATTGAAACGAATCAAAAATAGATTTATAGTTTTCCATTGTACTAAAAATAAAAAGAAGTTTTTAATACTGCAGTTTTTAAATATTAGAAAAGAAACAAGTAACTTTCGAAATTGTTTTCACTATTAAACAATCCGAAACTTCAAAAATCAAAAACATTTTTTAAGAAAAATGTTCACAATCACAGAAGCATTTGTGTTAAGAATCTTTTGTTCTAATCTTAAAATGTGGTTTGTTATAAGAGAAAAAAAAAGAAAGAATATGAGAATCTTTTTCAAAAATAAACCGATAAAGAACTTAAAAAAATCAAAGACATTTAGACTATCGCAGTCAGACTATCAAGTGATTCTGCTTGTGATAATGAACTGAAAGGAAGAAGAAAATAATATATGCATTGAAAAATTTTCACTATATAAATGTCAATAGACGAAATGTAGAAAAACAATTAAAAAATTATTTAAAGTGGCAAACGTTAATGCTTAGTTAATGCTTAGCTTTAAATATACGGGGTGGCCATGTAAGTCCTTCTATAAACAGTATAAATTTGAATACAGTGATTGCCACAAACTTGATGTGTAGATATAGTAAAGTAATCATGCGCTTCATTGTGATATTAGTTATAGGGCCATCTGACGACAAAAAAAATTAGAGCTCATATCTTAAAAGCGTCCCTTTCCCTAACTTGTACCGATTTTGAGATAAAAAAGCTTTCTCTATTGTTACCCATTTTATCTTGAAATGTATGGTGTCTTTCCAGTACTTAAGCACCATGTTTGTGGCAATAGTTGTCGCCATTCTAAAATGAATGTGGGGTAAAAGTGACTCCTTGTAAATATGGACTAATACGAAATCTCATCCGTGTTCAAATATAAATGAAAATAAAGATAGATTTCCGGTTGGCGGTACAGGAATTTTTTTTTAAATAAATAAACAATATTGAGGCAAAAATAACATAAAACCCTTTTATTCATCTAGTGTACACCGCTTTTGATTCATCGTGTTCACAGCGCGGAATGTTTTTCGTAAACGATTTTTCAGACTCAAGAAGATCTAAAATGTGGATATTTATTGAAATCCATTTTTCTGAGAATTATAATATTTTCCTTGTATATTTCATATTAAAGTTTAGAGAAAAATTCAATTGTGTAATTTTTATCTCTATTTATTTATCATATCAACACAACGAACCTAAACTTGATTACCATTTGGCGGCGAATTTTGCACCTTTTGTTCTAGAATATTTATCTCTCACTATCTCTAATAACTCTCTCTGTTAATATTCGAGATAAGAAGACTTTCCTAATAAATCCTCTCAGAATATATATATATATATATATATATATATATATATATATATATATATATATATATATATATATATATATATATATATATATATAACGATAGGTGTAAAGTGAGTCAGTTGAGTGAATTCTCTCTTTGAAATGTCGATCTCAGAGCGATCTCTCTAGCTGTATTCTGAGCACTGTTATGCAGCTGGTTAGTAACGATTTGTTGTTTGCTTGAATGCTGTTGATTTACGGAAATGCTACATGTGTGCATGCCTTGATTGTGCTTTACTAATTGTGTTTCGCATTCCCTTATGACGTAAAGCGTCGTTATTCATTAAAGAAGTTTCCTGGACTTCTCATCATTCATCCACGACGAATTTCATAAGTGCATTTTTGATGGATGCCTGTTTAATGTCTTCTCAATGGCAATTATTTGGCAACTTTGATGACGAAGCTGAAATTTCAAAAGTTTGGAGATATCTGTATTAAGATTCGAGATACGAATATTCTTCTAGAAAATTCCATGTCCTGTCATTGCATAGAATTCCACAACAATGTTAAGCAGTGCTTGATTGTTGAATTTTATACTTAAAAGAAGACTATATTTTTTTCATGCAAACTTCCAAAATAAAACATATTTCCAAACTTCAGTCGCTATTTAAATTAATTCCTTTCTCAATCTCAAAACTTTTATCCTTCCTAAATTATTCATTCATCCATCGATAGGAAATCAGATTTTGATATCGGCTTTAATTTATAAAGACATTATTAAAATCTTAACAAAGTAATGAAACTTTCCAAGCTTTTCTCTCAAAAGAAAAAAATGGAAAGAATAAAACGAACTGTTTTAAAAAATGCACTACTTTAATCATGCTTCAAATATCAGCATATAGTTCAAGAAAATGAGGTACAGTAATTCAAAATTGCAAATAACACCCCCCCCCCTAGACTTGTTTGAATGCTCTAGTTGCTTCCTAAAAAATAAGCCGATTAAAATATATAATCGTATTAAAAGATTACAAAAGGTAGAGCGTAAAGAATATATTAAAATTTTCTAGCTTCGATACTTCTCCAAATTTTGTTATTCTAATAATTTCCAAAACCTGAATTTCACCCTTTTCCTCTCTAACATTTTATCTTTGTAGCAAAGCATATGCATGTGAAATGCATTAAAAATTCATTTCGATATTCATTCGACATACATTTCATTTTTTCATTCACCTCGCATCATGACGGAGCAATAATAATATTGTGACGTCACTCCGTAGCAGTAGCTCTTAGCTGAATAAGTCATTTAAACATTTAAATCAATATTTTGTATTTAAGAACGTACATTTTAGAAATCGCAATATTTATATTTGAAGTTATTGCGATTTGATAAATATAAAAATGAGTCCAAACGATAATATTTCAGTTTCTATCGTTTGTTAACAAAAGCATTATCGTAAATCGTTTGAATAATATAAAAATATCGATATTATGGCAGAAATGGTACTTGTATGGAATTCATGCAAAATTATATGTTACTTATAATATTTTTCATTCCTCGTCTACTAATTTTTTTAATTCTACTTTTTTTTTTTTTTTTTTTTTTTGTATACGCACGCCTAAAAATGAATTAGATTTAGAATTTCTTAATTTTCATGAAAAATATATCTCCTGTTTTTCAGAAGCTATTATTTCACTTGTCTTGTTCATATTTGTAAAAATGGAACTATAAAATCGGTTTTCCATTCATGTTCTGATTTGCTACAGTTTTAAATGAGTTAAAGCAGTGTTTCTCGATGATAATAAGTTATTAAATTTTTTTTAGAATTCATTTATTAGTTAAATGATTTATTTGAATTACATTTAGTTTTTTTTTTAAATAGCGCCACTTGGTGCCGAACTTTGGAAAATTAACAGATTTTTATTATAATGAAATCCTAAGTCAAAAGTTAGAATATGAGAATTAATGGAGGAAAAACAAACTTGCTTCTATTCGTGGTTCGAAAAAATATGAATCAACTATAAAAATGATCTAGGGATCGAAATTAAAATATAACAGCATGAAAGGCTGAAAACAATATACAATTTATATAATTTGAAAATTAAATTGTAATAATAAATATCAAATAAAAGAAAATTTCTCAACTTTAATTCAAAATTAATATGTGTTTAAAATACAGCTAATTTTTTTTTTGAGAAAGCTTTGATGATCTCTTTTTGTTTTTATGCTTTGTTTTGACTTCAGATTATTCATAAATCGTTTGGTATTTTTAATTACACTCTATGTTATAAAATAATCAAATCAATCGTGTTTTCTCAAATTTATTTTAAATCTTATTATTTCCACATTATGGTAGCCTAACCTGATAGCTTAAAGGCAGAAAACCACTCGGTGTTCCAAGTACGTGGGCCCTCAATTTTCCGTTACAATTCTGAAATTATATCATGACAATAATTTTCTTTTAATAAATGCTCCCAAAAATGTTTCATAATTTAAAATAAGCGTTAATTCATCTGTGGCTATTCTTTTGTTCTGCCTGTAGTAATCGAAAATCATAATCTGCGTTCCGTTTCAAATTGGAATGAAAAATCGTCTGCACTGTCTCGAGTTATTCTTCTTGGGGCATTAATTGTTACCGAAATGGGAACCAGGAAATTCCAGACAATGTGTTATGTTTTTGCTTTTGAGGAAAATTTGCCCAAATATGCCAGAGGAAACGTCATCTCGGTTTTCTAATTGTTGTAAATCATGGCAAAGATGAAGATTTATAATAACTCTCATCTTGAGAAACTTCGCAGACATTCTGCTTTGATGAGTATCCCTTAATTGGAATGTTGAAAAAGAAAGAAAAATTTGCAGACATTTTGAGATTAAAGGTTGTTATTCATCAGGTTATACTTTGTGGGCCAGCGACAATTCTAGAATGCTTGTTTGAATTTAAAATCTTTCTATTGAGAAATAATTTCAAAGAATGGCAAAATGGAAGATTCAAAAATCTACGAAGGAAGAAAACACCAGATAAATACAGTCATCTTTTAAAAATATATTCTGTATTAAATAAATTACTCTCGGCAAGCTGGAAGGCATTCCTTTACATATATGTTATTATCTAGGAGTGTAAATTATTGATGTTAGAAACAGTCAAAATTAGTGTGAAAATCGCTTTTCAGTCCCCAAATTCTAAGATATTGCAGTTATTGAACAACTTTAAATGCAAAAGTTGTTCGTTATGAAACAAGGCGCTAATTTGTCCAATTGAATTTATTTTTCTATCTTCAAAATTAAGAAAATTATAGCGAAATGAAAATTTTACCCCACCCCACCATCTGCCTCCCCTATGAGCAAGATGAGTCATTTACGAACTAGTCCGAGATTTTTCTAACAACATATTCCACGTCGGTTAAAATCTGCAAATTACTCTAGTTATCCTGTTTGTAAGATATGGACAAAGCGTTTTACGCATGTATGTGTGTGTGTTTATGTGTGTGCACAAATTTTTTAACGAAGGGTAGTTTAAGGGACTATAATCGGTGAAGAACTGCAATAATTTTCCCGAAGTCTTGTCATGAGAACCATTGCAATAGTTAATCTTCCTATAAGAATCTACCTAATATTGAGACGTCAGACAATTCAACCTCGAGCATATTTATACACTTTTCTTAGATGCCTTCAGAATTTATATCAGATATCATTGAATCAGATGAATGCCCGACTAAATCATTGCTTTATGTATCAAAATTTATTATCCACTTCACCCCTTAATTGTTCGACTAATCTTCAGTTTATTGTTTTTCGTTAATTTGAAATTGAAAACAGTTTTTTTTTAGGTTTGTGTTAAAATTTTACAGTTTGAATTGTGTAATAATTCAATTAATTATTTTAGTGTTATTGTAGTTTTTGTGATTCATTAGTATACTAGCCGCCTTTGGCGACCAGCCGGTTCGCCAATCTTAATGTTCGTTTAAATTTTAATAATTAAATATTTTACGCAATTCCTACTTTAATAGATTCTTCATCAAAATATTTTAAAACTTCAAATTTAGATAGTCATATAATTCACTCATGATATTATAAAGGCCTTCAGTCATAACGTGATATGCATCTCTCTAATTTTCTGTTACCCCTCGTAGAATTTATGCTTTAAATTAAAGTGTAAATGATTAATCTGCAATTAATATAATAATATTTTTTACTGAAACAAAGCATTTTTTTAATAATATGATTAATGAAAATAGAGTCACTCAGCGTTTAAACTTTATGGGCACTAAAGAATATCTTTCTTAATTTATGTAATATCTCAAGAATTTGTCAACAAAATTTTCTCAGATTCATCATGAACAGATCTATTCCTTAACAATGTTTCATTTCAAATGCATCAAACACTAAGAAAATAAAATGAATCGTTTAAAATAATCGGTCGAAAACAGGTTTAAAAAAACTACTTAAAAAACGATGTACTTAAAACTATAAGCATATACAAAAAATATATAACTAACATAAATACAATTTAATTACGAAAGCATGCAACTAACCTAAAAATAATTTCAATCAAGAATCATCCGTTCATAATATTGTCAACAATCGGAACACAATGAGCATGCGTGAATTTTCAACGCCAGTTACGGTAGCGCAAATGTGTGAATTTTCTACACCAGTTGGGATAACGCTATGCAAATTAGAAATTTTTAATTTCCTTTATTCTGTGTTATTTTAATTCAAAAGTACTTCAGAATGAATCTGAAAGATCGATTCATTAACAATGTTTAATTTTAAATGCATAAAACATTAAGAAAATAAACAGAATCGTTTGAAATAATCGGCCGAAAAATGTTAACCCTAGCCTTATTACTGTTGGGAAAAAAAAAAAAAAAAACTGAAACCTTACTCATTTGGCGTTGGGGAAAATGAAAAGAATTCTTGGCGGGAAAGTTAGTTTTTAATTAATAATTAAAATTCTAATTAAAAATTCAAAAAAGGGACCCCAGGTGCACATTCCCGACCTCTAAGGTATACATGTACCAAATTTGGTAGCTGTAGGTCAAATGGTCTTTTCTGTAGAGCGCCAACACACACACACACACACATTTCGCTTTTATAAGTATAGATTAAATTTAATAAAATATTTTTTGCCTCTATCATATTTCAATACATCAACACACACAAAAAAAATCTGAAATCAAAAAATTAGGATCAACATGAGAACAAGTTGCCTAATTCGTTTCAGGTTACTACGTTAAAAAAAAATCGATTTTTTGCGAAATTTTGAATTTTGTAAAATTTCATATCCTTAATGTTTGAAATTTTTTTTTTTTATAAAACCGTTAAAATTTTGTTTTTAAATCTATTTTTTGGGAAGTTGCATTAATTTTTATATTTGAATATACAGACATTTTAATGCCATTTTATACCTTTAGATTCTGTTCATATTCTAATTGATTGAATTTTCATACGAAAAACCTCTCAAATTAAAATCTGATGCATATTTTTTTTATTCAAATGTATTATAATATTTTCTCAATATGGAGAATAAGTAATATATTCAAGTAAAAATAATATATTTGTTTTAATGTTTCATAAAAATTTATCAATCATTGTGAGAAAAATGGAAAATGTCACGTTATTTATCAGTGGAACCAAAATATTTAAAGAATGGATAGAAATACAGCTTTATTTAGTTCAGGAACTAAATAATATATATTTTTAAGCTATCTGTACAATTTTAAGCGAATCATTTGATAAATCTCGAAAGTAGAGAATTTTTACTTTATACTTCTTTTTGGCCCCCCCCCCAAAAAAAAAACCTTTTACCCAATTTTGTAAATAATTTTTGTTAGTTATCTGCTGTCTTTTGGTTTTCATAGATATTTTTTTCACTCTTAATTTATGCAAATAATAAAAAAAAAATATAGCTATTTTTGAACGTTTTTCAAAAACTTTCATCCCTAACGTAGTTGCATACTTTAACATAACTCCATAACCTGTCCGTCCTTTTACACATACCATTATTTTACTACTCAATATGCCCTAACAAATACACTTGCACTGCCAAACAGTCGTTCAAAATAAAATATTTAAATTAAAACAGATAATTAACTTTCTTCATTTAAAATCCAGACTTCCAAAAATTTGTTGGTAGAATCAAACGAATTACATTCCAAACTAAATACACTGTTAAATGATCATCGAATAAAAGAAATTTTAATTCGTCTTAATTAGAATTATCATTAATTCTCATTTCCAAAAAGAAACAAAAATCATTCATCGGAAAAAGAAATAACCAAGAAAAGGAACAACTGCACCAAACGTTTAACTTATTAGAGGAGGAACCCTAATCTGCATAGCGAGTGGCTTAATGGTCGGTAAGACAATAATCTAATAAATTCGGACTTGTACTCAGCCCCCCGAATAACGCACGAGGACATCGCAATGAATAATGGAGTGGTTCAGGGATTAGGGGAAAACGCATCTAATTGTTATTCCTTTTCTGAGTTTTAATTTGGTGGAATATGTCACAAAGTTACAAACGCGGAAAAGAGGATTGTCATAATTTTTTTTCTCTGAAAACAGCTGCATAATTTTTTTTCCCTGTGGCTTAATGGAACATCTTTCGGTTAGTAGTTTTATGGGATTAATTTTTGGTTAAAGATTAATTGCTTATTTAGCAACCTTTGATAAAAATTCAGAAATTGAAATATTTGAGTTGCGTTTGATGTTTGGCGATATTAAATCGTAAGTTATTAATGTATGTAATGTGCCTATTTCCCGATGATTTGAAGAGTGAATTTTTGATAAGCCTTTTAAGATCCATTTTTGAATGTATATTCATCGCTTTCTCACCTGTTTATTGGAGGTCATATTTATATAATAACCAACATGAATGGTACAAATAATGAGGATAATGAAAAATATCTTAATGAATACAAATCACAATAAAAACATTTTAGAATTAAATGAACAAAGGATATATATATATATATATATATATATATATAAACACAGGATAGAGCAATAACTAGATACAAATTTTTTTTTCACTATCTTTTGGATTAGTAATTAAACCTTAATTTCAAGTTTAACATTTCAAAAAATTTCATTGAAAATAATGTCGTATACTTAAAGCTCCTCAACATGGACAAATAAGTGGAATCTTCAGATTTTCATCATCAACATGAGAAAAAGGCTGGAAAGAAATATCATTAGCATCAATAAAAAAGATTAAATTTTTTTTCCTTCAACAAAGAAATATATTTTTGTAAAATATATTTAAAACATTTATTAAAATTAATTAAAAATAAAAAAAAAATATGTAACAAAAACTTAATTAAAAACAATTCTTTGAATTATAAAATGATGTAGAAGCCATTTTTATACTGTCACATATACAAAACCGTCGGTGAAAATATACCGGGATTTTATCAGTTGTCTTAAGAGTTTGATTCGATCCAATCCACTTGTTCAAACTGTCTAGCATGTATAGCTGCAACACACACACACAATCTTTATTAGTAGTAGAGATGCCATCCTTTAATTAAGAAAAATACAGGTTTTTACTTTCTCGTATATGTAGTATAGAGAAAGAATAGCAATCGTCAAAAAATTCGAATCGAGATTTTGTCGAATCTCTGCGTTTTGGATCTCTCCCAGTTCCCGAAACATATTTTTGGAAAATTTTCAGGTCTGCTTGTGACAAAGATAACTCAACACACGCTTCGAGGCAGACGAATGAAATTTGGTTTACGGTCTTTGTACCAAACTTTTAGTTTCCTATCTAATTTTAAGCAAAATCTGCTACAAAATCTGCTATTGAATATAAATTAACGTACCCGCAAAACGAAGAATGCTAGATAGATAAAATTCGGCACACATTTAACTCCTGCATTGTAGATACCTATCAGATTTTGTGCCAAATCCAACAAGAAATTGACCGTCTGTCAGTCCGTTCTTTCAGAAACGTATAAGTGCGATAACACAAAAACGCAGTGAGCTAAGCATATTAAATTTGGTATGGGATTTTGTGATTACAAATGTAACTTTTTAAGAAATTATTTCTTCAATCGAGTGGGAAAAACGTATCTAAGATACTGATTCGATTTTCAGATGTTAGTAACCGCATGCCAAGCGTATTTAATCGCCATAAAACTGGCCAAGGATGACACGATAGATTCAGTAAAAAATGTTAAATTCATGCCAAAGGTTAATATTTTTAACCTTTGACGTGAATTAACTATTGTACGCCAATGCTATGTAAGACGTTCTGTGGTATATCTTTATTAAAGAGTTAAGAAAGAAAAACTGGTTTTTCTATAGTAAATGCGGGTTCGGGGTGGCGTGGTGGTAATATCTCGGCCTCGGAACCGAAGGGTTTGAGGTTCGAGACCCGATTCTATCGAAGAAGTGTCTTGTAAGCTGGTCTGGTGCACGCTGAATCCGTCCGGGTGAAACGTCCTCCCGTTGGTATGGAGAGGAGGGTGCCAGCTCAGGTGTCGTCTTCGTCATCTGACAGCGGTTCAAAATGGCCAGGTAAGTCCCAAAATAGCCCTGGTGCTTTAAAACAGAATGTTAATATAACTAAAATAACTAAACTAAACTATTGTAAATTCAAGAAAATTGAGATGGATGCTGTCGCTTTTCAAGAAATGAACTATTACTTTTGGAATTTATTTAATCAAAAATATAAACTAGATAAGGCACCTATGAATCATGAAGTAATAAATATGAAAGTTAATTTATTTATTCTCATTTAGAAATTATATACATTATTCTCGTTGAAAGAAATATAATAATTTCACACGAAAAAAAATTACAATCAGTTATGCTAATAAATAAATATAGGCTTGGCTAACAAAAGAAAGAACCTTATCTATATGTAATAAGAGCCTTAATGATTAGTAAGACAATAATCCAATAAGTTTGTATTTGTGCTTCTCCTCTCAATGAAACAGATGGACACTGTGATGAATAATGGATCGCTTAAATGGTTTTGGAAAAAACGAATCTTATTATTCCATTTTTGAGTTTTAATTTGATGAAATATATCATAAAGTTGCAAAAGCGTTAAGACAGATTGTCATGCATTTTTTAGACTTCATAATTTTTTAGAGTTACATTTATTGACTGAAACAAAATAAATATAATTATTTATTTCATTAAAATCCTTTCGCTAATAAAACTAAAAACTAAAATTTATTGATGAACCAGAGACATTTTTATGGAATAATTCCTTGGGATATTGTATAAATTATTAAAAAAAATATTCTGTATAGCACATAAGACTTCAATGCGGAAGGATTCTGTTTTCCGTACTCATATTTTTAGAAAAACGTGCTTGGTTTCAACAAAAACATTTTTTGTATTAATTGAAGTTTAATCACTTTCGCTTTAATTTAAAATGTCTTCTTTAACAGTGTGAATTATATGACTATCAAAATTTGAAGCTTAAAAATATTTTGTTGCAGAAGCTATTAAGAGGGAAGTTACATAAAATATTTAATTAAAAATTTCAGTCTGCATTAATACGTGTGAAGTAGCTCATAAAAGGCGGCTAATTTATAATAAAATAAACTAGAATTAATAATATACTGAGTTTGATTTTTTTCTGATAATTAATTAAAAATTTTCCCCTACAAAGAGCCTTTCTTATGACCGAAAACTTAACTGCCACTGAGAAAGGTTCTTGCTTGATATTTTTCTCCGTAGGGACTTATTGGGGAATTTTCTGTTTACCTTCTGTCTAGCTCGAAAGCAACGTAATTGAACTTTTTCTTTGTGCAAGTTGATGTTGTAGTCTTCGTAATATGAATACTAAATAAATGCTAATTATAAAAAATGAATGCCATTTTAGGCAAAAACGTTTCGGTTATTAATAAAGAAACAGTAGCTGTTTGAAATGGGAAATGAAGAAAACGCTCATCTGATTCACCATCTTGAAAATTTAAAGGTACGACTTTGAATTTATACTTTTTTTTTGGAAACTTGAAATCTATGTAACATAAATAATTTCACAGCGATATAGCGGAAAAATTATAACAAATAAAATAACCAGTTTTTTTTTCAAACGTATTGTTTTTGCTGAAAATATTCCTCGATTCAATATAATTAAAAGGCAAGAATTTAAAATATGGGAAATAAAGATTAAAATTCAAGAAACTGTTAATTAATATTCAAACTAAATCAATAAATAACATAGAGAGTCAAACTGTACTTTTCACATCTAAATAGAATATTTAAATACATAAATTATATAATTAAATTATTCGCATAAGAGGAAACAAAATCTCAATCTTGAATCGTTTTTACGGCAAAAAAAAGATCTGCTAGTTCGTTTTTTGTGACTTTGAAAAACACACAGCGTTTACTGTCAGTTAAATTTTTAAACTTTGGGCTATAATATAGAGTAAAATTAAGTTTCTGTTGAAATCGCTGTGAAAAATAATATCGTTTGGTGATTGCATCATGTTACCAAAATTTAAAAACTTCTGTTAATACTAAAGTTAGGAGAAAATGGTACGTGTTTTTCAAATATTCACCAACTTTTGGTTCAATTATAAAACATAATTTATTAAACATCCGAAAATGAATAAATTAGAACTGAAAAAATTATTAATCATTAAAGACATGTAGGATTTTCTAACGTATAGCCTACAAAATTGAAAGTGATCAAGAAATATAATTCACATGCAAATATCTATAATTGTTCACAAATTTTTTTGAAGATATTTTGAATTTATTATCTTTTACAAGGAAGCAAAAGGGACTCGGAAAATGTGCTTTACTTTTATGTTATTAAATAATACATAATTATGTTATTAAATATTACATAATTATGTTATTAAATAATACATAATTTTAAATCGAATTAAAATTATCTAAACGTGCTGAATTATACATGATAAGCGTTAATATATAATATATAAATACTTATAGCATTTTCTACAGACAATATATAATTCCTTTTGCGATTCGTATTGATTTTATTCCCTGTTGGGCAAATTAATGCGTTATTTTGTAAATTTCACATCGTTTCCACTTTTTAATACTTTCTGCTATGTGATATATATTCACAATTAATTTTATATTTTGGTCATTTCAATGAACTGGAAAACTTATGGGATATTAAAGGAGATATTTTGGACAAAAGTAAGCGGAAAAACTTTATCAGTTGTGTTTTGAGATTTTTTTCAACTGAAATTTATATTCTATAGAATAAAAGAATATTGTTGCTTCCGTTATAAAATAGCATATAAGATGTTTGTTTTTTTTAAAATATTATTTTAAAATTACAGATCATATGTGCTTCTAATATAGAATTTGTTATTATAAATCAATACCTAACTACACATGCATAATTAACTATAGCGCACTAAGTTATACAAAATAAAATTTTGTATAAAATTTATCCAAATGATAGTATATAGTTAAACGTTTAATAATGATGCAAAATATGTTTTCATTTTGATAGAATCAAAATTTTCAAAAAATCAGTACATAGATATTCAAAATCTGAAAAGTGCCTGATATTTTTAATTAATTAAATAGCATATTAAATATGTAATACTGTCAAGAAGTGTGTTTCTGAAATGCGTATTGCTCATAAATAACAAAATAGGAATTATTATAAACATAATCAAAAGAATTCATATATAATTTATATATTATATTAATCAATAAGAATTATATATATAATTTATATATTATATTAGTAAATAAGAATTATATATATAATTTATATATTATATTAGTAAATAAGAATTATATATATAATTTATATATTATATTAATAAATAAGAATTATATAGATAATTTATATATTATATTAATAAATAAGAATTATATATATAATTTTTTGGCTAAACTAAATTTAAAAAACGCATTTCAATAAAGACATAGCAAACTGTATATTTAATTGTAAATTAAATTTTTATTTTGAAATTCGCTTTTATGAGCTTTCTACATTTCAAACATATCCGAAACTTACATTTACATGACTGACACTGTGTTTGGAAATCCGTTTTTAAATCTTTTTTGATAAACATTTGTAGAAAGGCAATAGAGGTACCAGAATAAGATTTAAACTAAGAAAAATCCCGAGATGGCTGAATTATGATTAGTTCTAGCATTAAAAATACAAACAAATAATATTTTTTGTATTGTAGAAAATGTATTATTAAAAATGGACTTTTATTTTTATTGCAGAATTTTTATAATGTGATTTGTGTTACAGGGGTCTTTTTTAATTCCAAATGTAGCCATTTGGTGTTTTTTTTTAATTTATGAAAAAAATATTCAAAAATTTTTAAATAGTTTTCCTAAATTTTTTTGCAGCTATCCAAAATACATATATTTTTTTTGTGCAAAAATAAGTCATGCATTTTAAGTTATAAATCCTCTATTTTTGAATCTAAAATTGAAAAATCGAATTCTTAATGACATAAAATTAGCTAATTCCCTTAAAATGGATTATCTATATCCGTACATGCGATTTAAATTAAATACCAATTTGTGTATTAGACATGCGTATAAAAATTTTCATCAACCTTCTTTTAGCATTCTTTTAGAGCCCTTATGAACCATGTTCCCCTGATGTTAGCTTTAAAGAGTTTAAAGCGAAACGATGTCGTTAAATAAAGAGCGTCTGATCCTCCAAAACTGCCCGAACAGACATTATAGGATTTATTTTGGTATAGGAAGATAAAGAGGACGGGGATAGGTTGGGAAAGTGGAGATGTTCCAGACACAATTCATTCGAAGATCCGTAATTCTATGAATGGGTCTGTTGCATATCAAATTTTATATTAGGGTTCGAATGTTCTCCCACTGGAGTGATATAATAGTTTGGAGAATTAGATGCGACCCTGGTGATCATTTCTGAAGATTAAAAGTTTCCAAACTTTTATATATTACCAACTTCTTAAAAATCGAATCGATCGTGATCCATTTCATTCCCGGCGTATTAAATTTTTCGAAGATGTTCTTTCCAATAGATGACTTATAAAGCAAAAAAAAGGGAATTTTTGTGAAGAAAAAAAAATATTTATTATTGAATACAATTTTATAAAAAAATATTTCTGATAATCTTGAATATTTTCAGCTTACATTACAGTTATAGAAATAATGGGTACATAAGCATACAAGATGTGGCCAGAATCGAGCAAAAATTGACTGTTTAATCCTAGTTTAGTGTGCCCCCGAGTTTGTCGCCAATGTGGTAACCCAAAAAAAGCAAGCGGAATAATTTTCCTAGTAACCCTAATACTGATTAGTTTACAATTTTTTTTCGCTTGTTGAAGTGTACATCTATTACTGCTATTTTGTAAGAAATGAAAATTAAAAACAAGTAATACAAAAAAAATTAATTCAATTCCTAATTAAACAACAAAGAACATTTTTATTTTAGTTACTTTTTATTAAATAACTATCAAAAAAATATTAAGTATCAAAAAATTATTGATTTTCGCAAGAATTGAACTCGCATTTTTCACCTTCACGTAAAAAATACTGAAATCCTTTCATTTTACTGATTGAGCTAATGCCTGTTGATTTCAATTTTCATAACAAACTGTTAAAACTCTATTTAAAGTGTTAATAAAAATTAATTAAATTTAATTAATGAATTAATATTTGAAAAAACTGTATTAACATCAAGTGCCATCCACTAAAAGTTTAAAATAATGTATTGGATCTTGAGTGGATGAATAAAAAGTATTTTATTAACGATTGAAAATTTGAACAAGATATATAAATATATATAGGGAGAGTGTGAACTAATAGTAGAAATTGAATAATCGACAAATAAAGCAATAATCCATTAAAGATAATAAAGATAAAGTTAAACATCAAATTTAATTAAATTACGTTTTATAATCGAAAGTATTATTAATGCTAATAAACCATTCAATGTTATTTTTAAAGTGAACTATAAATAGATAATATTGAACCTTTTGCAATTTTTTCCAAATTATTTTATTCTAATTAAAATCGTCTGTTTAAGAATTTTGTCAGAACAGAAATTAAAAACATCTGCTGGAGCTTTTTGAATAGTTTATCTTTATTTCAGTTTTTTATCTTAACATTCTAATAGAATTCTTTGCGAATTGTTGTTCTGATCGTGGATTTCTTGCGAATATTTGATAAATGAGTTATGTGCTGTCAATAATCCGATGTCTAATGATTAGATTAATCAGAAATATTATGTACATAAATATTAAGAGGGATATTATATTTATGAATTCGATGTCTATATTTCGAAATATATATGACGCCAACAGAACGATGTTGTCACTACTGAAAAGTTCTGCTGAATCGAATTAATTTCATTAAATACTGTGAGAGCAAAAATTATTAAAGAAGTGATTTGGATTTAAGCAGTTTATTTCAATTTTAATAAATAACGATCTTATAAAAATATCTTTTATAGCTATTATTTTTCGTTTATTATTAATTTGCTACTTTTGAGAAGATTGCGTTATCATTAAAAAGAAAACCACAACTTCAAAACGGAGTCAAGGATCGAAAATTTCAGGATTCTAAATCTAGGCACTTAAAATGGCACGGCTCACTGAATATTTACTATTTATTGAAATATTTGCATGCAAATAGCGAAGGAAAAATTCGAGCTAAAATATCGCTCCTTTAACCCATTTGTACTGAAGGAGCAAACACGAAAGACCATTCTTTTTACCTAGTCTGATTTATCTTAATATTAGTATGCGATGCACGAAGTAATGCCATTTCTCTTTCTTTTTCATCATGGGTCTAATTTATTATGAGAGGTTGGGATTGGATAGAGGAAGTCATTCTTTGATTAAGTAAAAGAACAAAATAATAGCTTCTCCGATATTGCCACAATAAATGAAACAGGTATTATATGAATTTGATTACTTCAGACACAAACAATACACCTACAAACTTCGCTGTAATGAATAGGCAAATTAAGGAAAATTTTCTTAAGATACTTCAATATTGTCTCTGCTGTTTGTTTATAGTTTATGTAGGTTCCCTTTCGAGACTACATAATATTTTAAGTTGATTCCTATAGGAAGGCTAGCTATGCAATGATTCCTTGATATTTATCACCTATATAAACTTTTGATCAAAGGACGGTTTTAGGTTTCTAGGTAAATGATCCGTAAAGAACTGAAGAAATTTTTCCGATGTATTGTCATGATAACCATTGCAATATGTTGTATTCCTATAGGAATCTACCTAAAATGATGAAATGATACAAATGAAAGTGATCCCTTTCGTTGCCCTTGAAAAAGTGTCAAAGGTCACCACATATATTGAATTGGCGCTTGGACAGAAATCCTATCTTATATAAGACTAGTGATCATTTGTTCAGCACTTTTTGCCTTCTGCTTTTGTGCCGCGCTGCGCCTTCTTGTATATAATCATGCTTGCCACTCGGAAGAGAATAAAACGAAATTAAAAATACAACATATCGTCTATGTGCAAACCTGCACTCTGCTTCAACCAAAAAATATGTTACATATTATTTAGTCGACAGGATTCGAAAAGTATTATATATATATAATCTTGTAAACAGGATAACTAGAGTAATTTTGTTTTGGATTTTAACTACTTTGGAATACTTTATTAGAAATGTAAAAATCTCGGATGAGTTCGTAAATGGCCCATCTAGCTCAAAGGGGTGGAAATGCTGGTGGGCTGAAATTTTCATTCAGCTATAACTTTCTTAATATTGAAGGCAGAAATGTAAATACAATTAGCCAAATTAGCGCCTAATTAAGACGAACAACTTTTACATTTAATGTGTTTTTGATAACTGCAACATCTAAGAGGTTAGGGGCTCAAAAGTGATTTCCAAACCCTAATTTTGACTGTTTCCAGCATTAATAATTTATGTTGCCAGATAGTAACTCAGATGTAAATGAATCTACCTTTGCCTTCCAGCTTGCCAAGATGAATGTTTTTTACACAATCCCAGTAGTTTGGTCAGATAACAAGGACAATACCTGGTCAACCATTCACTTCTCCAATATTCCTCATCCTACTTAGTACAAACGTTTGAATTAGTTGAATTTAGCTTGAACCATGTTAGTAGACACAATAGATCTTCAACAGAATCATATCTGGAAATCGCGAGTTTCCAGCCATAAATACTCATGAGATCAATATGGCTGTCTGATATATGGAAGAATATATAACATCATGGAAGGAAAAATGAAATGTCATTTTACTTATAATAAAAGTTTGTTTAGTTAAGTATACTCTGAAGTAATATGAGTGTTATATTTGGATGGTCTTTAGAATTTTTTAGATAAATCAAATCTGAATCTTCAGCATTTCAGCGAACTTCCACGCCTCTTTCTCCTTCTTTGACAAATCAACTGCAAGGAAGATCTATTTATATTGTAATTCTTCAACAAAATTGAATTTCATTTCTATCATCATCTGTTGCCGATAGTTTGGCAGTGGCATTTGAAACTAGCTCTCTAAAATAACTAGAACTGCAGCATATTGATTAACGGTAAGCGAAAACGTTGCGGGGAGATTATCCCTAAGGGTTTATTTTTATTATTCTGAATTAATATACCTCATGTTGATTAATCTACCTTTCATTTCAAAGTTTCACGATTTATGTTAGCTAAGGCCAAAGATTTAAATTGGAATCTTTTATAATTGCTGTTTGAACTACTTCATATTCACGGAATACTCTTACCTGCAAACTGCAAATTAAAGAGTTAGACATCACTGATACACAAAATCTTTATAAATAAGGGGTCCTCATTTACATTATAACTAATACTCCGCACTCCAAATGCATTTAGCGCCCACTAGATATCAGGTGTTTCCTGCAGTTAAGCCTTCTCTAAATTAGATTAAGCCCGACTCGATAAATAGGTGGACAACACCAGGGAAGGCTCGCTGAAGGGCCTTATTTGGATTCCGCGTGTACCGAGAATTTTCCGGTTTAATTAACAGTTCGGTAAACTGGAACGGGAGGGGTGGACTCTGCACCAATTCTCACCGGAGGAATCTGCATTGCCAACATGTCGATTCCGCTCAACATGTGCAGGGGTGGCCCAAACACGTTAAACTCACTCAGTTATGCGAGTCATAATCGCCCCAACGATTTTAGTGGACTGACGGATTCTGGCATTTGAAATCCCCAGATGAATGATGTCATGTCTAAGCAAATTAATCATCCACCAGGCAAGAGTGGTCATCGTTTCGGGACGACCGACCCAATATGGCCATTAGTTGCCTGTAGCGGAAAGTATCGATTGGTATAGTGGAGAACAGACGTTGATATGTCCATTAATTCTCTTTAAGGGAAGTTAACTCAAAAGGTGGACAATGAGTGCTGCTTGCGTTCATTAATCTCACTAAATTTGATGGGAATTAGTTAGAAGTCTGCACGGAAGAGATTCATGGCGTGATGTTAGAGATCGATTATAAAATAATTCAGTTGGTTGGCTTTAAATGATTGAGGTTAATTTTGCTGTCATGTGGTGATGTATAGCTAAAATATACAAATAAAAGAAATATCTCATTTTGATAAATGCAAATCATAGTAACTGAAACAAAATTCATATATTAACACTTTGACTACCATGTCACTCACATTCTTGTGACAGCAAAAGTTCTGAGTCAATGAAAAATTCGATGCCAGTAGAACAAGCCCATGTTTAATTTATATCTCCCTTTTTTAACACGTTGCTCAGCATGTGGAATCGCCTGTAATTCCTAAATATAGTCTAATTAGATATTTTCTTTTCTACTACAATTAAAAGACAACAAATAAGTAATCATCTTATTAGATATTGGTCCGAATCGCATTGGTCCGAAAAGAAATCGATTCAGAAAATCTGTTCAGAAATTATTAAGACGTTATCTAATAAATTTAGCAAAACAATATAAACTTGGTTAATATCTCGTTGGACCACCCTTGCACTTTATGATCTCACACAGTCGAGTGTGTGTATGGATTTGATCCATTTTGATCAGATTTATTCTTTGATTTTTGCCCACTCTTCCATCATATGCTTTCTTAATTCTTCCGTATTACAAACATATTGTTCAGTGATTTTCTTAGTTGCAAATAAACCCACTCGAGTTCATTGGGGTTAAGGTCTGGGCTAGGGGCAGAGATCTGAGTCACATTAGGAATAATAGTAGTAGTAGTAGAGAATCAGTAATATGCTTTGGGTCGTTATTTTGGTACAATTTAAAATGTCCTGACATTCCCGTATCGCTTGAATTTTGCTGCAAATTTCGTTTGAGACCGTCAAGGTAGATATATTTATTTATCATACTGTCTATAAAGTCTAAGTTCATCATATTACATAATGAATGGCCTTAATGTGTGTGTGTGTGTGTGTGTGTCTTTGATCCTTAGAATATTAATGAAACTTTGCAAAATTCAGTTTCTGTGCATCCTTTTTGAACTAATTTATTGCTTCGAAAATGCACCAAATCTTTCGTTAAGTCACTTTATTACATTTCTTTTTCATCCATTTTTTTCTGCTTTTCACAATTAGTTTGCTTTAAAATAAATTAATATTTTAATTCTTTATAATGCTGAAAAATGAATTAATCCATATTCCGGTTATTTAATTCCTTTTACATGATTTCATTGAATTCTAGTTTACGTAATAAACTATTTCCATAGCTAAATATCTCTGCATTTTCTTAATAGATGGAGCGTAAAAAAAAACTGATAAAATGTTACGTTTTGTCAATTTTGACACATATCCATTTTAACGATTCCTTCTCTTTGTCAAAAAAAATAATTACAAGTGTAATGAATTATCTTGTGTTTTAGATGAAAAAAATCTAATTAATAAATTCGTCGATATTTGTTTATGATTTTGTAGCATTTAATATATTACCTGTGGCAACAACATTCCTTTGTCTCACTAATATAAATCTACAAAGTTGAATAAGAAATCAATGAAGAATCTATTATAAACTTCTGATGAAGCATGCTCAATTTATGTTAAAGCACATTGTTCGTTTCAAATTAAAAATGGGACATCTTTTTTAATTCCTAACAAATAGAATAGGTTATTCCGTCATCCAGAATAAAACCTGCGAAATATTTAATTTTAACAATCCAACATAAAAAAAATTATTTAAATTTTTTGTTGGGATTGAAGAAATTGAATATGCGGAAACTTTGAACAGATTTATTGATATTCAAAACATGTCATTTCAAGATATTTTCAAGCTATGTAAAAATAATGTGGTACAGCACATGTGATAAAATTTCTTTTAAATCATTTACTATTTTTTATTGAAAGAAATTAAATTAGAAAAATAATGAAATTAATAATTTTTGAATTCGTTGTAATTTCTACCATTTGGATATATTTTTCGCAACTCTTTTGTAACTATTTTATGGTAAATCTTGAATCTCATTTAGATTTAATTCTGGTACTATACCAAATACTGGTATAATAATTTAGTTCTACCTTTATGCTACTGAAGTACGAACATTTATACTCTTAAAAATATTTTCCATTTGGTCTGGATTGTCCTTATGTCGTAGAAAATTAATATTTAAAAAAACTCAGAAATTTTGAAATACGTAGCTCTTGATAAATAATAATAATCGCATAATTCAGTCATCATGACTTATGTTTATTTTCCAAAAAATGTGTCATTGTTATTGAGCCAATGCATTAATAATCTTGATAAGAAAAAGGATTTTACAAAAATCCATTTTGAAAAGTCAATATATCCATAGAAAAGCTTTTATACATCTTACTTGCAAATAATAGTTTTTTTTTCTTTCTAGGGAGAATACATTTATTTTTATTTGTACTTGGAAAAAGAACCATCTACTGAAAGTAATCAGAAAATAAAAGCATAGTTCTTTGTTATTTTGTTGATAAGAGTTTTAGTAATCATATATTTCATTTATTTCATAAAAGGAAATCTTAAAATTTCGGGAAATATTTTCTAAAAAAAAGAAGAAAAAAAAAACGATGTTTTGAACAAAGCTATCATTAAGCATTCCCAGAAATCAAATTTTTCTTGATGAAGTCTTGACATTATTTTTTCTAAAGAATTTTTTTTTCAGATTCTAATGAGAAAAAAAATGAGTAATCAGGATTCGTCGAAAAAACTTTATTTTTTTACAGTGTCTATTTGAGGATTTCCCTGAATAAATCTGATATCGTTACCTCTATTTTACCTCGTTTCTGTCCAAGAGTATCTTTTTATACTCTAGGATTTCCATCTGAACCATCAGTGAACGTTTTTGAATAAAAGAAGAAATAAGATTCAATACAAATAACTCATTATGCCATGTAGTTTTAATCAATTTTGAAACCAAACGATTTATATCCAAATAAACCAAGCGTAGTTGTTTTAAGAATATCGTCTGCAATTCAATTTTTTTTTATTTCAACAAGAAGTTTTCTTTAATTCAGAAATATTTATTTAAAAAAAGTACTTTTTATATATTGATTCTTATTCAAGTGATGTTATGAAATACTTCAATGGAAGGAATTTTGAAAATATATATTTCCTTAAAAATGTTGCTCTTTTATAGAATACTTTAAGAAATGTTCGAATGTATTCTTGTAAAGACAATATTGGCTGCAGTCTTGGAAAATTCCTTCTATTTTACTTGACGATAGAAAAAGATATATTTGTCTTTAAACAGCATCTAATACTATTTCAAACAAAACGGTTTGTCAAGATTCATCTTAAAACAATATGGTTAACTGAAATTCAACTTTATATATTGAAGTTAAATAATATCTAAAATAAATAAAAATGCAAATATTATATAATGGCTCTCAAAAGTTATCAACTACTTTAGAAAATGGTTGTAAGAATTTTGTAACAAGCAATGAATTAAAAAATGTTAGATATTTTTTTTATATTTTCTGAATTTAATTCTAGACAAAACCTAATTTTTATTTTTCAATCAAAAAATGAAAGAATTTTTTCTATGAATGAAAATATCAAATGATAAGGAGAAAGCAGCTACAGAGATAACTGGGAATCAATACAGTTCTTGTATAGTACAAATTATTACTATTTTTACTATGAGTTATAGTAAAGATTGTAACTATTTTTAATTTTGCACAGTAGTGGCGATATTGAATATAGTTTAACTTTTACCTCTGCTCCTGTAAATACGTGTGTATTAATGTACACAAAAATAATATTTTGTTTATCTAAAAATGATTCCTAAATGTAGAAAACCTAAATGTGATGTTCGGAAATTGATTGCTTTTCGCAATTGTTGGAAATGTTTTTAAATGTGTGTATGCATGCAGTTAGATTGTTTACTTTATGATAAATATAGATATTTGAATAGATCTTCCAACAAAGCCAACTAAATGTGATCAGAGTTTTACTCTCAGAAAAATTGTGAAGATTCCAGGTTTGAGGGCTTTTAAAATTTGTGCAGAATTTAGAAAAATCATTTTGTTTATTTGAATTACATCGGAAACTGTACAGCGAATACTAAAATTAATTGGCATTAAACCAGAAAAGTTTGACTTCGAATAATAGAAAAATCAGAATTTCTTTCACGAAAACAATGACGCATAAGCTAGGAATTATCACAAAATGAGATAATAAATTTTTATTTAAATCATCATTGTATGTATGTACAGATGTATTGTTTGGATGCTAAATCTGTTTTCGTTTTAATAGCTGTCGCATTAACTTATATTCGGACAACATGAAAGATAGATTTCTTCTGAATAGATTTCATTCAAACTTGGATAGAGATTTGGTGTAAAACCGTAACTGGAATTTCAATCTTCTAGTTTGAACCATTTTTGAGTTACCGTTTACATTAACATATAAACAGGATAGAAAAAAAGTGTGTTTTTTAAAAACTTGAAGAATCGTCATAATCTAATTTTCGAATTATTTTATATTACAATACTTTCTCCTTGTGTGTAAGAATATAAAAAGAAAGAGGAATTTAATCGCAGTTGGGACAGTGAAGAATAGTAGTGGGTGGGCGTGATGTGGAATACATATCCAAATAAGGCAGGCCATTAACGATCGAGGCATGAATCCGAGGTGCACCGGAATGAATGAGAAAACATAATTAAGGTGGAATTCGCAATGAGAATGATCCCCATTATTAGTTATTGCAGGGCCCTCTCTCTAGTTACAGCTGTGGCTTCAGGATTCGGTATTTTGGCGTTTATTAATGGCATAACGAATTTGGTTTTTATTTTAACATTTAAAAATGGATTTTGAATCATTAGTTTGAATTTTGTCTATCGTAAATCTTTTAAAATTAAAATAAGGATCCAAGGCACACAATTAGCAACGTTTGCTTCCGATATTCAAATACTGTCCAAAAGTTCTAATAAGCCTCTCCAGTTATCGTATTGAGAGTAGATAACTACATTAAAAAGTTGAAAAAGATTTTTTTTTGTGAAATTATTAATTTTTTTTAATATTCTTAATGTATGGAAAGTGTTTTTTTATAAACCTTTGAATTTTGTTTTTAAGTTCATTTTTTAGGAAGTTAACACAGAATTTTAGATTTTAATTTATATAATTTAATGCTGTTTTACATCTTTAAATGGCATTTTCTCACATTATTGATGGAATTTTCTTTACAGAAAACTTCATAAATTAAAAATATGAAGCATATTTTATATTCAAATGTGTGATAATATGTTCTGTAATTCCTGAATTGGAAGATAAGTATCTATTCATTTAGAAACAATTTTGAGGCTTCACAATGTCAAAAGAATTGAAAATGTCATGCAATATCAGTCGAACTCCAACATTTAAAGAATGAATAGAAATAAAGCATTTTGAAGGAACTAGATAACATATTTCTTAACATAGATAACATATATTAAAATTTTAGGCAATTGATTTGATAAACCTTTAATCTATAAGAATTTTGCTGTATACCTATTTATAGCCTAAAAAAATTATTTTTTTATGTTTAAAAAACATTTGTAATTCGTATATCTCTGTTTCATATATGTTTAGTCCATCTTTTTTTATGCCAAAATTCAAAAATATAACTATTTTAGAACATTTTTCAAAAAATTAATCCCAAGTATAGTCACATAGTACTTTAAACCACTTTAACTATATTCGAAAATAAATGAAAGCTAGATTTCAAAAGTTGGGTAATGAAACCGAAAAGTAAAATGTTCTAGAAAGAAGTAACGTTCACGCAGAAAATAAATATAAAAAAATATTCAAATATGTAAAAAATAACCAAAGTACTTAGTGCTCAGGTATTTCAAAATTTTAACGGATATCTAATCATATCGTACTAAATATTAAAGTTACCACAATGTCACTATAATTACTCACATGAAAGTTTTTTATTAAAGTTTCGATGACTTTTGTGAATTTGTTTTTTTTAAAGGATAATTTTAAATTTTTATTCAAAACATTCTGAGTACATTTGCTAAGAAGAGAATGAAGGTATTATTTTATATCTATTATTATTTATTGATATTATTTTATGAACTACTTAGTTTTATTGGTAAATAAAATATCGTTTTAATCGAACTTCAAAAGTGTCCGGTCACTTTTGAAAGATACTATATACGCAATTGACATAGCAGTTTTAAATCTTTAAAAATTTTCAGCGCACTTGATTTTGACTAAAGACAGACGATAGAAATTACTAATCTATTTAGAACAAACTTCCATATTTTTAAGCGTTAAGAAATATTTCAAAGAAATTTCCAACAAGCACAATTCTTTATTTTAAAAAGAATTGTTCTTTTAGAATGTTTTAGTAAAGCCGCGTCATTAAAATACAGCTAATATGTTGCATTTAATTAAAACAAAAAACATGTTGTTCTTTTAGAATACTTAGAAGAAGCTTCATATATTAATATATAACTTATATATAGGAAAAGGGGGAAAACATCACACTACGTTTTGCAGAGTTATGCGTAAACATTCAAGCTGCTTGATTTCGAGAATCGTCTGCAATCTTGAAGAATTCCAAATATCTTGTTTTTGACTAACGGTTGAGGATAAAAGTCGTTCTCGCTTGTTTAGTACCGCTCCGGCGCCGCGGATATCCCAATTTTATAGAAATGGAATTTCGGGAAAAGTATTTCTGGGCTAAAAAAGTAAGGGAAAGTAAGATCCTTATGGCCATGAGGGACTTATTTTTCACCTTATTTAATGGCCGTTCGATTCGATTCAATTTATAACATTTTGAAGAGAAGATTGAGGCGGTTTTATAACATAATCAACAGACATAAATTTTACAATTGAAGAAATTAAAACACATTGGCAATTATTTAATTGTTTCATATTATTGTAATGTATTGTTATGGAAGCAAGAAAGGCATTCTTTCGATTATTTAAAGTAAAAAAAATGAATAACTTTTGATTTTTGTAAAAAAAAAAAGTAGATATTCTTAGATTATTAACATACCCTGACTGAAGATTGGACAAGTGTAGAATATTTTCGCAGTCTATATATTGTTGATAAACAAAAATAAACTCGAATAATAAACATCAAATTAATAAATAATGTTCGGAAAATTTATTTTATAAATATTACATTGTCTGTGTATATTTTCAATTAATTAAATAAAATATAATTATATTGTATTGTTAAAAACATTATTAAATTTTATAAATGAGTCTTCTGAAAATAAAATAATATTTATTTAATGTATTGAATATATTGCATTGATAAAAACATTGTTAAATTTTAGAAAATAGTCTTCCGATCTTCCGAAAACAAAGTCATTTATTTCATGTATTGAATATATTGCATTGTTAAAAGCATTGTTAAATTTTAGAAAATAGTCTTCTGAAAACAAAATAATTTATTTAATGTATTGAATATATTGCATTATTAAAAATATTGTTAAAGTTTAGAAATAAGTCTTTGAAAACAAAATTATATTTAATGCATTCAATACATTTCATTGTTAAAAGCATTGTTAAATTTTAGAAATAAGTCTTCTGAAAACAAAATAATATTTATTTAATGTGTTGAGTATATTGCATTGTTAAAAACACTTTTAAATTTTAGAAAAAAAAATCTTTTGAAAACAAAATTATATTTATTTAACGTATTAAAACATAGATATTTTTATTTTCGATTCCAAGAAAAAAATTTTTTTCCTACCCTTCCACAAATTTGAAACATATTCATAGTAAAAATTCTAAATATATTGAATTCCTTGAAGTTTTCCTGAATCTATGCAAGCTTACATAATGGTGTTTTTGAAGACAAATGCTACATTAGATATACAATTTGTCGTATCTTTTTATGACAGGATATTATCCATAAAAATGGAATAATAAAAAAGGGGCTTAAATATTTTTTGAAAATTTTCTAATTACGGTAGGAGGTCAACACATGCGATTGCGAAATAATAAGAATCATACGTTTTTGATTATTTTTTTTAATATTGTCATTTATTTTGTTTTTTAATGTTAAAACATCATTTTTTATTTTGTGAGGGAATTTTTCAAGAATATTTTAAAATTAGCTACCTTGAATGATTGAAATTTTAAATGTATTTAGTAATTATATATAATAAATATATGCTTAACAAGATATATATATACGCCTGTCTTATTATCTGAGTAATATATGTCAGAATCCACTTTGTTTTTCATGTTAAATTTTGTTTCCAGATACTTCGAATAAATCAAGCATATGATAAATGGAATCTTTCCTTAATAATTTTCAACACTGAAAGAAAAATTATTTAACTTGATAAAATAATGAAAATAATATGAATTTCATTAAAGCAATGAAATATTGTTGAAAATCGTGCAAGAAGATTTATATCAAAATTCACAAATAAGTTATATGATAAAATCAATGTAGAGATAATTTCTTAAAATTAAAGATGGTTCTAAAAGTTTAATAATTCATATTTTTGAGAGTTGTCAAAAGGAAAAATGAACAATACCTTTAAATTAAAAAAAATTCTGGAATACACATTCTTACCTTCCAGAATATATATATTCTAAATTAGATGGCCCTTAATCAGATAGTCTTTTAAAAATCAGAGCGCGCTAACACACACATTGTTCTTTATTATTATAAGAGATTATATAAATATATAAAATTTATTTCCTTGATAAATATTTTTCAGATATTGTAAATTAAAATTCAATACATCTGTGTTAATTAAATAAATAAAATTCTAAATATTTTTTTATATCTTATACTATATATAATATTAAGTATAGTATTGTATTTTTGTGTTAAATAAATATATAGAATGGAAATATATCTTTAGGGAGATTCCTATAGGAAGACTACTTATTGCAATGGTTCTCATGACAAGGCATCGGGAAAATTTCTTCAGTTCTTTAGCGATCATGATTTCTAGAACCCAAAACCATCCTTTCTTCAAAAGTTTATATATAATATGCTTATAACGCTTTTCACTTGTTGCCCTGTAAACAGGATAATTAATTTTGCCTGGATTTTTACTAACTTGGAATAAGTTGTTAGAAATGTAAAAATCTCTTAAGAGTTCGTAAATGACCCATCTAGCTCATGGGGGGGAATGAGAGGGGGGGGGGTAAAATTTCCGTTTCGCTATGAACTTTCTTAACATTGACGATATAATAGATTGAAGATAAATACAGATAGCCAAATTAGCTCCTTATGAAGACGAAGAACTTTTTAATTCAAAGTCTTTCGATAATTGCAATATCTTAGGGGCTGAAAAACGATTTTCAAGCCCCAATTTCGCCTGTTTCTGACATCAAAAATTTATGTTGCTAGAAAATAACTTAGATGTAAAGGAATCTATCTTTACCTTCCAGCGTGCCGAGAGGACTTTTTTTAATAATGCTTAGTCATTAAAAATAATCATGTACATGACCTGAGTTAGTTTGCGAAATCCTTTTTTGAAATGGGACTGTTTAACATAAAACATTAATTAGAGATAAAGATGCTTTATTTTTGTTCCTCAATTAGCATTTTTGTTGGATAATTGGCGCTCAAAACGCTTAGTAGTCCTTCTAATAGGGAGATAATTTATACTATCCTTTGGTTCTCAAATTTTTAAAAACAACCTTGAAGATCAAGATATTCTTTTCTTTTGCGAACATCACACTTCATATACGCTTATTGTAAGAACTTTTTTCCCCTTTAGTTTAGAAATATATGATGTCTCAAAGATATGACAAGCGCATCTAATAACACGTTGTATAATCCATCGCGATTTCGTGTTTTATGATGTTCCAAAAGATCCGTAGAGGATTTCAAAATTAAATTGACGCGACACGTTTGATGGATGTTATATAATTAAGAATTTATATGATAACAATTTAATGTTTTGAAGCAGGTAATTTTTAAAAAGAAACAAATGTGCTATGAAATGAAACTGAGAAACAGCAACAACAAAAATACTTTGCAACGAAAAATTGGAGAAATAAAAAAGAATCCCACAAAGTATTGCTTGCGATTTTTGCCATAGACAGCAATTGTAATTTATACATTTCATGTCAGTATCAATAGATATTGTGTAGTAACACAGTATTATAACAAACTCAGTCGAAAAACAAGCGTCATCTGTATTAAAGCACGTGCCATAAAATCTGAAATTTCCCTTAACGTGTTTTTCCTTGTATGTAAAAATAATGAAATATAAAAAGGAAACAGAGTTGCTATGGAAACTATATGAACACAAACATGCAACAATATAGAATCGCAGGAATTTTGCGAAATAAATCGTTGGTCGAGTGCAGTTCTAAATTCGTTATTTGGAACGTGAATTTTCCGCTTATTTATTTAAAAAAATCCCTAAATCTAAATATTCTGTCTGTAAATCTGGATTGAACCAGTAATTATTTTTAAAGTATACATAAGGATTAAATAATTTATAATAATAACAAAAATATGCTCATTTCCTGTTAAAAAATAAACAATCAGAAAAATTCCCTTGTTACTTTTCTTTCTTTTTCTGCTTCCTTTCTTGATATTTCAGAATGAAAGTGTGGTTTTTTCGCATTTGTACTGCAAAATGTCAAGAAAATAATAGGAAAAGTGAGAAAAATAATAAGAATTTTAATAATGTTTGGGATTATTCTGTTTTAATAAAAAATAATATATATCAAGTATATGCATTTTTTTCTCTTCTAAAAATGAAAGTTAATGCAAGTTTCTACTTTTATTTTATTTCTATTCTTTAACTGGAAATGAAGTCACGAATTCATTTGACACCCTAGTCACATGACAAATATAGCTGCATCATATGTCATGTCACTAGGTCACATGTCGTCTAACGTTTAATTATATGTTTTCTTACTTTTTGTTTGTCGCTAAAATCTTTTTCTTTTGTCAAAAGCTAAGAAGAATTCGAAGATTAAATTTTTATTGTTAATTCGAGATACAGGGTGGTTATAATTAAAGTTCCACTTTGAAATGGTCATAAAAGTAAACTGCTGGACCAAACGTTATCAAACTTTGCAATGGCTTAAAGGAAGTCATGAGAATTTTTTTTTCTGCCCCAAAAAGTTCAAAAACTCACCAAGAGGGGTGAAAGGGCGCTATATGTAATATTGGTAAACAAAATAGGATATACAATATTGCATACAGCGCCATTTTGTCCCTGATGTTGAGTTTTTGAACTTTCATTTTGGTAGAAAAGAAATTTTCATCTCCTCCTTTAAACTATTGCTAATTTTGATATCATTTGGTCCAGTAGTTTTCCTTTTAGGACCATTTCAAAGTGGAACTTTAATTATAAGCACGCTGTATATTACGTAAATATTAGCTGTGTTTGTATTAAAACACGAAAACAGAATTATGAGGTACAATTTAGGTAATATATCTTCCATATCTTGGAGCAAAGAAAATTGACGAAAGTGAGAGTGTGTGAAAAATTAATAAAAAAGTTCTTAGTAACAATGTAAAAATTAGTAGAATGAATTTTTATGTGATAAATCAGTTTAGAAAAAGTGTGAAAATTAGATTTTAATTTAAAATACCAGCAATTTTGTCTATGATATTTATATTATACAATTTCAGATACTTAGTATTGCTCGGTGAATAAATTTTGAAGTATTTTTTACTAAAAAGAAAATTGAAGTTTTAATTAATTTATCAAACACTTTATTAAAATCTTATATTTACTTCAATATTTGAAAATGAAATTTTAATTATGCGTAGAATGTGAAAAAGTATGACTTTATTTAATATTATCACAATAGAATCCTAGTGATTCTGTAAACAAACGCTTAAATAACTTATATTAAAGCAGAAGCTTATTTTATATAAAATATTATAATACCCAATATTGCTTTCGTTTATAATCTTATTTTTAATAAATAACCGTTTGAATTCCTTTTAAAGCAATAAAATATTTGCCATTTTTTTTTAAGATGAGGAAAAAGTGATAACAAAATGAATGTAGAACAGCTGAAAGTCTCACCGGAAAATACGTATAAATTTCCTTATCTTAAAATTATTTCTAATTATTCCATCATTTATTAAATTCCGAAAAATGAAAAAAAAAATCGAAGAATAATTGCACAAAAATGAATTTTATTTTCACTGTAAAGACAATAATTTGAATTTTGAGATTGTATAAAAATATTTCTTGCTGCATAATGCTTTGAAGTTGTGGCAATAATGAAATTATGGTTAATTTTTAATTAATTTAGTAATTAGTTTATATAAACTAACAGCATTCTTTTACCTGTGTCTTAAATAATAAATGCAAAATTTCGTTGAATTTGATCAATTTTTTTTGGAGAATTTATGAAACATCTATACATATATAGACACAATGGCCTTTATTTATATCATATTAATATTTAATAAAAAATTAACATCTATTTAATGTGTTTTTTAGATAAAAAATAAAATCCAAAAGATAAGTGAAAGCATTATTTGAAAGAAGTAACTTTGTTTTCATACTTTATAAGATGCTTACTAGAATTATAGAAAGTAAACACATTCTGCATAGTTTTTATTAGGGCTTTTTTACAACTCTAAAAGTAGGTGATGTGCTTAACTTTTTTTTAAAAAATTAATCCTTCTTCAGTAAAGTTTCTGAGAAGAGCTCCTTTTTAATTGAAAAGAAGAACTAATTAATTTTTTCCCTAGCAAAAAAATTAGCACGCATATTAATATGAAAACTGAATTAAGAATAGATCGGATTTTTTCTTTTACGCGATGAAGATGTTTAATTATCTTTTTTTAATGATTTTTTCTTTGAAAAGAAAAGGGAATATTTAAGCTCAGTTATTTTAAGAGAATTATTATTGTTGATTTGCTTTGCATGAAGTAAAACGTTCAAATAAAGAAAATTTATGATATAAAAGTTAAAAATACGAATTTTATTTAATTTTAGAGTAACGGAATTATTTTACAAATATTATAAAAAGGCTACCCAAGATAAATGAAGATAAATTTATGTAATTATTAAAAAAGTTTGCAATTTTTTTTGTGACTATTTTTACATAGTCGGAAGATTTATATGCAGCGAAATCCGTACGTCATCGTGATATTTCAGCATCGGGGAATACGCATTGGGAAAATTAAATACGCCCTTACATGTATAAAAATAGTATACATTTAGAAATTAAATTTCTTTTTTTTTTAAATTAGGTGTCATTCTATTGAGTAGGAATTAAGTTCTAAAAATTGAAAGAGTATCAATCTTTTCTGAAAACGATTATTTCTCAGAAAATCGAAATAAAACAAAAATGCAGAACTTATGTTCTCATAAAAGAACGTCATTATTTGCCAATGGATTCTGAAACCCTCGGCGCTTTTGCACATTCATTAGGATGGGTTTAATTCGTCAAAATAGAGGTGAGAGGAAAGATAAGAGGAGGGGGTGTTTACATTTAACAATAAAATAAACTCGGATTACTTGCAGACAGAATTAAAATAATATTGTCAGAAACGACACGAATTCACATAAACGCGAAAAAATTGAACAAAAAAAAAGTATCTAATAGGACGGAAATCAAGGTCAAAGAATGACGAAAAATTCAAGAAATTTATTCATCGTTCTGCGTCTCTCCCCTTATTCAGATAGAATCGTCGAAAAGTGGTCGTCTAAAAGTACTGAAAGGAATAGTATTTTTTATCTTTATTTATAACTAACTGATATGTCGGGATTAAGGTTCTGTAAAAATTTTAAACTATAGTGAGTGTGTTGCGACTTTCTACTGAACAGCCCAGTTTTTAAATACAATATTTTTAATCGGCACAAACACAGCTACACAACAAAATTTACAAAAAAAAAAAAAAAAAGACAAGTAAGTTAAAGTAAACAGTATGGTGGAGGGATTCCACCGTTTCCAACCAAAAGCATTCGGTGTTAACGCAAGGGTTGCGCATAGAAAAAAAACCCGACCTCAGGATGCAGGTCTCCAGTTCAACTGCTTGTCTGTAAACGCCGAAAGGGGCTTCTGTAAAACGCCACAAGAGGGCGCTCTCTGATTAAGGGGGAAAAAAGAGGTGCTACAAAACTCTTAATATTATGTAACGTGGTCTCTTAATATTTTCTCCCGCAAAATATTTTTAAATTTCAATTTTTGGTAGTCATAAATTCATATTATTATAGAAGATTTTTTTCATTGCACTATGCATTTCCCTTTCTCTCATCTCAAATACAATTTGATTTTGAAGTAGATGTGATTAGGCTTCGATTAAAATAAAATCCTTTGTCTGAAACCAAATGTATTTTTTTAAAAATATGGGAACAGAAAACAGAATCGTCCAACATTAACATCTTATATGCATTACAATACATTGTTTTATAATTTATGCAATAACTCAAAGAATTATTCAGTAAAAATTTCACTGATTCATCATAAAATTCAATTTTTAATTTTAATTTCAAAAGTATTTAAATGACGTTAATATTTTATTTTGTTACAGTCAATAAATATACTTCAGAATTTTATACAACTTTTTGGTCCTAAGAAGTCATAATCAAAGAAATAGTCTTGACACTCCAACTTTTACATTAAAAAAAAAGCAATTCTCTCTTCTGCGTCTAAATCTGACCAAATTATGAAATTTTGAATATCACTGTTTTAAAACAATTAACAGTTTCGTAATTTTAGGACAATCAGAATTGATTAAACTCCGGGCGCTACTTGGGAAATGAGAGGATCAATGGAGTGGTCAAAAAATCCCGCAGTGTTATATGATTCATATTACCATATTAAAATTTCACATAATAATATTTTCATAAATCAGTTATAGAAGTAATGGAATAGATCTTCCTTTTCTTTTTTTGTTCAAGAATGTTTCACTAAACATAATTCATAGAATCAAGAGTGTAAAAAGAAAATAGAAGATTCGTTGTTAATTAGAATATTTATTGAATCAAATTACATAAAAAATGATTTACTTTTAGCCATTTTTCCTATTAGATGTGTATGCCTATTACTCACGGTTCAGCTACTGTGCCCCAATTAACGTGGGTATACTGTGTATAACAAAACATGTTTACCTGAAATAAAGTTGTATTATTGATTTAATAATGCAGTTGAAGAGTCTCGGAAATCTTTTTAAAGAATTCGTGGTAATCTATCCTCTTCAGACGAAGGGGTGCACGTCTTCTAGGTATAATCATGATTCCATGGGCAACCTCAAATATTTTTCCATGCAGGCATTGGCTATCTTGTCTGACAATAGGATAAATACATTAACAGCTATAGCGATTATTTTTGAAATAATAAACAATTTTTTAACTTGTTTCTTTTTCATTTATTTTGTTTTTATTTGACTAACACTTATAAATATTTTTGACGATACGTTTAATATTGTTACAAATCTGTAATGATGTTTCCCAGCAGGGTTAGTTCAATCATCGGAAAGACCGTTTTATGGTGAGCTCTGTTGGATGCTGATCGGATGAAAAATTAGTGATCCCAGGGTTTGGCGACCATTTGGCCAAAAGTTTGGCGATAGAATAGGTAATACCAGAATCCTCAAGAATTTTGGCGATAGAGCCAATAGGAACCGATAGTCAAGATATGCTTGACTGTTTGAGAACCTTCTCTGCCGTGTTTCGGAAACTATAAAAGGCCGTGAGACCAAAATGGAGGCAGTTTTTTGAGTTCAACTCTGGCTAATAGTTGAACGAGCTTTCTCCCTAAGCGCTTCGAGCAGCTTATCATTGTTGTACTGTGTTGCGCAGTTTGCGAGAAGTTCTTCTGTGTAGTGCTTGTGTGCGCTTCGGCTGTGCATTTGTTGTCTGTGTATCTGTGACTTCGTGTTAACAAATTCGTCGTTTGTTACCGAGGCCTGTTGATTGTGCTTCTCAGTAAACTCACTACAAGCGAACCCTTTAACTTTACGGACTTAGTGAAGGAAGCAACGTAATAATATTCTGACATGGAAAGTTACAAAAAAAAAGGGAAAAACGATCTGATATAATATATATTAGTAAAGCAAAGTTATTCAAAATTACTTCTTTTTTGACTGAACAATGTAGGTATTTTCCAAAATGCATTATGCTAAGCAAATGAACTTACATTTTGATTAATTACATTCACCATTTTCTATTTAATTAAATAATCTTTTCCAACCATCTTTGTTGTAAGTCTCTAAACGTATAAAGAAGCCTTAATCAAATAAGATACCAAAAAGGGACTTTTCAGTGTTTGGCAGCTCATAAAACTACCTAAACTGCTTAAAAGCTTGAAATGCAAGCGCAGTAAATTTAATCACCTTATAAATATTGTATCATAAACTTTCCAAACACTGCGTAGAATAATGATCTAAAATATGATGGTATTTCCTTTTAAGATGCAAGTCATAAATGTCAACAGAAAGACCGGTTAGCCCTCCGGCTATTTATATTTTAATGTTAAACCTCCCAATAAATATCCCCTTTTTTTATTCCACAACCCTGTTTTAAAAGGCACTAGGGAGAAGTCCTCCTAATAACGCATCCCCCTCGTCAGAACATACGATCAATTATGAAAAATCCTTCTTTCACTTGGAAGAAAAAATATGGGTTTTTGTATAATTAAAACTGCAAACATAGCCGACATTTTTATCTTGCAGAATCGGCGAGAACGTTCTATCCGTTTATTCCATTAAAGAGTATAATTCAAGAGAATAATTCCCATCTTTTCTTCTTTTTTTCCCTTTATAAGAAGCTTTAATTTTCCTTTTTTTACTTCTTTATGCAGACGATTATTATCGCTTTTTGCATTTGTGTAGAACGTGAGGAAAATAAGATTTTGGTATTTAATGCTGGCTTGTCAAATAGTTGAATTCATTTCTTTACAAAATGGAAAAAATGAACTGAAATGAAAAGAAAATAATCAGATGGTTAAAATGATTAGCAAATATTCACTCGTAAGTTTTTAAGGAATAAGAGGGAGAAATAAAATGGTTTGATTTGTTACTTATTATTATTTCATTTATTAATTTGATTTTTCAAAGTAATTAATGCTTTTAATTCTCAAGTTAAAGAAACATTTTAAGAAAGGCCAGTTAATTATTGAGTGGTTTGAAAAAAGTTGGTAAAATACATTGGAGAAGACTTTTTTTTAACAATTGAAAACTTGTGTATCAAAATAGAAGAATACAGTTATAAAAAAAGTGGAGATTAAAGAAGCATTTTAACTAACTCATTTATTATAATTTAAATTATTGAGATTCGGTATAGTTGAATTAATAAACATTAATTTAACCCTGTTTCAAAATGATATTGTGGACAAGTTTCGCAATTTTTAATTACTTTTATTTCATGAGAATCTATTTAATCTCACACTTTAATTTTTTTTGTCAATTCTCGAACAATATTAATTTTATTTGGTCTACGGTTCTGTGGAGAGTAAAAAAGCAGCAAAAATGATCTTCTATGTTTTTTTCGTCAATATCCCCAAAATGTCGCACTTTGCATTAGTTTCATCATATTATGAAGAGAATGAATGTATGTATTCTATTCTTACTTTATTGAACAGTTGAATTCAGCATCTGACACGCGCAAATATAAATCATATAAAGACGCTAATAGTACTTTACTAAATATAATTGGTCTGGTTTCTACTAATTTCAATACGCTGACTTAGCAATTTTAATATTTATAAATACCGAACATCTAGTTAAACAATAATGAGTACAGATTGGTTGCCTTACAGTCATTAGTCACAATAAAATAAAAAAAAATAAACAGATACATTATTAGAAAACTTCTGAAACAAAATATCAACTTAAAATAAGTAATAAAGATGTTAAATGTATTGAAAATAAAAAAAAGATGTAAAAATAAATTAACGAAAAGAAATTAGGGCCATAAAAAGACTAAGCTCGTCCCTGTTTCACTGGAACAACTATGAGTAAGTGAATGGAAATTTGTCGAATAAATAAACAACTTTTTTACTTCTCTTTGGTACATAAACAATGTGATAAGGTTTTGTTGATTCCATTTCTAATACCACTTTTGTAAATGTATTTTAATGTACCTCCTTTTGAAACATGGATCGGTGATCAAAGTGTCTGTTTTATCATCGCGGGGACATGATAATGTAAGTATGATTTAGTCGACTGCATAGGAATAGTAAATTTTTATTACATATTAGCCAAACAGTTAAGTAATTTCTACATGAAAGTCGAAGAGATCACATTCACGATTTGTTACTGCAGCAGTTTCGGTCCCATTCCCCCCCCCCAAATCATAATGTTTTTATGCGATAAATATTGAAACCATAGCAATCTTTTTTTTAAAAGTATTCATTGTAAATAAGTATAGTGATTATTTAAATTGCTATACGATAAAGATTAAGAAATTACTTGATAGTTATTCGATATGATCCCTATATGTTAAAATGCAGTCTTACTTTAATAGACAAATTTAATCCTTTCTATTAAATATGATATTCTTTTTTTTATTTTAATCGAATAAAATCTACGTATTTCAAGAATTGCATCTTGCAATAAGAAGTATTAAATTGAAGTGAATTTTAAAATTCCACCAAAAAGCTTCATTCAATTAAAAAAAATACAAACGTTACATATTTAAGACATAAAAAGATGTTTAAGTCTGAAACTAAATTCGATTCATATGCAAACTATTTTACCATTAAAGAAATAAAACCAAATCATTTTCGCAGACGATTTTCTTTCCCGAATTCTTTCAGAACGGGAAAAAAGCTGATTGGTGTAACACCTCGCACGTGATTTTCAACAATAGAAAGCTGTAATTTTCCACGATTAAATTTCTTCTCTCGCCGTTATCAAATGGTAAATCTTGCGCATTTAATGAACTTTACTTCCATTAAGTACTCGAGTTTCTAATTGAAAAGGAGCTTCACTAAGAATAGAAGGGGAAGGGAACTAAAATTCTTGCCGCATTCCTCAGTTAATCGATCTATAAATTCTTTCCTAGAGCAAAATTACTCTAGACTTGAGCTTCTTTACTATCTTTGAAGAAGGAATTCCGATATTGATCCAAACTTTTTTTATTTTTATTTTCACTTTACTATACTTATTGGGAGAAGTAGGAGTTTCCCACTGCAAAAAATTAAAAACTCAGCTATTAAGTTGGGAGCATGAAACTATAAAAACTTTTTTAAGAGTTTTGGCAACATTTTATTTCTTATCGCTTGAGTTCTTAAGAGTTTGAAAGTCATAGAATACTCTAGAAATTTCAAAAACCGCATTATGCTTTATTCTTATGAAGTGCTTTGTAAAAATGAAAATTAAAGCCTGCCATTGAAATTTCTTTTTCAGACCTTTGAAAATTTTGTTTGATATTTTTGCAAAAGCGACAGCACCTTTTAATATTTGCTTATGAAAAATGGTGACGCTCTTAACTGCAAGTTTTACCTTTTAGTAATTTTTCCTTTTTATTTTCCTACTTTTTAAAGAATTGAATGAATGATTCTTAGTAAAAAGAATCTTATTGTTTTTTAAAGATAAAGATTTATAATTTCTTTTCTATAAAAGAAGAAATGTTCTTTTGTAAATTAATTTAGAAAATTATAAACAAAGTAAAAATCGTTTAATGGAATTTATTCGCATTTTGATTAAAAAAGAAAAAAAATCATTATTCTTTTGCATTATGAAAATTGTTTAAAACAAATAAACAACTAAAAAAATCAAACGATTAAATATTTTTGCTTCACATAAAATATGAAAGAATTATCTAATCGTTTGTAAAATGAGTATTTGGGACGATTGTTTACATAGAATTGTTTGCAAAGCAGACTTTAATAGATGTAACGTTAATTTAATTCTGGAATATTTTGTACATATTGTTAGAGAAAAAGGTGTCACAGTATAATTTTCAACTGCTCACACTTTAGATGAAATGTGTCCTTACTTATATAATCGTGATATCACACGAATTGAATAAAATTATGCATTCAAAAATAATCCGAAAAATATTTTTATAACCATTTATTTTTGCAAAATATTACAGAAAAATTCTTAAATAGCATTTTCTAAAAGTTATTTTCGCATTATAAATACTTAATTATGCAACGGAATGAAATTTATTTTAAGTTTTTAAAAATCAGATTGCAGATTAGTCATCGCACAGTTATAAGGTATCCAAAAGTAACTAAGTAGAATTAAAAACTTTAAGAGTAAGTTAGAAATAGAAAAACAAGTCAATTTTGCTATAGATCATAGGGTATCACATGCTAAGAGCAATGTTATATGGACCTTTTTCTCGATGAATTAAATAAGAAAATGATACACAAAATAATGTACAGGGTGGCCCACAATGTATGCAGCGTCTAATATTTATAGATTCGGATAGAATACGTCAAGACGAGAATTTTGATATGTAACATGTGGGGTCCCCGAATATAGAGTCATGGGCTAATTACACGAAGAATGTTAGTTATGAATCCGACAGTTTGTATTCCAAATTACGATGTACACGAGGATTGCACAACATGGAAGCTTCTTCATGGAACTTCTATCTCTTAGCGGAACATTTTCACGATAGACTGATCGGGTTGGATTCTGTTATGAAAACAGGCAATGGTATAGAGTGGCCACCTTACTCGCCGGATCTTAACCCGTACGACTTTATTTTGGGGACGTCTGGAAGACACAGTGTATCTCACACAGCCCTCAACATTGGACGACTTGAGAGCATCAGTTGCAGTAGAGGGCAAGGAAATTGGAATAGATTTTTTACAGAAAGCAGCTGCGAACTTCTATTCCAGACTTAAACATGTCATTTGTTTGAACTACCGACATTTCGAAAATCTATTGTATTAAAAGTTCTCAATAAACATTGATTTTCCCTTTTTTTTAATTCTCATTTCTCGAAGTTTTAATGACACATGCATCGCACTTTAATTAAACTATGACGCTATATTTGGAGGCCCCACATGTTATACAAATCAAAATGCTCGTCATGACATGTTCTACCCGAATATGTAAAAATTAGACGCTGCATATCTTGTGGGATGCCCTGTATATATCATATTTATAATAGAATGCAGATTCATAATAGAGCCATAGCAGCTGCGTAAAGAAACAATATTACAAATCGTATATATCATGATAGGCATAATGATAAGATGGTTGCAGTACGAGTAAAAACTTTTGGCGCATTTAATGTAAGTGCACAAATAACTTGCCATCTACATTTAAAGTTTACAAATGGCATTTTGGGACATCCTGTATTAGACGCAATTAGCCATAGAGAATTCTATAAATGACGACTGTCTTTTTCGAACTTCTGAAAATTATAGATTCCTGGCAATTTCTTTGAAATTAAATTTTTTTCCTATTCACTGTCTTTGATAAAAGTTCCAGTTTGAATTGTATATGAGAACTATTCTATTTATTCCAATCTTATTTCCCTACTTTTGTTGAGAGATTGACAATTTTCTTCGACTAGAAATTGAAAATTAGATATTAAGTAGAATAAAATTTTTTGAAGTTTCGAATACCTTTTTTTTCCCTTTCTTTCTCAAAATGCTTCAGTTTATTTTCTTTCTTTCTTCTCAATCGTATAATTTAGTAGAAATAATGAAATATCAAAATTTTCTTTAAATTTACATTTTACTTGTCCTTGTTAAATATTACATAAAATAATTTTAAAAACTGAACCAATTCAAAACTCTTTATAACTTCTCAAAAACGTAGGTGCAGAACATAATATTAATTTTGAGTTTTGTTTGAAAATGCAACAATGAATAACTTGAATGCAAATGATTACACTTCTTTAATTTATCACATTTTAGAAGCATTTTACGTCAATGTAGAAGTATTCTTAAATTATATGTTGCAAGTAAAAACGACTTTATGGATTACATAAAATTGTTATGAAAATCAATTAAAAATTAATTCATACAAAATCAGAGTAAAAGGAAAATGGTTAAATATTCACCTTCCTTTTTGAGTTTTAAAAATTTAACCTACTCAGACTAATTTTTGTAAAATAAACTTTTACGTTTAGAGGATGCCTCAGTTTTTCAACTCATTCTGGAAATAAAAAATAACATTTATATATTTTTATGCACATGATAATTAATGCATTTTATTAGAAAAATAATCTACAATATAATTATGCAGTGACGTATTTAAATGTTAAAAACTTTATTGCATTTCCTATATTCCTTTGTTAATTATATTTAACCTTTATATCTAAAACATATGCAATTTAAGTAGTTATTAAATAACAGGCACAGTAAAAACATTATAATTTAAAATTTTCATCAAATCCTAAAACATATGTTACATAATATTTTTTCTGTAACATAAACTTATAATTTTTATTCTATTTTAAATGCTATTAATTTGTTTAATTTTGGAACTTTATTCATATTTAAGTAGCCGAGATAAATTAAAATTTCTTTTAGAAATGGTAGAAAATGTCCAAGTAGTGCAAAGAATTAGTTTTCGAATCGTTTGATGCTTTCCAAACTTCAGTATTTTGCATTGAAATTCTAATAAAATTTTCAACAATGAAAAAATTTATAAAATATCGAACTAATCGATAGCCCACTGTGAAACTTTGAAATATCTAGATCCTAAACTTAACCTTAAAAATTTTGTTAATTATATTTTTATATTGTATAACAGATGAAAAGCTTCAATAGTTTTGTTTCAATATATTTTTGCGTTATTTTCCAGACTTTGCATTCTAATGTGTCATATAATGTTTTATTTGCTTTTTTTGCAATTAAATTTATCAAAGCAACTTCTTATACAGAATTCCTATTTTGAAGCTGCAGAATTTTAAAATAACTTACTAATTCTGGAAATTTCTTCGGGCTAATAAGCAATTTTATTATATATGTGTTTTCTTTTGGTTATATTTTTAGTAATTGTAAGAAATGTTCTTTTTCATTGGAATTGTTACAAAATTAATATCAGATTCATACTTCATTTCGGTTAACTTCAAAACTTCAGATTCAAAAGCTTTTATAATCCAGCTATTAGCTTATTATTTCAAAGATCAAAACATTCAGACGAAAATTTTTGATAGGAGCTCGGACTCATAATTTCTGTCTTTAGAGTATTTTTGTCACTGTTGGGAAAGTATTAAGTGCCAATTAAGGTGGTAGATGATAGAATAAAAGAAATTCATTATATATGGAATTTGAGAATTTTTTTTTCTTTTTAGAAAAATTAAAGAAAATCACTGAGATTGAAAAAAATTGTGAACATTGAATATTGTTGTTTACAAATCTCAATTCTTTTTCGATGCCGTTTGGTGTTTCTTTTGTAATGATTTTATTAAGATATCAGCGAGCAATATTTTATTTTTCATATTATCAGAAATTATTTTTAAAATAAATTTAACTCGAGTCCTCTATTTTTTTCATTTAGAAATCCACTTCGCATTTTCTAAAAAGAAAAATGTTGAATAATGGGCAATTAGCGTTAAAGCGCATGGGCAATTAATTATATAATATTCCCCAATTTTTATTCTGTTTTGTGGTAGATTTAAGAATAAGCAGATTCCAAAGACCGATGGACTGTAGGAGGTAAACGCAGTCAAGTCCGTTGAAAATGTTATTGGTTCTACTTACCCATTAAATAAATTCATGAAAACAGTTAGATTCTGTGAATAAAATAATATTTGGACTAGAATGTGTGCTTACAGTTAAAATAATTATTAAATTAGTGAATAAAAAATTTATTTATAACATATTGAAATATTAATCAATTTTACTAATTTTAACATATCTTACGTGCTACGCCTTACAAAATATCATTTTTTTTATTATATTTGTTCGAAATTTATTATTTCTTTAAAATCTATCATAACAATTAAAAAAATCATAAATTTATGTTTATGATTATTTTTTTTCAAACAGTTTATTACCTAGGTCGCCTTTTCCATAATATGTATTAAAAAAAGTAACAAAAAGTGTACATTTTCTAAAAGCTCCTAAAATAAAGATGAAACTAAAATAAATCATTAGCATATTGATGAAGTTAAAACTGTATTGAGTGTAAAATTAAATGACTAGTATAGGTCTCATGTTGTCCATCTGGAATCTCTAAAATGCTAATCTACCACTGATTCCATCACAGAATGAAAGATAAAAGTTATGTATTTTTTAAATAAAGCTTAGTTTTAAACAATTTTGGCTTTTGAAAAAAGCTTAGATTTAAAAAATTTTAATAGGCTTTTGAAAAAAAATTTTTTTTGGGTAAAAACTAAGAGTTGCCCGTTTATAAAACCATGCAGTTCTTTCTAGGGCAGCAAAATTTTTGTCTTAATATTAAGACATACGTATTAGACATATAAAACAGACATAGTGATTCGGAGTCCGGAGCTCAGATAAGTTTTGAAAAAAAAAATGATCTCTGAAGTCTGATGTAAATTTCAAACTGAAAAGCTCATCTGACAGCCCATTTGACATTTACGACAGCTCGTTTGACATAAATTTGATAAACGGGTGCTGGATTGAGTGGAGACTTCTTTTTGAGCAGTAAAATCCGACAGTAATAGAAAAAAAGGAGTCCAATGTCAATTTTTGACAGTTGAGATATTTCTTGAATTTATTTCTACTGTTATGACTGGTCTTTTTTCCCCCATCAGTGCAATAACAACGTATATCATAAATGTTGTGTACATTGCTAGTTTCAATATAATAACTTGATATATTAAAAACTTTTATTGATAAATTTTATCTTTTGGAAAGCACTTTACGCTTGTTTTATTTATTTTCAACATTTATTGCATATTGAAATAAAATTTATTAGCAATGTGCATTATGTCCACTGTTTTATTAATTTTACTAGTCGCTTTTAACGACCAGCCGGTTCGACAAACTTAATGGTCGTTAAAATTTTAATAATTTTATATAATTCCTACTTTAATAGATTTTTCATATAATTCACTCATAATATTATAAAGGCCTTCAGTCTTTCCTGTTAGCTCCGTAGAATTTATGCTTTAAATTAAAGCGGAAATGATTAATCTGCAATTAATATAATAATATTTTTTACTGAAACAAAGCATTTTTTTCATAATATGATTACTGAAAACAGACTCACTGAGCATTGAAACCTTATGGGCACCAAAGAACATCTTTCTTAATTTATGTAATATCTCAAGAATTTGTCAACAAAATTTTCTCACATTCATCATGAGCAGACCGATTAATTTACAATGTTTAATTTTAAATGCATCAAATACTAAGAAAATAAACAGAATCGTTTAAAATAATCGGTCGAAAAAAAAAAAAAACTACTTAAAAAACGATGTACTTAAAACTATAAGGATATACAAAAATATATAACTAACATAAATAAAATTTAATTATAAAAGCATACAACTAACCTAAAATAATTTAAATCAAGTCCGCATCCATTGAAAATAGTTGTCACAACAATCAGAACATAATGCGCATGCGTGAATTTTGGTATAGTAAAGCAAATGCGTGAATTTTTCTACGCCAGTTGAGGGTAACGCTATGCAGATTAGAAATTTTTAATTTCCTTTATTCTGTTTTATTTTAGTTCAAAAGTACTTCAGAATGAATCTGAAAGATCTATTAATTAACAATGTTAATTTTAAATGCATCAAACATTAAGAAAATAAACAGAATCGTTTGAAATAATCGGTCGAAAAATGTTAAGCGTAACCTCATTAGCGTGGGGGAAAAAACTGAAGCCTTACTCATTTGGCAATGGGGAAATGATTTTTTTTGGCGGGAAAGTTAGAATTTTAGTTAGTTTTTAATTAATAATTAAAAATTCAAAAAAGGGACCACAGGTTCACATTCCTGTCCTTCAAGGTATAAATGTACCAAATTTGGTAGCTGTAGGTCAAACGGTCTAGCGTGTAGAGCGCCAACACACACATTGAGCTTCATTTTAAGTATATAGTCAAGTACGAGCTGGATACATCATGTATATGAATTCTAATCAAATCCCAACAGCATTCCGAAATTTCTACAGATAATTTCCATTTGGAAATATGTTCTAAAGGCTGTAAAGGCATATATTTTATTTCAGTCAATAATTATATTGCAGGAAAAAAAATGTGAATTCTAAATTTTTATCAGTTTTCCTTCGAGACTTAGTAAATCGAATCCCTTTTCTACTATTAAAAAATCTATCAATGAACCTTTGGATTCTATAACTTTTGGACAAACAACGTCAACCTCCAAAAAATGCCGGGCATTGATTGGTGGATCTACACCAAGACTCTCATTAAATTGATCTAAAATCGTGATATTTAAAATTACAAAACTCGATCAGTATTAGTTATAGAATTTTGGAAATATTTTATTTAAATGTCAGTTTAAATAAAATAGTTCTAAATAAGAATATTTTCCTGTACATAGGAAAAAAGAGAGGAGGTTATATATAAACTTAGAAGTACTGCTGAAATTGTTTTAACATAAATGACAAAATTTCATCATTTATTTCATTAGAACTATTATTGTAATTTATACTTATTATTAATGGTTTAGAAATTATTATTGAATAGCGTTTAATAAATATATTTTTTACATTAATTCCAGATTAAAATTTTAACAATAGGTGTCTGAACCTCAGTTTCATCAATTCAGGACCACAAGACACTCTCCAATTTTACTAACCGACCTGAGTTTGAATTTTATAACGTATCTTTCACTAGATTTACGGCAGAAAATATTGTAAAACTATGTTCAGTTATATTATATGGGTAGTTTGGTTTATAAGATGACTGCAACATCTTATCCGATGTTCATTTATTGCTTATTTCCAACAAAAATAATTTCAATCAAAACTGTACGGTCAGTTTCTACTTTTGTATTATTTTGGCATCTGTAAATCATATACATATGATACAATAATAGAATATATCATTTACGTGAAAAGTATCGAGATATTAAAATAAAAATTAAATTTTTTTTTATTAAGTTTTTTTTTTTTTTTTTGCTATAAAATTTATAATGTTGATTCTGGAGAGTTGGTGGCTGACTTTTAACTTCAAAGAGACAAGTATACTTGCTAAGAGGGAATAAAGTACGAAATGGGATTATGTCGCTGAGAAATAATGATTATAATAAATTTAACTGTGTTGAATTTTACGCATTTTTTCCAGCTCTAATAATTAATATATCTTTAGTCGCCTTTTATGAAAAAGCGAACTGTTCCTAGTACATTTTGCAAAGTTAAATTCATGCCCATATTCTAACTTAACAAAATAGTTCGTCTTATATCATGCAATTCTCATTTCACATTCTATCAACTTGTTAGAACCAATCTGTTTATTGTTACACGAATTCTTGACTGATTTCACAATTTTTCAATTATAAGATTTATTCAGTTAGAGATACATAACTTCAAACAAAACATTCAAAATTCAAAAGCATAGTAAAAATAAACAAATACATAAAAGAAAAAAACAGAAAATAATAGTGGCATACAGAAAGATTTATATTACAAATTCCTGAATGAATTGGCATTTAAGAATTATTGTAATGAAACGCTTCCTTTATATACTCAGCTGTGACTCTCAAAGCTTTAATATTAAGTTCCATGGTGCATATCAGGCGGTATCTGGAATTATAAAAAAATATCAATTAATAAGACGTATTAATACAATTATGTATACATCATTAAGAATAATTTCATCATCATACATCATTAAGTTAATTCAATCCTTCCTGTTAGTATTACATAGAAATAATGAGCTAATTGATTCAAATGTTCAGATAAATGTATAGTTTACTACCACAGTTAAGAACAGTTTGTTCTTTTATTTATGTATATAATATAATACATTACATAATCATATTAAAATCTTGTAAGTTTGTGGTTGTATTTACATAATCGTGAAAAAATTGGAAGTGTTTTCCCTTCTCCTCATGTGATTGAAAAATGAATTTAGGCGGTCAGCGGGGCTACTTGTTAACATGACAATATTTATTGGCTAGTATACTACTGAGAATTCCACATGCAGAATGCGATATGCATGATAAAATAATGCCTCAATATTTTCCATGCAGCAAAGAATTACTTTTTGGGTCGAAGGCATTCCTGAAATAGAGTTTTCAAATTTTGAATCAGATTAGTAATTAAATATTAATATTGTTCTTCGAGCACATGTCTATTCGAACATATTATTGCAAAAAATGTTTTTTGTCACATTAAAATTCGAAATATAAGATTTTATTAACGCCAAATTTATTTCCGTGCAACTTTTTCCTAATTAGATAAAATAGAATGTATCAAAATATATTTTATAATAATAGTTTACATTGTTTTAGTTATTGGATTTATACTCACGCGTATTGCGACGATATTAAATGTATTTTTCAATTCCTACTATTAGCTCACTCTATTCATCCAATCAAGTTCAAATACATTTTTTTGAAACTTGTAGTGGATGACACTTGATGTTACTACAGTTTTTTTAAATATTAATTAGTTAATTAAATTTATCCAGTGATTTCTAGTTGGTCGCCAAATCCGTCGCCATGTTGCCAAATGGTCGCCAAGCTTTATTTCGCCACTTAATATTGTAATTCTGTCATATGTATATACATATTTATATTATTTGTAATTATTTAATAAAGTAACTAAAATAAATTTTTTTTGTTGACCTAAGTAGGAATTGATTAAAATTTTTTTTTATGTATTACTTGTTTTTGTTGCACATTAACGTAATTACTCTATAATCAGAAGTAAATTTGAAAATAAAATAAGTTTAACGAATCAAGAATAAAAAACTTTATCATGTTACATTTTTCAGGTTACATATTTAATGTTTAAATTTTGTTCTTCGTACCATCTTTAATAATAAGCATATTCTTCACATATTTCATATTGCAACATATGGAAATACTTCTTGCAAATCTTAACAAATGGACCAGAGCAGCTCAGTTAAAAACCATATACACTACAACAGTTTACTAGATTTTATATTTAGAAAAAATCCATAGTCTGAACTAATTGGAAGATGATTATAAATTCTGAATAACTAGTGGATATTTACATGAGGTAATCATACGGCCTTCGAAATGTGACTTGCGTATTCTAGTATAAGCCTAGCAAGATTCAACTTTGTAAATTTAAATTATGATTAAATGAAGAATAAATACATCAGATCAAATATACTATTTTGTATAAATTTTTGTTCTTTATAGATTTGACATTTTAGTCTTATATGGGGGTCGGGAACAAAACAGAAAATTCATTCAACTTTTGTTATATTGAAAAATGAATCGATTTTTATTCACTTTATAGACCATATTCCACATATTTGCTAAAATAATCATACAGAGAAAGTTAACCTTTGACATTTGAAAAGGATTAAAAATATTATTCTTCAGCCAACTATCTGCATTTATATTTAATTGACGGGATATGTTGTGTCTGCATAACAAAGAATTAGAAAGATAGAAAATGAGAATGCTTTAAAAATGTTCTTATTTATTTAGTTGAGTACTCATTACACTTCTGTAAAATGTAAACAGAATCTTTAATCCCTAAGTTTGCATCGCTGAAAAAGACTGAATTATCAAAGCAAACAAATGTCTCTTATATAAATACACGCCTTATTAACGAAGATAAATTATTCAAACACAGAAAAGTAAAATAAAATTATCGTCCGTCATTTCGTAGTACAAGTTTCGCTCCAAAATTTAATTTAATTTTTGCCCTTTGAATTATTAGACTGAGTTTACTTACGCTTGGATTGTTTTGAAAACTAATTTTACGGTGCTTCTTAATTTTCTTTTTAATTTTTAAATTGCTTTCAGTTTAACGTCCATTTTTATTTCTTCCTTTCATATGTGATATATTGGAAATCCTGCATCAATAATGGGTATTCTACGTTGCTTTTAAAAATTTCCAGTAAATTACAAAAAAATATTCACTATCTGCCCAGATTTTGAAATATTTGAATTATAAATATTTCAAACAAATCGTAGAGAAATAATTAAATTTTGAATAGTTTTGATGACAGTAAAATAGGATTATATTTAATGTTGAAACAAATGTGACATTCTATTTATTTGTTGTTATTAATTTAAAAAGTTCTTGTGCGAAAGTGTATATCTAGTGTGTTAAAAAAGTGTTGTGTGAAAATTTTAACTATAAATTTGCTTCGAAAAATTAATTTTATTTCATTCAAAGTTTGCATAAGAGTTGTCGTTATATGTTATCGTCGTTCTTATATCAAAATGTCCGGCATCAAACAATACACATAGCAAAACATGAGAAATTTTAATGTAATAACTGAGTCGACATAAAACATTTTGGGACAAAATGCGAAAACTACATACTGTTTAAGAGCAGATAACCTTAAAAAAGTGTTTTGATAAATTTGACCTTTACAAAGGAGACAAATTTTTAAGTGATTTAATTACAAAGAAATTCTCAAAAAATTTTCTTTTATTGAATCATAAACAAATTTTTAATTCGTAAACATTCAATTATTTTTTTTAAAAACTAAATTAGCATTACAGTAAATAAACGGGTACGTTTTATTTCATTAAATATTATATAAAATGACTAAGTTATTTTAATACGAGAAAATCAAAATATTTTCCATTTTGATCTGAGCTTATCTTTGGAAATAATTTACATTTTTACCTTTTGATTTAATTTGGTAAAAATGTACTAATACTTCATTCTATTTTCTTTCTTCACATTCTCTTCAAATTGTTTTCATTCACTTAAATTTTTGTCTTTTGTATTGTTTTAAAATTCAATTAACAAAGAAAAAGAGATTGGACTAGGCTTGATTCACATTAAATCGAGTTTCTGGAATTTCTCTTGGAGGACATTAAAATTGCTTATTTAAAGCTTAAATGTCATGAAGTTGAAGCGAAAGCTGTTCCATCCGGCTTGAAAAATTGAAGAACTGAAACATTATTCAAGTTTTTCAGCAAGGAAATTACAACGAGAAATTTTCCGCTAAGAGGTTGCGTGATTAGGTATACTTTGTTAACATCATTTCGGAATTTTTGAGAGGTAAATTATTCAAATGCAATTTTTACATCGTTTCGTATTATCGAGATTCTAAGAGGGAATAGTTTGAAAGAATAATTATCGACTTTGGTCTTCATTAGAATGTTTTTATCGTGTCTGAAAAAGTAAATTGGTATAACCAATAGTTGCAGAATCTAATGTGAATTAAAAGAAAAGTTTCAGCCAATTCAGATTCGAAAGGGTAAGGTTTTAGTTTTTAAAAATGGAAATTAAGTATGAATTCCAATATTCAAAATTATGTGCACTTCATAATTCATTTTTCAAGAAAAACAGAAATTTTCATTTAATTTTTAATAAAATATTAAAACATTTTAAACCATTTCTTGTTTTAGGGTATTAAAGTATAGAAAATAATAGCTTTTATTAAAACTCTCGAGATCACAAGTGAAATTCTCAAAAAATGAAGTGATGATTCGAAGTCTTCAAGCATATTTGAATTTAATTATATTCACAGTACAATTTTTAATGAATATTTAATAATTTACATACTCTTGTAAATTAATTTAGCATTATTTTGTATGCTTCTGGCTTTTTAGATTTGTTTTTGAATTAATATCATCATTTGAAAGAGGTGGTCAACAATTGCGAGGCCCATTTCCAAGTAGCCCTAGAAATGGGGCATTAATACAACCAAATCCAATCATTTACCTACAGAATTTTTAAATAATTTTTTTTCTATTTATTAGCGCACTGACAAAGAAGAATCATTTAAAGTTAAATTATTTTTACTGTCCTATACATTTTTAAGTCTTTAATATATTCCATAATTCATTATACAAACATTGCAGAATCTTGAAAAGTTTCTGAAATTTATTACCAGAATTCACTTTTACAATGAATTAATTTTAAATAAAGTCAATCAATTAAATGACAATACAGCAAAAGAATATTAAAACATTATATTTTCACCTGGAATAGAATAAGTATACCGAATTTTCATATTCCGATATAGAGAAAAGAGGTAATAAATGAAATATAAATGCTACCTTTATACATATAAACAACAATTTGGGTAACTGAAACGAATTTTTAAAAAACGTACATGAATCGATTCAATTTTTTTCCTGTCCTTAAGCATTATTTACATTTGCTCACTTATTTGTGATATGTACAGTTTTTAAATCGAATAATCATATTCAATTTATATTAATATGTTAAAGTATAAAATATAATAAGAGAAGACAAAACAAAATATAAATTTCCCTTTTATATGGAAACTATCTTTAAAAACGTCGAAGAGAAATTTTTTTTATTTTGGAGTATTTTTTGATTTTTCAGAAATTAAAATACAAATATTTTGACAATATTAAAAAATAATTTTTGTTAATAATCTATTTCTAAAAATGTATTTTGAAATTGAATTTAAAAAAAAATATTTATCGTGATTGAGATATTGCGTTTTTGTGCTGAATGTCTTTTATTATAAAACAAAATATTCATGAAAACGGATCAAATTATTTTTTCCAGAGTTATAAAAGATAAATTATTTTGATATAATTAAACTTGAAGCACATAAAATGTTACGGAAGTAACATCTAAATTTATCTTAATCCGAGATTTCAAAGACTAGTTAAATGTTATGTTTTTAATTCTTTTAAATAGTTTAATTTTTAATCGATTGTATTTATATGTTGAAAAATTAAAAATCACTGCAGAAACCTGAAAAATTTATGCACCGTTCAATTTAAAAATATTTCCTAATATTTCAAAACTTAAAAATTGTACATCGCAGATTCTTGCGGAAATTCGGTTATATTTTTATCTCTGAATTGGATATTTCCTGAACTGAAGAACCGAAAACATTCCTTTGAATAAGCTTTAGTCGAAAAGCAGTCGAAATGGAACTAACATATTTGTATGGAAACACATCAAACAACCGTTATTGAGTAAGCGGCGTCAAAATCTGCATAAAAAATCTTTGCTGTATGAAAAATTCAGCATTTCGAATACAAACATAAAAGAGAATTTCCCGACACACAGAAGCACTAGAATACCGTTTCGAACCTTTCATCTTTAAACTTTTAAGTTTGGTTTTTGTATATTCTTCGGGGATTCTGCAGCCATTTTTCTTTTTGAAACGAAAGAGTACTCACCTTCCACCACGATGGCTTCTTTTAAAAGAGAAACAATTGTAAACATACAAACAAACAAAAAAGTTATTTCTTTAAATAAAATTTGTGCGTTTCGCTAAATCGAAAATAAACAAAACTCTGATAATGGAGATGTTTGTTACAATAAAACTTGAATTTCTTTCGATGTGATCGTTATACGAAAAATAATCACAAAAATATCTTTTGGAATTAGCTACCTTCATTTGTTCAGATCAGAATAACGCATTATTCTTCTGTTTTCAAACTTATAATAATATTTATGTAGATAAACATAATATCCCTCAATGTCTTTTTGATAATATATATACTACAAAGGAAATACAAATTAAACACAGTTTTCCATTTACACGGTAGGTTTGATTCTTTAAAAATGAGGTGGAAATACGAATCGGGCAATTCGAATCCTTATTTCACTTTAAAAAAAAGTATTTAATCGACAAATGCAAACAATATATTTTCTATCTTTGAAAGATGAAGAACATGTTTTAAAGTAAATATACATTAAAACTTAGTATTATATACATAGCACAATTTAACAAATAAAAAACAAAATTAAAGGATTTCGACTCTGTTTCATTTTGATGGAAATAAGGCTGGATTTTTTTTCTTTTTTGAGTGGCGGTCAGATATCAGTGTTACTACTTTTTTAACATCAGTTACAACATTATACAGTTTACTCAAAAATGCAAATAATATTTGAATCCTAAAATAAATTCTGAATGTGAATGTTTGTTCTTTCTCGTTCTAATAACAATAGAAAAGATTAACAAGATGCTATAAAATTTAATATTAAAACTATTGGTTTAAAATCCGACATTTGAGTTAAAATTTAACTTATATTACTTTAAAAATTTTCGATTGATAAAATATGTAGATTTGATGGAAATATGATAGTATATTTTTTATTTAATGTTTTGAATTCGAGTTTCTTAATTATTTTGTTCTTTGATATGTTGTAAGTACCTTGTGGTTTTCCAGTGAAAATATTTATCAATATATTATTATTTTGCTTTTCTTTTTTTCTTTTCTTGAATATGGCATTTAACATTTTAAATACTTTACTGTGAGCGTATAAGCAAAATAAAATTTTTTAGAACTCTTATTAATGCCATGGGTTTTACTTACTGATTGAATTATTTGTTCAAAGACTTTGATATTTTTATAGATTAACATGAATGAAACTCGCAAACTATCATTTATGTATTCGCAGAATATCGATTATTCATAATGTATGAATTGTGTATTTTTAAAAATATATCTCAATATGGTTTGAATGAGACACGTGAAAATAAATCAATATGAATTCAAAATTTTTGAAAATAACATGGTCGAAAATCGTTTTGTTTTCTATGCCAGTGTTCTATTTAATTTGAGCATACAATTAGCTAATACTTTGAACAGTATTTCAAAGCGAAATTAAAACGCAAATTAAATTTTGATGACAACTATAAAGTAAATAAGCAAAGAATTTAAAATAATAAAAAAGAAAATAATTACATTTCCCATTAACTCATTAATATAATGATTTAAACTAAAATACTGAAGTTTTATTATTTCATTCAATACTAATTGCCAATTACAATTTAACTGTTCAATCAATTTCCACTTTCGTTATTCCTTTATTGTAAATTTCTAAATTTATTCAATAATGTTTAAGAAATAAAAGTATTTACATTAAATGTATTTGCGTCTAATTGTATTTATTTGTAATAAAAAAGCTAAAGTAAACATGAAACGCTAAATTGAATTATAAATTTGCAAATAAGACATTAAAATTACATTGCGATGAATATTTTTAATCTTTAACTACAAATTAATGCATTATTATGGAATAATTACTATGCATAGAATTTTTAAAAACAGTAGAAAATAAGAATATTGAAATGTTGCATTTAATCGAGTACTTAACAATTACAAAAATGAAAATTATTTAAATTATTGTATGTTTATAAATGATTTTAACCTTTTTTATGCCAGGCTTTATTATAAATAAAAAGAATTTTTCCCCAAAAATATTTTTAACTAAATAAAAACTAATAAGAAGTAAGAACACATCAACTTAAAAAAAACTTAACACATCAAAAACACTTTTTTTAAATTGCAATGAAAAAATAATGAAAAAATTTTAAAAATAATCTTATTTAATATTACAAGTTAAAAACACGTTACAAACAACAACGTTAAAAAGCATTAAAAATAAAATAAAAACTAAAGTCTATACTTACACTTTTGGGTAGTAAAAATCTACTGAAATAAAATGAAGAAGAATGCAGAAGAAAAATTAAAATCTTGATATTCAAATAAATTTCTCCTGAAATATATTTTTACAATCCATAAATTGAAACAGTTTCGTTTTGTTAAACACGTCCTTTGTTACAATTCTCATTAATTCCTTCCTTTGAAGCATATTATCTCTTAACAATTTAAGAAAGAAATATCATTCACTTGGTGAATTCTATTTAAAGACAGTAGCAAAAAAGAAAATATTATGGTTTCTTTAGTTTCGAATTGGAGGTGTTATTTTTCATAAAATATGGAAGAATGTAGAAAATAATCAATATACTTAAAGATGTAAAAATAATGTACATATATTTAAGAAACATGTAAATATCTTCAACTTGAAGGAACTGCAACATAATTTTAAAGATAAAGCAAAATGCGGTTTTCAAAGGCGGGTTAAATTACAAAAATTATCTCACAAAAATGATTTATAAATCATTCATATTTAGAACACAAATTGAAAAAAAATTCAGCTGTTCTCATTGCCGGAACTCGATACAGGAAGTTGATTACAAAAACAAAAGAATTGACAAACGATTTTTTAAGAATTGCTTTTCTAGAATTCACCGGAAATACATAGAAAAAAAAGAAAAGAATATAATCATAAATGAAAATAAATAAAAAAAATATTTTCAACTTCTAAAATTAATTCCGGAAGACGTATGGCAAATTTTTTTAATTTAAGAATATTAAATGAGGGAAATTTCTTTCTTATTATTTTTGATCAAAATAATTGTAATTTATTTCGGCCGCTTTTTTTTCTTCTAAGAATTGTTATTCTTAAAATATTTTTGGCTGTCCTGTTGTTTTAATAAAAATATTTCTTTCATGTTGCTTTTCATTAGTCTTAAAATCTTATTTATAAAAAATCCGTATTTATTATGCAATTTTTCATCATTATTATCCGATACATTGAATGTTAAAGCGCATTTCTTAAATGCATTTTTTCCCAGAAGTTTTGTAATATCGATTTCCTCTTCCATTAAACTACCATTTTTTCAATTCTCCTTTATTTCAAAATAAATGTTATAAAATAGAATTAAGATAGTCGTTATTTTACCTTTCATATTTCTTTAGTTAAACTAAAATAAAACTTCTTCAACTCTTCAAAGCAAATCTTTTTTCAATATTTTTTCTTTAATCTACAAAATATAAATTATAATAATATATTTAAAACAAAAGAATAAAGAAGGATTGATATTAAAAACATAGCTCAAATATACTATATTTTTGAATTAATATTAAGAGAAGCAATACACTCAGAGAAGTGAAGTATTCATGACAGAGAATATTTAGAATGAAAATGAATGTAATGGCTTTGAATTTAAATATAATTTCAAGAAAAACTTCAATTTTTTGCGCAAGAAGTCAATTTTTTGCGCGCAAGAAGTCAATTTTTTGCATTGAAATATTTTTTAAAACATTAAAATAATGAATAGTTGCTTTCGAAGATCATTTTCCCCTATTATATGAAAAAGTTGAATAAAATGCTTAATAATATATTTTTGTTTTTATAATTTATTTTTTTATCTAACCTTTTCTGTGACTAATTAGTTTTTTTTCTTCAAGTATTTGTAAGACTGAAATGCCTCAGTACATCAAAATATTTAAATTTTGTTTTCATTCTGTGCCATTTTTGCTAACTTAATATTCAATTCTATAATAAAAACGATACAATCAATGCACTTAGTAGAAACAAGGATAATCAAATTATTTGCAGAAATATTTATGATAATTTGTACTTCTAGCTATATGAGCAATTAAAGAATTCAATTGAATAAACATTTATTTTTCTAATCAATTATAAGGAATATTTTATGAAAAAGTGAAGAATTTCCTTGTTTATTCAAGAACTGCTCTAAATAGAACAAAATCTTGACTCCGGATTTGAATACCAAATTAACGATAATAGCTCAAATCAAATAAATGAAACAAAAAAACTTAGTTTGGACTCATAAGGAATTGTTTACATATTTAAAACTATAAACAAACGTTAACATTTTTTATTATAACTGGTTTTTTATGCCATGAATAGATTCGCCATGGAGAAATTATTCAAAACATAAATTTTGGTTTAATATACCCCAATTACACTGGAAGATATTTTTTGCTAAGAATTCATTTCCGTATTTAGATAGAAAAAGAAAATACTTAACTACTATTTAGACGTCAGTAATAATATTTTTATTTTTATGAGGTTTTGAAAGCATCTGTAAAGTTACAATTTAAATATTAAAATTTTTTGCTATTTGGAAATCAGGAAAAGGAAATTTGCCAAAATCTCTTGTACTTACTTGTTGACGATTATAATATTTTCTTTTTACACATTTCGTGTACGAAAATGGGGAAAAAAAGGGCCTTTGAAAATAACAGTAAAATTACAATGGCGACAAACAGTTTCAGTTCTTGCAATATTTTTCGCTCTTTATTTTTTTTCGAAACTATTGCTATACTAGTTAAAAAAAATGTAATGAAAATTGTTATTGGAGAAGTACTTTGAAAAACTGCAAATAAAATTCATCGTTAATTACCCAGTTTATTAATTACTATTCTGTTTCGAATACTTCCTAACAAATTAAACATTTTGTAACTACACTGACATTTGACATTTGACGCTCTAAATTTTCCTAAAAAATGTCTACAAATAAATTCTTGTTTACTGTAATTTTCATGGCAAAACATCAAAACAGATTAGTTTCCTGAGATATAATATATTTATTGCTTTATTAGAAAAAAAATGTAATGCTGTATTGGCTGATATATAGCTAGTGTTCCTCGGTATATATTATTTTTATGTCCTTTACTAATGAATTATATTTAATTCATTATTAATTTTTTTCATTAAAGTCTTTCTTATATTTCAGTTTTTTTTGACTAAAATTTGAAGTGTTACATAACAAATGTTTGTAGCAAAAATTAAAGTTATCACTTGCGAAATATTAGAATATACAAAATCTATTTATGATTTCATATTTACTCTAATTAAATGAGAAAACTCTATTTCTTATAAAGAATTTCTGTATCAGACAGTTTCTCTAAAAATTAGATTGCTCCAAACGATTTATAAAAACGAAAAATTTTTTTTTTTTCAATTAATGTTTAATAGTTTTTAAAGGACGAAAAATTTAGTTTAACAACGTGAGTGACAGTTTAAATATGCGTTTCCTTGAAATAGCAATTTTGAACTACGAATTTCAATCAATCCTCACTCTTGAAAGCAAACAGTCAAGCTTAGAATCAATATTTAATTAATTTCAAAACAAATTTTACGTGAAATAAATATTTCTACTATCAATAAGACGAAATAAATTTTATTGAAATATATCTCTTTCCCATGTTTATCTATTTTAAATCTAGTTTAGTTTGAATCCAGTCGTATGGTTCAATATATTTGTGAACAAAATTTGAAGTAATGTCTTTGTTTGAATCCTTGTTAGGAACAAAAATTTATAAATTCAGGATTTATTTATACACATAATATAGAAGATAATTTATTGCTAATAAACATGATTGAAATAGTTAATTCCATAATGATATGAAATAAAATATCTTAAATTATAAATACGAGTGCGTGAATTTGTGGAGATTTAATCAAGCTTTTCCGAAAATTCTTTATCCTCTCTGCTTAAATATTTAATTATAAGAGATGCCCAGAGTGTAAATATAAAACAATTTATTAAGTACATAATCATTTTAAAACAAGTTAAAGATTTAATTTAAAAAAACCAGAATTCTTTTTCAAATAATTATTGAATAAAATATGCATTTCAGAAATAAGCATATATGCTAAATATCCCAATTAAAAAAACTACAAACTTTGCTAATACAATTCGTATCCTTTATAAATTTTTCCCCTACATCTCTGGAGATAAGGCAATTTAATATAAGATAGAAAGAATTCCTTTTGAAGGATCGTTAATACCTTCAGAGATAACGAGCCGAGTAGACTTAATGCAATAAATACCGCTCCACCCTTCAGGCAGCTAAATCCAATTCCAGTTGTTTTCTTTTCTCTTAAGACTAACTAACTGGTCACTCAAATATATTTAACGCCGTACGGTACCTGCTAATTTGATTTAGTTTTACATGATTTAGATTTCGAGAGCTTTATGCCCTCGAAATCTAAATTCTAAAAGGGCCAATTACACGCCTTTTAATAATCTCGTTACCAGTTCAATAATTTATTGGAAAGGCAAGAAAATCAAAAGAATCTACCTTTTTAAATACCAAGGGCATACTGATAGTAAATTAAATTTGGATATTCATATCATGTCTAAGACATAAAGCTCTTCAACTTCTTCCTTGATGAAATAGTTGGAAAAAAAAAACTAATATCGTAAGGGCATACGAGAATCCTTTACCAGACTATGATAAAGCGCATCCTGGTACATGAATCGGCAACATGCGTATCTCGGCCCCTGAATTGGCAACATGGGCAACATTATTCTAAAAGCTTTTTTCTCCCTTATTGTCCTATCGCATCATACCCACTTCCAGCAATTATCAGCATATCCAGCAATCAACTGAACTGCGCTATTTATAACTTCAGCTCCATTATGACGCGGGGTAAACAGCACTTTTCAGGTTCTAGTTTCCAATTTCTTTAAACATTTCAGATAAACAGCTCCAGTATCTTGATAAGAAGTCAATAAGTTTGTTATATCTTTCTCTACATTTAAGTCTCGCTCAAGTTTGCTTTCCCTATACGAAAATTCTTAAATATTGCGTCTCTTCTAAAATATAATCTTGGATTTAATCCACACAAACATGCTTTTCATGGCTGCTTTCAAAATGAATTCAAGTTTTAAAAAAATTCAAAAATGAAATATTCAGACGATAAATTTTGGAATTTTTTTTAACATCTCATTTAATATTTGTGCTGTGGAATGGAGACTTATTTTTCTAGTTTTTATTTTAAATGTTTTATAGCTGAAGTGTACAAGTGGTGTATTCTGAATAATTCAGTTCAACTGTTTATTTTCTGATTAATTAAACTTGTATTAAGTAAGAATTGTAGAGTTTCCTAATTTTGTTAGAAACAACTCTTCACTAAAATGTACATTCTTTAACAGAATCCCTTTAAAAATGACATTTCAAGTTTAAGAACGTTAACCGATTGCGGAGGAAATACTTATCCTTCATAAACTTCTTTCGTAATTTTCTGGGAATGAAGAATTTAGTTTAAGAAAAGAATTATTTTCTTTTTTGAGGACTGCTCAATATCTTCAAATATAAAACAAATTAAATAATGAAAACTCTCGTCTCGGCAGGTGAATCCAATATCGTTTGCTTTCAAATTACACAAACTCATTGCTGTTTCAAACTTAGAGCTTATTCCTTGCTTGTTAATTTAAATTTGTTTCCATTACCTTATTTTTTAAAACTTTTAATACTGTTTGATTATTACAATGCAATAAATAACTATAATAATTTAATGTCATCTTATATAACATAATATGGTTATTATGATATGAAATAATGCAAAACTTGATAATGTTTTGTGGTAAAAATTTTAATAACATTCATACCATAAGTAACTGAATAATGAACATCATATATTTTATGTAATTGCTAATTTTTTGTAAAAATCCCAAATTTCTAATTATCAAATGATATTTCTGCAAATGTTAAAAGAATAATAAATTTCACCAAATTTCTTTTTACAAAAATGTTTTTTTAAAATGTCGAATGATGGATGGTTCAAAATAGAAGTGAAATGAATTTAAAGAAATTTACTTGCATGTTATTAATTATTTATGTGTCAGCCAAATTTTATTATCCTCTTTTTTAAATTTTGCACGAGAGCATTTTTTAAGTTTCAGGATGCCAGCAAAAATCACAAATATATTTTGTTAGTTACTCATACTATTCCCGACATTGTGCCACTTTTAAAATACTAACGAATGTGAAAAAAAAAAATCGATTTTTTACGGGGGGGGGGGGAAGTAACGTATAATATTTTGTGATTGAAATTCAAATTAATTATTTCTTAAATATTCTTTAAATTTTTTTTCTGTATCAGAATAAAAATAACATGAAATAATACTAATTCTTTCTCTAAATTATTCCGACAAGAATGAAATTCAAACAATTTATATTAAATACAATTTTTATTATTAAATTCTGTTAGTTTTGTTTGCTGTTTTAATTTCAATATAATATGAATGGAATTTGCAAAACTAACTGCCCAAAGAAATATTTCGAATATTTTCTGACTAAAGCTGCTAAAGTGGAAATTTATTAATAATTCATTAAAAGTATCTTTATTAATATAAAAAAATATATACTCATAACAAAACATTACCTAATAGATAATTTAATTTATTTTGTCTAAATTCTGAACAAGTAGATTTAAAAATCTTCAAACATTATTAACATTTAGAATATTTTAAATGAAGTTATATAAGCACTAAACTCAGAAGTTGCGATAAGACTAATTTATTTTATCTAATTAGAAGAATATTTCATGAGAAAATTTTAAGATGACGCTTTTCTACTTCAAACAGTTCTTGAACAAAATGTACCTTCTAGAGTGAAGTCTTGAATTAAATACCATAGTTTAAGATAATTAGGAAACTAGGTTACGAATTTATTTCATGTTCCTTATAAAGTTTTTCTTTAAGTCTGTTAGAGACGAAGCAATTTAGACAGAATTCCCGCCTTTTTCAAACACCGTCGAATACCACTGGAATTCGAACGAATTAAATAAACTTAAAGCAATAAACACTGCGTCATCCTTCAGGCAGCTAAATCCAATTTCGTCTGTTTTCTTTTCGCTTTAGACTAACTCATTTGCAGGTTAAATAAATTTCACGCTGCTGCAATGCGTGTTAAATTGATTTCGTTCCATATTATTTACGGCAGACGATTTTCAGTTCGGTATGCATAGCGTTGCTGTTAATATTTTAGAAAATTTTTATTTGTATAATTTTATGTGATGGTTTAGAAAATTAATATGCTTGAAGGGATGTAAGTTTAGATGCAGTTTAACAACTGATTTTAGGATATTATTTATCTCAATAAATGAGAATCAAACATATCCATGTAGCTAATGGTGTTTCAACAAATATTATAGTAATTATAGAACTATTAACGTTTCAAAGTGCATTTAGATTAAATTAAAACACCAGTTCTCGATATTTCAGTATATAGTATTGCATTTTATTTTTGTATCTCTTTTAAGTATTATTATAGATAGTTGTCTAATCTCGATGTAAAATATTTAATAATAAGTTATCTCCTGTGGTGTTTATACATATAGAGAACTGCTAAATATAACACATAATTATCAAATAAAGCTTGTGTATAACTTCAGAGTATTGGGATTTAAAGATGAATAAAGTTCAGAGAAATTAGTTAAAGGCAAAAATTCATCGACATTGATTAATTTTACTATAACTATTATGCATATTAATTACAAACTTTCTTTTTTTAAAATGATACAATTAACTTCAAGATATTAACAATTATCATCACATTTAATATCAGTTTCAACACCAGGAACAGTAATGTTATCTGTTTAACGTCAGGAATAGTTTTTAAATTGAAATTTGGTGTTTACAAGACTATTATGTCTTATCATTAACTTGACTAGTAACTTGTTATTTAACTTGACCTGTATTTTGTTTGTAAAGAAGGAATTAAGTAACCGTTTTTACACCTACTCGAAATTCGTTGATAATATATTATTTTGATAGTTCTATAACTTAATAATGAGTTAAATGACGGATGATTAAATTATATTTCTACATGCATGGCATTATCTATTCATAGATTTGAGAAAATAATTGATTTGAAGATTGCACAATATTAATAATAAAGAGTTATAAATTAAAGATTTAAAAATTTGAAAATATTTAAAATTTAAAGATTTCTTCTTGGTACACTAATAAAAATTTAATTTTTAACTACAACTATTTTTGCTTTCAAGGTACAGTATATTATTATACTGTACCTTGTGCGGCGGCTGAAACTCTGTTTTATAGGTGCGGGTGAAAGTGTAGCGGGCTCAAAAACGGATAACGACGTGCTTTTTTTTTCTATACGAAAATACAGGACACGGGCAACAAAATACAGATGAAGCGTACATAAAACAGCAATTACAGAAATCAATTACAAAAAAGCACTAAATTGTTTATAAGCAATCGCAACAGTACCAAACGTTTGGATAAAACTCACTAGAGATGAACACTCCAAACCGAGAACTTAATCGATTCTCGTATGTGCGCCTCTACTTTTTATAGTTTCCGTCCAATGCAACAAATGTTCAGGAATAAATTCGATTTCTAATGGAACCACTACTATTCTCTAGTTTTATTGCCATGATTCTTGAATATTCGAGATCCTTCATTACTGTCACCAAATTCGCCAATGCTAGGACAATTAACATGGCATTCACTTGAAAGTCTTCAAAATATCTCCAAAACACTCTTCCTTCCTATGAAATTAATTAACACTTTACAGATTCAATATGCATAGATTGTATTTATTAATTTCTAAAGTATATTTCATTCCATTATATTAAGATATTGCTTAACTGAGCTTTAAAATTACAGTATTGTTTGTTAATTAAAAAGAAATGGGAGGAATACTGAAAGCAACAAAATCAACAAACCTTTAACAAAGCATTTCAGCTATTGCTGATGTTTCTAAAATTTCTTCTTATCATTATATCTTAACTTATAAATAAGTAATTAAATCTTTGAATAAAAGAACACAAATAATGAATGATTCAAATATTAAAATTTTGAAGAAATGATCATAGACAATTTTCCGCCGAATTGTTTCGTCTATTTTCGTTCTTTCCTTTCTGACCTACAGATAAACAAAGTGTCAGGAACACATATTCTTTCGCGCTCTTGCCTTTACCAAACATTGCCGCCATATTTGCCCCATCAGGGCCAGCTGTGACAGCGTTCTGTGGGAGAACCCATTAGCTGATTGTAAACACGAGCAGTCCAGATTGCGAGTGGACAGCTGTCGCTTTTGCAGATCAAGTTCCACCCAGCTTTGTTGACATTTATTGGGCTTTCTTTATGTTTTTATCCGAGTTCGGGAAGAAGTACGGAGTTTTGTTGCTCGTCTCAGCTTTTTGGGGTCTAAATAAATGGAACTCTTCTTTATTACACCAGTCTCAATTATGTTCAATACACTAAACACATTTCAAAGTATTACAGGTAATAGTTAAAGAATAATTAGGATTTGGAAGGTTGCTTAATCCATGGAATATTGTCAGTCTTTTTTATAATTTAACAAAGTTTTTAAATTCAAGAATTTAAGTTAAAATAATTTTTTTCTACATGAATTATGTATTTATCTTCATCAATAATTCAACACAGAATGAATTCAGATGATATTGCAATACAGAATTTTTTACTTGTATTAGTCCAAAATTTCCAAAACTCATGGAAAGTAGATTTCTTAAATTTTGTAATAAATTATACATCGGATATTACTTACATTAATGGTATTATTGAGAATTATTGAGAAATATTTAATATTGATAATTTAAATACTGAGCAGACTGTGAGATATAATTTTTCTTTCATTGAACAAATATAAATATGAAGTAGCTTGTTCTGTTTTTCATTAAATCTCTGTCAATATATAACTTATAAAAATTCTAAGGGAAATTTACTGAATACTTTGAAAACTTGCTGAAATTTTTGACATGTCATAACGAAATATCTATCCTGTACAAGCTGATTTATAGTTAGCATGTTACATGGCCTCCTAGATTTCTGTATTGTTACGGATTCCACTACTACGAAGTCCGTAAAATTACCTTGTTCGTTTATAATGGATGTATGGTGTGAAAAAAATCAGCAGGCCTTAGTAGAAAACAAAGACGTTTATTAAACAAAAAGACATATATGACGAATACAAAGACGACAAATATGTACAGCCGAGACGAACACATAGCAGCACACTACAACAGACAGTAGCCCACAAGTAGTAATTCGGTAGTAACAACTACCACAGCACACAAAGCGGCTAGACAGAATTCAGCAGGATAGGGAAACCTCGGAGTTTCTCTCTACGGTCTCTACAAATGGCTGCAATTCTCCACTGTTTCCTCTCTTTATCTGTATCCAACTGCTGACTCACTACCACACGACTGGTTACTCCATGCAAGACTCGACGTTGCTTCTACAATAAACAGGATTCGGCACACAGCTCACTTCAGCATTTGGGCTCCACACAACGAAGGCACTCCGCCGTTGTTTCGCTATCCTCTCGAAGACTCGTTACTTGTCGGCGACTCCGACTACGATTCACTCCAGCTTGAGACTGCCTTCCTTTTATAGTTCTCCAGAGGTGGGCCGAGAAACTTCTGGGTCCCTCAGGCATATCTCAGTTTCTATTAGATGGATCGTTAAAATTCACAAAGTTTCCAGTATTATCTATTTTGTCATCAAAGTTGTCAAATTCGTCACCAGGTCGCCAAATGACCACCACGTTTGTCGCCAAGCACGGGGATTATTGGCTGGGAATCCGAGCAGCATCCAATATAAATAGGGATTGCAATACCGGACCAAAATTTCAATACCGGTATTCGGTATTTTTTAGATCTTAATACCGGGATACCGGTTTTAATACCGGTATTAGAAATTTTAGAAAAAGAAAGAAAACACAGGTGTTTCTTTGTTTTATTTATCAGTTTTATAAGAGAGTGTAAATATCACAAAAAATAATATGTTACTTATAAATTATAACAGTATATAAAGAATCACAAAAAAGTAAAGGAACAACTTATTTATTTAAATCACAAAAAAAGTGTAAATATCATCATCCAGTCTGTGGTGCTATTGCAAATTTTTGAAAGGTGATCTTAAAAAACATAACGCATCCATTGTACTGTCATTAAGCCTGAAAAGTTATTTTGTGTGAAATTACCAGCTGTCGAAAACGCTCTTTCGGCATCTACGCTAGTTGGTGGTACTGTTAGCAATGCGCGATATACTTTTTCCAAGTATTTACCTCTAAATCCCTCATCTTCAAATAAACCGATTTCTCGTCGGATGGTTTTGGATATAGCTGATTTCTGTATTGTATTTTGGTTCGTTGAATTTTTTTTTTTATTTATAGCTAATTCTAATTTTTTTTCAAGGGACAATTCCTTTTCACTATCGACATTAGTGTCATCATAATCTTCGTTAACTGAACCGAATTCTTCTGAATGTGGATAGGGTAAAAAATTTTAAGAAAATTTACTATAAACTTAATCAGATTTGAATTGATTATTTCCTTTTCTTCTTTTTCATTTTCATTTTTAAAATCATTATAATTATGTAAATACCATAAGACATTTTTTATTTTGGTATGCCTTTCTTCTGTGCGATTTTTCAATGTAATATATAATTCTTCAGATAGGGATGTGTGCTGTTCTTTCATGACTGCAACATGAAATTTATTGTTGCATTAGCTGTTAATAAATTAAAATCTCTCCGACATAATGCCTCTATTGTCAGTTTTATTGGAAGTAGAGCTGATATAGTTCTGGATATTAAGTCGAATTCACTATCTGAAAAATTAATTTGCAGGTTTAAGTCTATTATTACTTTTTGGATTAGATTTCTAAATTTCAAAAATCGTTCCATCATTAGGAGTAAACTGTTCCAAAGTGTCTTAGAATCTATAATTAACATATATTCCGTTTTATTTTCAGTTAGTATATATTTTTGTAATATGGCCTTTTTTTGTAGGGGAACGTTTAAATATCTTTACAATTTTTCGAACTTTATAAATTATAGGAAGCAATTTTTGATGGATTAATATTTCATCCTCATTAGCAATATCTTTTTCAACAATTATATTGTCATCATCTTCATTGTCAATATCACTCTCACTCTTACTGTCTTCAATGTCAGAATCCGAATTTTTTATATCCACAGTATTTGGATTCTTCTGCTCTTTATTTTTTTGGTATAATACATCTATTATTCCTAAGTGAATTCCATGAACATAGCACAATTGCTGATTTGCACCAATCAACTTTCCAACTCTTTTCATAACTGTTGCTCCATTAGTCGTTATGGATACAATATCTTCTTTCAGGGATAATCCATGTTTCGCTAATTTAGATTTAAGCAATTAATTAAGCCATTAATTAGCTAATTAATTTCGCCCGTTTGGGAGACATAATAACAAAAACGTATACTTTTTTGCTGTGTTGGCGATCCCTGAACATAGAGTGGAGACAATTTAGAAAATTTCTAGTAAATACCGAAAAACCGGTATTTAAACTTGTGAATACCGGTATTACAAAATTGTACAAATGGTTCAAAATACCGGTATTCGGCATCCCGGTATACCGGTATTGCAATCCCTAAATATAAATGATTGTGAATCTGTCTTTCCGGTGATAGAACTAACCATGCTGGGAAGCAACTATACTGGCTTGTAACAGTATTTATCGCCTCCGAAATTGCTTTGTTTCGGGCTTCATTTAAATCATTGTGGACAAGTAAAAAGTTCGATAATTTAATGATTTGAAACGGCGTATATGTGTAAAGAATTTAGTAATAATATAAATTCTTCTAAACATTTGGAAAAAAAGATTTTCATCTAGGTACCAGTAGAGCCATTAATAATGTTGATATCGAGCTTTATTAATATGTGATGAAATTTGATGAGTTTTCCATTAATGAAATAGAAATTTTGAAATTTATAATTTGTCATTACGTCAATGTATATAATATTTATAATCTGTCATTCCTTCAAGTCCTCTTGCCTTGCTTACAAACTTAGTGATCACTTAACGACTATGATGTCGAAATGAAGAATCCTTAATATTCGAGAATCTTGGAGATATTTATATTTGAGATTGAGTTCCGCTGTTTGTTCTAGAATATTCGATATCCTGTCACGGTGTCTATAACCACAGGAATCAGTAGCAATAGATGAGTCCGAGAGACGTGAGTAGATAAACGAAGTCTCTCTTTGAAAGGATATTTTCTCTCGAATTCTCTCTATTTTATAATGTTAGGTTTGTTTATTAACGATAGATGCTTGTGCACTGTTTCTTACTGCAAGTTTTGTTTAATGTACGCATTGTCTGTGCTTTTTTACTTTTGTATCATGTTTTCCTATAAAATAAAGTATCGTTATTTTATATTAAGCCTGTTGCACATTTCACCGTACAATCCACGGTCGGATTTTGGATTTTTTTTCTTAACAGTCAATAATTTGTAATCTGTTTTGTATTTTTTTGTGAAATGAGTATATTATGTTTTTTTTATTTCATGTTTGTTGCATTATTTCAGGGAATATACTGTGTCTCAGATTATATTTTCATGACAGCCTCTTATAATAACTGTTGTTATGACTCGATTCATTATGCAAAGTATTGTTTGTTTTTATGCATTTGAAATAAATGTTTTTTTTAAAATTTTCTTTTAATATTCTAATTACAAATTTTTCTTCTTTTACAGGTAAGAATATATTATGATTCTATTTTCTTGCTTTCTTATAACACGTAAGTAAGAATTATTTTATATCCAGCAGAAAAAAACCCCGTTCATTCGTTTACGAAAAAAAGCTGTGCTGAAGGCGCAGTAAATTTCTATAAAATGTTATTCGTATTTAAGATGTTTTATAAATTTAGGTCACAAGATATCTGAAAAGGGAAATTATATTTATATTTTATTACTTTCATGCAAAAGAAAGATTTTGATTTGTTTATTTTTCAAATCCGCATGAGAAATCACAGTATTTTGAATATTTAATACGCGAGGAATATTAGGTACTTCATGCGGAATCTATAGTATTTAAGATAATAATATTGTGGTGACGCTTTATAAGCCAGATAACAGCTACGAGACATGAGAAATTTCTTTTGTCTAGTGGTCTTGTTACTCGGCTACGAACCCAAAGGTTGCGAGTTCAATCCTCGCCTATCGCCAATAGCAACATTGGTGACCCGATGACGTGATACGCAAAAAACCTTCATACAACTGTTGTAGCGCCCTCTACCAGAAATAAATAAAATCAAAGCTGATAAATAATCAGCCAATAAAAAATGATAAATAAATGAAGCTGATAAACAATCGGCCAATAAATAAATGAAGCTGATAAACAATCGGCCAATAAATAAATGAAGCTGATAAATAATCGGCCAATAAATAAATGAAGCTGATAAATAATCAGCCAATTAAAAAAAATGGATAAGGCGCAGCAGCCAATATATCACCACTAATAACAGCAAAAACAGGGCAAAATATCGTTCGTCTCGCCTCCGACGCACTGAAGGGGGGAGTAATGTGGTGACGCTTTATAAGCCAGATAACAGCTACGAGACATGAGAAATTTCTTTTGTCTAGTGGTCTTGTTACTCGGCTTCGAACCCAAAGGTTGCGAGTTCGATCCTCGCCTATCGCCAATAGCAACAATATCTTTATTTCTGAAAGTTGATAATTTCTTATATTTGAATTTATTTTTCATAAATAGTTGTTTTCTGTCATTTCTTCTCAATAGCGGCAGTACGAAATCTTGAATGAATATAAGGGATCTTTACAGTATTTAAATAATATTTTACTTAAAATTTCACTTACTCGTAAAATAAGCTAAGAAGGCATTCATAAAAAGCTGACAGTTTAGCGTAATACTAAAATTACGGGGGAAACTTTAAAGTTAAATCAACCGCACAAGAACAAGTCATTTTTACAATAGAACATGAGGGCAGCGCAAAAGAAGACAGCTGCACGGGGGACTCTGTCATAAAATCAAATAAAAGAAACAGATATACTAGATGAAGAGTAAACATAGGTGTAATGAAATAGAAATTAACGATATTAGAAGTCATAAAAATTATGAATGTGTTTAGCTTCGGGTGGAAAATACTTTAAACACATTTTAAGTTATCCATATGTTTGATGTTCATATTAAGTTCTATTTACCATTATATCTTTCATAATGTGTTATTTTACTTATTTTAATTATATTATTAATGAAACAGTATTGTCGTGTTCTTGCAAATTTAAGCCTGTGTTGCATATTTTTTCTACCTTGTTCTTTTCTTTTACTTAATTTACTAACAAAGATACTACAGGCGTAATATCAATACAATAGTGAGTTATCACTTTTATTTTTTACCAAAGATATCTAAGAATTATGAACGAGCAATAACAAACATGAACAAGAGTACAAACAAAAAGGTATAAGATTCTAAGAAAACACACAAAATTATTAAAAGCCATTATTTTGGTTACAGATAATTCTCTAAACTGATGTAAATTTAATTCTATATATATAATACAACGTTCGTTTGCATGCTCTTTATAGCCTGAAAATCTACTAGATCGGTAGGAATACTATTATTTGAATATAATATTTTTCGCATCGAAGTTCACGAGACAAATACCTTTGGAGAAACTCGAGTGCAGTTACATTCTGACTTTTAAAAAGTGAAGATTAAATTTTGTAAACTTCAGTAATGTTTTCTTTTTAAATGTTTTGTACATTTCTTAACGTTTAGTATAAATTCTGAGGATTTAGCCTCATTATAAAATGAAGTTATTCAAGGTCAATAAAGTATGTGGATTGAATATGAAGGATTCATATTTTCCACATGGGCAATTATACGTTGTATGCTACCGTATTAGAAAACCAAGGGATTTTATTTGTATGTATGGAAAAATGGAATCGCCAAAAATATTGTATATTCAAGAACATTGTAAAGAATTTTAAGTCCAATTCAGTATTAATTGCAATTTTATGTAATCCAAAACAAAATAATAATTATAATAAAAATGAATGCGTGAATATCGTATTTATACAGACACAGTAAATGATATCAAACTTTCAGTTGTTTCTTTTATTAATAAACATGCTCAAATTATCAAAGCATTAGGGTTTCGTTAGTTATAACCTTAAATTAGGCTAATTTTTATAAGAAAGCGAAAAAGAATTGCTAACTAATAATAAAATTAATGATCGATTGATAAATAAGAATTAAAGTCCAATGCTACATCAATTGATTTAATTTTCCCTGCGCATTTGGAAGAAAAATTAACTTATTATAATGAATAAAATTTACGAAAAATATCAATAATGTAGATCTATCAAAAAGAGACAGCGTTATTTTTTTTTGTAATAAAGAAATGCTAAAAAAAAAAAAATCCGTACATTTTTTGTTAAGTGGAAACAATTCAATCGAAATGTTTATTCTTTATTTATATTGAATTTCTTTTTATTTCGGAATTCTGTTTTACTTTTAAATCATTTTAATACATTAGTAGCAATTTTATATTCCGCTCATTTAAAATATTGTGAGCTTCAAATTCCTCAGATATCACTCACATAATTAAGAAGCATCAAAATATAAATTTTTGAGAACGAATCGCTTTCCGATTATTTTTAGAGTAATAAATTATCTCATGCTCCTTGGATATGAGAAATTTATTTATCCGTTAAGTAATACTTCAAGTAGTTCTCCACTTTCAGATATTCCATGATTAAATTAATGGTTTGATGTAAGATGAAACTACTTCAAACGATATCTCTGGTAGAAATAAGTTCCTAAATGCAGATAGTTGTTATAAAAATTATCGTCTGCTACATATCGGAAATTTAAATATTGAATATCAGTCGTAATTGGCTCAATTTGATGAATCCGTTATGCGTTTTGTAAGAATATTTTCAATTCGTTTGAAATGTGATCAAGTAATAAAATAAAATTCTGTTACTTACGTTGTCTTCAGATTAAATTTCTGTATTATTATTTTCTATCAAATAAGCGTCCAAATGGAAAGAATAAAAAGATATAAAGTAAGAAAAAGGAAATTTTACATTTATTTTTCGTCTGTTTTACGTAAGATTAAAAATATCTATTTAGGAATGCATTTTGATAGAAGAATGTGAAATTACTTCTAGCCCCGCAGAAAAGATTTTATTTAAAAGTAAATACATGTTTATCAGAATTGCTTTGAAGCTATCGTAATTTATTTTAAGAATTACATAATTATAGTTAAATTTCAAGACATATAACATTATATTAAAAAAGATATCTAGGCGGACTTTTTTCCTAACTATTTAAATTATTTAAATAGTAAATTATTATTAAATTTATTATTCGTATCTCTTATTGAAATCAATTTTATTAACTTTTAAATATGAAATTAATATGAATGTGTAACTATTTCTGAGTTTTTTTTAACTTCTGAAATTAATTTCTATCATATGTTTATTTTATATTAGAATAGCGAATTAAAGATATTAGATATAAAAAAATGCAATAGACTAATAGCTAAAACCAAAACTCATTTAATGATATTGCATTTTATCAGTAGAGAAATGTTTTGCTGTATATATATATATATATATATATATATATATATATATATATATATATATATATACAATGTAATATGTAAAGCGAAAATAAATTGAAGTATAAACCTTTAAAGGTATTGGTGTCGTATATTGGTAATTATCAAAATAACGAAAACATGACAAACAAATACAAGAATCTTTATTAATTAAACGTAGGACCTCTTTGGCATGTAATAACAACTCTTATTTGTCTGGTACTGAATCGTATAAGTGCTGAATACTGTTTAGAGGATAATTGCGCTATCTTTTATAGAGGTACTGTGAAAATTCCGGAAGAAATGTCGGTGAAAAAGATCAATTACAGATTGAACACTCTAAAATAGACCATAATGGTTCAATTATAACGGTCAGGGGACTGCATGTGTCAAGGTAGATATTTCACTTCATCTTCGTGAACCCCCAATTGGGGCATGTCCTGCTGCTTGAATAAGAGCATTATCATCCTGGAAAATTCCATCTCTTGTAGGAAGCAAAGTTTGCATTATAGAATGGACCTGGTCACCTAAACTTCTCTATATTTCTCCCCAGTGATCCGTCTTTCAGAATTACAAATGGGCCAACAGAAACCCTCGGCATAGCTGCCCATACCATAACAAGTCCTCCTTCATGTCTGATTAATAAAAGGAGACAATCCCAATCATCCGCTTGTCCAGATGTCCTCAAACATCTGAAGGAGATTCGTGTGACTGTATTCAAATAATCAATCGGCCAGGTTTTATAGTTGTAGACAGCGTTTGATAAGTAGTTTAGAAATTGCTGTAAATGTTTGGCTTATGAAGTTGCATCCTAAATGTAATTATTGACACTGAAGAATCCAGATGCTGATTGAACTCTGCGGTCTCTTTGACTGTATCTGTTTTCTTTTTAGACGTTTTAATCCGCTTAAGTGCCCATTATCGCTTTCTCTCAGCTTCTCTTTTCGTCAATTATTTTTGTTTGCCGAGTGTATCTTGCCATGCTAAGTGTAAAGAGTACGGCTGTCATGGATATAGGACATCATACCTCTGAAAAAGCCTAAATGCTGGGGTATTGTGATTACAGTTGCTTCAGCTAGTCGGTCTCTTACAGTTTGCTTGCCCTTTTACAAAGTCTGCGATGATTGGCCTTTTACGACTTTGTCAAAAATCCAAGATGCATAGAAATTCATTAAAAGCTAACTTATATTACCCTGATATATACTTTTATATTAAAAGAACTGACAGATAGAATTATATTTTAATGCTTATGAAGCGTATTCTTAAATGTCGCTTTTATTCACAGGTGTGTCCAGTATTGTGATAATCACCTTTAATTCCAAACGTTTCTGTTTTTATCATTTTAATTACCGATGAAACAACATCTTTGAAATTTCCAGAAGATATTTTAGACGAATTCAAACCTTAAGCTGTTTAAATCTTTTGTTTTGACCGGTAAAATATACAAAGCAAAATCGCAGAATTAATGCTTCTGAAAACGATTTTTTTTTTAAAATTTAGCAATTAATTTGGATTTAAGAAATTGAAAATTTGCGCAATCTTGTAAATTTAAATAGAAGTATATATTTTTTCTTTAAAATTAAATAGTGGGGCAACGAATTAATTTTTCAGGCGCAGATAAATAAAATCGCCTTATGATATGTATTTTTTTTAAATCACTTGTTCGTGAAGAGTGAAGCATTCTTAATAATATTTATTGAAAGATAAATGTGCCATAAAATCCGAAATTTATTTCTCATAAATTGAAAAAAACTTTGTCATAATTTAGAAATATATGCTATAACAGATTTTGTGCAAATAGTAATTTCTATTATTGACACTTTTCTCAAGAAAATATTTTCTTAAAAAATATTTTCATATTAATAATATAAAACTCGAAATTCTACTAAATAGAAGAAAGTTTCAAAGAATATCAATATTAAAATGACATGATTATAATTAAGGAATAACTAAGGAACTGAAAAATTGTAATTCATCAATGTAAGATTTATTTTACTCAGAAAAACTAAGCAAAAATTTAGACTTGACAATATATATTTTAATGCAGATATAGTCGAAAATCCACTTTCTTTTTTAATTCCTCAAATAATTTTTTTGTGTAATCCAGACTTATAAATCTACTCAAATTTTGTCTGGTAATAAATATATCATTCAATGATTAAACATGCTTAGTTGTGCCAACAAAATGAATTTTATATGTTCATTAAAGAAAAACACAATAAAATTTTAGGTTCAGACAATCTGTCTCAAACTTCTGTTTATTAAAAAAATAAAGAAAATGAATTCAAAAAGATTGCTACAAACTATACTGTCGAAATTTAAATAGTTTAAAAATAATTTTCATACTCTAGACTTGAAAACTCGGAAACAAAAAAAAACCCAGACGATTTTTTTTTGCTATAAATCTACGAAAGATCATTAAGAAAACAATTGAATCAAAAATCAATACAAAACGGTATTTTGTCTCTTTTTTTTCCAGATATTTTCTTTAAAAAACTAGCGAAATTTGAATGCGGATTCAAAATTGTCAGTTTAATTCCGAAAATTTTTCTGTTAAACTGTTACTGGATTTTTTTTCAAAATTTGGTAAATTTTCATTACATGTTTAAAACGAATTTATTTGGAAAAATAATCATTCAATCAGATAGTATATCAGTTAATTTCTAACATCATCAGCAATGGCCTGCGGATAAATACAAGTAAAAATTTTCAAAAGCCATGCAAAATATTAAATAAAAAAATTTTGAAATTGAATTAAGAAATTCGTGCTTCAAAATTATTCGTTAATTACTGTCTACAAAATTCTATGGCTCCAAGATAGAAACAAATATACACAAACACTTCCTTTTATAAGTATAGATTATACCGGGATTTCTATGGTAGCTTATAAGACTTTTGAAATGAGATCATAGTTCACTACTGTAAGATAATTTGAAAATCATGAAACTAAAAGAATGACATTAATTATTTAAAATTGATCAAAATCTGAAGTTGTTAGAAAAGAAATTCTTTTGTTTTAATTATAGGGGAAATAATTTGAAATTATTTTTAAAAATAAATATTATAATTAGCATTTTTAAAATAAATTTACCATGATTCATCTAATAAATACTTTAATAAATATAATGAAAAATCGTCTGATTCGTAAAATAGCATTTTATTGTTATTTATTTGGAACATTCTAGTTCAAAATATTTCACGAATATATTATTTATATACAATACATATACATGGAAACCTGCATTTTATTAGCAATTTATTTTCAACTGATAAATGGATTTTTTTAGTATAATCTAATAAAAAAACCTACCTTATTCACAAAACATTATTCGATTTTTGTTGTTCTTATTTTAAAGCTATAACAATTTATGTACATTCATCCCAGTTCATGAAATCTTATATTTTTCCATAGGGATACTCTAAGAGCTATAACAATAAAAGTTTCCTATACAAAAAGAATTCTCTTTGCGAATACGAAATCTCCAGAAATCCCATGATCTTCACAAAGAATAGGAACTGTATACAGAACTTAATGGAAACTTGAGTATTCATGCAGCTTCGCGATCGATAATCAATTTGTGTGCGAATGCATTTTGTTTGTTGCACATAAAGAAAAATAACAGCAACCCAAACTTCGGAATGAATATCCCTACAATCTATCATGTAAAAAAAACAATTCACTATTATCGTAGCATTTTGACAAATTGCTTTGGAGTTATTTGCCTGAAAGAGATTAACTCGTAACTGGATCAAGTTTACGAAGACTTTGGGAATTCAGAAGTTTGGCAAACTTCCGATTTGTTTAAAATAAAATGATAAATTTTGTATAAGTTTTAAATGGTATTCGTAATAAATAAACCGTTGGACAAAGCTTTAAAATGAGAAAAATATATTTGTAAAAAAAAAAAGATTGAAACTAGGTTTGGAAATATGAGAATGATTGAGATTTCCCATTCCATTATAAATATCATCCGAACTTGCAGCTTTGTAAATGTTCATTTAAAACAATCTCCAAATACTTTTGGCAATTATTTTGAAATTCTAATTCAAATTTATTCTGTTTTGTTTGGAACGGAAACTTTGAGAATATTTCTTGTCTTTTGTCTTTGTCAGTAATGTGACTTCAGTGTAAATAGTTTTTCTAATATTTTTAATTCGAAAAATAGTTTCTTAATTAAAAAAATGAATTTACTCTGTTATAGACACATTGAAAGCATAGTTGTTCATACCACTCTGAACATTAAATTAGCAGATGATTTTAGACGACGATTAGCAGATGTAGCATTTTATAGCAAACGATTTTTATTTACAACTTACATTATTTTATGACTACATTTTGTCCAAATATTTTTCACTAGTCGAAATACATTTTTACTCGGCTTTGGTCATCAAAGAGAAAAATGATAGAAAAACTGTTTGATAAATTTCTTTTTTATTTTGAACACTGAAAAGCATAAAGTACGACAATACAAATAGATGCTTTTATATTTTCATCTTATCACGTTTTTTAAGGTAAAGAATTTTCCAGCACTTTACTATCCATAAGAAATATTATAAAACATTGAAACGATATAATTTAAATAAAATTAACTGAAAGTATTATAAACTCAAATAAAAACAATACAATTTCGATAAAATTTATCCTGATAACGCTGACGAACACAATTGATTGTGATAGTAAAGCAGAAAACTATTTTAAATTAATTAGCCAGTTTAAATATTTTTTTTTCAAATTCTGATATAATTAATCGATTTATTTTGTCAAATATGATATAAATCATAATAGATAATTTTTTCAACATCAAAAGAATTGTTCTTACTGTTATAAACAGCAATTACATACTTGCAATAGACCTGAAGTTTAAATTTGAGTGGACCGTATGATGATTGTGAAATTTTACTAAAGTTTATATGCTGTCAGAAAGAATGAAAAAAGAAAGTTATGATATACATTCTATATAAGAAATTTATACTCCAGAAAATACCGAAATTTTAATCAGAACAGAATAGAATCATAAAAAACTATTTAGATTTTTCAAAGTATCTTTTAATATTGGCAATAAAAGAAAATGTATTAAATAACATCATAGATTTCATAAAATTTAAAAACTTCCATTGTAAAAACATTACGTTAGAAATAGATTTTATGTCGGAACATTTCAAATGAGAACCGAAATTTAAATAAAATATTAAAGAATGTTCGTTCACAAAAATAAAATTCTAATAAAGTATATACTTCTAATACTGCTGCCAATAATATTAGAGAAAATTGTTGCCTTTTGCAAATTAAAAAAACAAAACAAAAAAAAACTGGTTGCAAGAATATTTTTTTAAAATCGTTTGATAAGAGTTTGTATGCAACGCAAGTATGATATCATTTGATAAAAAAATTATATAAGAGTATATTTTTCCTTGTATCGAATAATAAATTACGATTTATAATATTATGTTTCGTGAAATACAAAAATAAAGATATATATTAGGAATAAATAAAATAAAAATGTTACGAAAATATTCAATTTAAAAAAAATACGTCATAGTAAAATTTCTGAAATATTTATTTTGAAATTACTGTTTTGTTTTTTTTAAAGTTGAGCAAAAGTTGAATTAATGGTTCAGTATTTTTTTAAAATTTTTAGAATTCCTTTCGTTTCCTTATTTAAACGAAAACTAAAATTAGAATTGTGATTAATATGCAAAAGCAAGAAACCCGGTGACGTCCAACGCGCAAGTCCGAGGTTCGATCTTCGGGCTGGGCAAGGTCGACTCAGCCTTTCATTCCTTCAGTAGGTCCTTTTTTTCCTGAGGACCAAGCATGCTTGGTAACTAAACACTGGGGGTTCCGCGTTAGGATGACCACCTAACCGGGGTATATTCCTTGCCCCCCAGGGCCCTCGGTCAAGAAAGCAGATATGGGAACTGTAGGGCATGGCCCACATGGAGCTGTCGTGCCACTGAGTTTTATTTATTTATGCAAAAGCAATTTATTTAAGTGTATCCACTATACGAAGTCCTTATTAAAATTGTTTTGATAATTTAATTAGAGAAAAGTTATTCATGTAAAAAAATGTTGGAACACTTTTCATGCATAAATTGAAACAAAGACCATGACTTCAAAATAAGTTAATATTTAATCAAGAGCTGTGGTTTTTCTTTTAATAAACAAACACCTTTTGAAAATTTCTTTAAAACGTAATTGAAATAGGATCTTAAAGATATGCTCTGAAGAGAAATAAACAAAAATAACTGAAGTCAAATAAACAAGCGCAAATATGAATACTATTTTGCATATTTTGTGGGAAAGTATTACTTTTCAAATTAACTCTGCGTAGTACTCTGTGTAATTAGTTACTATTCTTAAGGAAACAAGAATACTTCCTAATTAAGTGTTGTTCCAAATTCTGGCTTCTCCTCTACTCAGTTCATTTATTAAGATACACTTTTTGAGGAAAGATGGTAATTCTGTAATTTTTTCCCTTTTCGTTTCTTTTTTACATTATTCAGGCAGTCTCTAATCCAATTGGCTTATTTGTTTCTTTTCTTTGAAACTGAGAAATCGAAACTAGCACAACTAACTAACTTGTAAATAATATTGTTTGAATCATTTGTTTTCATTTTACTTCTTTTGAACTGCGCAGAAGGAAATTTAGTTCTTGTGTAAATTAAAGTAGCGGAAATGAAGAAAAGCAATTTTTTTTAAAGATTTGTCAGACGACTTTTTTTTTTAAAGAGGATACGTTATATTTACTTAATGCTATTTAGAGAATTTTTATGTTCTGTAATTTCAAAAAGTATTCATTTAAATATCTGAATCTTTTATTTGGTAGTCAAGGGATCACAACGAAATGACATACTATCGAGTTTTGTTTCAAAATTCATTAAAAAAAATTAAAATTATGTTTTTTCTTCTTTTGTTAGAATAGATACATTTTAAAAAAAATTGTCAGACGATATATTCTAGATAATCAAGGAAACATTCGATGAGAAGTAGAATAACATGAATCTAACTAATAAACATTTGTACAAATGATATTTATCCTTTATTTATCTTTGAAGTAGAATAATATGTGCAAAACATTTATACAAATTATATTTATACTTTATTTTTCTTTGAAGTAGAATAAAATTTATATAAACATTTTTACAAATGATATTTATACATTATTTTTCTTTGAAGTAGAATGATATGAACCTAACTAATAAACATAATATAACATTATAACATTAGTACAAACGATATTTATACTTTGAAGTAGAATAATATTTATTTAAACGTTTGTACAAATAATATTTATACATTATTTTTCTTTGAAGTAGAATAATATAAACCTAATTAATAAACATTTAACTGAATGATATTTATATTTTGCTTTCTCTGAATATGAGGAATACGAAGAAAAAACAAAGCCCCTGGAAATTGACAAATTTAAGAAAACAATAAAAAAAAAAGTGCATGATTTTCATGATTGATCACATGGTAATATAAAATTATTTCACACAAATTGCCATGAATGAAATTCCTTTTAATAATACTTTCCCAAAGCGTTTATTCTATGAAAAACTATTCTTGTTATACTCAAAGTATTCTATATATCAGCATCTGGACAAACAATTATACCATTTATTAATCATAAACTAATTCAAGGGTTAAGACCGATACAGCAGACAACTTTAAAAGTACATTATTGATGATTTAAAATTTAATATTTCATCTGTAATAAGACTCATATAGAGCGAGATTATTAAAACTCGTCGTTAATGATTTTTAGTACCATAATAATCCGTTTGTTAAAATAAAATTGCATATAAAAATTAATTTTGCTTTATATTGGATTGCATAATCGATATAGTAGGACACAATTATCAAACAATGCAAATATTTCAGAGTGGAATTTTCATGCAATAAGTCAGTAAACTTATAAAACAAAATCCGAAAAATTATCTAAGATAAGTTGTTCGTTTTTAACCAAAAATATTTGAAAAACTTCTTATGAAGATAAATGTTATCTGTTTCATTCCAATCGTTTAAGAAATGACCAAAATTTATGATTCAAAATTAAATGAATTTTTAATTTAGGACAATTAATTCGTTCGGGAAAGAAATCGGAACTTGAAAAATGTAAAAACCTTTGCTATTTATAATTGCAGTTTGATAAAAAAAAAGAAAGAAAATTGGAGCAAATAAATGCTATAGAAATATAAAATTATTATTTCTTATTCTAAGTAAAAGTATTTTTTTCAATTTAACTTTGAACGCGACTTTGCTGAATAATTTTATTCTCAAAAATACAGAAAGATGTATAATTAAGCGCAATTCTAGCTTTTCTTTTATTGCTTATTTGCTAAGAATTATTTTTTTGGAGAAATGTGGTTTATTCCAAATTTTTTATTTCTTCTATTTCCTCTTCCTTATTTATTTATACAAGTTGCTGGCATCTAATCCATTTGAGTTATTAATTCTGTTTTCTTTTTGTGTAAAACAGAAACCGAAACGAGGGTTATGATAAACTAACTCTTAAAGAATATCTTTTGAGTTATTTGCTTTATATTTCACTTCGGTTTAATTATGCAGGAAAAAGTTATTCTCGTGAAAATAATTAAACTGAAAAGGGGGAAAGCAATTTCTTTTAATTGTAGTCAGACGACTTTTTGTATTTTGCAATACTTTATTTTCTATTTACATTTGCTTATTTTCAGACGATTTTTTTTAATTTAATGAAAGCAATGTAATTATTTAGAAATACAGATGTTTAACATAATAATGGCAAAATAAAAATAAGAATTGTGCTGTATAAGTATGAGGACTGATTATACTTACAATAACCATTTAATATATAGAAGTAATACAGAATTGATTAAAAACACAGTTATTTATAAAAATCTATTTAAATCCACTTCTGAAATACATCATGACTTTTAATAGGATGTAAAGCAATTTTTTTTAACAGAAACGAATTTCAGGCGTTGCAGTTTTTATAACTTATTTATTAAATAAAAAAATTATAATATTTTGAATAAATTTAACATTTTTTGATGAAATATGAAGTACTGCTATTTGCAAAATTTAAATTGAAACAATCTGTCTTAAATTAATAACTAGCTAATTTCTTGTGCAAATTAATTTTTAGAGCATTTTCTAATTATAAAAAATTATCAATGATCAAAATATTTTTAAGAAGATGCTATTCAATTTAAAAACTAAAAAGTATACATACATTATCTAAATTTTTTTTTAAAATAGTGGTTAAAATTTTTTATTCAAGCTCACTTAGTACTATTGAGCGAGATCATATACTTTTAATGAATTAAATTCAATAAAAGGCCAACATCTATTTATATTACACTTGTCATTTAAAATTAAATGCGTGATTAACATTATATATAAGATATATGAGCTATATGTCCATGATTTCATGTTTAATAAAAAATTATGTATTCTATAAATCACGATGTAGGAAAAATATCAAATAAATTTTCTTCTTTACTCTGACTATTTTAACAATTTAAAATTGAACAAAAATAAATAGATAAAATCGATTTCCAAAGAAATAAATGTAAAAAAAAATAAAGCTTTTATTATTATCGACGTTTCAATGAATAATGTTACTTTGACTAATTGATTTTTATTCTTAAGAATATAAGAGCAACGTTTAATTAAGTGCCTTTTCGAATTTCAGTTTTCAATGACATTGCTCATTTGTTAAAACACATTTATTGCAGGAACCGTTTTAGAATTTTCTATTCTTTTTTTTTTCAACATTAATTTTTCTGAATGTAAAGTAAGAACCTGAGAATTAAACTTTTTATGAGTATCGTTTGAATTCATTTTTATCGTTTTTATTTTGAGAATACAGAAGAAAATTAATTATGATTAAGATTATTTATTCAATGCAGACAAGGGTAATTTCTTTTAATTGTAGTTAGGTATTTATTTGTCTTTCTGAAAAAAAAAAGAACGTAAATATTTACAGACGACTTTTTTTATTTGTCATGTAGAAACTTATTGTTTAGAAATAATCAGAAGCTTTATTATTATTCCCTTTTTATTTGTTCTGTATTTATGTTTATCTTCTTTCCAGCATAATTCAGACATTCCTGGTAATATGCCAATAAAAATATTAAATGAAAAACATACAATAATCTGGATAGTTTATATAACCTGATATTTTAACAAAAGGTACATATTACACCGTAAAACAAAAATAAGTAATTAAAATTTGAGAGAAATTATGGAGACTTGATATTGAGATTTATGATAGCTTTTTTAGTGCTGATATATAGAACAGAAGAACATATTTTACTGTGAATTACTTTAAAATGCTGTTAAAAAGAAAATCACAACTATATTTAATAGTAATTACAAGCAAAGAAATTCTTTTAATCAAGTATTTCATTAAATGCGATATTTCAAATGTAATTCATTATCGATTTCGCTTTACAGATTCCATATTTTAATTTAAAAATTAAGACTGAATGCGAAATCGCCAGTCAAGAAAAAATATTAGAAGCATATTGAGAATGATGATGACTAAATAAGTGTTTTGGAAAATTGATACGTGATTAAAATTTGCATTTGTAAATTTTCATCTATTGAGGAACATATGAAGAGATTTAATTTCCTCAGTTTGTTTTCTATTTAGGAAATACAAGATAATCACAAAGTCTTTTACTGATTTATCCAAAAAATATTGGAAAAAAAACTGCTGTAATTTGGCATATGGTTCTTTCGATACTGAGAAAATATTTATAAAGTTTTTAATGAAACCATTTACTTCAATACACTTCTATAGGAGCTCCCTTGGTAAGCTTGAAGAATGTCGAAGCAGTATTCCGAGGCTCGTAAAGAGTTATTCAAAATTTATGCTTTCACATTAGACACAGCATCTGTGATAGTTTGAGTATATTGATATCTTCTTGATTGTATTTATATTGAATTGCAATTGATTGCAATCTAAATTTTTAAGCAACCCCAAAGTTGCAATTTTTAAGGAGCCTCAAAGTTGGCATTGAACAGTAATGGTAGATTTGAATTCCTTGAACCAAAAAATATATTAATCATTTTCCTTCGTTGACACCATTTTGATAACAATCGAATGTAATATTTATTATTGCATTAGTTTCGCTATTCTGTTGGACTAAAAAATTAAGAATTCAGATTTTCTAAAACATAAATTTTACAATGATACATTCAATAATTCTTTGTAATAATTTTTTGAAATCAAAGAAAGATTTAATTGCCATCTTGTATTTCTAATGTAATTGTGAATGATTAGGTTAAAAAAGTTCTTGAAAACCAATAACAGTCATGTTATAAAACTCTATATTAACTCTGCTAATCTTGCTGTTATTATTTTTTAATATGCCCTACCTTTAAAATGTCAAGTGGAATCAAATTGGAATGAAAATATGTCTCCGATATACCTCAAATCGTTGGTTAAATATTTGATTCATGTTAAATATTTCTATCTCATGAAATGAAAAAAAAAGTGTTTACAGTTATTCGAATTTATGCGATAACGCAGATTTATTTAAGCTTAATCGTATCTTACTGATGTTTAATTTTTTAAAATACAATTTTTAATTGAAACAATTTAAATACTTACTTTTATCATAACCTAGTAACAAAAATAATTCAATCAAATAATCATTAAAAATATTTGCACGCATCATCCAAAAGCAAAATAAATCGCTTTCAATTTATAATTTTCGATAACTCTATTTTACCGATAACTTGAAGACGTTTGAATTATTTAATTAATTTTTTTAGACTCCTGTAAGATAAAAACAGCTTCACATTCTTGTTTAAAAGATATGTGAAGCCTTGATAATTAAAATATCTAGAAGATAACATAAAGTCTGGAAACTTTTTAAGAGGCAGGACAGGAAAAGATTTTAATACTTAATTTTTAAGTTGTAATCTTACAAAAATGTAAATTCTTGTAAAAATCAGAATAACTTTAAAGTTCTTAAAACAATAATAAACGCAATTATTTAAGTTTAAAGGTGGATTCAGGAAATTAATTTTTCTCTGTAATGGGATGGTTTGAAATAGATTAAGTTATCCCTTTTTTTAAAGAATGTAAAATTATGTCAGGAATATTAACAAGCTGTATTATTAGCATAAAATATTGTAATTTCATAGTAGTATATTTTAAAATTCTGTATTTTTGAATTTAATGATTCTCATACTAAATTAAGTTCTTTAAATAGTCGATAAATTAAACTATCTGCACTTAAAACCTTTTCATTAGAAAAACATTAACCAGTTTTGAAAAAAAAAGACAAAAATAAAAGGAAAAGAGTCAGTTTTTGAATATTTCTGAAAAAATTAAATTTTTTATTTATCTTATTTTTAATTACATTTTTGAATTCTTGCTAGACAAATTTCAACATCTATAAAAAATATTGCATGATATAAAATTATTCATGGATTAAAATTATATAAACTTTCCCATTTTTTGTATGTAGCACAAAATCATTTTATATAAATTATTTTCATATTTCAACTTAAAAAAACAAAAAGTTTGCGTTTGTAAATGCTTAAATATTAATTGCTTGTTCAACAATATATAAAGCAAAGAATTTTATACCAATACCTAAAAAAGTTATTTAATAAAAAATGGGTTATTAATTCATTTTATTTTGCAGGTCTTACTTAAAGCATTCATTCAATCAAAAACGAAACAAATTCTTAAAACTGAATTATACTCCGGTGCAGAGATTCCAAACCCTAATGTATACAAATTTAAAGTTCCGATTTCTATTAGAATTCTGAATATTTCGTATCGAAAAAATTGTTCTTCCATTTTGAATTGATTGTTCATTACTTACCGAATTAAATATCGTTTGGTATATATGTTCTATTTTAACTTAGTTTTAGATAGGATTTCGTGTTCGTTATTTTATCGGTTGATGTTTTACGAGTAAATAACCAAATGATATATCTACGTTGCCACATGGAATAAAATAATCTAAATTCAAAATGCAATACATGTTTTTTCCATTATATTTTCTTCTTTTGATAAAAACCATTTCTTGTCTCATTTTTATAGATCAGCTTTTTTAAATCCTCTTCTTGCGTGATAGATTTTTAAATTTACTGAGCGTAGAATCAGTTGGGTAGATATTTTATCTCTAAACTTGTGAATCGATTATGATTTGATCAATAACTTTAACTCTGTACTTTCAAAATTTTATGTATATGTAAGGAGATTTAAGAATTCGATGTATTAAAACGTTTTGCTTAAATTTTGTTATAAAGAAATTTAGGAATGGAATGAATTTTTCAAAAAAATATTGATTTCCAAGGAAATATTTGTGATTAAAAGTTGTTTGAAAGTCTGATTTCTTTTTATTCTTTTAACGTATTTTAGCCACGCAGATCTCTCATTTTCATACAATTGCATATCGATAACTCAAAATGTAATTAACATGGATTTCTGAATAGCTGATTAAAAACTGATTTATTTGTTGGTGAGTATTTCTAATTGCCGGCTCAAAATTAATTTGAGATTATTCCTGGAGGAAATTCCACCATTTGATGAAATAATTTAAATTTAACACACTTATTAATGTATATTTATAAGTGTGTATATAATGAAAATTTAAGCACACTTATTAATGTATTCAGTTAAATACTTTAATTCAAATTAAACAAAAAATATTAATGATACTTAGACCTCTTTTAAGATACAACCAATTTTGCAGAAATAATTAATTTTTTCCCAGTAATTGAAAAAATTCGCTAGCCATGATTAATAAAATTTACTTTGCGGGAAATTAAAAAGGACCTACAAACTTGTTAATCATGAAATAATATTGGATGAGTATGACTCAGTCGGGTTTTTTTATTAAAGAACTCCTTGTTTGCTAAAAAATTTAAAGTTGGTTTATTCAAAATAGAATATAGCAATTCTCCACAGAAACTACAAAATCTCTGTATTATTAGAACAGGAAATGAATTTTGAAAAAGAAAATTGTCTGGTTTTTTTAGATGCCAATCGTAGCCAAATTTTTAAAATCTGTTAGTGAGAAACATCTCTCCTGAATGAGGAGATGACTATTTTTATATGCAGTGAAGCAAATAGTTATCTGAAAGAACAAAGTCTGGTGAATGCAGCGGTTGGAGCAAACACTCAGCAAATTGATTTTAAAATTTTCTTCTTTAATCTGGCAATATGAGAGCAAGCATTGTCATGTCAACTTCGTCATATCTTTTATCATATTCCGGTTGTTTCTCCTTCAATGCGCCGTTCGAATTTATTAATCTTTGCGTGTATAGTCCTACACAAATTGTTAGATTGGATTGCAGCTAATTAATTAGTCGTTCATAGTTCATTTCATGTGTATTGCTTTTTGATATGTGAACCACCCTTTGCAAAGTTGTATTCGATGAAGTTTACCATAAATGTTCAATAGCAATCAATGTGTTTTTACTGCAGTTTTATTTGTACTTATTTTAAGGCCTTGTCTTAAATTATTGTTAGACTTATTTACGAATGACATTTTTACATTTTTAGACACTCGAATTTCGTAGGCACCCCTGATTCGGTTTTATTGTTAATTGATACAAATATTTTAAAACCATGATTGTGTCACAGATTACTCAAATATGGTTATGCCTTTGAACACAAACAAAAACTCACTCTTTTCCAATGAAATAATGAATATAACTTCTAACAAATGTTGTTTGTTTCGCACAAAACTCAACATGATTCCTGAGCTAATTATATATATATATATATATAATTTTAACCACAGGTCTCACACTAACTTTTATAGGTTGTTGTCAAAACTTATTAATATATGTATAAACTATATATATGTTTAAAATATTAACAAGAAGTCTCACTTTTTTATATGTTGTTGTTAAATCTAATTATTGTATGTATAAATTATCTATATGTTTAAAATATTAAACAGAGGTCTCACACTAACTTTTATAGCTGGTTTCCAAATCTTTGAAATATAGCTTCACCGATTTATTTGATAACAAGTAGTACTATTAGCGCCATCTATTAAAAATGAGTGGAAACATATTTACACACGCAATATAAAATCCCAGGATAAATTTTACGGTTGAAACAGGAAAAAGGAATATTCTATAACCAGATTTTACGATATTTTAATGTAAAACATGAGCACAGCATAGATTGTTTAGAAACTGTTTAAAGTAATTAGTAAGAAAGAAGAATGAAATGATTGGAATATTGGGAATTATGAACATAAAACCAATATTTATCTATTCGATCAGAAGAGCTGTTCAGAAGTTTCACTTTTATGAGCGAAGCTTTAATGTAAATAAAGTTGTTGGAAACGTTATGCATAACTAAATGATCAAAAATTATTTTAAGCAGCTATAAACACGGTTCACGAAGTTTAATACCCCCTATAAGAAGTAAATTGCCCTCTTTCAGGATGAAGGAATCATTTCAGAAGTGGAAGACAAATATGCCAAGTATATTAACATCTCTAATTATTGAAAACTAAATCTAGCACACTATAATTTTCTGCGTCGACAGTTTAATTTTGGTCTTAATAATAAATTCTTATTTAAAGCAACTCTAAAAATTAGACATTAACTTTGAAAAAATGGGAACCCAAGAAAAACAAAAAGAAATATCAACAAAATTTTCAAATCTATATAGAAAAGAAAGAATTTTAATCTTCGGAATACACAGTAAACATTTTACTTTAGAATTCGAATAATGTCTTTTTTTTTTTTTTTTGAATTCGAAAGGAAAATTGGATTTTTTTCTGTATAGTCACAAATAGGATTATAATGTCTATGTCAGATGAAAAAAAAAGAAAAAACAGTGGGAGAAAAATAATTTTATCGTATTCTTTTCAAGACATATCAATTGGCTTAAATATTTCTATAAAGATTTTCAGTTAAAAGAATTCAATAGTCTGTTTTAGCTAATGATAAAATCCTTTTATTTTTTGAGTCTCATTTTTATCAGGAAAATTTTCACTCTAGTTTTTACTTATGATTAAAAACTGTCTACAGCTAAATTCGAAATAATAGTAAAGTAAAAATCGACTTAACTATAAAGTAAATGCAAAATAAGATTATGATTCAGAGGTGCAAGAGACTACAAAAGAACAATCCGGAATTATTTTAGAAAAACATGAAAATTATAAATAGAGGAGTAAATTCCCTGTATTCGTTATTCGTGACGCATTTGTCGGTTCAGAATAGAACAGACATAATTTCTTTGACTTTTATCTGTATCCATTTTTGTATTCAATCTTTCAAAAGATTTAGTTCAAAACTATTTGTTAGCCATGTGTCCGTAAACAGGAATTTTAAAGCTGCAACTAGTCAGAGAATTAAAATATCGTTTGCATTTTTCTGTACCAAATTCGGAAATGAAAACGAAATTTCAGACGATACTTTCCGAAAATTTGTATTAAATTATCATCACTAAACGATGTAATTATAATGTAAGAAAATATGAGGAAGTTGATTTTTTTTTCGAAGAATATTTTTTAAGTTTATATTTTGTTTTATACGTGTTTTTTACTTGCTCTAGAAATTATTGTAATCGCAAATAAATTTGAACTAGAGATTTTGACAAATCTATATTTCAGACTCTTTGAGTTTGAAAAATACATTTTTGTTATTATGCCTGTCTGTGAAAGCAGAAATTTAAAGATGCTTTCATCTAGATAGATGAAATTTAGTATATGGATTTCACAGCACATTTGTAGATTTCTATGATATTTGGAACGAAACTCATATTTAGGAAGTCTGCCTGGTTGTCCGAGTACAAATTAACTATTACAAAACGTAAAAAGCTAGATAGATAAGATGTGGGTTATTATTTCGAAGAGAGAGTGATAAAACGTTCATTAGAAAGCATATGAGAAAAGTTTAGAAAGGCCATTCCAGCTGGTTGAAATTATCTGCATGTACATGAATACAATAATTAAAAAAACTATTAAGTTGGATAAATGAAATTTGGTATGTAAAACTTTACTTCAAAATTGTAGATTAAATGTAAACGAAATCCATTTACAGGAAATATGTCAATCTCACTTTCAGAGAGCAGATAATACGATATCTACAAACATTAAGAGCTCGTTTAGTAAAATTTGGTGTAAAGATTTAAAATCTAAAGTGTAGATAAATATTAAATTTTGATTCGGATCCTTCAGCGTACTGATCGTATGTCTGTTTGTACCTGAATGTAAGAGCGATAACTTTAAAACACAGTGACATAGATATATGAAATTATTTTATCTTGTTAAAATTGCATATTTTTATCGTTTATCAAAATAACATTAAAAATACTGCAAGGTGACAAAATGTAATGTTTTCCGTTTTAGAATCCTGTACTTATCATTTTTGCACGATTTTACTCCCTAAAAGGGTGATATGCAATAATAAGCTATTCTGACATTTTTTTTGTTAAGTAATATTTTTCCGGTCATTCTTGGCTAAAATTGAATTTAATTTCCTTTTTGAATCGTATTGTTATGTTATAATTTGAAACTTGTATACTGTTTCCATGTGTTTTGTCCAAATTATAATAAAACAGATAAGTTAAAATAAATAGCAACTGGACATCCAATTCTTTGTTTTTTCGCACTGTTGCCATTCACATAAAAACATAAATCTTCTTTTTCCTTACAAAAATCATTTCAATATAAAGCTGAGTTGTTTCATTTAATATTATAAACTTTTCAGAACTTTAAAATTATTTGCTTAAATATATATTTTTTTAATTACGTCTAGTGGCAATAATATGAATATTTGTTAAAATCGCGACACCATGTGATAAAAATAAACATCCGTACTCTTCTGTCTTTAATTTTACTCCTATTTTGAAAATGTAAAAACCGATTGGCGCATGCGCAAATGCATGGATGATTTCCATATCTGAAAACAGAGGTAAATAATAATAAAAAAAAAAATTCCGATTCTTTATTTCATTTTGTTGTTCTGTATCTGTGGAGGGATGTAAATTCACGTGTCATTATATGACAAAAATAACAACATTTGACATCTATTATCTAAACGTAAAATCGTTTTACATGATGTTTCGAAGCTATTTTCTTTTTTAACTCGTAAACTGCGCTGTAAAGTTCTAAACTAAGCTGGTTGGGCGCATCTGACTGCTTTGCGTGAAGATTAATTGACTGAATTCCTCTTCTCTTTATACTTCGTCATTATCTGTGTGTGTGCGTGATAAGTTTTTTGAAATTTCCCGTGCAAGGAATTGGCCGTATTCATTTTGTATTTTATATATTCGTTTGTTAATCGATTACTTTGTGTCCAATAATCGCAACTGCATTTGCATAATCGATTGGTTGAGATATTTTTACGATTGTAAAATCTTTATATAAATATACCAATAATCAATACGTTCGTGTGGAGATTTTTCAAGCTTCAAAAAATTGCTCAGAATCGTTATTTATTTAAAGAATAGCAAGAATATGGGTGTAAATCCAGCGCTTTGAAATGGATTTATATCGTTGAACTGTCACAGACATTAACTAGTTTTCAAAATAAGAACAAGTCTAACTGAATGGAAATTTTTGCATTTTGACATTGATGCAGAGTTAGTAATATATAGTTAGAAAATTTTAAAACAAGAAGAAATACGTAGAGTTCGTCTAAATTTTATATAAAATTACAATTTTTATGTAAGATGAGATACCAAATTTCATTCCCCTAGTGTGTTTTCTTTTTAAGTTAATGTAAGCTTAGACAGACGTTACTCTCAAAATGATCTTTGAAAAAACAGAAGGTCTTCGAAGATGGACAGATCTGAAAAGTTTTAAATTTCAAAATTAAATAATAATGATATAATAATGTTTATAGGTTGATATACTATCTGTAAAATAAGGCATGTGCGTTATGGCATGTCTTAAAATAAATCGTCTTATACAGCTGAAAATGCTTTATAAGGCAAATATTAAACGTAGAGATACTACGTTTGGCGAGTAATTACTTCTTAGATAATAATTAATCGTTAATCTTTTTTAAAAATTAAAATTTAAGTGCCTGATAGGAATTAATCGCCAAATAACTCGCCAAGGACCACATGATAGAATCTGTAAAAATGCTAAATTCACGCCAAAGATTAATATTTTGTAACTATTGAATGCCACTGCCATACAATACTTTCTCTAGGATATCATTTTTATTAGCGTAAAAGTTTTTTGGGGGAGGGACTACTCCCACTCCCAATTTCAATACATTTCAGAAATATTTTGAAATATTTTATGTTTTTCATGGTTTAATCCACGAATTTATATTCACGTTCGGTATAGTGACCAAATGTATCTTTTTTTTGTATGAGCGTTATTGTCGCTAAATAATTAAGTGTAAATTATAAAAATAAAATATATAGAAACCAAACGATAATGCATTATGTCACTGTGTATCGGATGAAATGTTCAAATCTCTTTTGATAATTTGAAGCAGTTTTTTCCTTTTAAATTTATACGACTACGTTTGGGGTGAATGTTTTGAAAAACGTTCGAAACTAGTTATATTTTTGAATATTTGCGTATGAAATATTGATATAACATCTATGAAACTCAAATATACCAGTAAAGGGGTACATGTTTTCCAAAAATTGGAAAAAAGAGCTATTTTTTGCCTCAAAAGAGGTACAAAGCAAAATTCTTCTAGTTTAGAGATTTATCAAATGATTTACTTAAATGTTTCTGATAGCTTAAGAAATGTATTGCCTAATTCCTGAACTAAAAAATAAGTTTTATTTCTATCCACTGTCTAAATATCGGGATTCAACTGATGAATAACACGAAAGTTTCAATTTTTTTACACATTTCAGAGCTCTAAAACGGCTATAAATTATTTTTAAATGAATAAATTACTTGGTCTCTAGTTCAAGAATTGCAAAACATTGAGAAATTATTATACCAAATTTGAACAAAAAAATATGTATTACTTTATGAGGTTTGTCTTAAGAAAATTCTACCAAAGATTAGAATTTGTGAAAATAGTATCTAAAATGCAAAATAGCATTAAAACGTATCTAAATGAAAATATAAAAATCAGTGTAACTTCCCAAAAAATAAACTTAGAAACACAATTCTAACTGTTTTATAACCACAATTCTGTTTTATAAGAAGCCTGTTCAAACATTAAATAATATTAAAACATTTCATAATTTTTGAAAAAAAAAAAACACTTTTAACGTAGTCGCCTATTTTAAGTTTTCTGTAATTACTTAAAAAAACTTTTGCAGTTTTTTGACAAATCATCATATCATAGAAATCATCACAAATCATAGAAAATATTGTTTAGCTATTTGTGAGGGTTTTGCTGCTTTAAATTGCACTTTCACTCCCTTTTTTATTCTTAACTGAAAATGAGAAACTCAGTATTGGGATCTTCTATTTCTACTTACCTGGCAAAAAGAGTCCATTAAATTCGTCTTTCAGCTACCTGGCACCCCAAACCATTTTTCTTTCACTCAGATTAATTAATCAAGATTCTTAACACAAAAACTAACAAAAAAAAATAAACATTCCTCCTTCCAATTTATATACGCCACAAGATCTTAGTGACATAAATGAATTACCAGTGACATATATCCTTTCTGACAAATAGATCTCACTTTCTTGTATAGCTCCAGGTAACTCAGCGCATGCGCAGAGGCTGAGAAAGTTGCCTGTTCTTAACCTCTGAGATGCTGTAAATGGATGAGAATTCGATTCCGTGGAGCGACCTTTCTTTGATAGAGACACGGATGGAAAATGGAAGAAATGAAAAAAAGAAAAAGAGAAGGGTAGAGGAAGGAAGGAAGGAAGGAAGGGGTGGTGATAAGTCGATTGTTCTCCGGCGCGTGTCCCCGCCACTGATCAGGCCTTTTATTTCCGTATTCTTTTTCTCTCCCTTTTTTTTTTTTTTATCTGGTATCGTAGGCCATGCTTTTTTATTTATTTATTTCCTCAATACCTTTTCGGAGCATTCCATTGGGATAACTTTTCTTCAAGGAAATATCAGTAAGAGAATTTAACGGATTTTTTTTTCGAATCTTAGGAAATGTCCCTGGTGCAGGTTTGTTTTGAATCCGAATTCAGATATATAAAAGAAATCATACTAGTCATGATTAATGCAATATGGTCCGGAGATATGGCGAATTCAGACCCTATTTTTTAAAAATGAATTGATTTATAATCCTCGAATCTGTTTTATTTTCTGAAATTTTCCACAAGTGCTGTTTTAACTGAAAAAAATATGCTGAAGTTATTTATACCGTAGAACAGTAGTTTGAATTTCTGTTGGTCAGTATATACTGACAAGTTCATATTCACGATGAAAAGATATTGAATACATTCTACTATCCCATCTTACAATCCTACTATCCAATCTTACAATCCTACTATCCCATCTTACAATCCTACTATCCCATTCTACAATCCTACTATCCCATTCTACAATCCTACTATCCCATTCTACAATCCTACTATCCCATTCTACAATCCTACTATCCCATTCTACAATCCTACTATCCCATCTTACAATCTTACTATCCCATCTTACAATCTTACTATCCCATCCTACTATTATTATCTTATCAAAGCAGTCTTAAGCAGCGTTCACACGAGGCCAACTATTGCGCGCAATAGAAGGTCACGGCCACATCACGTGAACATAATGAGACAATGGCAAATGATTGTCTTATACGGACGATTGTCTTATACGACTATTGCCATTGACCCATTGCTGCCACATGATGTTCCTGAGGTAGGCGCGATACTTTCATTGAGCGCAATAGTTGGCCTCGTGTGAACACTGATTTAGAGTACGATGTTAAAAGGCTGACATGACCCAAGTGAATAGAAGGGTATACTGACTTCCTAATAGAAATTCCTAGTGGAAATGCAGGGGAAATTGGCTCTTATTTGCGTTGTATTGGGTATCTAAACCAGGAAAATAACTAGTGCATCAGCCCAGTTACATTAGTAAAGCAGATATAAGAATAAGAGTTTTTTCTTTTTAAATATTGGTGCTTAAATATTCAGCCAAAAAATAGAACAGCAGATTATTTAATAGAGCTATCAATAGTATTCTGTGTATACCAACCTCCAATTCGCGCTACCAAAGAACTCTTGTTAAATTACTCTCTCATATGAGCGCCTCCGCTTTGTATAGTCTCTAGATAGTACTTGAAAGCAGATAAATTTTTCAAATCAAATCTTCAAATGTAGATTCCTAATTGAAATAAGGCCTTGATTCTCGAATTCTCTGGAACTTCATTTTTATTGTTAAAATCGGAAGTTCTTTACCTGGCGTTTTTTAACAATTTATAAAAATCCCTCGATATAACCATAAGAATAACGTGAGAGTGGAATACAATACAGATTTGTAACGCGATCATCGTCATTTTTCATAAGTACTTATCTTTTGAAAGTTTTTTTTTTTAACCAGCTGCTTCTATTGTCGTCTCATTTCTCAAAAATGTGTTCCGTTTTCATAAATCATCTCCTTGTCTGAAGACTTGTTTAAAAGCTGCTGCTATATTTAATATCCTATCCTTGACTAATAGTTAATTGATACCGCTCTAATAATTAATGATTTAATATAATTTAAGGATTATAAGCAGCCTTATCAGGTTTTTCTATAGTGACAGTAAATATCATTTCTTTCATGACGGCAAATAAATAAGCAGTTTGAAGAAGAGAACAATCGGCACTGAATCAAAATGCATACAATGTACCCCAAAAGATTTTTTTAATAAAAAATTACTATTATTCGTTAAAAAACCCGAACACTTGTAACTAGTGTAAAGAAACTCATGTAAAAATTTAGCTATGAAAACACTTAATTAAAAAGACAAGAAGGATTTTTTAGATAAAAATGGAATTCTTATCTTTAAAAAATTACTATAAAAATACTGGATTCTTATTTAATCTAGGAAGATATTTTTGGATTCCTTCCATTCTTTATACTGTTGATTCAATTATTCTTTTTTCTGGATCATCGATTAGTTCTAATGTTTTTATTAAAAATATTACTGAAAATGATTTTATGTATAGTATTTAACGAACAATAAATGACATAAAGAACAGGAACAGTTTTATGCTATTGTAAAAATTTATTGAGTTTAAATAACATCATCGAAAGTAGTAGAGATTGGCTTTAGAAAAGCCATGTCTTTTGGTATGTTGATAGAATTTTGCACCGAAACATAATCAGTAGGAACTTGAAAGACAAATCGAAAATGGACGCCCCTTTTCCACTCATCTTGCCAGCTGTCAAAAGAACAAGAACACTTTAAAAGCTTTCTCCTGAGGTACTTTGTGAACAACTTAGCTATTCAATATCCAGCATCGTGTAAGTAAAGAAAATCTGGGAAATGCGATTCTTCTAAAAAAAAATCCATTTTATGATTATAAATATCTAAAAGAGTGATAAAGAATTGAAATCGAAATATATAATTGAAGTGATTAAAAAAAATTGTCTTTAGCAAAAAGGGGGCGAAGCATTTACTTTCCAGAAAGCATTTACAACTTCTGGTAATTTTTTCCCAGAGGAAGCGTATTTTTATTATATATATACATGTTAATATGTTGTCTAATACGTGCTTCAATTTAAACAATTTAACTCAACGATTTCTATAACAATGCAAGCGATATTTTAAGGAAATGCATTTTTGTGAATATTAATTTAACTTAAATTCTTTTCGAACAGCGCTGAATGTTATGTCATGCAAGTAAATTTGTCCTGTTCCATAGCAGTTTTTACGGATTAAAAGAATTGTAGGATTTAGAATTTTTTTTTCAACAGATTGAGCTCGTTTCGTTTATTATTTCTCACACTTTAATGCTCTTTACCTGCAGTAGCAGGGGAAAAAAGACGTTCAAGCAGAATAAACTTGTCGACCATATCGGAGATTTTTGTGAACCGGATATCTTTTGTTAATGCAAATGTATTCTCTATATTATCTAACGTTTAATTATACTATAAATCTATGTTTCATCTGGCACAAAATTCATATGAATTTAATTTGATAAAATATGAACTTCGAAAGATAAAAAAAATGTATTTGTGTGAAAAATAAAGGCTTTCTTTTGCTATTTTTCAAAGTCAACTCAGTTGTTGTATTTCTATTTTATGAAGTGCAAGTAAGCAATATTTTCCTTCTAAGTCTTTCAATAGCAATTGCTAAATAACAAAAAAATATATAAATCCTTCATATATGTTCTAATAAACCAGAAAAATTTTAAAATCCATTAAAATTATAATTATTCAATAGTTTATGGAAACATTGATCAGCGTGTTGTAAAAATGTTCGGAAAAACAATAAATTGATATTCCGTTTAATTTTTTCTCCAATCCATTTTTAAAACTGTGTTTTTTTTTTCATAATAGATTACCGGAACAAGCAAAACATTGTTCACTATAAGATGAATGTTAAGTTAACGATAATTTTATTTTAAGCTATTGTTAGATTAAAGAGAACAAATGAAAAAATATAATACATTTTGGCATTTATTTTTCTTTATTTGCTCCTGATGTGCCACAGATGATAAAAAACAAAACAAATAATTAATAAAAATAAAAATGCACAAGAAAAAGGGCGGCAAGTTTTAGTTTTATTTTTTTATTTTCGTTTTTTTTTTAATTTGGCACCGGTTTTAACTTAGGTAAAGAAATAAAATTTCTTCCAAGTGATCGACCATGAATCCGCAAAAAAAAATTTTTTTAACGCATCTGATTATAAATCAATGCATAAATATACTTTGATCATTTTTATTTTAAATTAGTCAAGCGCTCGGGTCATTCTTAAACCCTTCGAAAAAGATAACGGATTTATAATACCGGATGCAATAATTATAGTTTCAATTTTTAAAATTTTTCTAGAAAAATGACTAATATTTAAAGATTTCTTTAAAGTCAATAAATTATGTTATTTTTAGAAGTAAAAAATAATTTTTTTTCTAAAGACGATTACTTACTGTCTTCGACAGAAGAGTTTATTTTACAATCATTAGAAATGATACTAAGGACATATAAGTGCAAAAAAATATCCAGTGCAACATAAAAAATTAAATTTAGCTTTGAATTTTGAAATTCAGAAAGGTGCTGTTAGTCATTATATGCATTATTTATGCGCCTCATTTCATAACTGTATCTGCAATAGATTTATCTGGACACTGCAGACGCTTACATTCACAGGCAAACATTTCTATTGATAAACTGGAATTTTCAGAGCATAATATATTTTGATTTTTTAGAAAACACTAAAATTACCGCCATTAGAGCCCATTTGTAATATCGAACGTATTTCAAAGCTTTATTGCTAATTAAAAATAGAAAAAAAGGAAAATAATTTTTTTCCCGCTGTCATTTTATATAATTAAGATTCTCTGAATAGAATGAATATAAAACGTATTTTCATTTCTAAGATACGATAACCAATTTTGTGGAAGTTTTGTTCTCCATTAAAAAGTTTAATTATTTCTACAAATTACCATTTTGGAATCAAGGCAATTTAGAAATCGCTGTTTGAAATCTACATAATCTCCGTAAACCATTCTGAAAATCGAACATTACATGCGTCGTTATTAGCTTTCCCATTACAGAATTGTTCTGCTTTTTGATCTTCGATTTTCTGCTTCATACTTCCGTTCCGATTACTCCATCCCCATGTCAGACATACATAATGACCTGTCAAAAGATCCGTAATCCAACCTTCCACGGATTCAGCGGGACGATTCGCTTGCACATGTCGGGTTTCGAATACCGCAGCCATTACAAAAATGGAGTAAATAAAACGAATCTCTGAGAAAGACAGAGAAGCCACACAGTTGAAAAGAGCAGAGCAGAAAAAGAAATAAAAATTAGTTGCAATTGGAGGAAATATATATATAAACAAAATCGCCAATTTGTGAGTATATGTTTTGTAGAAAAATATTTTTCCAAAATAAAGGCAATATTTAGATTGAGCAGAAACAGTGTGAAGTTGTAGTGGATGAGTCAGCTAGATAGGTTTTCGACTTAGAATCCCTCAAATTCTTAAATAGTATTCAACGTTTTATTTTTGTTTTTGTTGTATAGTAAATATAATTAATTCGTTTTAACTTCCAAAATATGTCATAGATTAAAAGTGGATCCGAGTCAGATGAATGAATCGTTTGGTCGAAAATTCAGTATAGTTAATCATCTATTTTCGTGTGAAGCCATATACCAAATTCCCTTTTTCTTGCATGTTGTGTTTATGGGTTATAGTATTGACACACACATAAACAATCTTTCCTGTGATTAACTGAGTTCGAAATTAAAACCATATCAATAGTTTTAGAGTAACGATCATAAAAAAAGCACCTATTTAATTTGCTACATGTTTAGTAATCAAAGTTTAATAAATTCGTGTTGGGGACAGAAAGCGAACTACTCCAGGATCCTTATTTAGGGTTATTATATTTATAATCCAAAAATACTATATGACAGTAGAGACAGACAAATCATTATAATTTTGGCTGTGAAAGCGCTGCTACTGGATGAAGGGTTAAAACTTCCTTGCCTTTGAGCGTAATTTTAAGAAATAACAAAGCGATTCAATTGTATCAGGAATGACACAATGATTACTCTGACTCGCCCTGATACACACGGATAAAATCTGAATGTCCTAATTGCCATCACTGGCCAAGGTACAGCCCTTCCCGTCAGAAGCATGTACCGTTATCGGTAGAGGGTAGTCGACCCCACACCATTTCTGTACCCCCCCCCGGATAGCGAGAAGAAATATACATGCCAGAAGCTTTTTATCTAGTTACAATTACATCTCATAATCATACACCGGCTAATTGTATGCACATAGGATAATTATATCAGTGATGGCGAAATAATACTCTAAAATAAACATATTTACAGTTAGAATATTTCGACTTTATAGAATGGATGCTTGCCCTTCTACATTTACAGCTATAGCAACTTCAACAGACACAATATAAAGGCAGAAATATAGATATGCATATATATATCTTAATATATATGAATTACGTGTCACGTTCTTTGTCCGCGATGGACTCCTAAACTACTAAACCGATTTTAATCAAATTTGCACACTGTGTGCAGTTTGATCTAACTTAAAAGATAGGATAGCCCTTTTTTTGAATTTTTAATTAGAATTTTAATTATTAATTAAAAACTAACTTTCCCGCCAAAAAAATCTTTTCATTTTCCCCACCGCCAAATGAGTACGGCTTCAGTTCTTTTTCCTAATAGTCATGAGGCTAGGCTTAAGATTTTTCGGCTGATTATTTGAAACGATTCTATTTATTTTCTTAATGTTTGATGCATTTAAAATTAAACATTGTTAATGAATCGATCTTTCAGATTCATTCTGAAGTACTTTTGAATTAAAATAAAACAGAATAAAGGAAATTAAAAATTTCTAATCTGCATAGCGTAACCCCAACTGGCGTAGAAAAATTCACGCATTTGCGTTACCGTAACTGGCGTTAAAATCACGCATGCGCATTGTGTTCTGATTATTGACATGACAACCATTATCAACGGATGATTTAAATTATTTTTAGGTTCGTTGCATGTTTTCGTAATTAAATCGTATTTATGTTAGTTATGTATTTTTTGTATACGCCTATAGTTTTAAGTACATAGTTTTTAAGCAGTTTTTTTAACCTGTTTTCACCCGATTATTTTAAACGATTCGTTTTATTTTCTTAGTGTTTGATGCATTTAAAATTAAACATTGTTAATGAATCGTTCTGGTCATGATGAATCTGAGAATATTTTGTTGACAAATTCTTGAAATATTACATAAATTAGGAAAGATATTCTTTAGTGCCCATAAAGTTTAAACGCTCAGTGACTGTTTTCAGTAATCATATTACAAAAAATTACTTTGTTTCAGTCAAAAATATTATTATATTAATTGCAGATTAATTCTTTCCACTTTAATTTATAGTATAAATTCTACGGGAATTAACAGAAAATGAGAGATACATATTACTTTATGACTGAAGGCGTTTATAATATTATGAGTGAATTATATGACTATCAAAATGTGAAGTTTTAAAGTATTTTGATGAAGAAGCTATTAAAGTAGGAATTGCATAAAATATTTAATTATTAAAATTTTAACGAACATTAAGATTGGCGAACCGGCTGGTCGTCAAAGGCGGCTAGTATATATATATATATAGATATGCTAATATTGAGTAGATCTACATACCTGCGGTTATTGTATAGAGTAAGTCATACGATTCCTATTAAATAGCTGTGAATATAGATGCCAAGTGAAGTGATCAGCTGCAATCAATGACGGAAATTCGCAAGGGGAAAATATTAAAAATCTTGTAGTAAAAAGTGCGCGAGACATTAGAAATGAATGCAAATTATTTCATAACTTAAATGTAGTAATTTCTAACAGATGGAATAGGCATATTGATAAAAAAAATCAAGGCGGTAACAGATTTGGCTCAAAATTTGGTATAAATTTAGGTTACCAGCGATGAAACGATATGCTAATTTTCTTTTATGTAGCCTCTTATATTTTATTAGTGCACTGTTCACGTGCTCCCAGACAGTGAAAGGTAGATTTCCCAAAAGAGATTTTGTTCAAACTTTCGTTCAAGTTCACAATACCTAATTTTACTCATTTGCCAGCCCGCGGAAAGTAAGGTTTCATTTTCGAGGTAGAAATACTCCAAGTTAGAAATCCGATTCCTCTACTCATTCCGATATCCATTTCTATAGGCAAATCATTGTGATTATCCATCTGGCGACAGTTTAACCTATTTTTGTGCTCCATTAAACTTTCTGTTGGACGCCTGTTTCTGTTATCTTGAAATATTTTTATCGCTTTGCTATCTTAAAATCGTGCATATCCCCTCCCTCTCTCTGAGTGAATATTTTTGGTGACAAGGCGTGCTTTCAATCGAGCATTTCTAATAATGTCTTTCAGCTCCATTAATTAAATAAAATGTCGAATTACGGTCAACAGTAAGAAAGATCAATGAAGTTGTCTGACACATTCGTATGGTGGTTTGTTTACATTTGAATGTTGCCATTCAAAATTAAATAATAAGAGCGTTTGCTGTCCCATGTAGTCAGTGTTTTATGTATATAAGTAATTAACTATACTACATTTAATATAGAATATAATAATTTAATGTAACCAAACATTGTAGTTTCATTATTTTTATAAAATTTATTTTTAACTTTTCTAAAATTTATTCGTTAATTAGGCTAATAACATTCTTTTATCGACACTGCCCAGTGGCGTTAGGTTGCTCCCAAACTACATTAGTTGGAAATACACCAAAAAATAAAAGGCGTATCTTTTTCGTGGTGGAGAAAATGGCATAATATACGCTATATAAAAATGAGCAATCTTAGATTCTTTTTTAACTTTAATGTTTATAAATGATTTTAATAATTACAAACGATTTCAGCGAAACACTATATGCATAAGAGCACAGAGCCATATTTTTGTTCTCCATTTAACTATCTATTGGATACCTTTGTTGCCTATATATTTTGCCTTTAAACCATCTATTGGAATCTTTTTATCGCTTTGTTACCTTAATGAAACCTTACATAATTTTCACCCTGAGTGCAACAAGTTTTTGTTTGCACGGTGTTCCCTTCCCTGAGCATTTCTAATAATGTCTTTCAGTTCCATTAATTTGTTAAATAAAATGTTAAATTACGGTCAACAGTAAAAATTATGAATAAAGTTGTCTGAAACATTCCTATGGCGATTTGTTTATATTTGACTGTTGCCATTTAAAATTAAATAATGAGTGATTTCTGTCCCATATACCTTAGTGTTTTATGTATAAAACTATGTAATGAATTATGCTTTATTTAATAAATATATTAATAATTTACTGTAAACGAACATTGTACAGGGTGGCCATAAAATAACTTTCTTTGTTTGGTGGCTGCTACAGCTTAAACGAATCAACGAAATGAAACCACATTTCGTATACAGATTGTGAAAGGCATGGGAAGATAAATTCCGCAGAAGGAAAATTAGTACTGAAAGTTGCCGGTAGGTGCATTTCTACCATGTACGAAGGAAATTTGCATATTGAGATGGATTATGTAAAATTCTTAGTGCGTGCGGGAAAGTAGTGCCATGCATTCCTCGTCAAAAAAAAGACCTGTTAGCAATTGGTTCGTGACTATTGATGTGTTCTTGACTGTTCGTGATTGATTGTTGATGTGAGTTTAATATGAGTCCTATCTTACCTTACTATGCATTACTGGTAAAACTTTTTTACACCAGACAGTGCATTGACGTGGTTGCTCTTAAGCAGACCTGCTTGTCTTGAAACAGAACATAAGACCGGCTGTTATGAACATCAAAACTGACAGTTTACAAGCAACAGTGGAGAACGTTATACACCGTATGCAATATATTGTACACAGGGAAGGTCAGAATATTGAAGATTTTGCATGGCGTCCAGGGGACCTTAATACTGAGGAATAAAAGATTATTATCTGTGAGTTTCATGAATTCATGTATAACTGTATTCCTACAGCACAAGTATTTCCCCTATGGGCAACTTTTGTCACTAATATTTTTTCTGCGGATTTCATCTTTCCATCCCTTTCCCAATCTTTATATGAAATATGGTTTCATTCCGTTCTTCCGTTTTAGCTGCAGATGCCACCAAGCAGGGAAAGTTATTTTATGACTACCCTGTAGTTCCAGTATTTTATAATTAATGGAAATTGTAATTTTTATACATTTTATTCGTTAATTAGGCTAATAACATTATTTTATCGACTCTGTCCAGGAACTCCCAAAATACATCAGTTTTTGGAAGTATATCACGTGTGACACCCCTTAGTGGTGGAGAAGTTGGGATAAAATACGTTATATTTTAATAAGCAATCTTAGACAATCCGATTTTTTTTAAAATTTTAATGTTTATAAATGATTTTAACATCTGCAAACGATTTCAGCGAAACATGAGAGGCAGTAGAGCATTCAACCTTTCTCGATTCGCTTCTATTGACACTGATTGCCGGTCCTATTAGTGGAAATATAATATTCATGTATTTCCCGCAATTAAATCTTTACAAGGTCAGATGAGATGAGATGTTAAGCTTTTAATGCATTAGTTGAAGCATCATTTCTCTCAGAGCGAATAATCAGCGCTTGTAATTACTAGAGAGGGTTGCGTAGTTCACTAGCTTGTAATTTAATACATTAATCATTAATTGGTGCTGGGTTCATTTAGATTTACGATAGAATAGATTGCGAGTTTAAAGATCCAACAGGCGCTTGATTTGCGAATAATCATTTCTAATTTTTAAAAGAATCGGAGAGGAGTATTTTCATTATAATAGTACAGCCTAATTGTTCTTTGATGCGGAAAAAAATACATAACAGCAATTTTATTGATTTACATTGTTTATTTGGTAATCTAAAACAACATTCTAATTCTGCAGATGAATCAGTTATTTAATAAAGGGTCGATTGAGAAAAGATGGAAGTTGAAATACAAATTTCTCGCATTTAAATAAGAAGCTATCAATATTAAAAAAGAATTATGTTACAAAACTTTAAGCATTAAAACAAAACCGGTCTTGTCAAAACTTTCTCGCATCTTCTCTTGCCAAGATGTTATCCAAGTAAGCATTTTGCATGGCATTGGCGTACAATAGTTACTAGATATTAACATTTGGAATGAATTTAACATTTTTATTGATAATATCGTGGCATCCTTGGCGTGGTATTGGCGATTAAACCCTGCCATGTTGTGAAAGGTATCCGGAAATCAAATTTGTCTTTTAGACACGTTTTTTTTTTAACCGATTGAAACAAAAATTTGGTACAAAATTGCCTTTGAAATAAAAAAAAAATTCTATGTCAAATTTGATATATTTAAGTCATTCGTTTTGGATTTATCAAGTTTATATGTTACTGAAAATAAAGATCGACGGATAGTCCACCCGTGGTTAGATTTGGTTCAAAATTTGATAGGGTTCTATATTATATATGTTAATTCTGCTCTCTCTCCGTTTACTAGTTACCGTGTTAAATTATATTCGAACAGCCGGACAGACGAATTTCCACTGAACAGATTTTTTATAAAATTTGATAGAAATCGGTATATTTGACGTTAAGACCGTATACCAAATTTCAACCGCCTAGCTCTAAGCGTTTTTAAGTTATCTTTATCACAGGCAGATAGATGACATTTATGTTTTGAACTCAGGAGGCTCAGGGGATTCCTTAAAATCCCGAGTTAAAATTTTAAGACGATTATTATATTTTCTCTATACTACGTATACGAAAAAATAAAAATAGGTAGTGCATTTTTTTAAGTATTTCTAAATTTTTGAACAAATTATTAGATAAACTTTTAAATTAGATGAGTTTTGATCTATATTTCGTTTTAGCTTAACCCTTAACTGGGGAGGTAAAATTTTAGGATTTAACTGGGGAGGTGCGGTCTACGAGACCGCAATTCATTTACACTCAAATTAAAATTTCTAATAATTGTATTAATATGAAAAATTACCAATATATTTTGCAGATATTTTTCTTGATATATAGATACGTTTTAGAAATTTTTTAAAATATATTATCATTGAAAAAAGCAAATGAGTTGGACCATACATTTTCTTCTCAAATTACATGTTACAATAAATAATATTCTTGAAAAAGCATATTACTTTTTACTTTTTAAATCATATTCGTTTTTACAGTATATGAAGGTATATAGAAGACAAATGATGTAAAATTCAACATTTATATGAAAAATAAAAAAAAGACAATGGGTAAAATTGGCCTTTTTTTTTATCGGCTTGTGTGACTTTCATAGTTCATTTTAAACATACAGGTAAAGAATTAGTATAAAAATCAACCTATAAATTCTGTATATATATCTCTTGGTATATTAATATATTTTATAAATTTTTCAAAATACATTATCACTAGAAAAACTAATTATGTTTGAACATACATATCAAAATCAGTTGAATGCGAACTTTCATCGAAAAACTCTTCTGTACAATTATCCTTATCACTAAAATAACTTTATGCTTCATATAAAAGTGTCTGGAGCACTGCTTCATAATAGGATCAAAAACTGGATGATATTGCGGGGCCACTTTGTGGCCAATTACCTTGAGGAGAATGTCAGTTTGACAAATCGGTCAATGCAAGGATGGACAATGCTCAAGATAGCAGTCGGCCACAACAAATCCTGTCGATACTGCTACGTTCAGTGGTGGCGGGGTGGTCGGCTGTACGCAAGAAGAAGAAAATATTTCGGGACCCAAGTTTTAGCGCCATCTTCTAAGCCTTGTTTATCATTGGGACACTAACAGGGAGATGCGGTCTTAGAGACCGCGCTCGAAGAGATACCTGGATTATTTTTAAAAGCATCCTCTGAAATCGGTTGAAAAAGTGCACTTGTATTGAAGGTCACAAAACAGGAAGCTACAGGGTCAATCCATTCAATTGAGCTAAAAATAGAATAGGGGTGACAGAAAATCCATCGCTAGCGGTCTCACAGACCGCACGTCCCCAGTTAAGGGTTAAAACTCCCTATTTATAGAATGATCAAAATTTGGCATTAAACAGATTTTTTTTTGTTTCATATATGCATTTACTATCTACTACTAGGCAATTTAAAACATAAGCATTTTACAACACTTTACAAAAATTCTATTCCGATCTTAATCACATACTGGAATAAAATGCATCTTTCGATAATTAGGGTTATTTTCTTAACATTTATCTGTCTTAACATGACTACTATTCTCTCACCTTTCGTCATCACACACGCTTTTGAATTTCTTGATCCAAAATTCAATTTACTCTCACTCCGCGTCTGCATTAGCAATCTTCTCGCCATTTTCTGAATACACCGTTCACATTAAGAATTCATTCCAACAAATGCATACATCACACTTCATTTCTCTTCCCACATCTCAACTGAATTATCGTCACTGCAAGCGAATTTTCCCGCGTGTCTCGCCAGCACAAAACGAAATTCATAAAATGTATTCCAGCGAGCATTAATGGCTATCATTACGAGCGAAATACAGAGAGAGAGAAATAATGCGCTTTGTGCGAGCGAGAAAGTGATTAAAAAAACAAAAACGGGTGGAAAAATCGCTGGCAGATGTTCGACTGGAACATTTACGCTTAAAACAATCATGACGTAGGAGGGGCGGGCTTTAATCATTTTGCCAATAAAGAGAGGAAATATTCATTTGAAAAATGATCGAGTGTTCTCGATAGGGATGGAAAGGACTTCGCTTTCATTTTGGGGAAGGATGTTCGAAATTTATTGAGAGGAAATAAGGTGGGAGGAGTATAGTTTTTAAAAATGCAAATAAAATTTTAATATATATATCGTTTGGCAGTGGAAATGCTTAAGTTTTGACGTAAAAAATTCAGAAAAATAATAACGTTTTTATTCAGAGAAATTTGTCATTTAACCTTTCAATTCATGTTAATAATAGAAGAGTTATTTCTTGTATAATTATTCTCATAGATTTTGAAGTTTATAAGTTAAAACAAAATTATTATTTGTTTAAAATGAAATAAGTTGCATCTGAATTGAAATAAGTTGAATTAAAATAAATTGCATAAGTTGAATGAAATAAGTTGAATTAAAATAAATTGCATAAGTTGAATGAAATAAGTTGAATTAAAATAAATTGCATAAGTTGAATGAAATAAGTTGAATTAAAATAAATTGCATAAGTTGAATGAAATAAGTAATTCATCTGCAGAAAGAATTCAAAGGAAAAATATAGATATCATAAAAAATATCCTATCTTAGTTTTCTTCCAAATCTTCTGGAATCCGAATCCACCCTCCCCCTTTCCAGTGTTGGTATTATTGGTAAGAACAGTAATTATTATTGTTCGAAAACGAATGAAATTCAAATTCATCAAGATGTTAAATTTAATGTAAGAAAGTTCATAATTTTACGTGTAACAAAATCAGCCAAATAAAAAGTTTTCTTTATTCTGGAAATTTATCATTTAACCTGATAATTCAAATTAATAACAGGAGAGGCATATTTTGCATATAAGTATTTCATAGACTTTGAGGTTTTGAGCGAAAATAAAAATATTTATTTTCAAATAAAATCAAAGTAAAGTCAGTTTTTTTTATCTACAGCAAGAATACAAAGGAAAAATATAGAAATTATTTAAAAAAATTATTCGATCTTTATTTTCTTTCAGATGTTTCGGATTCCGACTCCTCCCCCTCCCCTCCCCTCAATATTGGTAGCATTTGTGAGAACTCAATAATTATTCGTTTTCCAAAACGCAGGAAATTTAGCTCTATGAAATAAAGTTTATCTTCTTTACTTCTTTACAGCTGACTTTTAAATGTGTAGAACAAACTCTTTTAGTGTGTCGATGTGCTTGTGAACATAAGACAAAAAATAGATAATCTACATGTGAAAATATTATTGTAAGAGTTTTATACCAAAGTTTTAACTAATTTTGAATTAAATCCATCAAGGTATAAACTGCTTGTTTGTTTATTTGTTTCTATGTCCACGAGCAGGCGTTAATGGTAACTCATATAACACAAAAAGCAAGGTATATGAAATTTGACGCATAATCTCGTAACCAAAATTGTAAACCTCAGCCCAATTTTGAATCCAGTTAGTCCAGTTAGTTAGGAAAGTTGGAAAAGTATATTCTATAATCCTCATTTAACAATGAAGCTAAACATAAAATATGCCGAATTGTAAAAGATGTAAGAAAGGCGAAGAAAGAACAAATGTTCTCCCTATATCCCAAATATAATTGTAATAGCTATAGGGCTAAAAATTTAGGTTTAGATGGAAATTTTATTTTCCAATGGAACAACGACCCCAAATACACTGCACATAACGTCAAAATGTGGTGTCTTTTTCATTGTAAATAGCAGTTACACACACCACCACAGTACCCCGACATCAATACTATTGAATATCTGTGGACCACACTCGAAGCAGTGGTCCAAAAACACAATATTAGAAACAAAACCCATTTAAAACAAGTGGTGCAAGAAGAATGGGGTAAAATATCTTCAGATACCACCAAAAATTGGTCTACCACGACGTTTAGAGGCCATTATAAAAGCCAAAAGATCTGCAACTAAATATTGACACTTTCTTTGTATGCGTGATATTGCAAACATTTCATTGATATATTCTCAATTTTTTGAAGCAAAATTCTGCTTATGTTTATTTAAAATGCTTCTGAAACTTTTCAATTTAGATAGTTTTCGTGGATTTTTCTTTGTTTTTACTTTAAATTAAATCATTTGTTATGTGTAAAAATAAAAACATGTTTGCACTTCCCGGTAATGTGTTATTTATATTGAAAGTCGGATTTGTCAAGTAAAAGTAAGGTGTACTCTGAATTGTTTGAGCCACTGTAGTTAATTTAAATAGTTACTGACTACAAGCTGTTAATTGCCTTACATTATTCTGTGATATAAGCAATTAATGATTCAGCTTTGTTTTAAAAGTAAAATGGGGGAAAAATCTATTTGATGTGTATCATGTGACAATAAGTTGACCGATTTTTAATGAGAAATATTTTTTTTTCTTATAAAGCAAAAAAATATTGTAACCATTCTATTTAAGAAAAAATTCAGATAAAGCTTTTTTTTTTAAATCTGAAATCTTAGCTTAAATTTCAATATATCCAGTAAATAATACAGTAGAATATGTAATTATTATTTATTAATAAATAATGTTATATTTTAGTTCCAAAACAAAATTGGAACATCAGATATGCATTTCAGTCACCTTTAGAGATTATTTTATACACTTTCCGCATAGAATAAATTCCTTACACTAATTAGCGTCTGTAATACATATGTTCAGCTTTCTATAAGCAGATGTTATTAGCGCATAAAAGCAGGTGTTGAAAGGTACGCTAGTCCATTTTGATTGTCTCCAAGTTTAGTGTTGAGGAAGAAATGCTCATTGCAGTAATGCTGACGTAAAAAGTGCAAACAGAGTTTTATTTAAAATGCATTTGAAGCCATTCGCTGAATTATCCAGTAATAATAAAAAAAACATTCTTTCACGAGTGAAGAGTAATGCAAGTTATAAGACCAGTTTAATGTAAGTAAATTGTCTTACTTATTTTTTAAATATATTTTTTTATCTATAGTTATTTTTTATTTATATATATCATCTTTTAAGAGAAGGCACTGAGTCAATGATGCCAAATCAAGTCATTTAAAAATAATAGTAAAATTTAACACTACCCAATTTAAACCAGATTGTGTAGAACTTTTAGAAGCCTTCACATTCGTCGAATTAATATAAAAAGAATTTTTAAAATAAAATATTTGAAGTCCTTTTCGAGTTTTATAATAAATAATATTGTTTGGCCCGTTTTTTCTAATTTTAAAGCAATTTGTATGTATTCTAAACTAGGTCAGTCAAAATATGCAGAAATGTTCTTGATAAATAAGTGTTTGTGTATGTGCGAGGGGGAGGGGAGAGGGTTAATGAGAAATAAATATAGAGTTTAAAAAATGATCCTGTTTTCTTAAAATGAAGTTTCTTTTTTTCTTTCTATTTCTCTGACTGTACATGATTTATTATACAAGAATTGATATGATCTAATCTATACGTATATTACGCGTATTTCTTAATTTCTTTGTAGTAATTTTTAAAAAATCGAAAATGCAATTTTAATAAATATTTTTAGTTTATATGTTTAGCTGTTTGACTATCACATTACTTTAATATTTTTTGTGGTTATAATGTTTAAAATAAATTGAATTAATATTCTTCAAATGAAAGGAACACCAAATAAAAATAAAGTCTTTATTTTATTTTATGACCATATTCAAATTTCAAATGACAATCTGTGAGAATGAAGCTGATATTTTCAATCTCGCTATGATTTTCTTTTTTTTTAAATAAATTTTGCCTTGCAGAATTTATTTTTACAATTGTTAATGGGAAATATAATTTTAAAAAATTGTTTTTGTATTTTTAATGATATAAGTATTAATCTTGCGAGTAAAAGTTTTTTTTGAAGAAAAGAATCATTTTTACAAAAGAAAAGTAATGCACAGAAGTTAAAGAACAGTGTAAATAAGTATACTAAAATACAACTAAGTTTGTGCATTACATTTCTTTCCAGAAAAGAAAAATCCACAATTTCCTTCCGAAAATTCTAAAAATAATTGCCTGAATTTCCTGTTATTTAGAATAACAAAAACAACATTTGTTATTCAGCCGCGTCCATTTCCACCAAACGATAAGAGCAGTAAATAATAATTTTTGCCCGAGGAGAAATGGCTTTGTCAATAGAGAGCATTTGAGAAAAGTTTCGTGTCGAAATCATTACAGACTCATTTCTGTCTGCGACCGTATCGGAAATATCCATCAAGTCGATTTATCAAGCGTTAGGAATAACGCGAAACGCAAAGATTTCTGGGAATAAATCATGCGCTTAATGGTATCTGAAGTTGGTTTGCTGTGTGAACTGTCGTTACTGGACTATTTATTGAGTAAGATTTAAAGTGTGCAAGTCTAAAAAGTCGACTCCATTTTCCATCATGGGTTTGTTAAAACTTTTAGAATAATTCTATATCTCTTGTTTTCGTTTCTTCTTTTAAAAATATTCGAGAAAAGAATTTTTGAAAACTATATTCAAAGAATAATATATTTATTTTTTATTTGTAAAGTAACCAGATCTATATGAATTAAAATAATTTCTAGAAATATATTTTAGAATGTGTTAGTAAAACTTTTCAAAGTTTTAGTTTTTCCTATTTTAAGATAGGAGCCGCGGTGGCCTGGTGGTAAGGTATCGGCTTTGGAGCCGGAGGGTTTCAGGTTCGTGACTCGATTCCACCGAAGAACCGTCGTGTAAGGGGGTCAGTTGCACGTTAAATCCGTCATGACCAAACGTCCCCCCCCTGGTGTGGTGTGGAGAGGGGGGTGCCGTCCTCATCATCTGACCGTGGTTCAAAATGACGAGGTCCGTCCCAAAATATCCCTAGTGTTGCTTCAAACGGGACGTTAATATAACCAAACCAAACCAAACTCAGCTTCGGAACCGGAAGGTTTCAGGATCGAGACACGATTCCACCGAAGAACCGTCTTGTAAGTGGATCTGGTGCACGTCAAATCCGTCGGGACCAAACATCCTCCCACTAGTGTGGTGTGGAATTTTGGAGAGGGGTGCTAGCTCAGGTGTCGTCCACGTCATCTAACCATGGTTTAAAATGACGAGATCTGCCCCAAAATGGCCCTAATGTTGCTTTAAAACGGGAAGTTGTTATAACTAAACTAAACATATTTTAAAATTAAGTTACTTAACAGTATTAGCTTTATATATATATGAAATATGCCTTCTGTAACCGAAGCCAATACTCTAAACAATTTCACAATAACAATGAAATACAGCTTAAATTTTATTATTAAAATTCTCAGCTTTTTTGCATATTTAAGACAATGTGATATCTTTTGTGTTTAGCTAGGAATGGAAATCGACTAAAAAGTTTGTGATAATACCTTATTTTCTGACTTACTGATACCAAAAATCTAAAATATTCAAAACAATTCCATAAATCAAATTTCATTTATGTAGCCAGCTTCATTTTACGGTACCGTGCTCATAACTAGGCAAGCAACCGAAAAATGGACGTAGCTATAAAAATTATTTTTCTTGATTTCAAGAAGCCTAAAATGTGGACATTTATCAAAAACATTACTTGATGATTATAGTAAAAAACCTAAGACTACTTCTAATTGCCAAACGACAGTACAATTTTTTTTTCTATTTTAATTGGTTGATTAAATATGACATCATTGAAATGACATCATATTCTTATCTGATTCTTTACTTTCTAATGTATGAAACATAAAAGAGAAAGTATTACTATCTTTAAAAAATTCGAACTCAAAATTTTTTCAAATCTGCACATTTCAGTTCCCCATGAACGCTTGAAATATATTTTGTAATTATGTCTGTCTTTAAACGTGATAATTCTATAGTACTTTGAGTTAGACGAGTGAAAATTGGTATAATGTCTTTACATCGATTTTGTAGATTTTCTATGAAATTTTCAAGAAAATCATTCAGGGAAAACCTTTCTGTCCGCCTCTCCAAGTACAAATGAACAAGATGACTGTAAAACGTAAACAGCTAGATAGATAGAATTTGGCGTATCTGAAGTGTTGATAGGTATCAAATTTGGAATCAAAGCCATCAAGTGGTTGACCATCTGGCGGTCTCTGTCCTTTCATGAGCATGTAAAGGTGACTACTCAAAAATCCATTGACTTAAATATATGCAATTTAGCATGCGATTTTGTGACAACAATTGTAAAACTGTGTCAAAGCATGATTTCAATTGGGCGTGGAACAAATCTTCCAAGAAATGTATTCTCTGGTTCTTGTTTATTATCAGCATTCTAGAAATTAATAGTCAAAAATATATGATAACGATTGTATAATATAGGTTTTTTATAGCTATTTTACTACAATGTCATACAGTTAATAGTATACATTGGTAAATTCATTGGAGAACAAGTGAGAAAGTTTGAAGGAGACCTCACTCGCTGGTTTTTTTTCTTTTATCGTTAAAATCATCGGTGCTCAAGTCTGTAAGTTCTGTCTGAGTCTAATGATATATAAAAATATTGGTACTTAAATGACACATGATACAAAGATAAATTTAACGAGTATGAGCTAATAAAATCTGAAGATAAAATTTGATAACTCAATTGTTTTCTGTCGTTATATTAAGTTTGATAGTTCATAGTTGAAATTGTCATTTGAAGTTACTATCTTTATATAATATTACTTACATTTTTTTTCTTTATTGCTATTTGGATATATATTTATTTTTATACAATCTTTTTGAAAAAAAAGCAGTAATTCAAGAAAAAAAGAAAATCTCCATAAATACCCTAATTAAGAAATATTTAGTTTTAAGAAATGTTTTTTGACGAGTTGGAATCAAATAAAATATTTGTTTTGAAAGCTAGTGGCATTCAACTAACTGTGCAATATAACTGAAATGCAGAATTTTACATTTTGAAGCTGCAGTGATTTTCCATGAGTTTCCTTGTGTGCATTCTAATAATGTATTTATTTAAAAATAGTTTAAAAAAATCTATTAGTATGCAATCTTTGGCAATTTTGATTCGATTAATCACTAGATTGCAGCTATTACAATCAATACGAGAATACCGAATGTGTGGTTATATATAATCTAACTTCTAATCTTCTTACATGCAATCTTTGGCTACTTTTTGGAGATTTGTGTGGTTTTGTATCTTCTAATGCAGCTTATAGCGATTTTTTTATTCGAATGGCCTCTGGCTATGTCGGGGTTTCGCACAGTATACTTTGCCGATAACAGAATAAATATGTTTCAATATATTTCATCAAAATATTCATCGAGATTGAAGTCTTTGACCCTTATCACATGACTACAACTTGGTTTCTGAATATACCAGTTATAATGCACCAGTTATATTACACCAATATATATATATATATATATATATATATATAACAGATTTCAAATCCTGTCGGCTCTTTAATATGTAACATTATTTGATGTGAAGCAGAATTCAGTTTGAAGACAGTGAAGAGACTTAATAATTTTTAAAGTTCGATTTATTCTCTCCGGGAGGCAAGCATGATTATTTACAAGAAGACGCGGACATCGCACGTCCGCCACAAAGTGTTGCAAAAGTAGAAGTAGGGAAGAAGGGCGAAATAAATTATCCCTCGTCTTATATAACCTTGGATTTTGATAGAGAAAATATTTCTTCACAGTGCTAATATATTAAGATTCTGATAGGGATTTCTGACGCATGTCAATCACATGTAAGGGAAACACAGGGATCTTTTAAGAAAGAATGTGCTTACTGGGCATTTTTACCCCTTCACGCCGAGCGTGTGAAAGTATCTGCGTTTAGCTGACTAAGCAATTTTATAAAGCTTCTCTTGAATTAATTAAGTAGAGAAAGTGGAATTGGATCACGAAATAAGAGAATATTTTTAGAATGAAGTTACTATGGGCTAAATTAAGATAAAATGTTGGAAATTAATTAAATTAAAATTAAAAGTTTAAAATATCATTACATATATATATACCAGTTATAATATACCAATAATATGCCCCACAACCATACTAAGGTAGTGAGGCATATTATTAAAGTACAAAGCAAAAGTCTTGATATTTTTACTCATTATAGCCTACTTTATTCACCCTAAATAAACTTTCCCAATTCATTACTGAGATGAGGACTAGTACCCACATAATTGTTCATATGACTGGTACCAATACTTGACAGCAAAGTGCACTTCACCTACCGAATCTGGAAATGTGAAGCATTATGCAAAAGTATTAAGTCCTACGAATCATTTAGATTGAATTATTCTCCTCTTTTGATTCTCCCGAAATGTGCATCTCCAATGCATGCATTGAGATGCCATAGGCTACACTAGTCCAATCTCTCTCAGAGACATTATATATTCATGGAGAGAAATAATCTGCAACCAGGTGCTTTCCATGTAAAAAGGAAGAATCAATATCTTCATTTAGAATGTATTTATGCCGGCCGTGCAGGGTATAAATCGAAAGGGGCCGCTTTTAGCACCTGATAATGTCGCCATGCTCATATCCATAGGGTTCGAGTAAATAAACGGCTCTCAAGTAAGATTTCACGGAATTGCTCAGAGCTCTGGATTGGGTTTCTGGAATTTCCGGAGCTTTGGTGAGCGCTAAAGTTTCGGTTTATGGTGGAAAGAGGTTTTTATGTAGTGCAGAATAAATGAAAAGGGCTTTCGGTTTCCTTTTCGATCAGGAAGTTAGAGAGATTCGGAAGTTCGTACCTGAAATTGTGACCGGTTTTATGAGTTTGAATTAATTTACTGCTCCGAAAGGTTGAGTGGATGAAAGAAGTTAATTTATTTTTGTGGGAATAAAGAGAAATTTCTTTACTTTATTTTAATAAACATATAAAATTCTTTCGGGATTATATTCCTCTGCCAAGTTTAATAATTTATGTAATGAAGAAAGGATAAGGTAATTAATAACTACAATTTCAATACATTGTTTAGTTTAATAAAATTTAAGTATTCCAACAATATTAATTTGAGATGTCCAACAATGTAAAGTTTAAAATTTAGATATTCAAACGACATTTAATAAAATTTTGATGTTCTTTCAATATATTGCCACATTTCTATCATTATATAACAAAAAATAGTAACAACGATGTTTTTACATTTTCAAAATTGGTTCGTCTATATGCTTTAGTAATTTCGTTGTTCAGCTCACGTGTTTTATTATTGATATTGCAAATATTTTGTGCTTTCATTTATGTGTGAATTTTGCAACAGTGCTACTGATAACGCAAAAAATATTCTTTAAATCTTAAAATGCAACATCAGTTCTTGCATTTATTTGGTGAAGTATTTTCTTTAGCAGGATATAATAATCATTTATTTACTAAAACGATAATAACCTAATTTTTTTAGCATTCAATATTTTTAACTGATCACTCACAAAAATGAAAGTCGTTATTTTTAAAGATATTGTCATTTCATTACTTTCTCATATGCATAGTACACAAAGAGCATAGTACATTATAATAAAAATATACATTATAATATGCATAGTACATTATAATAAAAAATAATTAAATTTGTCATATCTCCACATTTCAGACCTTCTGGGTATTGAAAAGTACATTTTCGGAATTAATGGTAATTAAATTAATTAATATTTCCTAAAATATATATAATAGCTCCTATTTTGTACATACGAGAAATATTCACTGATTCCGAATTCTTCTTATTCAAGAAGTAAAACTTCCAGGAAAAAATACGTAGCTAAAATAAACATTTTAACGTACTGAAATGACATCAAAGATGTCTCGGCCTTCGTATTCCATTTATGCCGTCACTGACAGGTAATGTTTTTCTCTGAAACTCCATCAAAGAAAAAAAAATTAATAAACTAACGGTGAGTTAAACGGAATAAAGTTCGAAAGTCTTGGAGTCAGCCATTTTTGACATAGTTTGCCAACAAGAACTCGTCGTTGAGTCAGCAAATTGACGAGAACCAATTGGATTGAGTGGATAAAAAAATTGGATTGGATGAGAAAAAAACATTTTCGTAATATCTCAGAGTATGTTATTTCGCTTATAGTGTAACTTTTTTCATTACTTTTTCTTTCATCAACGTTTTTCTTTCTTCTTCTTTTGGACTTTTCATTTCAACTGGTGTTTTCGTTTGACGTTAAGGCAGCTGCGAAACGAAGCAGCCTGTCGGTAGCAGCTGAAAGTTATAAGGTTAAATTTAAACATTATATTATTAAAATATTCCTAAATTGTTAGTATTCGACTCAATAAAAATATAAATTAAACAATTTTCTTTTATCTACAAAGTTCTTTTAAGTGAAATTAGATCGAATTACAAATAACTAAGCAACAATTTCTATTGATCGAAACTATAACTCGTCGCTGTATGAAACTGTTAGTGCAAGTAAAACACTGCAATAAAACAATGATAGCTTTACAATCTAACAGCTAGTTGCTAACGGTATGTCATTCTAAACGTGACATCTTTGATACATTAAGCTATTTTCGTTTTTTAGACTATTCTAAAGTGATGAGAAGTATTATACGATATTTTTCCTAGTATCATATAGTTAATTCATTATTTTTATTTAATTATAAAAATTTTAAAAATTCATTTATCAGTGGGATTTTGTATCCCAATATATATCGTAACAAAAAACATTTTTTTTGAAAATAATAATGCTGAGTTAGATATAACAAGGCTTAAAATTCCGTTAGGAAAACATAACAGGTTAAAAAGAGATACACAGAGCGATAACTTATTTGCTTGTAAGAGGTGCTTTTGTTTTATGAGTTTTGAGCTTGAGAAATAAGGCTAAAAATGACGATGCAGCTTTTAAAATTCTAAAACATTTTACTTTTACTTTATATGCGAATTTTTTTTTTATATTCAGAAATAAATTTGAGTGTTTAAGTTACAGGAATCGATTTAGTTGAAATAAAACAGCTGTTAGTTAATAAAAATAGTAGATACTTCAAAAACCTATTTAATTTTTTAAAATATTGATATAATATATTTGTATTCGTGCATATTGTGAAATTTTGATTTTCTAAAAATGGGATTTGTCATTAATATTTAAAATTAAACGATTTAAAATTTTGCATGCCAGAAAGTGCGACAAAAATTAAAAAAAAAAAAGAATTTCTCATAGCTTATTTATAAAATGAATTTTTATTTAACAATATATGAAAGACATTTTAAGTATTTTGAATAAAATGTTGAAATTACCTCCAATTAAAATTAACCCATTGGTTTTGAACTTCGAATCATGTGATTATTTTCAAACTCATTAAATATAAAAAAAAAAAAATTATAATGACTTTCATACATGATTAACTATTTACTACTCAATATATATTAAAATGTAATATTTTGAAATTATTTTTTACGAGAAAATGCAAATTTGAAGCTATGAGCTGTGTAGTATATTTGATAATTTACTAAAACCTAAATAAAGAAATCAACGATATCACTCTATTCTTGTAGAAGGACTGTTGCCTTCATGCAATTTACCAATTATATATTTATAATTTTTAATAATTTCTTTAGCTGTCACATACATTAGAGATTGTACATGAAAGTTAAATATTTAACAGCATTTCTGTGATCATATTTATCTTTTAAATATTTGAGTTAGATTTAAGATTATTGTAATATCTTGATCCTGAACGATCAAAAAAGAGAAATAGCGTAACAAACAATTCCTTTATTTACAGCCTTATATATGTACACAAAAACAACTTGTTTTCATCTAGGTTAATATTATTTACAAAATTCACACAATAGTTGAAAGTTTAATCATGAAATAGTTCCTCGATCAAATAGGAAAATAAGTCATAAAAAAATCGCTAACAGGCTATTAGCTCAAAATGGCTACTCTAGGGGCCTCTCCAGAAATCCACTAATCTTTATCGGATAGATTCTAACAAAGAAATCCGAATCACACACAGCTTCAAAAAACAAAACAAAAAAAAAATAATCAGGAACAACTTTTTTGGACACCGATGTCCGAATTCCAATTCGACGCCTTTCTCTGCTCTTCTCTCTTCTCCCTAAACAAAAAAAAAAAAAAATTGCGTTTTATTTACGTCAGATCTCCGCCTCCGATATTCTCATTGATGAACTTGAATTCATTATCACCTAATAACTGCTCAACAGTGCTTCCTCAATGGTCACCAGTCGATTTTGGGAATGTCTGATCCATCTTTTTAGCTGACTCCTCCCGAACACAGGTTAATTATAATCAATTTAGAGCCAACACCGGCTGAAGGCCACCTGAGTTCGACACTTAAAGACAACGGTTGCCGGTGATTGATCATTTCTTGAAGATTTGAAGAGTCTCTTCATAAGGGGAAAAAATTAACGTCTTGATGTTTTGACTTTCTTCTTCCTTGAAGACATGATGATTTTTTTGAAACGACGAGATACACATCTGTGGCTCTTTATCTTTATACAAATGACAAGACACAATGACTCTACTATGAAAGGATCCACATCTGGCGGTCCATTTTAGTACCAGTCACAAATTTGTTGTATAATATGATGTTTCTTATCTTATGTATCTTAAAATGTTTTTATATTATGATTGTGTGAAAAATGAATCATGGGATTGGGATAAAAAAAAATTAGGTTTCATAATTTTTTAATAGTATATTTTGACTGAACGATGCAAAATACGATTATTTTCAGTATTTTAACAATTTGAAGCATATACCTTTCTTAATGGTTTCGAAATTACAAAATGAAACACGGCTGCAGAAGTCATCCAATACAGGGAAAACATATTTTTCTAATTCTGTTTTCTTAAAAACATGAAAGCCCATCGTATTTTATTATGTAACCGAAAAGAATATTGACAACAGCGTTTCTGAAGAGAAAGAGAAAGTTTAGATAAACTGAAGCACTAATAATAGGATAATTTCTTTTACAAAAAAAATCCCTTAACCAGTCAATTTAGATACGAAGAAAAGCAAAATTATACACTGCCACCGGATAAATACTAATTTAAACACATAATGCACGTATCGTTCCCACAACGAACGATAGAATCTGTCACAGTCTCGCCGTGACATGTGCTCACAAAAGTGGGCGGAGCTTCAAACAATGTACGTCAACTACAGCCTGTCACGTGTCCTGGCAGGGCAGTTTTGCCAAAAGGAACTGACATGTAATTGCTCGAACGTTGTTTCATTACTTAGAAAGTGTTGCTTTAAGAGATGAAAGTCTGACAGTCTTCAATTCTAAAGTTTGTTTTCAATGCTTTTTGAAAAAGCTGTTTTGTTCCTGTATCGATTCATATACAATAAACCGTAAAGGTTCCTTTTGTTTTATTTTTGAATACCATTTAAATAATAGAAAAATATTAATGGTTGAAAATGGATTTTTTCATAAAAAATGATCATTTTGATTCTTGAAATATATTTCGCGAAAATTTTAATCTATAGATATTAAAATCCCTTAAATTTAATCCTTGCTTGACAAGAGGTACAGACGTAGAAAATTATTTCTGATGTGAATATATGATATTGTTTGCAAGTAATTGGAAGGTTTTATTGATAAAAGAAGTCTTGAGAAATATTTGTCACTTTCAAATTAAGCATGAGCACGTGACAAATATTTTATGCACATTCTTTTTTTTTTTCGCGTATTCTTTGTGCATATAAAATAAACATTGTAATCGTAAAAAAAAAAAAAAAAAAAAAAATTCTTTCTGGAGATTTTGATTGAACTTGCCACCAATAGTAAATTTGATTCTTTTAGACTTTTTGGGCAAAAAATGTGAATTGGATATCAAGATGGCTGGCAACAAGCGATGCACAATAACTAGAAGTTTTTAATAAAGTAGTTTTATTGTTAAATAGGCTTTAAATGAAATGTATAGTGGCTGAGTTAACAGACATTGTGTGAAGTTAAAACAAAAGAGTTTGAAGACTGTTTTTAACTAATACAAGTTTTAGAGTCCATTAACTATAATCGTAGGTAGTACCCATTAACTTTTTAAGTGGATGTTTGTGTACACTTGAAATACACCAATCACAGACTTTCTAATAAAATAGATATATTAAATGTACGTCTTACACAAACTTATAATATTGTTACGAATCTGTGATGCTGCTTCCCAGCATAGTTGTTTCCATCATCAGAAAGACCGTTTTACAATCATCTGTATTGGACGGAGTCCGGGTGTCGTGTCGGAGGTCCCGGAGCTTGGCGCCCATTTGGCGACTTGGCGACAAATTTGGCAACTTTGGCGCCAAAATAGATTATACCCGAAACATCGAGAATTTCCCCGATCCGTCCATTAGGAACCGAGATACGCCTCGAATGTTCCTGATTGGTTGAGAGGCTTCTAGCCCCGCTTCCTGAGACCTATAAAAGGAGGCAGTCTGTGCTGCCAGAGTAGAGTAGTCGGAAGCGACAGAGAAGAGTAGTTGGAATCGACGGTGAAGAACTGGTCTTCCAGGGATTTGCAGAGCAGCGCCGGAGTAAAGCTAGTGCTGAACTAAGCTATGCGCTACTATCTGCAGTAGAGTCTTGTTGTATGCTGCACGTCTCGGCTGAAGATAATCGTCTTCTGTACTGTATATAGTTGTCGTCTTTGTGCTGTCCTGTGTGTCTTCGTGTAAATAAACATCGTTGTTTTATTTTCTACTGCCGCCTGCTGATTGAGCGTTCTCCACACCATATAGCTCCCACTATCCAAACGAACCCCGGAAATCTTGTAACAATACTCATAATATACATTCATCAAGTTCAAGAACACGCTAAAAGAAGGCGCTGTTGCATTCATAATAATTGGAAATAAAAAAATAGAAAATAAGTTTAAAATGTTTCTTTAAATATGATTGTAGTAAAATCAATGCCAATACATGATGCAGTTTTCAAAAGAATCATTTAAAAGTGACGTTTGTAATGTCGCGTTTTATCGATACATTATAAGAATTTGTTTAAAATTCTAAATAGAATAATTAAAAAGTATTTCTTTATTAGCATTAAGTACCTAAATGCATCATCGTCATATTTGGCTGGAAAGCCCAGGGTGGGCCAGTGGCTTCCTCTGAATTCTGTTCCACCGCATTCTATTTTTGACCCTTGTGCGCCAGTTTCTTTCTTGGATAGCCAGGAAGTCTGTCTCCATTGGCTCCATCCATCTCATTTTGGGTCTACAACTTTTCCTATTTGTTAGAGATTTATGTAAAAGATTTTTTAAAAATATGGAATCATTATCTATTCTAAATACATGAACCTCCCAGTTCATCCGATTTATTTTTATGAACCTTATAATATCTGGCTCTCTATAGATTTTATATAGCTCAAAGTGTTATCTTCTTCTCCAAACATTGTTGATTTCTATCCCACCAAGAATGGCTCATAGAATTTTTCTTTCAAAAATGGCTATTTTATTTTCTTCAGCTTTCGTCAGGGTCCAGGTCTCTGAGTCATAGGTAAGCATTGATCTAATGAAGGTTTTATATAGTAATAATTTTGTATTTCTAGCTAAATGCATAGTAGATTTGATAGTTGTTTAAAGCAAATGATTGCGGAACTGGCAATATGTAACACGACAATATGCAGTGACAAAAGCATTCCCTCCAACAACCATTTTTAGTTTTTTATATACAAAGAGAAAATATTATAATCGTTAAAAAAATCGAAATCCTGATTTTATACACGTTAGATCCCCTGAATTCGAAAAAACACGTTTTTAGAATTATACCTAACCCCCTATCTATAAATATTATAATTGAGAAACGCTATGACGTAAGCAGATGAAATGTAGAATATGGTCTATACACTGCATTTGTACATTTCTATTAAATTTTGAACGAAAACCATTCTGAAGAAGCCTGTCTGCACGAATATAATCTAACACGATAACTACAAAATGAATAGAGCTAGTCGCGAAAATTTCATACACATATTTGATATATCTACTGAGATATACATGAAATTTGGCATCACATCCATAAAGGGATTGATCATCTGTCGATTTGTATTTTTTCATGCAAGTAAATACATTTAATCAAAATAGCAATGACTTAAATATACGGACTATGGTATGTGAATACAGTTTTATGTCACATTTTGATGTCAATCGTTTGGAAAAAAGACGTTTAAAATAGACATTCGAATTTCTGGTATTTGTGTATTAACCGCATCCCAGCGATAAATTGTCATGTTTCTTTAATATTACAAGGGTTCAAATGAAAAGGTACAATACTGTGGGTATAACTGAAGACTTCATTCAAAATATACACTATAGACTTGAGCACAACGATCCCATTGATTAACGAGCCGAAGGATTCCTTGTTCTCAGAATTCCTGTGACCGCCACGAGACCCAGTCCTCCACAGCGTCCTTTACTTCGCCGGCAAATATGTTAACGGTTACGTTGTTGCGACGTTTCGTACTTTTTCATTTGAACACCCTCTTTATATATATATATATATATATATATATATATATATATATATATATATATATATATATATATATAATATAATATTGGGACAAACCTTAAGGGGAGGTAGGGGACATCACAAAGATTCAGATTTGCATAGCAACCCGTGGTCCGAAACGCCTTCATTCGGCGCTAGGTGGCGTTGTTCACAGTAGCATATAAGGAAGCAGACTTGCAATAAGCCGTTGCTCCTTGCCACCGGCCTCTTTCAAGACCCTTCCTCACTCCTGTACAAACCATCTTTCGTCCTGCGGAAAGTATTTGTCGATCGGAGATGGCGCCCTACGGGCGCCGGCGCTCCAAATTGTTTCCTTGTGTCCCTCAGTCATCTGAGCTGCGATTGACTGCAGAGTTGTATGGAACGTTTTACGAACACAGAGTTGACAGATATGCACCTGATTTATGGATTGGCAGAAGGAACTGCAAGAGCGGCTGAAAGGTTGTATCGGGAAAGGTAGCCACAGAGTTGCACAGGACCGCCGAATGTTCAGTAATTTTTATCACAATTTGTGGGAATATGAGTCGTTACGAGGTAATAGAAATAGTGCGGGCAGGCCACGAGTGACTTTTAACTCCCAGGATGGAAGAAAATGTATCGGATATCGTTAGAAGGAATCCGAGTGCCAACATTCGAGCCGTCGCTACTGCCGTTGGAGGATCTCGGAATAGTGTTCATCGTGTTTTGCAACGTGAACGCTTACACCCATACCATCTGCAAAGCGTACCGTTACTGCTCCCCGCAGATTACCCACCTCGTGAACGTTTTGCACGGTGGTATTTCGATCAATGTTGCCAAGATGCGAATTTCCCATCCTACGTTTAAATAATGGATGAAGCGTACTTAACACGAGATGGGATGTTCAACTAACACAATGCGCATTTATGGGCTGGTGAGAATCCCCATCTGCGGGCGATCGCAGCTCAAATGACTGAGGGATTGCAGGTCTGCTTCCTTATGTGCTACTGTGAACAACGCCACCTAGCGCCGAATGAAAGCGTTTCGGACCACGGGTTGCTATGCAAATCTGAATCTTTGTGATGTCCCCTAACTCCCCTTAAGGTTTGTCCCAATATGTAGGGACACCCCGTATAGTAAAATGGTTCTGTTAAATTTATTGAGACAGGTTACAGTGCCCTTAACAACAGGTAAGGTACAAAACAAAAGGAGTTACAAAAATAAAAAATAATAAGTATATCGACCAAACATTTCAGTAAGAAAAATGTACGCATGTAAGGGTATGTATTTTCACGGAGTTATTTGTAAATTTGGCATTTATTTTCGCTTAAAATTTGAACTTTTCATGATTTGAAAACGGATTCGTACTAAAATTGAAAAAGGCATTCCCCGGTATTATCATACAATATTTACGAGTTAAGCAACAGAGAAGTGAAATAATAATAAAAAAGAAATAATAAAAAAATTACTTTAAAAATGAAAAAAACGCACTCGGGTGAATAATTTATCTGAATTAACTCAGCATAATTACTTTATTTAATTAAATGAATTCATCATTATAGGCACCGTTTTAAATTTAAAAGGCCTAATAGGACTTTATTGGTTACCCTTATAAATCTTTGAACAGCGGCTGATTTTGAATTCTAGGGACTTAATGAAAATCTGCAGAAATATTTCTGCAGTTTCGTCATGAAAATTGTTGCAATAAGCAGCCTTCAAGGGATTATCTTAAAGTCAATGAATCACTGGTACTAATTAACATTTTTTGCAATGCCCGTGAATCAAATTTCGAAAAGGGCATCTTTCCGGTAAACCCTAATGAGCATTCAGTTTTCTAGTCACCAGCCAAAAACCATGATACATGGTATTTCACTTCTATAACTACAGATTCGAATCTAGGCTTATCAGATTGCTGAGAAATGGAGGAAACCCAATGATGGAATTCCCAATGGCGAGTTGTATTTTCCAAGGTGTGTAGGTCTCGCCTTTAAGTTTTTGCCTCCGTGTTTTTTTATTGATTTTGGGAGTAAATGAAGAGCAGTTAGTCAGATATTTTTCGTATTACTGAAGTCTTAATGAAGTAGTAACCCTGTTTAGGTGAGCTAATAGATGGTTTATTGGATTGTAGAAACGTAAAAAGAAATGCTCTTTAATTAAATTAGTGCTTCGTTCTGAAACCACCTAAGGGCTATTTTGAAATTTGAGTGGTCAAACGACAAGGAAGACATCATACCAGCAAGCGGATGTGTAACTCCCTGATGTCAAATTTAAAATAGAATGATTTTTAATTCAGTTTATCTTGTTGTTGTTTCATATAAGTATTAGTTAAAATTTGAATATTTCCAGGTAAAGTGATAGCAAAGAAATTATAGTTGCTATTTGGTGAAAAAGAAGGTAAAACCGCAACTACACTTATTTCAGATAAATAGCTAGATTAAATAGAATAAAAACCTCAAATATAATTTACAATAAAAAAATATTTCAAATGCTACTTATTAAGATACACTTTACACCAGAAACATTATTAATTGGAATGCCAGAACAATGAGACATGAATCGAATTTGAATTCTTTTGCGAACTACATGCTTTATTAAAACAAAATATTTTTGTTTAAATAATCAGAAATTTAAGTTGGAAATGTTTGCTAATTCAAAATGTTTAAATCTACATTTCGGTTTCAGTTAACATTAGATCAGGCAATTACAAAAAAGTTATGTATATTTCTATGACGCACCGGTAAAATTTACAATTTCAAAGCAAAAATGTTTTATAATATTATTTATTTAGGGTCGATTAATTATATTTAACACATTACTAATTCATAATAGTATTTATTGTATACGTTTTTTTTAATAATCTAATCACCATTTATTTTTGAGGGTAATATTTACGATACGAAATCGTTTTCCCGAAAACAAGTACTTAAAGAATTAGTTTTATAATTCTGTAGCATTTTTGAAAAAAATCGCCTAAATGGATTTATTAATATATTGAACGTAAAATATATAAAGAGCATGAGTGTACAAATGCGTTTAAATTTAAATGGAAAAAAAAAGAGGAAAACATCACTTTAACTGTAATGTAGCTGTTAAAATTGAAGTTAAAGTAGTTTCATATTTAAACATGCAATAGAGTATATTTTCTTTACTCCAAAAAATGAGAGAGAGAGAAACAAAAGAGTTGTTTCGAAAATCGAAGAGAGAATTTCATGCCTATTTTGAAAGGCGGCTATGATTTAACACCAAACGATTTTTTTATCAGTCACAAGAGGTCATAAATATTCCTTCCTCACTTTTTCAAAATCGAACCGCCAAACGATAATCACGAAGACTTCTTTTCTGGGAATCAGAACACCTGTGTTCGAATTCGCTTTTGCTCTTTCCCGTAATAACAAGTGATTCGTGAATGCAGCAGCAACCCAGTTCTGCTACTAAGGCCCCTCCCCTTCTGTAATAACGGGCGAATCTTTATCGTCTGCCCTTTCTAGGAGCATTTCATTTAAATATTCAGCCTCTCCTCGTGGGCTCTTTATCATATTTTTTTCACTTCTTTTCAATGAAAAGGACCGTCAAAAACTTTCGTAAAACGTGATAAAAATAATGGGGGTGGTAAATTTCCCTTTTCTGTCCTGCTTTTGAATGTTTTAGTTGAAAGGACGTCTTCAGCGTTATTAATATAAATGAACCAAGCGGACTTCCGTAAATTAAACTCTGATATATGGTGTTTAATTTTAAGTTATGATAAAGTAGGCTTAGTTTAGGGCGAACTAAGCCTACTTTATACCAATGTACTTTTTTCCATCTACCTATCAATGTATCCTAATGTATTTTTTACCTATTTTTTTTCCAATGCATAGTTTTATTTTAAGTTATTGCCATTAATTATTAATTGTTAACATTGTATTATTATTTATTGGATTTTTGATACATTAATAAAAATAAGGTCTGTAAATTAACAAATTTTTTGAAATGCATTTGCTCATTTTGCAAAAACGAATGACATAAGACTCAGAAAACTGGTTCTTAATGACATACGCAATTGTTTTAGACATCTAATAAATGCATCGCGTGAAGTTTTCAGATTTATGTTGGTGAAAAGTAAATAAAAAAAAAAGATATTTTTTTTATATATATTCGTTATACCATATGTATAAGAGTTAATTGTTGTTTGTATGTTTTTTACACAAATCTATGATACTTTTGTTTCTCTCTCTGATAGGTGAAATATAGCAAATAGAACGTTACAATTAACTTTTCAAAGTATAAACGATAGTTAAAATATTAATTATTTAAAAAATAAGCAAGGTTTCTTCATGTTTTTCAAATGCATTTTCTATAATTATTATCCCACAAAATGAATTTAATGTTGCTCTAATTCTCAAATAATTACCTTTTAATTGATGCCAATTTTTTTGCCGTATAATTTTTTCTGCAATTTTAATATTTTTTTTTAGTTTAATTTGGCATAAAATCTCTAACAACATTATTATGATAAAATACAAACTAATTTCATTATTCCAACAAAGTGCATGTTCTTGCTTATGATGAAGTTGAAAAAAAAAATGTCTTTGTTTGGATATTAACTCCGAAGTATGATTTCCACGTTTGATTTTATTTCATGGAATATTCTCTTTAATTTGTACGTGTAACAATTTGTAATAGACTTCCATGCTAACAGTTTGCAGCCAGGCAAGCCAGTATTCAGAGTGAACAAGTTGGTTGCTAAAGGTGTTTATTTATTACTATAATAACTAAGGAAAGCCTAAGAGGAATTCATTTTTTCTCTTAATATTCTGCATTTTTTTAAAGATAAATTATAGACACATCCAGAAAAGATAAAGAACAATCGAATAAGATGTTTGTAGAGCTTTTGGAATCCACAAATCTCATCAAATGCTTTATTTTCGTTCTTCAGTCATCATTTAGGGCCGCGGTGATTTGAGATTAACGACTAGAGCTCAGTGTGAGTAGATGGATTTTAGGTTTAAAACCCGATTATACCAAAAAAAACCATATCCAAAGAGTTGCTATGTAAGTGAATGCATATTAAATGTATTGGAGCCAAATGTCTTCTTGCTAGTGTGTCTGGAAATTTAGGGTGGAAGTGCCAGTTCAGGTGACATCTTCATTATCTGAACAAGGTTTGAACATACAAGGGGTTCTCACATTGCTTCAAAATGTAATGCTAATATAATTAGACTTAAAAAAACTTCCGAGTTAAAGCGGCAGCTTTCTGATTTCTGCTATTTGCATTTAATCTCTCAATCAGAACTCAGTTAATGAAAAGCATCGGTCAATCAAAGTGAGACGTCGTGGTTTCAGCAATATTATAGGGACAGTTCAGAAATTAATTTCCATTTGTGTCTATGGTAGAAATAGGATGGGGTGGAGAATAGTAACGGTATTTCTGTGAAACAGTTTCTCTTTGTAATATTTGGTACTGAAAAGCTTTAATTGAATCATCAACAAAATTGGGATTGTACGATTTCCATACAGCAGGGTACAAGTTAAATACAATTCTTGTGCCTACATCGAAAGATTTCAAACATTTCAATGTATTACTTTTAATGTATTAGTTGTAATTATAGGGTTGCCAATTTTAAATTTTTAATTATTGTAAAATGTCACTAATTCATGGTTATATCATAGACATCAAATTGCCACCATATTTTAATATTGGATTGGTATATATATTAATATTTTAATATTGGATTGGTATATATATTAATATTTTAATATTGGATTGGTATATATACCAATATTTTAATATTGTAATGGTATATATACCAATATTTTAATATTGTAATGGTATATATACCAATATTTTAATATTGTAATGGTGTATATACCAATATTTTAATATTGTAATGGTGTATATACCAATATTTTAATATTGTAATGGTGTATATACCAATATTTTAATATTGTAATGGTGTATATACCAATATTTTAATATTGTAATGGTGTATATACCAATGTTTTAGTAGTGTAATGGTGTATATACCAATGTTTTAGTAGTGTAATGGTGTATATACCAATATTTTAATATTGTAATGGTGTATATACCAATATTTTAATATTGTAATGGTGTATATACCAATATTTTAGTAGTGTATTTGTATATATACAAATATTTTAGTATTGTATTTGTATATATACAGATATTTTAGTATTGTATTTGTATATATACAAATATTTTAGTATTGCATTGGTATATATACAAATATTTTAGTATTGCATTGGTATATATACAAATATTTTAGTATTGCATTGGTATATATACAAATATTTTAGTATTGCATTGGTATATATACAAATATTTTAGTATTGCATTGGTATATATACAAATATTTTAGTATTGTATTGGTATATATACAAATATTTTAGTATTGTATTGGTATATATACAAATATTTTAGTATTGTATTGGTATATATACAAATATTTTAGTATTGTATTGGTATATATACAAATATTTTAGTATTGTATTGGTATATATACAAATATTTTAGTATTGTATTGGTATATATACAAATATTTTAGTATTGTAATGGTATATATACAAATATTTAGTATTGGAATAATCTTGGAAATCTAAAATGTTGGAATTTACCAAAAGTTTCAGCTCAGTGTTTTTGACGATTACAATAATCCCTCATTGTATATACTTCGTATTTCAGAAAGTAACGATAGTTTCTTAGAAAATTAATGTTTTCTTTTCTTCATACTTACACACACATTGCAGCACTATTGCAAACTTTTTAAATATTTATAATAATATTAGGATTTATGTTTTTATTTTTAGATAAATATCTATCTATAAAATATATATCCCAATATTTCAGAAATTTGAATAACGCCAATGTTTAATAAGAAATTTGAATTATATTGATACCTACTTATCTTCTCCATAAACAGCGCCATTTTTATTGAAATACTAGAATCGCATTTATTTTTTCGATTTTCCAGTTTTAATTGAAGAATTGATTGTAAACAAATTTAAAATTCGGTGTTTCTGAAAATTCGCTACGAATTGACAAAAAATCGTTTGGCATTTAATTGAAAGTGTTATCTAAATAATTAAAATTTATAACTGAAAAATGTTTATTCGAGAATACTGAATTATTCTTGTATTGAATATATAAGGAAATACCTAACGATTTTATCGAAGGTATTATAAACTGTTTTTTCTATTTTAAATTTTAACAAATTTTTCGAATAAATATTTCCGAATCATCGTTACAAATTTTCGAGAAAAAAATTAAATAATTTACTGATTCTAACTTATTTAATTCGTTAAACCATTCGCATTTACCAGCATCTGAAAACTCTTTTTTTTAGGATAGAAAATAAAGTTTTATTTAATCCATATACAATTAAATGACTTCTATAATCTAATCTAATCTAAACTAATATCAAAAGATTTTCATCAATTATAGATTGATTTTCGATTTGAAGGATATTAATTTTTATTGATGATTTGGGAGATATTTTAATTGACAGGGGGGAAATTTCCTTCCTAGGCACGCTCGTTAACCTATACAGTATTTCTCATTTTTTTTTTTTTTTTTTTTTTTTTTTTTTAGAAATTGTGAAGAAAGTCAAATAAACATTTTGGACATCTTCTCTTTAATTTATTTGTTATAAAATTTGGTACAGATGTTAAGTTTTGGTGTTAACTTTTTTTAAATTTCAAAATATAAGACTTAACAAATTTTATTTAACATGTTTGCTCCATATTTAAATGACCTAATTCTTATGCAAAAACAAATTTTTAAATCAATTTTTAGGACAAAATTTCTAAATGATTTTTGTCCAAAATTTAACCCAAATCTGAATAAAAAATCTACATAGCATCTTTCATACATTTAGATTGCTGCACTTTTTTTAGTTATTATGCTTACGGGAACTCAGATGGACAGACTTTCTTTCAGCGGATTTGGTCCACAATTTAATAAACATTCTCAATTTTTGACAATCATGAAATTAGGCTACCGATTAGTCGCCAGAGTGAAAATTATAGAAATAATTAGACTTGGTGTTTGTATACAAGCATCATTTTATTTGCTTTTAATTTTTTACTTTTAATAATCTATTTTAGATATACTAAACTATTATACTAAATGTTTTAGTTTGTATTAGTCTTCACTCTGACCTTTGATTTATTTCTGATCATTTATATACGGTCCCTCTCCAGATCCCCGGCCATCCCAATGATTTGTGGGGCAAGAAATAAATTGAAGGTGCGCTCCGAGACTAAGAAAGTTGTAGAAAATGCTCAGATGTAAATTAAGTGGCTGCGGGCAGATCCATTTACATTTCCGGAAAATAGTTTCTCTTTTATTACTATACATTGAAAGGCGTGTTCCGGCCATTACAAGGTACGTTTCGGATGAGTCTTCTGGGACAGTGCGCTGCTGCCGGATTAAACCAATAAGATACTTCGTTTTTCCCTAAGGAAGACAGAGGACTGTTTCGTCTTCAGCATGAGGGCCGTTTGATTGTTGAGGAAAGTTGTTAAACAAGGTTTCATTGTTTTATTTATGTGGAGTTTTTTTGTGAAGTATTATTTAAGAATTAAAAGGAACGGAATAACATGGCTTTATCGATTTAAAAATATTAAAAAAAATTGTATGGCTTTATACCATTAATGTCTTTTTTTGAAAGTCCTGAAAGAATTTTTAGGTCAGATCTAATCATGTTGAGTAGCAATTACATGATGAAGATATCGCGACCGACACTTCGCATCTTCGAACTTCCAAGCCGTATAATTCACTATATTCCTAGTGAATGGATATTAAATTGAGTGTATTGGTTGATTTCGCCAAATTTGTTGCCAAATTCTTTATGAAAATTCAAGGTATTGAAACTGTTTCTAGAAATAAAGGGAAATATCTAGAAAATCGTATTACTTTCCTCTCGAAACTATAATAGATAGACAATTGTTATAGTGTTCAGAATGGTCAACCAATTGAAAGTAGTGAACTCTGTGATTCTTGCTGTTGATGATGATGAAGTCATGTCCGCATTATGTCGAAAAGGGGATGCAGTAGCATCTAAGGGTGAAGACCCCCTGAGGCATCCGAGGTCAGAAGTCGGACTTCTAGCTCATATGAAGATGACACCCACTTGTACAACCCCTCTTTACATGATCTTTCATACACCTAATATTTAGAACATAGGGTGAAGAACAACCCTGCCCGAACCAGGACTCGAACCTGGGATGACCAAATCCCGGGGAAGACGCTCTACCTCTAGGCCAGGACGCTGGCATTCTTGCTGTTATTGTTACAAATATGCAACGAAATCTTTCAGAAACCTTAATATCATTATTGAAAGGAAATATTTACAGATAATCTTAATGGATGATGAATTCAACTATCGAATTTTTGAAATTTAATTTGAATTTGCTCCTGGGAAAAAACACAAGAATTAAGACCATAACTTTATTTGGAGTGGAGATCTGGAACTCCTTCTCTGTTGGGATATTATAAAATGTGAAGCACTTACAAGAAAAATAAAGTGAATTCTCACTTTGAAAATCGGTATGAAATCTCTAGGTATATTTTTGGCACTATTGCTGTATTATATTTGCTTTGTATTGAGTATCTATGAGTTCTATTCTCTGTATACACATAGACTGTGCTTTTTTTTCTATATATTACCACTATCCAGCGTGTTTGACGCGGATTTTAATCTCATCATATAATTTTCCTCAATATTGCGAAAAAAGGCAGTCGCATTGTTGCTATTGAGTTTTGAATGAGCGTGCCACTTCTCACATTTGGGCTTGAAATATTCGTATCGTAACAAATTACGGGCCCTGGTGGTAAGGTCTTGTCTTATGAGCCATAGGGTTTCAGGTTCGAGACCCCATTCCACCGAAGAACCGCCTTGTATAGGGGTCTGTTGAACGTTAAATCTGTCAGGGCCAAACCCCCTTCCATTGGTGAGGTGTAGTGTGGAGAGAGGGGTGCCAGCTCAGATGTCGTCCTCGTCATCTGACCGTGGTTCAAAATGACGAGGTCCATCCCAAAATAACCCTAGTGTTGCTTTAAACGGGAAGTTAATATAACTAAACTAAATTAAAACTAATCTAACAATAACAAATTAAGGCTAATGGATTATATCAATATTTTAATATTAAATCTTCAAGAAAGTTAAGATATTTGTCTAAAAAGTTAGAATGTACAGTTTAATGGGTGTTAACTAGACTCGATTAGCATATTTTTATATGAAATATCATTTTATATACTGGTTTAATATTTTCGTCCAAAGTAAAAAGTTCCTGAAAAGCAAGTTACGAATTTCTTTTTCAATATTTCAAATCCCGTGTAGATGTATGCGTGTGTTTAAGAATTACTGGTTGTAATGCGCTAAAAAAACTTTAAAAGAGGGAAAAAAATATTTTCAACTTCCATAAATGAAAATATTAAGAACAAAAATCTTTGGAATTAATATGCTAATGCTCTTTCAATAAAGTTTTAAAGCAACGTGAAGTATAAAATGAAAGCACTTAATACTTTATGGTCCAAATAAAATATGTCGAAGTATAATTTCAATTTCTTTCCTTAAAATATTAAGGAAATGCGCTTTCGTGTCAAAGCGAGAATTTCGTTTAATTTCTTCGATTAAATTTTCTTCTCGAAGAAAACTTGTAATCAAATTAGCCTCAGTCGTTCTTAAATAACAGCCTTCACGCGAATATAAAATAAAGATTTCAAGAAACTGGAAAAACTTCTTTCTTTAGAAAAAAAAAATACTATGAATTAATTATGAATTCAAAAATGAAAACGATAAAATATATTCATATTTTTTAAAGCTTGAAATTCATTAATTTATTACGATGCAAAGTGGTGTAATTCTTCTTTTCATATATTATAGGACCGAATTTCAACTAAAGAATTGGAAATAATGACATAATTTAGTTTGGAAAGAAATTATTAAGGTAGTGTCAATATGCAAAATATTTTATGAACGAACTTTGATGGTTTGAGAAGTATTTATCGAAAGTAAAATTGAAGAAAACATTTTTCTGATCGAAAGTAAATTATGCATTCTTTATCGAAAATAAATTATTGATGTTGTGGATAATAAACTTCATCATTAGAGGAAAATTAATTTAAAATCCTGCATAGACATTATATGTTTTATTGAAGATGGAAATTTGACATTTATAATTCAATCAATTTAGACGTGTAAGACGTTTCTGACTTCTTTAATTTGAGATTTAAATTCTATTCACTCTAAATGCACATATTTCATATTTATTTCATTTATTTTTCAATGTATTATCGTTCATGTTGAAGAAAGTGAAATACATATTTTGGATTACTACTGTTATAGGCATCAGCATTGTTATTTCATTGGAAATATTAAATTGATTTATTTTCTGTGCAAACTATTGCGGTTTAAATCCGAAAATATGTTTAATAATAAATTATGGAACTAAGAGGAAAAATAGCATTTTCGAACTCTTTCTCTCATATAGCTGCTATTTTTTTGTAGTAGCGAAAATGACATAAATTGGAAGTCTGCTTTAAAAAACTATTTCTTTTAATTTTTCTAACTTGATTTTTTTCAGAAGAAAAAAAAATCGTTTCTTTGAATAATAAATTGAACTTCCGAATCATCAATCTTTAAGAATTAAAAAAAAAAATCATGTATACACCATCAATACTCTTATCGAGAACGTATGGTTGCGTGACAAATAGTTGCAATTATTTTCACCTCGTGTCGTAAATGACATTCTTGAAGAGGTGAAAGTACATATTCGATACATATTACTGCATGAAACATAAAAATAAACGCTTTTTCATTAATAATTGAGAGAAAAAAAAAAGAACGATTTGTTTTGTATCTGCGTTTCCTATTTAATGAAATGAAACACGCTCAGAAATCGTTTGCGAATAATTCGTAAAAATAGTTCTTTGACTTTCTTAAATAACCAATTTTTTAAATATCTAATTATATTTTCTATCATCTGGCAACACAAATGAAGTTAAAAATATTTTTAATATGATTATTTTTCTGTTATTTTTATATTCAGTGCAGATTACAAAATTCTTTACAATCTTTAGCAGTAAATTTAAAATACTTTTTTATGTTTCTTAAAATACACTATGAATTATTGATAAGTTTTTAAAACTTATTTATTATTTCAGCACAATGAAATTTAAATTATTTAATCCATGAACTGTTCTATTAAAGATGGACTAAAATAATTATGCAGTTTTCTTTACTTGAAAATTTTTACTAAAAGTATAAACATTTCTTCTACAAACTATGATGTTACATATATTAATTAATTCATCAAAAATATTTATTGAATAAATCTAATTAAAAATATCTTTATGTATTCAACTAGACTTTTACACATGCATGTTAAAAATTGATCAAAATTCTTTTTAAAAACAACATGCTTCTATAAATGTAATAGACAAATATTATTTTAATTTCCTATTTTGGTTAATTTTTCTAAAAAGGAATGTAATATATCATTAAAACATTTTTATGAAATTTTCTTATTCACAAGATGCAAAAAGCACATTATGTTTCTAAAACTTTGTACACACATACACACAAAAAAAAAATTAACAATATTCAACAACTATGTTAGAAGAATAGAAGATCTGCTATTGCTGTCACTTCCAGCTTAATTTATAACAAAAAGCAAATAATATAAATCAATTATCATGATACAAAAAATTTGCAGACATATTGCTAATCTTTCAATTCATTTATTTTTATTAATTGCATAATATAAAAAATATATAAATCGTTTGCAACAGTTTTTGTACTCATTTTTAACAATTTATAGCTCATTTGCAGAGGCGTAATTAATCACTGTATAAATGCATATCGATTATTTCCAATGACGTAATAATTTGGATGATGTATGAGAATAAATATATCGTTTGCAGTGACGCAATAGCTCATATAAAAATTAATTAGCCGTTAAAGAATAAAATCTTTTGCTAAACTTTACAGAAGATTATGCATTCACGAGCTCAATATTATAAATTCTTTTTCTTTCTTTCTTTCTTTTTGTTCTCATTTAATTTTTTCAGCCGAGTAAAATTAGAAAATGTATGAATCAAATGCATGCTTCAGATGAAGGTTCATTCATTCAGTTTTTCCTGAATAAGAGAGACACGCTACTCACTTCATTTTGCTTCAGTGTCGTGAGGCTTCTTTTTTTGTCCTTTTCTCTCTCATAAATATTCAAGGCAGCTTTTCCAGGCGATAAATATGCAAATTCTGTTACGGAAAATGCCCCTCGCATATTAAGATGATAAACCCCAGCAGGGGAGGAACTCTTTGTTTATTAATATTTAAAGCGTCATAAACAAGTACGGTTCATAAGAATAGTGTAAAAGCGAAATGTGATGATGAGGTTCTGGAATAAGGAAAGAAAATCAATACAAATGGGTGGATGGACTTTTATCAAATTCGAATCTAACGTAAAAGAGATACAGTTATATTTTCTTATAGTCATCGAAAATAGTCAGGATATTTTCATCACATTCAGTGATGATTAAATTTAAATTATACAATGAAACTTTTTTAATTTGTCATTGCCAGTTGTACGTCTCCTTATTCCGATTAATTTTTGAAAACTTCCTTGAATTTTTCCTCCTTCAAAAAAATAAAATCCTTCTTAAGAAATGATCACAATACAAGGTATCTATCAAAGTCCAAGGTATTAACTTCAGAAAGGTTAATGTATTAACTATTAAGGTATTTAACTTCAGAACGCGGACACTTCAGTCAAAAAAATGGTGCCTAACTATAGTAACGCACAATGCTAACTAACCGTTTACGCGCATGGACCTATTACAGCGCAATCTAATACAAAATTTCGAGGTATTAATCTTATCTCTAAAGCAGAAGGAGCTCGCCGGCGACCTGGACTAGGGGTAGCGCGTCTTCCCCGTGATCTGGGCGTCCCGGGTTCAAGTCTTGATTCAGGCATGGTTGTTCTCTACCCTGTGTTCTGTCTGTGAGGTGTGAGAAAGAACCTCCCTTTAAAAAGGGTTGTGTGTGAGTGTCATCTTCATATGAGCTAGAAGTCAGACTTCTGCCCTCGGGTGCTCAGGGGCCTTGGCCCTCAGAAGCTACTGCACACTCGGATTCAATCGCCGACAGTTCGTCAGAGGGCTTGTAAAGTGCCATAAGAAACAATGACAACAGAATGAGATATGGAGAAATAGTTAGAAGAAAATCAGTAATACACTGTCCATTTTGTAAACAAAAAAAAAAAAAAAAAGAGAGAGAGAGAGAGAGGAAGAAAGTGAGAGATTGTTCAAAGAATTATTTCAAATAAATTATAAAGCATAATTTACTTGTTATTTGATTCAGTTTTTATTCCAGCTGCCGCAATGAAATTTCACTTCTGAAAAAATTGAATTGTAATACTATTATGATGTGTCTGTCTGTCTTAAGCATTTGATCAGTTTCAAAGATGCAATTTCGTAACCAATTTTTTACTCACTTAATAACATGCTAAAGTTGTGTGTTTTTTTTTCTCTTGCATGATAATATTTTAGGAACTTAATTCTTCATTATATTTAATTAAACTTTGATTCCATACAAATAGGCCGTGAGTTTGATATTTATTTTAAGATACCATGACATTTTTAATAATATAAATTAATATATAAAGAATAAAAATTATTAAAATTTATAAAAATAATAAATTAAAATGAAATTATTAAAAACTACTAAATTAATAAATTAAAATGTAAACAATTCTACTTTTTAACATAGTAATAAAAATGTATTATTAAAACGGCTTTTAATTACATGTTGAAATCTACATATCCTATATTTCTGAAAATTAAACTTTTTAATCAAATTTTCTTCGATAATTCTGAAATTTTGATAGTTGTTTGTTACCGATGACAATGAAATATTTTAATAATTTTAGAATTCATATCTATTGAAATATTAATTAAACAAAAAAACAGCTTTCATAAAAATGACTCTATTTACAGTTCATTATTAGAAGCATCAATTTCCAGATTCCATAATATTTATAATCATGAATTATGAAATATAATAAGGTTTTAAATTATAAAATAATAAAAATTAAAAAGATTTTAAATATGCATCTATTCATTAGGAAACAAAAAAATTTTATCGAAAACATAGCAATATTATAAATAAATTAAGACACTATAAGAATATTAGGAACAAATTCCGGAAAATCGTGGAGAATTGAAATACATTTTAAATGCGATTTAAAGCTACAATTTCTTTAGAATATTTCTTTAGCAATTTTTAAGAATCATGACTTTTGACATTTATATTTTTGATTAAAAAGTAATTAAAAGTAAGAAAATAAAAGGATAAGAATGAAAATATTCATTTTTATGAAAAAAAAAGTGCTAATATGAACTAGAATGTTTAATATTTTAGAAAAATATATAGATCACGTGTTTATAAGAATATTTATTCTTACAATTCAAGAATATCGGCTGATAATGAAATAATTAATAATTCTATAGAATTTAATAAGGCCATCAAATTGATATGGTGTTGAACCTTCGAAATCTTGGATTTTTAAAAATTGATATACCGTTATTAAAAAAAATTAATATACCGTATTTTTAGAACGGTCTAAAAAGTATAAAATTTCTCCTATTCCCATGCAGATTTATAACCTCATACAAATTTATAATCCTATACAGATTATTTTGAAAATTGGTTATCGTGAATTTTTAAAATATGTCATTATAAATTTCACAAATTTTCAGACAATCTGTATGGGACTAGGAAAAATTATTTGTTATTTTTTATTCCATTTTTAAACCGTGGTACATTAAAAAGATTTTTATTAATTATTTTCTACTTTTTAATCTTGTGTTTTTGCGATCAATTTTAAATTAAATTAGCGATGAGCTAACGACTTATCAGGGCGCCATCTGTCGATAATGATTGTTTTTATTCTATTATCAAATTTATACCGACTATATAAATAAACAGAGAGACAAGAAAGTGAGTTAATATTGCACTGTCATCAAGTTCTGAGTATTTTTTAAAGTTTGAAGTCTCTAGTGAATTTGGTAATTTAAAATTGGTTGCAAATATTGTAACGAACAGACAAACAGACAGGAAAGAAAGCGAGTTACTAAAAACGTATTAAAATAAAAATCCAGATAGCCAGAAAAAGAAAGATACCATCACGTTTTTCAGAATTATAAATTGATGAAAATTTTAGATTACAAAATTTGAAAATAAAGATTATAGAAAACCATCAATTTTTTGTCAATGTATTAAAAAGAGAGAAAAAAAAACTATCAAAAATAAGACATCCAAAACAAAACTCATGGAAATATCGAATGCCACAAATCCAAAAACAATAAGACAAAACTATAAAACCAAATGAATATCAGAAGTAAATATCCAAAACATTCAATATTTAAAAATCAAAATCCTTTGTAAATATGACTACGATTCCAGTTTATTTAATCTTTTTTATTTGCGGCTCAGGCTTTTACAATTTTGATTAAAATTTGTCTCGTTTTAGAACTATAAATAATTTTTTAATTTATTAAAAAATGTTCAATTTGACTTATCTGGATGCTATTTTATCTGATAATAATTTATTATTATTTAAAATGCCAGTAAATATTATTTCGCTCCAATATGAAAATAACATCGTTTATTAAATACACATTTAAAAAAGGATTACGACAGTTAAATCATCTCATTTCTAAGCAATCATTGAGATAACCCTGCAATCTTTAATAAAATACTTTTTAAAAAATTGTTTTGAAAAATATTTATATCTTTAAAAATTACATATAATAAAACTATTCTTTGACTGTATTTATCTTTAAATTATCTCATTGAATAAAATAAAGAACAAATACATACAGTAATAATTACACCAAAGAAAATATTTTCTCAGTATTGATTAAGTTATCTATGTCTTATTTTCCAAAAGTAAGCTGTAAATAATTATTTTTCCAATATTTGTTAGCTAACATTCGTACTTATTTTAAGTAATTCATGTATTTATGCATAAATGACTGTCGTTAATGGATCATCATTACTTTCAATTTCTGCGCAATTATTCCGAAGTAGTATGACTAAAAGAGAAAACTATTTTCTTTTGAAAGATCAAATTAAAGGCGAAAATCATTTCATTCATTAGAATTAAGATAACCTACGCATCTAATTACGTGAACAATATTCAAAATCATGGAAAAGTTGTAAAAAAGGTTTCCAATCTCATCATTTAAACATAATCTTTTTCGTCATAAAGATAATTTTCCCCAATTTTGGGAAAATAGGAAGAAATAAGTAATTAGGTAAAACAGAAACTAAAAGAATTTGTTTATTATTTTTATTATTGTTTAGTCTATTATTGGGAATATTGTTAATGTCGATTATTTTTCTGCATTATGAGAAACAGCTGTTATCAAACCATTATCTACCGAATCATTTTTCTGCTATTATTATTCACATCAAATAATTTCGAATTAAAAATGGAAAAAAAAAACTAATTTATCGTCATATATTTTTATTTTTTTATTTTTTTATATATTTTTTGATTGAAAGCATTCTTATTAAAGGATTTGTTTTCGTTATACTTTAAATAAAAAAAATTGCAGACGATTTATTTATATGAAATTGGAATGGATTCGTGTTTACATAATTAACGTAATGAAATAGCCGTGTTATTTAGATTTTAAAATCACTGCGCATCTTGCAATTGCTGATCGAAACTTGAAAAATTATGTTGTTTGAAACAATTATATTTTTGATTTCTGCCTTAGAAAAGTGGATAAGTTTTGCCATGTTTTTTTAAAAATCAGATAAATTGTCAACATGAATTTTTAAAAAAATATTTATTAATTTTTTGTAAAGATATAATTAATTAATCTCTATTAAGCAAATAAAAAAATTATTTGGTACATATTCCTTATAAGGAAAATATATATAAAAGTCTTATAAGGATATAATTTAGAAGCTATAAGTAATTAGGATTTGATAACCAGCTCTCTTTTATTGTATTATTCCGGATCCTTTTAATTTAGCAAATAAATAACAAAATATATAATTACATTTAAATAACAAGAATCCAAAAAATTTGGTTCGTTGTAGTTAATGAGAATTAAATCTCCTGCAATAAAATTCATGCTCTCAAGCTTATATATCAGATTTTTGTAAAAACCTTTTTTCTCTAAAAAATTGGACTTTAACTTGTGTGACTTCATCTCGATAACAGAAATGTTGCTCATATGAATAATAATACGAGGCCAAAAAAAGGGTGGTTGTCAGATGGAGCAACGTCAGGTGGATGAGGTGAAATTTCCCATCAAACCCCTTAATTGCCTTGAAGTCCAGCGTTTCTATAGAAACAGATCATTTCATTCCTGTTGATTGGTATTTGATTTCTTTTGATGCAATTCTTGCAACGAATGCACGTTGGTAGTGATGGTTTATGCCTTCGTTTAGGAATTCAAATGATGCTGTATAAGAGTTGCTCTTCCAGACACAAAGCAATATCTTTTTATTGATGAATGTTTCATTTGGCAGCAACTGCTATTGGATCACGGAACAATAAATATTTCAATTTCGGGTTATTCCATAACGCCCATTTTAACTTTCCTTGGTATTAACTGTAACTGCATCATGCAGCGATCAATGATGTTTCGGTTGGGTTGTAGGGGTGTTGGGGTTTTCTAGGAATCCAGACTGCACAATATCAGAGTTGTTCCACCAAACGTAGAAAAATATCTTCTGTTGAAGACCTTGCACTTGGAAGCATCTGCTATTGAATTCTATAACGCCCATTTCTTATTAAATGTACATATCTAGTCTAAGAGTAAACATTTTCTGGACGCGATAAAAATGAAAACGCCTACTGTGACACCTGTATAACACTTGTTTACTTAGCTTCCTTGTGTTTAATGTGTAATTATATATATATATATATATATATATATATATATATATATATATATATATATATATATATATATATATATATATATAATAATAGAAAACTTTAGTAAGTAGATTGTTATCTGAAATGTTTCTCATAGAATTTATCGAAAAATACAGGCTAGTCGAAAACTGTATTTTCAGATGATATCTATACAATTGTTTTTAAAGAAAAGTTGCAAAGATTTTATTTGAGGTTAAAATATTTGCTTATCCATTATAACTGAATGGATTTTCCAGATCAGAAATTGTCTTCCAATGGAGAAATACAAATCAAATACAATTTCCTTTATGTACTTTTTGCATGTCAAATTGCAATTCCAACTGAGTTTATTATAAGTTTGTAGAGGTTATTATGATATCTCTATATACATTCGGAAATATAACTCCAAGAATAAAGCCAAATTCTTTAACTGTAACTTTAGATCAATAAATAGATCCCACCCAAACTTCTCTACATATATTCTTTCCCAATTGGATATCAAAAATAGATCTTTTCTGTAATAAAGATTTGAGCATTTTGATTGTTAAGTACTTTGTTTGATTAATACTAATATCAATTGATAGTGATTTTGGGTAAAAAGGCCTATTCCAAATCATAAAACTGTCTGATCTTATGACTACACAGCTGTTGCGTTAATATTTTAAGATTTTCTACTCAATAAAAAAAATCGTTTTCATCAAAGACGAAATTCAATAATATAATAAAACAATGTTTCTTCCGTCAATAAATTGCTATTATTTATGCAGGACATTTGTATTTGGGGAAAATATTTATATATTTATATGTGATGCAGAAAAAATTTGATTTAATGTTACTTGTTGAAAATACAATAAATTATGTATCAATGTAAAAATGCAAAAATATGTATCATAATAGATTTTTTAGTCATTTTTTTTTCTAAATGAACGATGATGAATATTTTTCAAAACAATCTACAGGATAGATTTTTAAGCACTTGAGAATTCAAATCTGGCAATATTTATTTTTTATTAATATATATTCACAAAGAAATTTTTTTTGAAATTTTAATTAATTTTTAATTAAAAATTAATCTAAATGTAAATGTTTGCACTCTAACTCTGAAGAATATAATTGTAATGTAAATATTTCCACGCCATTTTTTTAAAAATGTTTTTCGACGACAATGTCATTTCCTTTCAATTTCTCTCTAGTAATAAGAAAATAATAAAAATATTAAATTTTATAACATTGTTTATTATTATTTTAATTAATGAATTTATACAAACGGATATTGCGACAATATAAAATACATTATTTCTGTGCTTGTTACCGTTTCCTTCGTTAAAGGTAAATTTAACAAAGAAAATTAAAAGCGAATAAATGAAGTCTAAAACAATATCAGCTTTGCATTTTATCAAAATATCGAGTCTCTTGTAAATTTTTTGCGTTATTTTTGAAATTGAATTTTTAACTTTAGATAGTTAATTGAAAGTTAATCGAAATTTGAGTGTTTTTGCTGAGTAACATCAAAACATATCGTTCCTTAAAAAATTTACGAATTCAAAAGAATAGCTTTTTAATTACATCAGTTTTTTTCACTGCTATTTTTATAAATTTTAATAAATATGGAGAATTATATATAAATTCAAATATATTTTCCAACACTATATGCCGTTGTCTTATTTATTGATCTGATTTAAATTTCTGCTTCCATGTCAGCATTTATAATCACATATGTTGCCATAAAATTAAATTCATTTTTAAAACAAATTTAACAAAAAATAATTAAACTGAATACTCAGTGCTTATTGTTAACTTTTAATTTTAAATAATGCCTTCTTTTCTTGTGATAAGATATACCAATCAACTTCAGTGACATCTCCAGTTGCAAGTTTTCCTTTAAAAGGATAGTTACTGACGGTATTTATCAAAATTAAACAATTTGAGAAATTGTGCAAATCATTTTCTACTTATCGGCAAAATATGAACTCTTTTTTTCCCCCTTAAAGCATGTATACATATTCAGAGGAGCGTGTATACAAAAATTTAGTAATTATCAACGCTGAAATTTCGATACAGGTGGCAACACTTACTGCTTCGTTTAGACTAACAAAATGTCACAAAGATTGACTAAGAACTCATAGTGTCATTTAGTTTATCTTTTTCATTCAGAACATTTAAATTTGATCTATATTTTCGTAATGCAAAATTACTGACTACCTATTAAATAACCGAAAGCTTGATAGCCATTGACAAAACTCGCATTGGAAGACAGGTGCCGTGAATCGAAGCACTTCTTTAAAAAATGGGTCCTCCGCCAGAGTTCTTAATGGTTGTTTGAAGAACATTAATGCTCACGCTAGTGTCACTCGGAAGGGCATTTTGATGGATGTCCCGCCATTCGGTCACGAAATGACATCGGAATTTCGGAAAGGACATTAAATGTTTGAAAGGAGTTCAACATGAAAGAAAATCTAGATAAAGTAATGAAATGAGAAACAAAACTGACCTTTGCTTTTTTCGTAAAATGTGCGGAGTTTATTTGTCAGTTCTTTAGCAAACGATTTTGTGATTCTGTACATCTATATTTTTTTTACTACGGTTTCTAAACCATTCTGAGCCTTTGAAATATTAGTTAACAATTCAAATAAAATATAATTTACCACAACTATGTTTAAAAAAAACTATTAATCTTTTTTTTTCCTTCAATTTTAGAAATACTTAGCATTAACAATCAATTTAAAATTCTGTAATTAGTTATATATACACAAAGAAGTAATAATAAATAAAAAAAATTCTACTGCTAATAATTACATTCACAGATCCATGAGCCAAGTAAATAATGGTTTAAAAAATAATACTTTTTTTCTTAAACAAATGATTTTAAACCTAATTTCTTTTATCTTACAGGTTACTTCAAAAGAAATTCCATCACATTAAACAAATTCAAGAAAATGAAAGTTTATCTTTAAATGTCAAGGCACAGATTTAAAGCATTTTAAAATGTTAAAAATAAATTAAATAAAAATAGTTTTTGAGACACATTTTCATTAATGCACTGAAATTTTTTTTATATATTTTCATTCTATGAATTATTGTTTGACAATGGATTCTAAAATCCTCTGCGCTTTTGAGTATGTGTTAGGATGGGTTTATTTTGTCAAAATAGGGGTGAGAGGAAAGATGAAAGAAGGGTATATTTGTATTTAACAATAAAATAAACTCGGATTACTCGCAGACTGAATTAAAATAATACGGTCAAAAACGACACGATACTCACATACACGTGAAAAAAAAAATCGAGCAAAAAAGTATCTAATAGGGCGAAAATCAAGGTCAAAGAAGGACGAAGGATTCTGGAAATGCGCTAATCCTTCCGCGTCTCTCCCCTTCGTGAGATAGAATCGCCGAAAAGTGGCCTTCTCAGAATATTGAAACGAACTGTACTAATAATGGAGTTGTGTGTGTATGTGTGTGCGTGCGCTTTGATGCTTTACCGGAAGATATGCAAAATTTGGCATTTATGTTTTGTAAGATTAAAATATATACATCAGAATAATTTTTTTAAAATATTTTAATTAAAAAAAATTAAGAGAATATTTCAGGTTTTTCTACCAAAACTGCCAAAATAATAATAATAATACCTTTGTTACTTTTGTGAATTTAAATATGACAAATTAACTTTACTTATCTTTAAATTTACAAAATTATATTTGCAATTCTATGAATAGAATGTATATAGTAAATTTTTATTTTTAATTGATTTTAAAATATATTTTTAGGTTTATTTTTAAAGAGAATATCAAATTGTACTAATGGAACTCAAATCATTTCCATTACTGCGATAGATATTTCCTCCTCGAATTTCTTCAAATATAACTAATATATGAAGCAAGGGCGTATAAGTTTCTGCATAAAGTAAGCTTAAAATATATTTTAAATTTTGTTGAACTTATAAAAGTATGAATACATAAGTAATCAATGATGAAATTTTTAGGTAGATTCCTATAGGAAGACTACCTATTGCAATGGTTCTCATAACAAAGCTTTGGGAAAAATTTCTTGAGTTCTTCTCCGATCAGGGTCCATAAAACCCAAATCCACTCTTCGTTCAAAAGATAATCTATATCTATATATGCTTATAATGCTTTCCCCTTGTTATCTTGTGAACAGGATACCTGGAGTAATTTCGTTTGGATTTGAACTAGTGTGGAATATGTTGTTAGAAATGTAAAAATCTCGACCGATTCGTAAATGGTCAATCTAGCTCAAGTGGGATGGAATTGCTGGGAAAAAGAAAATTTTCTTTTCGCTATAACTTCTTTAATACTGAAGACAAAAAAATAAATACAATTAGAAAAAATTATCGCCTCATTAAAGACAAAAAATTTTCTTTTCGCTATAATTTCTTTAATATTGAAGATAAAAAATAAATACAATTAGAAAAAATTTCCTCCTCATTAGAGAAAGAAAATTTTCATTTCGCTATAACTTCTTTAATATTGAAGATAAAAAATAAATACAATTAGAAAAAATTAGCGCCTCATTAGAGAAAGAAAATTTTCATTTCGCTATAACTTCATTAATATTGAAGATAAAAAAATAAATACAATTAGAAAAATTAGCGCCTCATGAAGAAAAACTTTACATATAAAAGTTTTTCGATAATCTTGGGAGTTAGGAGCTGAAATATGATTTTCAAGCCGTAATTTTGATTGTTTCTAACATCGACAATTTATGTTGCCAGATAGGAACTTAAATGTAAAGGAATCTACCTTTGCTTTCCGGCTTTCTGAATGGAATTTTTTGAAGTGCATCCATTTTTAAACATTGCTATTTTTTCCAATAATTGGATGTGTAAGATATATCTGTCTTATAGCTTAAAAACTTTGCTTTCTTATTGTATTAGAATACATCATCAGAATGTGTTGTTTTGACAGATAATCCCATAGTAGGGAAGAACTACGAATCTGTGCCTTATTGAGAAAAAAAAAATCATTAGACCTTGTCGTTTCCATAATTGAAAGTTTTGAATAAGTGTGATCGCCATATTTAAAATATAATTTGGATGATGCATTTGTACTTTGTCTGACCACTCGATCATCACATGATACACTTCACTTTTTCAGTAAAAAATGGCTATTAACTGCATTAAAGAAAGTATTTAAGAAATCCCAAAACTGCCTGAACGGCAAACAATCCATTCGTATTTCTAAGACGCAAATTAAATCTTAGTTGAATATCTTATACATTATAAACTGAAATGCTTCAAACTTTTCAAAACAGACTCTATTTAATTTAAACTTAATGTATTTGATTCTGCAGAAATTCAGAGCATGGAGTTTACTAACAATATCTTTATCTCTTTATAAGAGGAACTTATTTTAATCAACTAACATTTTCTGTAAATACAAAGTCTTCTGTTTATCGTATACGTCTAGTCGAAAATTCACAGATTTATGCAGCTGAACAATTATTGTGAAAGTATAATTTTAATCAAAATTAATTCGATCGTAAGCCGACTTTGATAGAAGGATAGGTTGTCAAAGTTTTCTCTTCTCACAGTAGTTGCGATACAAAAGCAGGTGTTAAGATATAGTTATTTCTAAAGGTACTGCAGAAAATATCCAATATTTAACTTTTGCAAAATTAATTATTTAATTTTAAATAATGTCTTGTGTAATGGATTGGAGTGATCGGCATATCATTAGAACCTGCCCATACTTAATGAAGTGAACTTAATTAATTTGGTAAACTAAATATCCAAGCCACAATGGAGATTTCTCCCCTCAACTTTCTGTAGTATATTAACACAGTATCAATACAAATCTGTAATACTGCACAGTTTGTCTCTGAGTAAGAAAGGAAATTTAAAGGAATTCTCAATAGATGCTGAATATATTCTAGGGCAGCGGTCACCATTCTAAATGACAAATTTAGTGACAAAAATTAATCTTCTAGAAAATACAAGAATTAATGAGAATATCTCTATTAGGAGCTGAGATACACATATTCTTTCGAATATTCAATTGCCTGACACAAAACTATATAAACGAGAATGAGAACTAAAGACAGTCATTTTAGTTATTTCTTTCTTTGGAAGTGTTGATCGCAAAGCGAACTGTCTAGCTATGCAATGAGTGCAATTGCTGTTTTATATCTACTTGTATTGTTAGTTTCTATATGTGTTGTTAATCGTGTACGTTTTTCACAATGGGCAACATGTTGAATGTTTTTTTCTACACTAAAGTCTTATTTACTTTTAGAATGAAATTTCGATTTCTAATATTAAACATTTTGGACTTCCTCCATACACCCATATTTTCCCATGGATTTCTGGAACAATTTATTATGCTTGTACTTCATAGAATACTGGAGAAAATTATTATGGTGCTTTTTCTCAGTCGTTTGAAATTTTATTCAATTTCATAACAATGACAATAGCAAATAAAAATTTCGTATAGTTCTTCCGCTTTTGAATTTTCGCCTGCCGAATTATAGAGACTGGCAAAAGAATCTATTTTATGGATGATTACGAAATTCGATATGGCTAAGAATTTGTAATATTACTTTCCTGCTCAGATAGTTTCATGATAAAGGAGAGTATTTTACAGATCGATCTAATGGCTCCTGAATGTCTACCCCCGACCTTAACGATCAGTTGGTGACTTGGAGATGGATTTGGCAACAAAATTGAAATTCCTGAAAGTGCTAAGTCATATAACGCTTAGGAACGAAACTACGATAACTTTCTAGAACATTCGATGCTTGTTATGGAAACGATAATAAAAGCGGAGGGTAAAGATGTGAGAGTATCAGTAGTGGACGAGTAGTACCGAGAAATTTGAGTAGTTGGGTTATGTGAAGTCTTTCTTTAAAGTATTCATCTCCTATAAAATGCAGACAGAAAAGGTTAGAAGTCTTTCATTCGTAAGGAAAGAAAGCAGTTGAGTTGAGTTCAAGTGAATAATTGAGCGAGTGCTGTCATAGCGTTTTCTGCTCTTACGCTGCATTATATAAATTACTTCATGCATTCGATTTTTAATTGTATGCTTTTATTTATTGGAAGTGCTGTATTGTATTTTGTTACTTTCATTTCGTGTTTCTGCTTAGATTAAAGCATTATTATACATTATTTAGCCTTTTAGAAGTTTATACTATATAATCCCTGGATTTTACCATAACAATATAGATGTTCAATTTTATTCATAAATCTGTATAATTAATTTCAGTTATCTAGGTATTTTTATTTATAAATATATCCCATTTATATATACATGTACGGAAGAAAAGAAAAATTTCCTACTTACGAATTTCATCACAAATTTATTTGAAATTTCACAAATTTTGTGAAAATGTCACATAATATAATTTTTGGCATTTTTCTGTAACTGTGTTCACAAGCCGAGAGGCTATAATAAACATGATTCTAAAAAATTTGCTTTTAGGACCGAGGAAGGTTCAAAACAAGGAAATTCATCAACATTTCGAGATCAAATTATTTTAACAATTTTAATATTTTGTATTAATATTTTGCATCAAAAATTTATTTGAAATTTCACAAATTTTGTGAAAATGTCACATAATATAATTTTTGGCATTTTTCTGTAACTGTGTTCACAAGCCGAGAGGCTATAATAAACATGATTCTAAAAAATTTGCTTTTAGGACCGAGGAAGGTTCAAAACAAGGAAATTCATCAACATTTCGAGATCAAATTATTTTAACAATTTTAATATTTTGTATACTTCGTGTAAGAGAAAGTATAAATGGTGATATTTTGGATTTTGTAATAATTATCGATTTAGGATTGCATAAGTTTCGAACATTGTTCTAACCAAATACCGAAATTCACTTAAAATGGAAAGAAAACACGAAAAAACATAATAAATTATTATTTGGCGAAAAACCTTTTAAACTATGCTAGAACGGCCAAAACTGAATGAAGTGTTTAAAATCTGAGCAACTGAAATGATGTTTTGAAACAATAAAAATGATAGTTTGAATTATTGGGATTGAAAAGTAGGAAAGCCTGTTTTAAATAAATATGATAAATTAAGCCAGTTTATTTATTCTAATCGAGATCCAGTCGTCAATTTTAACCAGTGACTGCAAATACTTCCATTTGAGAAATTCTCTAAACTCAACGTATTTTATTTTATATTGATTTCATTAATAAATATATTCGTAAAAATATTAATTTTTTAAAAAGTTTTCGTATTAGTCATATTTGGGAAATTATTTTTAATACACAAAAACTTTAAACAGGGAAGAAAAACTTCCTCTCTTCTTCTGTCGAAACTGACTGGGTTATTAAGCTTTCAATTTTAGTATTTATTTCAAACTAAACAACCACTTTAAGAAAGCTCTGAATTTCAGTATTTTGTGCTAAACAATCACTTTGAGGAAACTTTGAATTTCAGTAATTTAAATTAAACAAGGACTTTGAGGAAGCTTTGAATTTCAGTACTTTAGAATAAACAATCGCTCTGAGGAAGCTTTGAGTTTCAGTATTTCACAATAAACAATCGCTTTGAGGAAGCTTTGAATTTCAGTATTTCACAATAAACAATTGCTTTGAGGAAGCTTTGAATTTCAGTATTTCAGAATAAACAATCGCTTTAAGGAAGCTTTGAATTTCAATATTTCAGAATAAACAATCGCTTTGAGGAAGCTTTGAATTTCAATATTTCAGAATAAACAATCACTTTGAGGGAACTTTGAATTTCAATATTTCACAATAAACAATCGCTTTGAGGAAGCTTTGAATTTCAGTATTTTATACTAAACAATAATGGCTTTGAGGAAGCTTTGAATTTTAGCATTTTTGACTGAATAATCGCTTTGAGGAAGTTCTGAATTTCAGTAATTTAGATTAAACAATCCGTATTTAATATTTTAGATTTGAAGAAGCTCTGAATTTCAGTATTTTAAACTAAATACGAGTCGTCTTAAGGAATACCACACTTTGATTGGTAGAACTTTTGAGACAACCTATAAAATGACCTTCAGTAATCTAACAGCGATTTTTCTTCTTATGAAGTTTTAAATAGTAATGACATCTTCATAACATGGTCATTATTAATCGCAGAAGAGTTAAGTATTTTTTGTTTGAAATGTATCAAGAATATTTTACTAAATATGACTAATAAGAATGAGAGACTATGCAAAATGATTAACTTAACAAAAGTTTATAAAGTAAATTTGAAAAGGTACATTTATTTGCCTAAAACAACCTAAAATATAATTCTTAATGCTAGTTAGAACAATTTTTATAACTGGAGGTTTATACCTACATTTAACGGTTTAGGAATTATATATTTGACTACAATTATAACAGAAACCTGCATATTCGAGATTTTTTTTTAAATTTTAATTTTAAGGAAAATATTAGTTCATTATTATTTAAATCGAAGAAAGCCATCTTTGTTTTGAACATAAGTACATAGCTAAATTATTAATTTCCAGAGGTTCAGTGCCTGTTTAAATATTAAAATTTTGGAACTTTCGCATTTTCTTTCCAATTCTAAGGCTCGGAACAAATTTCCAATTTAACGTTCTAACTCCATTTGGAAAACACCCACATTTAGACGTAATATTTGAAAAGCGGCTTTGTGTATGAAGTGGGGTTTCGGACAATGTTACCAAAGATAGAATTTCATTCCAGAAAGATGAGATATTTTTTCCTCGCTAAATTACTGGAATTGACTAGAGACGATGAAGTTTTTGAATCCACAAACGCCCACGTTCAAACGAGTGTTTGGAGAGCAGTTTTGTATTCCAAGATCTTCAAAGTAGCCAAAAATAGAATTCCACTCGAAATATCGGGTTATTTCCCGCCAAATTACCAAAATCATCTAGAAAATGGATCGTTAGCCTCAATCAATTGTTCCCGATCTTGATTGGATTACAGAAAATGCCCTACTCTAAGAAATCCCCCAAATGGCACTTTAAGATAATTGGTTTATTAACTTTACCAATTGGCCTCTTCAGTTAAGATAATTGTTCTAAGATCAATACATACAAACAGTATGAAAGGATTTTGCTGGTATTGGTGCAAATATTGCTCTACTCAAGATGTTTGGATTTAGGATTAAAATTCGAATGTTATCGCTTAATTAGAACGACTATCGAATAAAATGTCTGAAAAGATAACTTCTATGCGATGGACAAAGTATTATTCTGTACCCTTCGGTTAAAATAGAGAAATGAATATCATTATGCTAATCAATCACGAAGAGTTAAATTAGTCCGATAGTATCAAATTCAAGTTATTTCTGATTTATAAATGATGGTATTCACAGCAATTCAGTAAGAATTTTCACATGTTTATCTTGAATATTTTTAAAAATTAGATTTAATTGTTATACTAGTTTGATCAATTTTATTTGCAAAATAAAATCAGCAACTTTCGCCAATTAACTAATAAGCAATCTTTTTTACTTGATCGTATACTAGTATAGGAGAAGTATAGTGTTCCGAAATTTCCCGGGGTTCGTTTGGATAGTGGGAGTTATATGGTGTGGAGAACACTCAATCAGCAGGTGGCAGTAGAAAATAAAACAACTACGTTTATTTACACGAAGACACACAGGACAGCACAAAGACGACAACTATATACAGCACAGAAGACGACAACTATATACAGCACAGAAGACGATTATCTTCAGCCGAGACGTGCAGCATACAACAGCAGCTCGACTCCGTCGCTGCTCCGCTAGTCCCTGGAAGACGAGTTCTTCACCATCGATTCCGACTACGCTTCTCTCTGTCGCTTCCGACTACAACTCTCCGATCTGGTTCACGACGACTCTTCTCTGTCGCTTCCGACGACGACTCCGCACTGTCGCTTCCGACAACTCTTCGACTACTCTCTGGTTCACCACTACCCGGCAGCTGCGGCTGCTTCCTTTTATAGGTCTCAGGAGGCGGGGCTAGAAGCCTCTCAACCAATCAGGAACGTTAGAAGCATAACTCGGTTCCTACTGGAAGGATCGTGAAAATTCTCGATGTTTCGGGTATAATCTATTTTGGCGCCAAAGTCACCAAATTCGTCGGCAAGTCGCCAAATGGTCGCCAAGTTTGTCACCAGTCTCTGTTACCTCCTATGGAACCAACTATGCTGGGAAGCCCCATCACAGATTCGTAACAATAGTAATCATTAGAAAATTCGAAATCGAAATTTTAACGAATCTCAGCATTTTAGACCACCCTGAGTTCGAAAAACACATTGTTATAAAAAGTCCGTCTGTCTGTCTGTGACAAATATAACTAAAAATGATTTGAGCTAGACCAATGAAATTTGACATACATTCTTTACACCAAGTTTGCAGATTTCTAGCAAATTTTGAATAAAAAATCTGTTCAGAGGAAGTCCGTCTGTCCGGCTGTTCGAATACAAGTTAACACAATAATTACAAAACGAACAGATCTAGATGGATAAAAGTTGGTATACACATTTAACATCTATAGTGTAGACCCCTGTCAAATTTTGAGCCAAATCTAACAACGAGTTGGCTGTCTATCGGTCTGTACTTTCAGAAATATAATAATGCGATAACTCAAAATCGCAGTGACTTAAATGTATCAAATTTGGTATGAGAATGTGTGACAACTGCAATTTTGTGTCAAATTGTTTTTCAATCGGTTGAGAAAAAACACAAATTTGATTTTTGGATACCACTGACGCACGCAAGGGATTAATCGCCAACTCACCAAGGATGACACGATAAATTTAGCAAAAATGTTAAATTCACGTCAAAATTTAATATTTCATGATTACTGTATGCCATTGTCATGCTAGGCGTTTTTTGGCCTGACAAGTTTATTAGAGACTGTGCAACAAAGTTTTTGGCAGGCCACTCTTTCAGGTTTACTGTAAAATCTGTTATTTTGGCCGTGTAGGTATGCAATTCGTTTTATTTTAATTATTCCCTCCTTTATTATTCTTGATTTATGATTATGAATATTATGGAATATTTTTTAAAAAATCTTAGTTTAGTTAATAGTTTTATAAAAAAAAAATGTTATTGTTTTTATTTTAATTCTAATTTTTTTAGAATTTTATTTCTAATTTTTTAGTAAAAAAAACTTCGCAAAAGAGAAGCTATAAACATACATAAAATAATAATTATCACTAAAAAATAAAAGAATAAAAATGATATAAGATCTGCGTGGTATACATAGCTATTTAATGTCGGTAAACACTAAACACTCTTCCTTTCAGAACTTTCATTCAGGTATGTTAATCATTATGTTTAATTAACAAATATTTATTCAGTGCTTTAATTAATCAAACTCCCCTCATGCAGCATTCGGCCCAGCAGTTTTGAATCATTTATTAGCAAACGATAAATGACATCACTTTATTTAGAAAACACCTGCGGTCGGTTAGATGAAGCCTCAGCTATTGCATGTTTGTTTGCTTGGTGCACATAATGTATTCTATATCAGCTTAAATATTGAATATGTTGCAAGGTGTTGAGGAAATAACAATTCCTCCCTATTTTAAACCAGCAGCAGTGGTCTTCCCAAAACTTTCTCGCATACTCTCGAATAAACTTGGCATCCCAAAAAACACGTTTTATGGCTTTGAATAAAATGTTAACTGTTGGGTTATTATTGAGTTATTAAAAAAAATATTAACTTGGTTACAAAATATTAACTTTTGGCGTGAATTTGCATTTTTACTGAATTTTTCATGCTATTCTTGGCGATTTTTTTGGCGATTATTCCCTAGTATGCCATTAATAGTATCCTAAATTCGAATTTGTACGTTAGACACGTTTTTCTCAATTAATTCAAACGAAAATCTGACGCAAAATTGCACTGGTAGACACAAAATTTTTTATAAAATTTGATATATTTAAATCAATGAGTTTTTGAAGTACCGCGTTTAAATGCTTCAGGAAGTACAAACCGACAGAAAATCAATTCGTGGTTTGATTAGGCACAAAATTTGACTTATGTATATCGAATAGTGCTTAATTGCCTAACACAACGTTCAACACTGAAATATAAATAGTAGCCAAATATTGCAGTCAAACCTTGGTGCTTTAACATTGGTTTCAAGCAAAAATAATAGTATTAATTATGACTGTTTCAAATATTGTCATTATCGCATCAACTTAGTATAAATAAAACTGTATTTTTCTTAAATACTGAATTGAACATTTAGGCCATCTATATGCTTTGTTTCATTTAACATTTTAGAGTAAGCAACATTGACATTATTGTTGCAGAATTCTATCGAATAATCAAATAAGACTATACATCACCTTTTAACTTCGTCTAATATATGAATATCATCTAATAGTATTAAAAACATGCTTTATAAATATATAATGAAACATTTCCGACCACCCACTCACTCAAAATACACGGGCAGATCAAATTCACGACAAATAATATATGAATATTCGTGCAGTTCTTAACGTGTTTAACCCTGGTGACAAGCTAAAGAAAAATCATTAAGGAATGTTATTGCTTTTCATGGTTCTAATTATTCTAACCGTATATTATCCTCTTTGATACTTTATTTTTATATACAGTGGTGGCCAAAATTGTGGACACTTTTGAAAATTTTAATGTTTTCTAACTTTGTATGCTTATAGAAAATGTAACGTTTCACAAAATGGAAATCATTTTAATATATCATTTTAAAGGGCATTTAATGTTGATGTCAATATCAAAAGCAAAATTCAAATATTTTCAATACAAAAAAAAGTTGAGAGGCAATAATTATCGAGATACATTAAATGCTGATTACCAGTGCTTAGTAAGGTAGCCTTTATTTTTTTATTACAGCTTCACACGGATGTTTCATTGAGCTGACGACAGTTTTAAGCTCTTTCTTCGTTGTTGCTTGATGCCAGGAAACAATTATAGACTCAATGAATCCTCTTTTATTTGATGAACGCTTCACATAGTATATAAGAGTTTTCAAACGATGCCATAAGTTCTCAATAATTTTGAGTTTATTATTGTTTCCTGGCCATGATAACAATGCAATGCTTTTTGTGCTAAATCACACTTTCGATATTTTTGCTACATGGCAAGGAGCTGAATCCTGCTGAAAAATAAATGATGCATTGTTGGGAAAGTGATCACTGATGGAAGGTGTTAGTTTTGGCTCTAGAATAGTGTCAATGTATTTTCTTGCATTTAATGTCCCATCCATAACATGAGAGATCAATACCATCTGTTGACACGCATGACCAAATCATTACACTGAGTTCTTCATAGTTGCCTGAATGCACTCAGGATGTAGCTCTTCGCCTATTCTGTGTCTTACCTATTTTCGCCATAGCTACCAAATAACAATATCTTTGTTTCATCACTCCATATAACTTTATTTGTAACCACTGATCATACGGCCAATGAATGTGTTCTTTTGCCCACTGTAATCTTTTTATACATTGCTGTAAATTTTTTCATTGAATTCTACCTCTTAGTCTAACATCTAATAATCTTCTCCTGATTGTTCTTGAACTGACATAAATGCCAACATCATTCAATTCACTTCTGGTGGTCGCTGATGACATTCTTCGATCATGAAGACATAGTCTTTTTATTCTTCTGTCATGAACAGGTGGTGTACCTTTTTCAGCCATTTCCTGCTTTGTTTTTTATTGAATTTGTCTCCTAGTATCGTAAGCAAAACTTTCGGACGTCATATGTAGTTACTGAACCACCCACTTGTTTTGCAATTTCAGCATTGGAAAGAAAATCTTCATGTAACACAATAAGCTTAGTTCCCTTTCTAAGTGTCCAATCTATCCTTTTATTTGATGACATTGCTTCATGACTAAATATTAGAGCTATTTACAACAATTAATACTAAATATTAAAAAGCTTAACAAAATTTCTTATTTGTGATTTCATTACATAAAAAACAATCTTCCTTTAGAAAAAAGCACAATAATGAACCGTTCCAACTTTAAATATGTCATCTTCTTCTGGCAGTTATTAACATTTTATTGGTTCCCAGAACAAGAACAGTGATTGGTCAGGAATGTTAGAATTCCAATCCACTTCATCATTGTGTTTGTTATTCAGATTGAAGTAAGAATAACGTTTCTTGTATTGAAAATATTTGAATTTTGCTTTTTGTATTGAAATCAACATTAAATTTTCTTTGAAATGATATGTAAGAGTTTGCATTTTGTGAAATGTAACATTTTCTGTAAGCATACAAAGTTAGAAAACATAACGATTTTCAAGTGTCCACAATTTTGGCCACCACTGTAGGTAATATTGATGGTAACTTTTAACTAACACAATGTTTAGCAACGAAATATTTCTATAAAGAATAATAAATAACAAAATATAGATAACTACCACAGATAAATTAAACAGTCCACCATTCTATCATTGATTTTTAATTTATACCATTCATGATAATAAATGTCATATCCAAATTAAATATACTTTAAAATTCGTACATTTAATTTGAACTTAAGAACACGATAAACTGAAATTTAACTTCAGTCAAAAATTCAGTTTATTTAAAATATCTAATCAATTGATTTTAGCAAAAAATAACTACATTAGAATAAAAAATAACTACATAAGATTTACTACATTACTTTTAGCTTTACTGAAACACAGATAATTCTAAATTATATTCTATTCTTTTTGCTTTATAACATTAAGACAAAAAATAATCTTAATGAAGTGTTAAATCTTAAAGAAACTCCACCACTTTGGGAAGAACAAAGTTCTGAAGACTTTTAGAGATAAAAAAAGTCCTGCCCAAGTCGTTATTTTGAAGTCGAGGAACTTTTGTTTCGACTGTTAACGTAATAGCACTTGTTTTTAGTACTTGTCCTGTCTTCCAATAGTTTTTTTCTCTACAAGTGATAGTTGGAGCTTAAAGAAGTTTTTTCGTTGGTTTCTTTTTCGATTATTTATTTCATACAAGATAAAATAGGTTAAGTTTATTACTGTTTGGAGAAATAAAGAAATATTTAACATAGTTAAGAAATAAAAACAAATTTCGGAATTATCAGTTCATAAATATACAATGATTTAGTAAAGGAAAAAAAAAACTATGTATTTTTTTCCCTTCCACTTAATTGTATGAAAACATGAAATCGGAATAAAAATTTGACATTAAACTGCATTTGAAGTTACAAAATTTCCTATTCAAATTTGATATATTTAAGTCATTGCATTTTCGAGTTATCGCTTTTACATGTTTCTGAAAGTACAGACCAACGTACAAACGTACAATCTACCCATGGTTGGATTTCGCTCAAAATTTCACACGCACACGCACACGCACACACACACACGCACACACACACACGCACACACACACACACACACACAGGGTGTTGAAGAATTCGACCGACAAATTCAGAGGGGTGATAGTAGACATCAAGAGGATAAAGAATCACCAACAACATGGGGTCCCAAACGACGTTCAGGGGGTGAAAATCGCAGAAATATAGGAAGTAGGAGAACTGTTGGAAATTGTAAAAAAATATTTAAAAAAATAACAAATGGTTTTTCAGCTATGAATCTTTTTTGGTGAAAGCACATTCTTAAAGGCAATTTTTCATGTAAGCAACATGCCGATTTGATGAACCAGGGGATCGTCAATTATTGAAAACGAAAAATTAGTTTAGAACCCTCATCTGCAAAAATATTAAAACTTGAAGAAAAATAAAAGCTTGAAAACATAAGGAATTTTATACTCTTTAATTTGATATTAGCCTGTAGTGTTAAAACTGAGGAGGTTTTAAGATATTCAAGAGAAACTAAAATGTTTACCGGGAAACATCTCTGCAACATCGGCATCGATGTTTACAGAAGGTATTGCAAAATTCTGCCGAAAAATTCTGAGGTGTGATAGTATGTCTCAAGGTGATAAGAATTTCCAAAGAAATATAAAGTCGCAAATGACGCTGAATACAGATACAGCATACATTTACAGCACAGACATTTTAACATGAGAAAGGAGTAGATAAGAAACTTTTATCAAAATCCCTCAATGTTGCGACTACGAAGATCATTACACAACCGACAACGACGTTTAAAGGACTGCTGGACGGGCTCAAACCTACCAGGTGCGGCACCAAGCATCCAGTGTGCGAACTCCATCCGATGTGGGAAATCGTCATCGCATAAGAGTTAGATTTTCTGCAAGTGGAAGATCTACATGTTTTCAGCACGCATGATTTTCCACACCATTTTTACCGAATACCGAAGTTGAAACTGATGGCGTGCTTGTCGATGGGGTATCGGCAAAGCCCTGCAAAACTCTGTTTTCTGTTTCAGGTGTGTGCACACTGCGTTCATGCCTTGCATTTGGCCTCGTTATTTTGAAGGATCCTGTCTCCCGCAACCATCGATCAATATTTGCAAAGGTGCCGTGATGTGGTCAACGCTTACCTGGATATTGCTCTTGGTATATTCTTTGTGCTAGGCGTCCATTACCATCCGCTCGGTGGTAAATTAAATGCACATCCGCATATTCGTCATTCGTGAAATTGCGTGTTGCTTGCGAATGAAAGTTATCGACTATTAATTCTGCACTGCTCTTTAAGGAATACAAGCTGCTTTTATACTCCTCGAACCATCAATTCTGCAATGCTCGATGCTTTTATATTCCTCGAACGTAGGGAAAATTTACATACGAGAAAGCTTCAAAGGCTTCTTCTCGACTACCTTTTTCCAAATTCTCGCATTTATAGGGCCATTCTCTTTGCCAAGCTGATTGTCACTTCGATGTCTGTTTTTGAGATTTTCACAGAATAAATGTATGATGCGACCCTATATTTTATGATAATTTTTCATTTCCTTAATGCCTACTATCACTTCTCTAAATTTACCTTTCGAATTTGGCAACACCCTCTGTAAACATCGGTACCGGTGATGCAGTGATGTTTCCTGGCAAACATTTTAGTTTTTCTTGAATATCTTAACACCATCTCAGTTTTCACACTACAGACTTATATCAAATTAAAGAGTATAAAATTCCTTATATTTTCACTCTTTCATTTTGCTTAAAGTTTTAATATTTTTGAAGATAAGGGTTCTAAACTACTTTTTCGTTTTCAATAATTTAAGATCCCCTGGTTCATCAAATCTGCATGTTGCTTACATGAAAAATTGCCTTTAAGAATGTGCTTTCACCAAAAAAAATTCATAGCTGAAAAACCATTTGTTATTTTTTAAATAATTTTTTACAATTTCCAACAGTTCTCCTACTTCCTATATTTCTGCGATTTTCACCCCCTGAACGTCGTTTGGGACCCCATGTTGTATGGTGATTCTTTATCCTCTTGATGCCTACAATCATCCCTCTGAATTTGTCGGTCGAATTCGGCAACACCCTGTATATATACAGGGTGTTGCACCCCTATGTATACAGGGTGCAATATACATAGGGGTGCAATATATATATATATACAGTATAGCAAATTTCATTCGTCTAACTCATAGCATTTTTTAGTTATCTTTGTCATAGACAGATGGACATTTTCCAAAAATGTGTTCGAATTTTTTGACGATTGCTATACTTTCATTAGACTACGCATACGAGAAAGTGAAAAAAAACTGTACTTGAATCTTTGTTATATCAAAATGCTGTTTATCAAAAGCTACAATAAATATTTGCTTTCAATGTTATTATGCAGTTTTATGCAATGTTTGAATACAGTTAACGATGGATGGCATTTTATGAACCACATTCAATAAATTGAGAGTAAACGTAAGCATCTTGCTAAAATGTTTAAACACTTTTTTGGCAAATATGAAATACGACATTTTGATATAAAAATAATATGCACTTTTCGGTTAGTAACAAAAAACTCGCCAAATAATTTAGACATGAGCGAAAGCGTTTGGTTTGTACGCAGTTTGGCGTAGGTCTTCGCGACAGTTTTGAGTGCAGGTCTGAATTATTTGTTGACCTTTTGCTTTCGCTCATAGAAAAATAATCAATGTTAATATCTTGAATGAATTTCCTAATTTAAGGAGAACTGTATGAAATCTTGTGGCTACGTCGGCTTTATGGTATTGTTTCGCTTTCAGTAATAAGACTCTATGTTCCTAATCCCTATTGCATAAAAGATAAACATTCTATCTAATTTTTGATTATACTAAATCTAAATGGAGAATAAAACTTTTTTACTAGTATGGCGTGGAAATTTGTAAAGGGGGATGCCAGTGGAGGTGTTGCCTTCCTCAGCTGATTGGATAGGTTTGTCCGAAAAGAGCTGATGTGCTGCTTCAAAATGAAGAAATGACTACCCTTGGCATTTAAATCTTGCATTTCGGAAATTTATTTTCTCTACTGTATTTCCGACAATTAGTGTTTGTGAAGTTGTTGCATTTCTTTTCATGCTTTGGCGTGTGATTTTAATATTTTTAGTGTCTAGGGTTGGGAATGGATCCCACAAGATATGAATCATTGTATTTATATGCATATTTGTAAGATAAATTATTTTTCAATATTTTCTTTGTGTCTCACATTTGACGTTTCCAATCTTTCCCCAGTGAACTACATTTTGCTTTCTATAAAGCGAAAATTCTTAATTAAATGTGCATTTAGTGAAAGAGTTTTTATATTTAATTGCATTCTTTGGAAATTATTAGAATGTTTGTTTAATCTTTATTTAAGAAATTTTAAAATGTGAACGAAAGGAATTTATTTCTTTAAAGGTATAGGAATATATTTGGAATGAATATTTTGGAAAACAATCGAAAATTGTTATATTTTTTGACATAAAAAAGATTGAAAAAACATTTATGAAACCAAAATATATCAGATAAGTGCCAAGGTTTTTTAAAAATTAGAAAAAAAAAGAGCTTTTTTGGGTGGGCTAAAAAGAGATATAAAATTAAAAATCTTCTAGTTTAGAGGTTTATAAAACGATCTGCTTAAAATTTTACAAATAGCTTAAAAAAATATACTCTCTAGTTCCTAAACAAGAAAATAAGCTGTATTTGTATCTATTTTTTAAATATTCATATTCAACTGATAAATAACACAATTTTCTATTTTACATATTGTAAAGCACTAAAACAATTCTAAAATATTTCGAAATGAATAGATTACTTATTTTTTAGTTCAGGAACTGCAGAACACATTGAGAAAATATTATACCAAATTTAAAAAATATGTATATGCGTTAGATTTTAATTCATTGGATTTTTCGTAAGAAAATTCTATTGAAGATTAGAATTTGAGAAAATAGCATTAAAAATGTAAAAAAAACATACCTAACATACCTAATTGCAAATAAAAAAAAGCAGTGTAACTTTCCTAAAAATGGACTTTGAAACAAAATTGTAACGGTTTATTAAAAAAAAAAACTGTTAAAACAATAAAAATAAAAAATAAAAAAATCATAATTGTCGCTTACCTTAATTAGTAAATTGAATTTTACTAAGATTGCGCTTATTTTATGAAATATGATTACTAACAACGATTTTAAGAAATGATCGTATAAAAAAAAATCTTTTCTCATAAATAATGTAATTCTTATTTTATAATCCACGAACAAATCGTAAATAAATTTTGTAAATGTTTGTCTCTTTATTTTTGTGTACTTTTTTCAAACGATTAATGATAATGACTGCCATTATAATGGGCAGTCATTATCGTTAATTTGTTCACATTTATTTATAATAATTATGTTGCCAAAAAAGGGTTTAAAAATCATTTTAGGAATTAAATGGATGTCGCCATAAAAAAAAAAATGTACGCCTTCTCATTTAAAATTGATGACAGTTTTTGAAATCATGAAACAAGTTTCTAAAAAAATATTATTTTTTTTTCATCTCTTCGAATATCGTCTGCTTTGTCCGAGAGAATAGTTCGGAAAATAATTGAGTTAAAATGGGAGTTAACAGAAGAATTGCCAATCATATTTTCTAAATTTTAAGTGTAAATATCAAAACTTTTAATTTTAATGTTTTTTTTTCAGTTCTTGTATTTATTACCTACGTTAGTTGATTTAATTTTGAAATAGTTTTCCTTTTTGCATAATTTTTGCATTTTGTACATATTTATAGATACAAAGAATTGTTTGCAAAACACTTGTTTTATTTATTTTTCAAATTAAAGCTGATATATTTGCTACGTTAGACAAAAATTATTTTATTAATTTTTTTTTAATTTTTGAAAATCATCTCTAAGTGTTTGCTTATTTCATGAATTGAAATTTGTAGCCGATATTTATAATATGTTCTTGCATGAATGCTTTTATAAATTTTTCATATTTTTTAGAGAAATATGAAAACAAAAATATAAAAAATAATCACTACATAGAAAGAAATGTTATGAAAATGAAAAAAAAATGATTAAATTAAGATATATCCGAAGCTGTTCTAGAAATAAATAAATTGAATATCTGTAATTTGATGATCGCGATATTATTTTACATAAAAGGTTTTCATTAGAATTCGCCAACACAGAAGAAATTTCGATTTCGGCAAAAATGTAACATAATAAAAACGTTCAAAATAGAAATTTAATTTCCATATTTATTTGAATAAGTTTTAATTTTTTCTTCATAGAAGATAAAATACTTTTTTCCACTTAAATACATAAGCTAATATTTTAGAGTCAAGCTCAGATAATATCACAATTTACAGCTGCACCAAGCACTTTAATTAAAACACCATACGGAATTTCTGCCTCAAAGCTTCAGGAAGAAAAAAAAGATTTCTTACTATGTATGATAATAATAATACATTAATGGAAAAAATATTCTTTTTTGCATGATAATAAAAAGATAAGAATACTGATTCAAAGCTTTATGCGATCCAAAGCTCGTAAATATACTCTAAGAAAATTCTGTTGCATTTTATACCTTGCGGCATCAAAAGATCAACGGAAAATTTGAATTTTAAATGAAGCAAATGTTAGTTTCGGAACAAAATTTATGTTTAGAGCTGTAATGAGTTCGAAATACTTCATGTAATCTGGAAAGAAGTTCTTTTAAAGCTGCAACAAATATTATTGGAAAATACAAAATATACGCAGAACTAAAAATGTCAAAAATATTTTGCGAAATGCTTGCTAACGAATTTGCTTTGTTCCGCTCTCTTGGCGCTTTGGGCGAAAAATAAAATAAAAAAGCAGACGATTTTTTTTTTTAAATTTAACATTTCTGCAAAAAAAATAAACAAGATTTAAATCGTCTGCTCGCTGTTTGCAGTCCAATTTTTCCCGTGTAAATCTTCGAAAAATGTTTCTTTGAAAAGAAATTTGAATAAATATGGAAAATTCTGAACCCAAAGGGATGTCTGAACAACTTTTGCATTCATGCAATATCTAAAATTTACCTTTAAAAGTTAAACACTACATTCTACAGGCATTTTCCATGCATTTTTAACTTTTTATGCATGCTTCTCTGTTATCAGCCTACTTTATGAATGTATCGATACTATAGTGAAACATTTTTAGTTATAATAAGAGAATGTGTATGTTGTCTTATTGCAGACTAGAACGTTTGTCCTCGAGCTACTGATTTTAACTGATATTACACACTTTGATATATAGGAATATGCACATCAGAGCGATTTCCCTTAATTAAAATCTCAGCAGAATTTTGACGTTTTTCCGACATAATTTCCTGAAATATTCTTCCACAAAAATGATTTTTACATAACTTTAACGTTTTTAAAAAATCATATTTACAATGACACAGATTTAGTTGCTGTAAAATTCTTCTCAGTTCAGAATTAATTCATTTTTAAGCTATTTTTAAGTATATTTTACAATAATGTTTCCATTGTTGTGACTGGAATCCTAGCATTTTCATTCTTTCTTCAAATACATAATCGTGTGATTTTTTTTCCATTGTTTAAAGCTAAGGAAAAAGAGTACTGTTGTGTTCGTGTGTCAACAAAAATAAAATGCAGACAAACTTACGATAAAACTAAATCTTATTACATTATAGATAATATTATCAAATTTACATCGACTTATTTTTATTCCAAATTCTAGCATCGTTTTTTAACAACAAAATAAAAGTTCCAAAAATATCACTGTTGCCAATCTGAATTTCACAACTATTTACAAAATAAAATTTATAATTATTAAAATAATCGTTAGCTACTTTTAAATAAAATATTTACGATTTATGTCGCAACGGTACTATTAAATATCACTCATTAATAGAATAATTGGGGTTCAGTATAGGTCATATTTTTAATGTTTTTCTTCATTTAGTTCCACTTACAATGAAGATTTAACTTCAGAATCAAAGAATGGGGAAAAGTTTTTAAAAGTGAGTCCATTTTTAATCACTGTTGCTATTTTTTGAGATAAAATTCGATGTATAAAAATATAGATAGAAAAGTATTTAATTGCATAGTACAGTGAATAGAACGGTTTAAGGCGACTAAAATCGTGTAGTAAAATCGTAAGAATATGTTATGTCTATTAAAACTTGAAGTTTAAAATTATTTTGTTGGGAAAACTTTTAACAGCAAGTTACATAAAATGTTTAATTGAAAATTAATTGAGTGAGTGAGTAAGAACAAGAAGTTTTGAAGCTAGAGTTGCAAAATTCAGCACATAATTAGCAGAATTAAAATGTACCTCTTAAAATAGTTTAGAGTATTTAGATTTTGAATTTATAAGAAGGAATCAAAATATTGGCACTTTTCTTTTAGGTATAATATTATAACAAAATATTATTATACATACAATCTAAAAAGTCAAAAAATTATCCTCTCTAAGATAACCATTGAAATTTCTTACGATTTCTCCTTTAAATTTGGTAAATTAAAAAAAATTATGTAAGTTTTACAACAGTAGTTTTCATTGTTGTAATGAAATCTAATCATTTTCAGTACCGTTACAAATTCTTCATTCTGAATTTTTCTTCTATTATCGTTAATGATGCTTTCAGTTAATATTTCGTCATTACCGTTTAACAGGTTAATCATTTTCTATTTCGGATTAAAATAAATTTTAGATGGTATGATAAATAGAAAGAAATGAAAAACGCGAAATACAATGAACGAAACGATTAATTCTTAAAAAAGAATACGAGCTAAGCTTCTATCACAAGTTAAAAGTTAAAAAAAAAAATACTTTGCTAGTGGAACTATCATACTAAAACAAAACTGAGATATATTTAATTTAAATGCTTTGAACCAACTGCAAAAGGCAACTGATGAAAAGTAAAATAAGTAATTAAAAATAACTGTTCAGTTTAAAATAAACTCCTTAAAAAACATAAATCTCAACATTCTAGAATATTCAAATAACTTCGTAACATTAATGACATCTGATATTTGAATTGCACAATTTGCTCTCTAGAAATATTTACTTCCGAATTCTATTTTAACTAATGTTTTAAAGCGTTGACCGTTTAATGTGCGGGTAAACATTAATTATCTTAAAAACCTCAATTATCGAAAAGAGAGAGGATAAAAAAAATGTTTCTCTAATTAAGCCTTTTGATGTCTTGATTTTCTTGTTGTTTAATCAAATAAGTAAAATTCTACTAATGGGTTTCTGCTATAATGAATCTAATGACTAATGTTTGCATGAAAACAAGATTAAGTTATTTATTTGAATAGAAATCCATGTTTTTTTTTTTTTTTTTGGAAGAGAAATACTTTTTAATTTATTTGTTCACGCTACTGAATTTGCATTTTTATGCGTTAAGCACAAAGTAACGTTTTGTAGATATAAAATGTAATAGATGAACTCTTAACATATTATTTAAATTATTAATATATTATTAAAACATGACCTTAAAAATTTCAAGTTACATGGAAAACGAAATTTATTATTTGAAACAAAATATAACATGCAAAAGAAAAATTAAAATGATGTAACAAGTAATGCATGCATATTAATATCTAATACTACGATGTAGATTTTTTTATTTCTATGCGCAAAATTTTGCAAATTGACATAGTAGATGAAATTAATATGATATAATTTTAAAAAACATACTTAATATCACAACTGAATTATATAAAGGTAACGTCTTTAAGAATCTTCCCATTATCTTAATCACAACCATTGGTTAACTTAATAAAGAGATAAGGCTTTAATGCCAACTTGAAAAACATTCACCAACCGTTAAAGTTATTGCCAAATAGATGTCATCTTAAAAACATGCTTTATTTCACTACTGAATTATATAAATGCAGTATCTTTAAGAATCTCACCATATGTCCTAATTGCAATCATTGGTTAACTTAAGAATAAAAAACGGTTTTAATGCCAACTTGAAAAACATTCACCGACCGTTAAAGTTATCGCCAAATAGATGTCATCTTAAAAGCATGCTTTATTTCACTATTGAATTATATAAATGTAGTATCTTTAAGAATCTCTTCATTTCTCTGACAGTATTCATTGGTTAACTTAATAAAAAAGATACAGTTTTAATGCCAACTTGAAAAATTATAGCCAATCATTAAAGCTATCGCCAAATAGATGTCACCTTGGCCAGCAGTATAAACGAAATTTGAGAGACCCGCTCTTGCGGACTTGTCTTGCTCAGACCTTGAAGGGTTTGCTAAATATCTTTCCTTTCTTACTTTCACGATACCTTCAAAAGATGTAGACTTTCAAAAAGAGAACCGAAAAGTAGGTTCTATATTGTCTCTTAATATCGAAAAATTCGAAAGGGGAATGTTCCCACTATTTTGTTTTTGTTAACAAGGTAAATACAAACGCAGTTTTATTTGAGCTTTGATAATGTTTTTATGAAATGTATTTTATTATTAGATAATTTTATTTGTAACTAGCGATAAATTTTTTTGTATTTTAATATTTTGAAATGTTTTAATGTATACATAACTCAAATAAAGGGCTGAAAAATTTTATTTGATAGGAGATCCCACAGTTTAATGGTACAAATTGAAATTACATAAGGTATTAGGTACATTTCATTTCTCGCTCTATAAAGTAACAAATAAAATATTCCTGATTAAATTCACCAAAATAATCATAATATTCATCAAATAATATAATTCGTCAATAAAAGAACAACTACACAATTTGAATACATTTTAGCAACTCAGATCTATAATCAGTAAAAACAGTTTCTAAAATTGTTTTTCTGTTTTAAAATGCGTCTTATTCAAAAATGAAAAAAGATACTTAAAATATTGCAGATATTTTGTTATTTAAAGAGAAATTGATTATTTCTCCCAAATCTGGAAGAAATCTATAATTTTCATATTTATATGAATGCGATAACAGAAATGGCGGGAAAAAAAACTAAATCGAAGTATTTCGAATAATTTAAAATTAAAACTGTAAGTTTATATTTCGTACTGAGCCAAATGATCGCAGAATTAAATTAAATACAGCAACTATTCGGATGAACAAATTTTAGTATAAAAACTTTGAAACTAAATTGTGGATCTGTTCCGAATTTTGAAATAAATACATCAAAGAATTAATTGTTCTATCGTTTGTATGTGAACACAAGATTTCAAAAACTAAAAACAGTTAAGAATGCTGATAATGCTGATTACATATCAAAAGAGATTTTGTAAACTTTATTCAAAAGCAGCATTTGGTCATTGATTTTTTTTTAATAACAGTTCTTTTAAAAATATTTTACATTTCTTTGATCTGCTTTTATCAAACAATTATTTTTCATTCAATGTTCTTTTATTCGTTTGATAATTTAATTTCCTATTGAAATAATAATAATTTATATTATGTTATAAGAAAGAGAATTAATAAGGAGGAAAAACTTCCATAATTTGAGGCTTAAATATTTTTAAAAGAAATTAAAAAGTTCTTTTAGATATATGAGACAGGATAAATACATGAAGCGAATGAACTCAAAAATGTATTGCTGATTTTGCACTTAAAAGAAATTGATAAAAACTAGAAAAAAGACTATTTAAAAAAATAAAGTTTTTTCGATTTTTAATTAATAAAACTCCTCCAGTTTAGTTAGTTTTTCAAATAAAATGGTTATTTAAGGACAAGCAAAAAGACGTCTTGGTAATGAGATTTAACTGCTTAAAGACTATAAAAATCGATTACTTAACTTTAAGTATGTCTTATCTCTTAAATGTTAATTGAGTTTGAGACTCCTTTTTTTATTAAAAAGAAATCTAAATGCATTAACTTTTTAATTCAAAGGATTGAGACAAGGACTGAATAATTATAATTGATTAAAGTTCATTCAAGATTTTATAAAAAGAAGAAGCACATCTTTTCGAAAATTATCTTCATCGAACATTTTTTAAAAACATTTTTGCATTTAAATCAAATTAAAATCGTTTTCTTTTATTTCCGTTTCATGAAAGAACCTGAGGCATGATTTAACGATCATATTTCTTTTAATGTTTTGATAAAAGCGGAAAATTAATAGAAGTTGATTCAGTGATCGGATCAAAAAGTGCATAAAGAAAATAATTTCAAAATAAAATTTTCTGTTTTGCTTTACTTTTCATTTTTAACAATGAATATATTATTACGGAACTAAGTCCGTAAATTCACCAGGTTCGCTTGTAGGGGGTGTATGGAGTGAAAACAATCAGCAGGCCTCAATAGAAAGCAACAATGACATTTATTGAACACGAAGACACAGATTACAAATACATAACAAATATCTACAGGCGAGACGTACACAGGGCGACAGACAGCAGCATGTTACAACACACAGTAACCCACAAGTAGTAATTGGTAGCAGTAACAACCACAGCACACAAATCAGCCAAACAGAATTCAGCAGGAAAGGAAATCTTCGTAGCTTCACCCTACGATCTCACCAAACGGCTGCAATTCTCCATTTTCTCCTCGCTTTAGCTGTATCCAGCTGCCGACACGCTACTACACAACTGACTACTCCACACAGTACACGATGCTGCTTCCAGAATAAAAGCCAGGACTAGTCACACAGATCAGTTCAGCAATCGCTTTAGCTCCACACAGCACTTGTTGTTTCGCTGCTTCATTATCCTCTCGACAGCTCGATACTTATTCACGACTCAGAGTTTGTTGATCATTGCAGCTTGAGACTACCGGCCTTTTATAGTTCTTGGGAGATGGGCCGAAAAGGTTCTGTACCAATCAGGTGTATTTCGATTATTATTGGCTGTATTGCTAAAACTCTAGAAGTTTCCGTAATATCTATTTTGTCGCCAAATGGTCGTCAAGTTCTGAGATCACTGACGCTGTGCCCCATCAACAACCAACAGAGATGATCGTAAAACAGCCTTTCCAGTGATTAAACCAACCATGCAACATTACATGTTTGTAACAATATTTTCTCAAAAAATGAGATTATTGAAAGTGAAATGTTAACTTTGAAATACAGCAATAGCATCTATACGATCACTGTTTCAAATATATCAAAGTTTGCCCTTGTGAGAGGTGGAAATTTTTATGAAAAATTATTTTTCATCTGGATTTTGACTGTTAAAACTATCGTGCCAGGAAACTGATTATGCTATTTAAATACAATCAGTATAGCTTTCTAATTATACAACGTTTTGTTTTACTTCTCTGGGTAAATTTAGCACTATTGCAGTTTGAATTTTTTTTTGACATGAAAAGAATGTAAAAATTTCATGCAAACGACTTGAAAGAATGGGAAATACTTAATACTATTCCTCAACAGACATTTTATCTTAAATGAGTACCTTGAAATTTACTCAAGTCCTCGAACATTGTCCTTAAATTATTTGTCACTAGTCGCCTCAGACGACTAGATGGTTCGCCGGGAATCTTTTTTATATATGAATTCAGATAAATCGTTTTTATAACTTCATGATCAAGATTTTGCCAGTTGTCTGACTTTAAATCCATGTTATTTAATTGTTTTAAATAAGTTTTTGTTATTGCATATATTAACATTTCTAATAGAGAAAATCCAATATTATAATAGCGCTATTAAAAAAGCAAATATCCGGTTTATCTATCTTCTAAATTTTGCTATACTGTCATTTCACTTTTTTTTCCTTGTAAACTACATAGATATAAAATCCTTATATAAAATAATGTAATAGTAATCCTTATACAAGATAGATGTAGAATATAATCCTAATATAAAATAATGTAATAGTAATCCTTAAACAAGATAGATATAGAATATAATCCTAATATAAAATAATGTAATAGTAATCCTTATGCAAGATAGATATAGAATATAATCCTAATATAAAATAATGTAATAGTAATCCTTATACAAGATAGATGTAGAATATAATCCTAATATAAAATAATGTAATAGTAATCCTTATGCAAGATAGATATAGAATATAATCCTAATATAAAATAATGTAATAATAATCCTTATACAAGATAGATGTAGAATATAATCCTAATATAAAATAATGTTATAGTAATCCTTATACAAGATAGATATAGAATATAATCCTAATATAAAATAATGTAATAGTAATCCTTATACAAGATAGATATAGAATATAATCCTAATATAAAATATTATAATAGTAATCCTTATATGAAGCAGTAATATAAATAACAATAATCCTTATATAAATAATATCCTTATATAAAATAGATATCCTTCTTCTTTGGCTTTCAAGAAAAGACAAAAACCCACAATAAAGTATTTGATAAAAAAAAAAATGAAAACAGTTTAAAGTTCAATACAACAATGTAATTTGTGGCAAACAAGGCAAACAAAAAATATTTTTAAAAAATTCCAAATTTAGCAAAATTTTGCAATTCTATTAAATTGGTATCGTTGAAAAAACAATTTAACTGCAAAATTAATTTTTGTACGATTTGTATGATTATAAAATTAATTTTTTGGAAATAATTGTTGAAAAAGACAAAAGTTCTGCATAATATTTACTTATTTAAAATTCTTAATTAAAAACTAAATAAATCGCTCAAAGATGCATAAAGGTACACACAGGATAAATTTAGTAGCTGTAAGTCAAACGGTCTCGCCTTTAAAGTGCGAACACACACACACACACACACACACACACACACACACACACACACACACAAACACACAAGAACATTCATCTTTATTATTAGTATAGATTAATTATAGGCAAGTATAATAACAGCACAACTTTATTAAAATAGTATAAATTATTATAATACTTTTTTGCAGTTTGTATAAAAAAAATAGGTATCTGAAATTATTAAAAGATTTTATTGGAAAGAATATTTTAATAATTTCAAACGCAAATATAGAGAAAGGAAAGATTAATTGTACATAATAATAAATAATAAATGACCTAATCTATTATTTCAAATACGATATGCGTTGACATTCTCTCTTTTGATAATAATAAAATCTTCACTTAATTTAATCCATTTTATTACAATGTAAGATTAAAACCAAACGAATGTTTTGAAAAATACAAAACGAAATCGTATTTTAAATATATCAAAATAATTTGAATGAACATTTAGCTCTTTATTCAAAAGAGAACAACATCGCATGTTTAAAGAATTCTATTTTTAATAAAAGAGAATTCCAATTCTAAAATATATAATAGATAGCTAGTAATGGCAGATTTAAATCTGAGACGTCTTGTAATATAAGCTTGTAGTTTTTATTTTTGTTCTTTTCCAAAAGATCTCAGAGTTTCTATTTATTTCATTCTATTATTTTAAATATTTCGAATCTCTTTCGGCATTATTTACCGTTATGCAAACGATTTTTGATTTTACTCACTCATAAAAATAAATACTTTTTTCCATTATACTTTTTTGTGAACTTATTATATTTGGAAATAATATTTTGTTTCTCATAATATTTAATTGAATTCATCCAATTCAAGAAAATGTTTTCTGTTAAATTTCTTATGAATTATCGTAAAGTGTATACTATAAAAACAAGCGATAAAAAGAAACATGTATATTTCATAAATTTTAAATATGATTAAGGAAAGCGATTTTTTATCTAAAGAAAATAAAGGATTTTGCATTCATACTATAAATTTTTATTGCAATATTTATGATATGGAATCATTAAAGTTCAGTGAGAATTTATTGAAATATCTAAAATAATTTAAATGTTTTTCGTGATACTATATTTTATTTCGTACTGAATTGAATCAAATTAAATTCTTAAGAAAAAGGTAATAATAATAGCTCCGAATTTTTTTACTTAAGAAAATGGATTAATATTGGAAATAAAGTTTTTGAATTAAAAGCAAGAAAGTAAAAACTAATTATAAAAATATGTGGCTATTTAAATTTCATTTAATATTGATTGTAAGTGCTAAAATCAATTATTCGAAAATAAAAATATATTTGAGTTGGAAAATAACCAATAAATTTTAATTTCAAAAATTATCCAAGAATTAAAATCCATAGGAGCGTAGTAGCTATAAAAGATAAAATGAATTGGTTTCGAATGCAGACGATTTAAAAATAATTTTTTATTAGAAATTGAAAAAAATGTAACATGTTAAACTCTGAGATTGATAATTTACATTTGGAACATTGTTTATATTTTAAATATATTAAAATATTTGAATTTCTGATTGCTATAAGTAAATAATTAATTCTTAAATTAAAAATGAAATTAGTTTTATTTTAATATGAATAATAATTGTTTAATATGAATATTGCCTTACTTAAATCACTTTCCTTGACTGTATTTTTAAAGTGTTTCATGATTTTTATTATAATTATTGAAAACTTGCCGATAACGAAGTATTAAATTTAATTGCTTTGAAAAGAAATGGGTTTTGCTAATTATTTCAGAGACATTAATACAGAATTACATAAGTTGAAACTTAAACAAGGTTTAGAATTAAAATATGTTAATAAATGTAATCTATATACTTATAATAAAGCTCAATGTGTGTGTGCGTGTGTGTATTGGCGCTCTACAGGCCAGGTCATTTGACCTACAGCTACCAAATTTGGTACATGCATACCTTAGAAGTCGGGAATGTGCACCTGGGGTCCCTTTTTTGAAATTTTAATTATTAATTAAAAACTAACTTTCCCGCCAAAAAATCTTCCATTTTCCCCACCGCCAACTTTTCCGCCAAAAAAATCTTCCATTTTCCCCACCGCCAAATGAGTAAGGCTTAATTTTTTTTTCTCCCAACAGTAATGAGGCTAGGGTTAACATGTTTCAGCGGGTTATTTCAAACGATTCTGTTTATTTTCTTAATGTTTTGTGCATTTAAAATTAAACATTGATAATTAATCCATGTTTCAGATTCCTTCTGAAGTACTTTTGAATTAAAATAACACAGAATAAAGGAAATTAAAAATATATAATCTGCATAGCGTTACTCCAACAGGCGTAGAAAAATTCACGCATTTGCGTTACCGTAACTGGCGAAGAAAATTCACGCATGCGCATTTTTCTGATTGTTGACATGACAACCATTTATCAACGAAGGATTTAAATTATTTTTAGGTTAGTTGCATGCTTTTGTAAGTAAATTGTATTATTTATGTTAGTTATATATTTTTTTGTATATGCTTATAGTTTTAAGTACATCGTTTTTTAAGTAGTTTTTTTTAACCTGTTTTCAATAATTTAAATTATTTTTAAGTTCATTGCATGCTTTTGTAATTAAATTGTATTTATGTTAATTATATATTTTTTTGTATATGCTTATAGTTTTGAGTACATAGTTTTTAAGTAGTTTTTTTAAACCTGTTTTCGACCGATTATTTTAAACGATTCATTTTATTTTCTTAGTGTTTGATGCATTTAAAATGAAACATTGTTAATGAATCGATCTGTTCCTGATGAATCTGAGAAATTTTTGTGGACAAATTCTTAAGATATTACATAAATTAAGAAAGATATTCTTTAGTGCCCATAAAGTTTAAACGCTCAGTGACTCTATTATCAGTAATCATATTATTAAAAAAATGCTTTGTTTCAGTAAAAAATATTTTTATATTAATTGCAGATTAATCATTTACACTTTAATTTAAAGCATAAATTCTACGAGGGGTAACAGAAAATTAGAGAGATACGCATCACGTTATGACTGAAGGCATTTATAATATTATGTGTGAATTATTTGACTATCAAAATTTGAAGTTTTAAAATATTTTGCTGAAGAATCTATTAAAGTTGAAATTGCGTAAAATATTTAATGGTACGACCGGAGTTTAACCCCCTGCTTGCGCAATTTTTAAAAATCGCCAACAACGGCCTTGCGAAATGTTCAAAAGCAAAGGAGCAGATGTTCAATTATAGTACATAATAAAGATTGCCAGCTTTGGCGCGTTATCGCAACTTGGCGATGAGGGGGTTAAACTCCGGTTCAACCTATTTAATTATTAAAATTTAAACGAACATTAAGATTTTTGAACCGGCTGGTCGCCAAAGGCGGCTAGTACATATATAAGTCATTGGGGCTGGAAATTGACATTTCCTCTTAAAAAGTGGACCACATTAAACCGAATGCTGTATATCTATTATTTAAGAAGAAAGAATGCATACTGTCATTTTTTCAAAGTGCAAAGGTACATGCAAGGAAGCTCTATTGCTTATCCCATAGAAAATGCATAATGAAATAATGTTTTAAAAATTTTCCCAGGAAATTGAAAAACGATAGAGACAAGCGATCGTTGATGAATTATGTTAGCGGTGACGATTTTTTTATATCACATGAAAATTGGGAAAATCGTTTCAGTCGTTGGGATCGGAGGATTAGTTACTTGGATTTTGCCAATTGGATATTTTCAATGATACTGCACACTTTAGTTAATTTTATTTTAAATAAATAGTGTACATTGGAGAAAAATGATTACATCATTCAAAGGGGCATCACTTACTAAATTAATCTTAGAATTTTATAACAAATAACATTTCATTATAAAATTATTTTAATATAAATTATAAAATTAAAAAGTAACAGTGACATTACATTCGTAAGAAAATTTATAGTTATTTGTTGTTATCAATCGGAAATATTTTCACCTATTATCCGCTGAGACTGACTGGCGCAGTATTGCCAGATATGGCTTTTGCGTCATAAAAAACCACAAAGCCAAACCACTGAGACTAACATTTTTGACCACTTGTTATTTGCTATCTCTATTAACAATAAAGATAAAAGTGTGTGGGGTTTAGCTTAGGAACTCACTGAAGGCCAGTAAATTTGACCTAGAACTCCAAACTTAGCACAAACATACTTTGGAGGATCAGAATTTTCATCTCGGAGTGAGTTTTTAAAAATTTTTATTAGTCTTAATTCATTAAAAATTAAGCAACATTTTGGCTTCTATAATTTTGGAAAATATTATTGCACAAACATAAATTTTACAACATTCCAAAATTTAAAAAAATTTCCTTTTTAATAATGCCAATATAAATGTCGCATTTTTTTCATTAATTTTGATAATTTTTTCCCTAATTTTCAACCTTTGTTGCCTTGAAATTCATATTATTTTCATTGTTTAATCAGCAGGATATTTACACTTAATAGTGCTACATCGTTATGGGACTGCCTCAATTAAAAAGGTTCATTTGTAATCAGTAAATATTAAATAAGACTATTAATATATTGATAATAATAATATATTGACTTAAATCCTAATGATTTAAATTTAAATCCTTCCTAAACCTAAAGGAATCTAAATAATTTATCTGAAAATAAAATATAACTGATATTCCCAGCGAAATAATCGATTGCCTGAAGCGACTACTATCTAAATAAATTCGAAACGATCGAAACAGAATAGTTCAGTTTATATGTTTAATGAAAAATTATTAATGCCACGTTAAGACAAATTCGCGACAATAATTCAATGAGTTATCAAAATGTCAAATAAATGAACATTATTGCAAAATTAATTCTTTTAATATAAAAGGTAATACAGAAATTTAGTCAAAAGTTTGGAATGTTTCATTTATAATTTTCAATAAATCGCACTCGTTCGCAAATATACATTTCTATACATCTCATTGTCACACATATACAAACATTAAAATGCATCACAAACAAGAATACAATGGAAAACATAGTTTCCGAAATACATTAAATAATTCTAGAAGAACAATAAAAGCAAAGTTTTAAAGCAAACGATTCTCAGACAATTAACAATTTATGCTCAGAACATATATAAGTTAAACACTGAAATGAAGGATAATGCTTTATAATTCATAGTTATTTCTATGTTTGAAATTACTGGATGCATTCTATATTTATTTTTAAAATGAATAGCTATCTTTTATATAAATCTGTAATTTGAAACATTGTTAAAAATTTATAATATTGTTCACAATTCTTTCTTTTAATATACACAGAACTTAGGAAGTAAAGATAAATAAATAAAATACATCTGGGATAAAGATTATATACAGGATGTTATTTAATGTGTGTACATTTTAAATGGTTCCATTTTTCTTCTCAAAAATGATTTTTAATTACTTACGATAGATATTTAATTAAAGACTAAATATAAAGCAAATTATAAGAAAATTATGCAATTTTGGCAAATTTATAAAATGGACATTTTTTTAGTTCTTTAAAATGTCGAATCTCAGAAAATAAGCATTCCTAAGAGTGCTTTTCCCTTTTTTTATATCTGAATTCTCTTTCTCTCTTTCTTCTTTTTTTGTAAACATTTCAGAATAAAAAACATGTATATATATATATATATATATATATATATACAAAAAAGTTCCAAATAAATAAATGCCCTAACGCAGCTGCCATTTTATGGTCTTTCAAATGCTATTTATTCTCTGAAGAAAAGTAAACAAAGGGAGAATTTTAAGGAACAAAAAACTTTTCAGCTTATTTCAGATCAGTGGCAGCAACTCAGCAACAAAAACGTAGTCTTTAAAGTTGTCAGCTTTTTGTACTGTTTCTAACTTTAATTCGACAGTCATAAATGCCGAGAAGTTATTCTTTGTCTCAATTACGAATCTGATGCGAAGGATTTAAAATTATTCTAGCATTGGCTCAGTTGAATTTATTTTATTTCTGTCATAATTCAAGAGAAAACAAATATTTGGAAAAGATGAGGGAAAGGGGAAGAGAGTATGAAAAAAAAGATTAAATTATTTCGAATAATTATTTCCACCTGTAATTTTATATTGCTTGATGATGAATTTTTATAATTTTATAATGTGCATGTGGTATTAATTTATTTCAATGCACGTCTAAATGTTTTCTATCATTCTTAGGTTATCTTAGTTAGAATTCTAAAATTCTTTTTGGAGCTTTTATTCTTGAATTTCTATGGAAATTGAGTTTAAAGGCTAGAAAGTTGTGCAAAACACACTTATTTATAATGTAACTGTTACTTCCGATCAAGAAATGGAATATTAAATAACAAATATCAAAAATATATACTGTAAAATCAACTTTTATCAGCGCATCGAAAAAAAGAGGAATTAATTTTATCAAAAATTTGAAGGTCAAAATAAAAATCGCAAAACATGCCATAGTATAACATTTATAGCGGGCTTAAATTTTTATATATTGATGGTGGATTATGTATATGCAATGCGAATTTATATATAAGAATATTAGTAATAGGATTTATATCTCTTCAGATAATATAATTAATAATTAATCGATTTCTAAAATGAAATATTTTAATTCCTATACTCTTGCAATATTTTTCATTTACAGCAGCTTCAATTAATTTATTTAATTAAAATATGAATATCGAAGCAAGACGTGAAATCGCCATTTGAAAGAAATATTCCAAGTAAAACGAAATTTTAATTATATGTATAATATATTTTACTTTTCAGTAATTACTTAGAAGTTTCTTTTGTATGGTAAACACTTTATCTTCATTTTTTCAAAAAAAAAAAAAAAAAAAATTGAATTTTTATTTTGAAAAAAGGTTTTATTTTTTTAATTTTTAACTAAACTAACAAAAGAATATTTAAGAACTTTTGATTCTTATTGTTTTCTGAGGTTTAGTTTTTAATGCAATTCATAATTCATGATTATAAATATCATTGAATCTAAAAATTAATATTTAATTAATTGATTTCCAGATAACGCTACTTATATGAAATTCATATATTCAAATATTCATAAAAGATTTCATTAAAAGCAAAATCAAAATATAATGGAAAAAAACCTGCTTTAGATTAGAACTTTGTAATTCACTTATTAAACAGTAATAACTTGATCTCTAAAAAAGTATCTCTTCTCATAATTTTTAACTAGAAACGTCTCAAATACTGAAAACCTAATTTTAAGCGTCGAAAGTATGAGTTTAAATGGAAGGGAATTCAATGTATTTCACTTTTAACGTCAGTTTCTTCTTTATTTTTTACCTTCACTTCCACTGCTACAAAAAAAAAGCATTCAGAAAAGGAGACCTTGGAAAAAAAAGGGGAAATTTTGAATCAGAAAAGGCAATTTTTCCTTTCTGTAATTTCTACTTTATATATTTTGAAGGTGAAGGTTATTTGAAGTATCTGTGTGCGCGTAGTATTTGTTTATTTATTACCGTGAAGGTTTGTGAATTTTATGGCTTCTTCAACTGCGATTCAATAGAATTTCTCAAGAGTTCTCACAATTTTCGATTTCTACAGGGTCTCTTAAGTAATGTTGAAAAACTAGATGCAATTGCACAAAATATAAACTATTTATTGCCTGGAATTTATTTGGAACGCTATTCAAGAAAACGAATTGTGATAAAAAAAAAGATTTAATAAAATTAATGTAGATTCAAACTTCTATCAAGAAATATCACATCTTGAGAATGTTTTGAGTTTTTTTCGCCCCCCATCTTATATTATCTTCAAAAATCTTGTCTTAATTATAGCAAAGATAATGGGCACACATATAGAAAAAATATTTACCGCCCAAAACCGGCGTTTAAATCTAAAAATTGAAACAATGAAGAGCGTATTAGTAAAAAATATATTTCAAAGTATTTTTCATTCATTTTCATCGAAATTACAGGAAAACTTTGTACAGAAATCAAATCAATCTATAAGAAAGTGCAATGTTATTTAAAATTAATTTGTTAACGAATCAATTTATTTATAGCAATGCACACATGAGGAGACTAAATTTTATGAAAACTTATTAAAGGCAGATTCACACATATCTTTATTTATAAAGCAGCTATAGACTTTAAGTCAAATTTTGAAGTGAAGTAATATTTTTTCTCGGTAGTCGTATCTGTAGTAATATGGAATAGTGAAGGAATTAATTAAATGAAAAGAAAATGAGCGTTAAATTTACATACTATTAATTAAAAAGATTTTTTTTTTGAATTTTTGAGAAGAATAAAAAAAAAAATTAGTGCAGTAAAAAAATAATATTTGTGTTTCAAAATTATTGAGGTAAAACTCTAGAATATCTATTAAACTATAATTAAAAATGTAATTTAAATTTTGAAAAACTTTTTTTGGAAATATTTATGGCTGAAAATGTAGCCATTTGCTTAATTTTTAGCTTTAGATCCAACGGTCTGTACTAGAATGCATAGAATAGTGTCTTTAGAATGATTTCTGCAAGAAGTATATCGCTTGATGAAATTTTTTGATAATATCTATCCTATACGCATTGTAAATATTAATAAATACTTATGAATATTTATTAATATAATATCCATATAATAGAACAATGCTTAGAAATGTCGTATTCTAAAATTTATTCATTTTTTCCAGAACAAGATTAATTGTAAATTCCCAAATTATTGCCAATTTTTATAGTAATTTAAATCAGTTAGAACGATTAAAGCGCGATACAAGCAAATAGCAGACGATAACTGCACTAAAATTTATGCTGGAAAATAATGAATAATATCTTCAAGAAAAAAATTTATAACAACATTTAATTTTAAACCAAAATTTAACATAAATTTACATTTATTTCTTTTTTAAAAAACAGATTCACAAAATAATAATAATAATAATAATAATCTATTTTTGGTTTTATTTTTCAATTATTCAGTTGCTATTTGTAATTTATTTTTCATTCTTATGAAATTTTTATATTTGCAAAGTTATTTTATTTGCTATTTAATTCACTTATTTTAAATAATTACTTTCCATTGATTAAATATTTGATACTGAAGCAAACAGTTACAGTTGCACGTGTTTGCAGATAATCAAACAATTAATATACAAGTTTTTTAAATTAAATTTTAAATAATTATAAATTGATTGCATTTTATACACATATGTTAATAAAAGGCAAAATCTACACAAAAAAAGTTCAAGTAAAATTTTTGTAACTTTATAAATGTGTCGAAAACAGTCCCAAAATAAAATATGACTAAAAGAAATTGCGGAAAAGACCGTGCGATTTATTATATATAGAATGCATTTCTGCTTAATAAAGTATTACGGGGGTATTTATAAGTTATTAAATGAAGCGTTAATTTGGAGATTACTTTATATTTAATTTTTAAAAATTAATTTATCTATTACCTGCTTAATAAATCCCATTCGTATTAGGCAGTTTGTTGATATTTAAAAGCTAAGTGATAAAACTTTTACAATATAAATACCAACTTTCGATATGTATTAGTTCCATCTTAGTAATCTCAAGCTTTGTTATGTAACCATACTTTTGTTGTTTCTTACTCGCGTATTATTTCTTCTTTAAATTTTGAAATACTATAAACTCAGAATCCGATTTATTACTATCTCAATCCTCTTTTCTTTTTTACATTCTTGAAGGATTTCACTACATCAGATTTGCATTAAAAAAGCCCAAACAAATAAATTCCACCACGTAACTGGTATTTGTTGGTCTTTTAAACCTATTTATCCTTTTAAAAAAAGATTACAAAAGGGATATCTTTTTCAAAATGGAAAACATTCCTGTACGCTTCAATAAAATAGCAACTATTAGCCAATCTTGATCTTAAAAGATATCCCTCCCCCCCCCCTTTTTTTTGTGTTCTATTCCTATTTCCAATTCAAGCGTTCAGCAATGCTGAAAAGTTATTCTTTTGAGCCTTTTAGAAACGTATTTGAATAGAAGGATTTAAAATTATTCCATGGTTATCTCAGCCTCTTTCACTTTCACTACCGTAAAAATCAGGATGCAAGAAAATGAAAAATTCTATCCTGAAAAGAAGGGAAGAATTCTGAAGAGGAAAGAGTAAGATTTTTCGAACTGCAAATCCCACTTCAAATTTTATACTACTTCATGATAATTTTTTTGCAAAAAGTGTATGCGTGTATGGCATTTTTTTTTTATTTTTTATTTTTGTGCATGTCTAAGTGCTGTTTTTGAATCTCTGGATTTCTCGAGCTGAGATTCTGTGAAACGTCTGAAGTAAGCACTACTTTTCGATTTCTAAGAAAGGTTTGTAAAGGGAATTCGAAAAACTTGGTACTTGCGAAGAGTGTATATATTTATTTATAGTTTGATGGGGTTTTTTTTGCGATGGCATTCAAGAAAATAAATTGATACAAAATTTTATGAATATGATGAAAATGCTGGAATTCTTGAATCGTAATTTGCAATGAGACAGGTTATTAGATGAACTTCTCTTTTAACTGGCCAATACGCTTGGTAGTTTTTTGAAAAATAGTGTTTTTTCGGAGAAAATATTTAGATACGAATCACATACTGATTACATATGAACATTTTTCAAAATTTTGAAGTAACAGAGGGTTATCCTTCTATGGCAACAATGCAAGTACCACACAAATTTACAAGATGGCGCTATATGACATTGACAGCATGAGAACATATAGAAAAAGACTCTACTAGTTATAAAAGTGTGTGTGTGTGTGTGTGTGTGTGTGTGTGTGTAAACTTAAAAAAGAAAACCTTATATAAATATAAAATTTGTTCAAGTCGTAAGAGCCGTTTCCACGACACATGAAATATATATATATATATAAATTCCCTAGAACTGTAAACCTTGCTTACTTTATTGGGAAAAGGCATCCTAGTTGTATTATAATAAAATATTAAGCGTTGGATGTTAGAATGAGATAAGAAAAGGCCCTTATGAACAAAAAATTTAATTGAAGGGATTCACAAATGACAATCATTTGCATTAAGTTACTATTCTATACTACACAATGATGTACGATGCAATAACCATGTATATAACTAATCATATACGTTACGCATTATGAGCATCAATGAGATGTAAATCAAGTAGTCATGAACATCAATCAGCAAAGTATGTACATCAAGCAATCGTATACGGCAATAGTCATGCATATCAAGCATCATGTATACCAAGTGCAATACAGCAAACATGAATATCAATGATCATATACGGCAAGCAATAAGAGTACTAATGAGCATGCAGATCAAGTAATGATAAACATCAACATGTATGTACATTCAACAATCATATAGGGCAACCGTCATGCATAGAAAACGCATGTCAAGGGCAGTCATGTAAGTCTGGCAGTCACTGGCTCTCCGACCTACCTGAAGGCACACGGATAAATAATGCCGAATGATCATACCGCCGCAACAGCAACATTGACGGGAACTGTGGTTAAGTCCTAAAGATCATCACGTACAACCCTTCCCGGTCACGGTACAACCCTTTCCAAAGGACTACGTCCCGTCATCGATGGGAGGAGCCAGAACCCCACCTATTTATGTACCCACCAGAGTGGCGAGATGCAACCACCATACCGGAAGCATCTCATCCTCATTTCGAGGTGCCCTCCGGGGTTTAGAGCAGTCATGTAAGTCGGCTTATGCATCAAGCAATCATGTGCATCAACAATTATACACATCACGCAGTCATGTGCGTCAACAATTATATGCATCGAGGAATCATGTGTATCAATCATTACATACACCAAGCAATCATGTGCAACAACAATTACATACACCAAACAATCATGCATATTAAGCTTCATGGCAGAAATTCGCCAGTTTCACGCGTATCTTTACGTGTTGTAGAGTTCTTGTTAAACATAATGAATTGAAGGGAAGGACATTTAGAGAATGGAATAATATTCGTTATAAAACGTTTCAAAAACATTAAAATTAGGTTGTAGTCGAAAATTGAACCAGAGGAAGAATGTTATGAATTCCATCCCCTGGAGTGGCTCTTAACTAGGATTATTTAAAATCGGTTGACCAATGGTTAACGAATCACTCGCTAGCTCTTAAAGGTTAAATAAATAAAGCAAAGAAATGAAACGACATAAAATAAAAAAAATGAAATCAAAGTTAAAAAAATATTTTGAAATCTTATTTTTTTCTCCTGACATTAACTTTGCCTAATAAGACAGAGACCACATAAATAAAAACAAACAATTGGAAAAGAAGATGTACTAAGTAAAAAAAGAATACACAGAAAAGTATTGAAATTAGAAAGTTTGCTGCAAACGATGTTATTGAAATATAAATTGTATAAAAATAATTTTGTGATTCTTCATTTCCTAATTTGACTAACTACCAAATCAGTGGAAAAGTGAAACCTCCATCATCGGATCAGAAAAAGAAATCTTTGAACTCATCAGAAGAATTGATTAAAAATCAATGAAAAAAAAAGATATTTTGATTATTTTTATTTTAAATTTGAGAGATATTTTAAATAACAACTGAAAAAAAATTATCAATATTAAATTGTTGGGTTGAAATACTTTAGCATTAGTTATTAAACTATTTTGAAAAAATCAATGTCTTAAAAAAAATTTCAAAAATCAGTAAATTTATGTGTAAATGTAAAACAAATTTCTGTAGAATGATAATTGTATTTTCTCATTGAAGAACTTATCTTTTTTTTTTCTATAATCATTAGAAACGATACTATGGTCAAATATATATACACGAAAATACTCTAAAATATATAAAGGGTTAAATAAAGAGAATTCTACATTAACATTTGAACTTCTGAGGTATTGCGTTAACATTTCCCCTAACTGTGTAATAAATTTATGGCTCTAAAGACGATAAATTTATAAAAATAGCGTACAGTCTCGCGCAAACGATTCCTTTTATATATTTTTTTGTTGTTGTTTTACATTTACCAATTTTATAAACTAAGTCTTTGTTTTGTACTTAAATTCCTTATTTCGCCACCTAATATTTTTCCAGTTAAAACTTAAACCACTTTTATAAGGTTTCCACAAAAAGGTAGAGTTCGCTGTTTTTTCTATGAATTCGTATAACCATTGTTTGAGAATATTCGCGGTAACATGCAATAGTGTTCTAGTTAATAGTGAATAAATTTTCCCTTGATGTTTTTAGATTTTATATTTGTTTCTAGTTTTAATCATAGTTTAGTAGTTATAAAATCCACCCGTGTTGTTCCTAGTTTTAACTATTACTTTATTACTATCGTTTACAAGGTATTTATTCTGCGTTGTTACTAGTTAAGAGTGTGTTTTACAGAATTTTCTTAGATTCTGATATATTTTTATAGAGTTGAAAAAAAAATTCCTTCGCATTCTTTTTAATTCATATTTTTATCTTTAAAGAAAATAGTCTGCAAATATTATCTAGTGAGTTATTATCATATTCTAATAGGGTTTTTTTATACCTTCTATTCTATGATATTTAATTAAATCTTCGGCTAATTTCTATTTTGATGCATTATTTCTAGTTTTGTTAATTTTTTTAATTTTAATAATTAAAATATACACATTCATCCTGAACTTTAAAATATTTTGAATATTTTTATTAAGTGATTTACAAATTAGAGGAAGAATTTTAGTTTTTAATTGTTCAATAAATTTTTAAGTTATAGAGCAATTAATAATTATATCATCAATCGAAAAATAGTGTTTTTGAAAAATTAGAGAATAATTTTTCCTGTGTGTTTGGAAGGCATCTGCAGATAAAACTAATGCAGAGAATGAAACGAAATTTTATATACAGATTATGGAAGGTGTGGAGAAATGTAGTTCCGCGCCCCTATAAAAATTGTCTATGCAATATCTAATCAAGTAAGATCAACACATTGAATCTTTAATTCTTAAGTGGGCAAATAAAAGAATATGAATTCGTGAATTTCATACAGCATATCATTCATTTTCTGTATGTGTATTTTTTTATTAGTCAGCTTTAACCCTCTGACTGCTTAGTTTTTAAAAATCACTACGATTTTAATTAGAATGCGATGCACTCTCTTTAAATGCGAGGTTTGGAAATATTTTTCAAACAAAGTCAACTGATACTGTATGTTACACAATAATAATATGATATAATAAAAATCTGTAATCGCAAAAATAAACACTCTAAGCTGCGAAAAACGCGGGATACCAACTCGCGGAAATAGCGGGATACGCAGCTAGAAGGTTAATGGAATTTCCGTAATCCATTTACAGTGCGTTCTTTGTAATTATTGATTTCATTTCTTTTTTCGATCCGATAGTGCCGAACCGATAGTTTTTATTACTATTTTTTTGCTATGATTTTTTTTTCGGAATATATTTTCCTATACCTTCCATAGTCTGTATAAAAATTTGGTTGCATTAATTTTAGATACAGACGCCATCAAACCAAGAATGTAATTTTATTATCATTTGGGAACATGGTCTTGTTTTGGTTTGAGGTTTTTAAAGCTTCAAAATGCGTAGGCAAGAAATTGGTGATGTATCGCTTTTAATCATCAATTTTTCGCTTTTAGGGTTATTAGAAAATAATGCAGATGGTTGTCACATTTGGCGATTTATCGCCAACTAAAATTACAACTTGATTTCCAAATTATTCATTCTCCGAATTCTTACGAATTGTCTTAATTAATTTAAGTCATTAACCAGTTTAAACCGGTTTGAAACAATCACGAGACGATCAGATTACGCATGCGTCGATATTTAGAAAAACAATGGTTTTGTTTCCATCTAAAAATCGGTCGAGCTCCAAAACTTTGTTTGCCAGCTAGAAAAATTGAATGAAAGTTTCAATATATATATATAGAGAGAGAGGGGGGGGGGGATAGAGACCAATAGAGAAGTTTCGTGATTGTTTCAAACCGGTTTAAACTGGTTATCTCCGTGAGGATACATTATTTTATTATATTTTCAGAATTTGAATATCAATTTATGAATTAATTTAATTTAATGCTGAATTGACATCAATCATGTGTGGCATCAATTACTATAGAAATGCAAAAAATGTTGATTCCAAGAATCCATGATTTTCGTAATTATGAATAATAAATTGAAGGTTAAATAGTAGGAAATTAATTTAATTTTCGACTATTGTTTTAAAAGATGCTTTTATTAAATTTATTTATATATTTCTACTGAAAGATTGCATATAAGTGATATCCTCTGCACCATATTTAATGAATGTCAGTTTTTATTCTCTTTTAAGCAGTGAAAATACAAAAGATTTTATACTGAATTTTTAATATTGTTTCTTCATTCCCTAAGTGGTATATTAAGAAATAGGACTAAGATATTGCATCTTTCTTCTTATTAATGTAAATTTCTGCTAAAATGTAGGCTAATTACATGTCTTCTGTCGTAATAAAGATCTCGAATTTATGGAACGTGAGGATAGTTTTTAATTCACCCTTGGATTTTCTTTACACTACACCAGTTTTGCACACATTTTCATTTCTATCCTTCTGATTTCACTAATTTCAGAGATATCGAATTTTCAATTCCAAACTTCCAATTTCGAGAGATACCAAAAAATAAAACACTGCCATAGCCTGTAGCTCAATCACTGAACTGATTTAGCCAATTAATTCCACTATGTTGCTTGCATAGCTAACCAATCAAAATGCTCTACACTTATTGTGCAACTGTAATTTACATTCTTTTGAAGCGATAAGATGGAATTCATGAAAGTTGCTTGATCTTGTCGTATAGATGAAGTTAGCGTAGATAAACCATGTGTTAGTTAAAGATAACACTCGTTGAGACTTTATTCAAGGAACTAAACCTCACATCCAGAAGACGAAAATGACTCGAATCTTCCTGATTTAGAAAGATACAGAAATTATAAGAACATTCTAGAACAAACGTGAAATAACAGAAAGTAAATCAAACACAAAACAATTTTTTAGACAACGTGCTTGCGAACTGTCGCATTCAGTTCATAACATTGAGCTATTCAGTCTGCGCCAAGTTAGAACAAGTTTCGTTACAATATGATCAAATTAATACTATTAATATCGCAAATTAACAACCAGTGGTCTTTTGTGGTTAATTAAAGAAGGATTTTTTAAGACACATTTTTGTAATATAATAAACAGTAGATTTTTTAAAAATCCGTTTTCCATCTCTTGATTTTGAAAGTATTTTTTTTTCTGAAACTCACTAACAGGTGGCTCACTGGTAAGAAATCAAAATCTAATTTAACTATCAACTAATAAAAAAAAGTTTGGGAAATACCAAATAGTATACTGTAATTGAAAATGCACAAGTGTACAAAATTTCTTCACTTAAACACACAAGGAAGAGAGTGAGAAGTCTGTAACAAGATCTCATCTTTTTACATATCCAGCAAGTTAAATTAAATAAAAGTTTTCGAAAAACAGAAACTGCATAAGCATCTGTTTCAAGATAAACCAAATAATTTCAACAACACCGGAACACGAGAGTTAAATGTTTTCCCCTGTGAAATTCTAAACCAAAGAGTAATAACAAAGAATTTTCATTATAGAAACAAATCCAGTTTCAAGATTTAACTCGACATATTCATTTCTTCGTTTCTATAAAATATTTTCTTCCGGACAAAGTTCGAAAATCTTATCTGTTTTTTTTTGTTTTTTTTTTATTGTGATACTCGTGAAATGTAAAACGACAAAAAGGAAGATTTTATTCTTTTCTCAAAAATACAAACCCGTTTTCTATTAATTTTATAGATTTTTTTTAATCTTTTGTTATTTCTTTGCTACGGCAGTTTCCAAGGAAGAAAGGAAATTAAAAGGGATCCACTTCATATTTCTGTTCTATTAGATTTTGAAAAGTTTTGAAAATTTTACTGTAAGAATTTATTAAGAAAAGATTTTATTGAAAGGATGTACTTATATTTTTGTTTATTTTTTTTCTTAGATCGTTTGACAGTTGTCTGAAAAATTAAATGTAATATAGAAAATGACGCATATTGGTTTCACCAACAAGTTTTCAATTTTCCTTTGTTTTCGTTCTTTTGTCCCATTTCTGAGATTTCATGCATTTAGACATATATGTATATAATTTACAAAAATAAATAAATTTTTAAAAAATAAAAAAGAGAAATCAAGTAATTCTGTATATAGCGAGTAAAACTCTTTGCTCGCAGAATGCAACGGCTGATGCTATCAGATAGCAAAGCAGACATAACTGCGAAGTTTCTAATAAGAGGTATCAATATCTTTAAATCTTTTAATACAGATTTTATTATATTTTAATTAAAGTGTATACTTTGAAAGTAACTCCCCAATTAAATAGATTATTGAACATTTCAGCAGTGAATGAAGACAAAAATATTTTACATCAGAAATCGCTTAGTAATTTTTTTTAAAAATTACTAAAATAAAAAAATTGCAAGAAAATAAAATTTATTTTACTGAAAATCTGAATTTTTGTTACATTTCAGAATGGTGTAAAAGTGATTTTCCGAATTAAATATTTTCTAAAATGTAAGTTGAAAGTTGTTCAAGAAAAACATTGAAATATGAAATAATTTTATCTGAAATAAAATTTAAATTATAATTTTCTAAAATCCTTTCTGAAAAGGAATATTCTTATCAAAAAGCAAGTAATTATCAAATTCAATAACTCTTCGATCAACGGTCCCTACTATAGAATGTTTTGTACGATTTTTTCATCATACAATTTCTATATAGTATCACAATCAAAGAAAAAACTATTGCTGAAATTATAGTCTAATCATTCAGATATTGTACCATAGATATTCAAAAAACAATCCTCAATTTTTATTTAAAGAAATGACGTTAATAAAAAATAAATTAAGAAAGAAAAATATAACATGAAAAATATAATTTATAAATTTAAAATGATGCAAAATGTTATAAAAAATAATAAAAATCAAGTGATAATAAATTAAAAAGGGCAATTTTTAACTCTATTCAAATGCACGAAACCCACCAAAATACCTAACCAACTAATTGGTCAAGTTGTTTTTATTTTCTTTTTACACATGTAATACTACTAAAAGTTAATTATTAAAACAAGTAAAATTAGAACCGTACAACAATGCAATTTAAGGAAAAAAAAAACAATAACTATTTTAACGTTTCATATTAAAAATGTTTCTCCATAATCGTTCATCAACGGCAATCTTCTTTCAATTATGATTATCATTTTAAGCTCAAATTCACAGTTGGCAATTGAAACAATAATTTCACTTCATTTTGGAACAAATAATTTTTCACAAAAGGATTAAAAATAATCAAACGATTATTTATTTTTCAAATAAATTCCTTAAACAACAATGTTGAGAAGACTTATCTAGCTCAATTTAATGTTCATGGATTTAAATATGTCTCACATTCGGGTTTTTTTTTTTTTTTTTTTTTTTTTTTTTGTTACAGATGTGACAGCTGTTAAAAGTAAGGAAAATTCAGCGTGGCATTGCACTGCGAAAGTTGTTTAATTAACACGCTGGTTGACAAGATAAACCAAATTAAATCTATCGTAGTATAAGCATAATTATAACTTCCTTATCTAGAGAGATGTGATTCTAAACAGCAGGAAATAAGCATGAAAATCCATGCGCAACAACCTGAAACAAATCTCTGTCAGGCTTGTTAGAATTAGGAGGAAAAAAAATAATAATAAATCAGAAATGCTGAACTCAGTTATACGCCATTTTTGCCCATTATTTTATTTTGATAAATCGATACAAAGGGATATATTTTCTTCGACAGTTTTTTATCTTCTCATTTACGACGTAGGCTAAAAGAAATAATCGTCAAAATATTTAATATCGAGATTTTTATGAATTTACAGGTTTCAAACCCCCGCGAATGCCCAAAACTCATTTTCAGAATTATATTATTCTGGCGATCTGTAAGTTAGTCAATGCACAAGATATTTTCAAAAAATATTTGAGCTATACGGATGAAGTTTCTTCGGGTGTTTTTAAATCAAATATATATTTTTTTATTAAATTTTGAATACAATTCATTTTTAGGAAGTTCGTCTGTCTGGTAACTGGTATACGCGACAGTTACAAAGCGTTAATGAATACTTTTAGCGTTAAATTAATGAAATTTAATGCAACTAAAGCGTGATTTTAAATCAAATTTTGGACCAAATTCGTTAAGGAGTTGACTTTCTGTATATTTGAAAATTTACATGTATTTAATTATGATAACTTAAAAATTCAACGACTTGCATAAAGGAAATTTGGCATGTAATCTCTTTTATTAAAATCGTAATTCTTAATCAAATTATGATTGCTATCTGTCGAAACAAAGTATTCGAAATCCATATTCGTTCCCCCCCCCCCCCCCTCTACACTTGAAAAAACAAAATGTTGTCTAGAGACCCCGAAAATAAAGTGGAAGCATTCGCATAGCTCATGACTTTGTCGAATGTCCACAGCTTTATGTCGCGGGGTGGGGTGGGGGGTAATACCGTTATTATGGAGTATGCCAAAAAGTTCTCAGAGATCACTCCTGCCGTTTGAAATGGAAAGAATCTTTGCCTCTAATGCTTTTAAAGATGTTAATGCATTTATTCCTATGATGCAAACAATTAGTATTTCCTGTTAAGCTTTGAATAAAATGAGTTATTTAATATTTCAAAGCATATATCATCAGAAAAAAAAATGTTTTACATGAAATTTTTTTCCAAACATTCAGAAGGACAGCAAAAAAATTATAAACACTAAGCCAAGTGTAAATTTTTAAAGTTTAGTCTCTTTATGTTATAAAGAAATGATTTCAGACAAAATTTAAAAAATATTTATTTCATATGATATGTGAATTTCATATCTCATAAGATCCCGAGATGCATCATTAATGGCTTTCTACACCCCCATCGCCTTCCATTTTTGAGCGATATCATAAAATAAAACTATGGCAGTATCCTTTGTCCCAACAACTGGATCAATTCAGTCAATTTTATTTGTCAATTAATTTTATTCCTTTGCAATCATAGCTCACCAATCAGAATTTTCCATGTTTGTTGTGCAAATACAATTTGAAATGATATTTTCATTCATTCTGATACGATGTATTTCATCAAAGTTGGTTAACATGACTAAATTTATGCAATAAATATAGCAGACAACAGCTATCGTCTCGGGCAGCTAACATAATTACACTAGCTAACATCTTGTTACATAAATATTCTTTATCAATTGGGGGGGGGGTCCTACAATGGCTTACTTTTGACATATATATCTGCTCTGATATTGTTAGCTATCACTTACAGATCTTATTCGTAGTAAAGCCACCGATCTATTTGATGAAAATACCTCTCCCATTCCAAACCAACAAAACGATGGGCTTCAATCCAGCGGGGAATCACCTTCGCTGAATAATCCAGGCACGCAGCCTCCCTGATTAATGCCTCCAAATGGATGAATAATTTCCCTCCACACCTCCCCTTGGCAGAGCTGTCTGCTGCAGTCGGTGGTATCGGAACAATCAGCATCACAAGGGAATGTGAGAGGGAGGGATGGAATACTCCCCCCCCCCACTGATTCTCTACGAAATGTGCTTCTGCAGACGATAGGAGCTGTCAAAGGGATTGGGGAGAAATTGCCTGCGCCAAATACCCCTTCCTCGGAACGTAGTAGGATTTAGATCCGTATTGATAAAGTGAGAAGCCTGCCTTGCCGGCGGAATTGATGTTTACGGAAGTTTTAAAAGAAAAAAGGGAATGAGAACTGAACTGGGATGCTCCAGTGTCGATTGGGACCGAAAATGAATTGGGGGATCTCTTTAGGAAAGTCTATTGTCTTATGGTAGTGTATTCCTCTGAAATCGATTCGTCTGGTGTGAATCTCTTTTGGAAAGTGTGAATTCCGAAATTCCGTGCAGAGGATTTGCGATTTTATCCATTGAACCATGGGATACATGGAACTTTCAACTAGTTTGATATCTTAAGACCACTCCATCTTAGAAATTATATGGATTCTATCCGGTTTGATATAACTGTAGATGGACTTGATTTTAAAAGAATGAAAAGATAAAATAATTATAAAAGTATATAATTGCATGCCTTGTTGAACAAAAACAAATGTTAAAAAACATGCGACAATACATAAAAATATACAACGGTAATAAAAAAAAAGACACTGGATTATTTCCTGAAATCAAAAATACTAAAAGAATAAAAATGAGAATGTAAAATATGAGTAAGAGTACAAAACATTCTTTTATGAAATATAAATGAAGAAATATTGCTCTATATGTGTACATAAAGGTTAAGAAGAAAACTATTAATCGAAAATGAGGAATTAAAGGAGGATGAAAGATATTCTGTGATTAGAATGCAAAGGAAATTAAAATTATTGCATTGAGTAAAAGTACAAAACGTTTTTAATGAAATATAAATGAAGAAATATCGCTCTATTTGTGTACACAAAGGTTTAGAAGAAAACAATTATTCGAAAATGAAGAATTAAAGAAGGATGAAAGATGTTCTGTGATTAGAATGCAAAGGAAATTAAAATTATTGCATTAAGTAAAAGTACAAAATATTTTTAATGAAATATAAATGAAGAAATATTGCTCTATTTGTGTACACAAAGGTTTAGAAGAAAACAATTATTCGAAAATGAAGAATTAAAGAAGGATGAAAGATGTTCTGTTATTAGAATGCAAAGGAAATTAAAATTATTGGATTAAGTAAAAGTACAAAACATTTTTAATGAAATATAAATGAAGAAATATTGCTCTATGTGTGTACACAAAAGTTAAGTAGAAAATAGATATTCGAAAATGAAGTACTAAAGAAGGATGGACGATGTTCTATGATTAAAGTACTAAGAAAATTTAAATTATTACTCAAAAAAAGTTTGTATTATTATTTTAAACTCAGTAATTTTTCATTATCTTCTATAAATTTAAAAATGTTAATGTTTCTTTTTCTCGAAAAAGGATTGCTAAGAACTCTTATGTCAAAGATTTTTCAGTGTGGATGTAGGATATTTTAGGTGCTAAGTAAGAGTTGCAAGATAAATGGGATCGCTAAATTCACGGCAAGCACAAAAATCATGTTCTAATAAGTGAAAATGATGAAAGAAACGGGCAATGTTCTATGACAAAAAGATTTCCCAGGAGCCCAAAAGATTTTGTTTAGAGGATTTAAGCGTTTATGAACAAATAGAACAATTTTTTTTCAATTACTCGATTTGATTTAATTAAAACGAATGGATCAAACTGGAATTCTGGCACAAAAACTAAGAAATGTTTCCCTGCATTTGAAAGGCGAAATTATTTGTAGTCCTTTACTGTCACTCATTGGGTGGATTATTTTTTTGTGACTTCTGCTGATGATTTAGTAATTTGGAGAATTATCCAAGAAAGATAAATGCATATAAAATAAGATGTTATTATATTAAAGTGTTGTTTATCATATTTTATTATATATTCTCAAACGCCGAGATTAAGACAGCCTCTTGACCAGCCATTAAATGGCCGAAATCGGGATTATGATCCCACAGAATACGTAAGCCTTCCATGCTTTTATCTATTCATCCTCTGTTCCATTTATCTCCAGTTGCTCCTTAGCAAACTTGAGACGTCTTCTTTCGTTCAAGACAGACGGTAAAGGCTTTCTAAATAATAGGCTGTTGGCTTCCATAGCCCATACGGTGTACTGTGTGTAGTACAATTCATTCAGATGCTTTCGCAATAGCTTTTTGTTTAAGATTCCTCAGAATTTGAAGTACGGTAACTTTATTGTTGGACAAGACAGCTCTAGCAATTCTCCTTTCAAGTCCAGCATTCAAGTGCCTGCATCGACTACAAACCTGCAACATTAATAACTGTTGCTTTCGAACACTTCACAAACACAATCGTTTTGATGATACTGGTCCCGATTCTTCGAGCGCCTTCTATCACCTCGCCTTACAAATTAATTTAAATCACTTTTCTTACCTTTGCTTCACAAGCAACACAGTCCAGTTGATATTTCACTTGTCCTGTATTCCCTTTTTATAACTATCTCGTCCGCCAGGGCAGCAACGTGAAGTTATGGCCGATATGCACATAGGTGTCAAGGGATTATAATGATTTGGCCAATTAGTGGGTATGTTTCAAGTAAAGCAGAGAATTTTTTATTAAAGCAATATAGGAAAACTTCCATGGGAGCGCAACTACTAATATCGGTTGCTAATCAAAGAATTACGTTATCTTTTGAGAAACTGTAAACATATGATTTATGACAAAGAAGAGTAACAGATCAATAGAGCTTTGGGTTTGCAAGTATCATGTTACAGACAGACACTATTCCAAAAAGATATATTCGTATTTAGAGACTTCTAAAACTTTAAGAAATCTTCAAAATCCTAAGGATGAAAGGATGATTTCTTCTCTTTTAATGTAATTTATATACGAGGAAATAAAAATGCAAATAAAACTTTTACAATTGCTACGACTTACTTTACCATGATCTAAATGCATGTAAAAAATTTTATGATGATTAAAATTACTGCCTATATCAGTTAACTTAATAAAGTTCTTTTTTTATCTACATCTGAATGGCTAAACACAAAAGTACGGCGACTTTTATCAAGTGGTAACTACCTTCATCTACTTAACTAAATGAAACTTTCTCCTGCGTTGACTGCTCTTAACTTTCTCAACAGAATGAATCTTTGTTCATTACATCTGGAGCGAGTAATATCCCGCAGAAATCCTTTGATCCTATTGGTTGAGAGACTATCAAATCGGGCGTAATTCCGTCTTTCGCCGAATGAGCTCCTTTGTTGAGAGTGGATTAGTGCGACACTCACTCACACACGACCGGATCGCCCATTTTTAAGTGAAAAGGCTTCTCTTAATAGATTTAAGGCGGGCGGTGACTTAATCTTTCGAACAAACTGTTGTTGAAGACAATAACCGTTAGGGGAAACTTTTCAGGATCACTAATGCGAGATTTTTCTAGTTCAAGAAGTTTCCAAAAATTCTTTTTGAATTTTTATTGAAGAAAGTAAAGAGTTGGTTCCAAAAATGTTTCTTCGGATTTTCATTTTTTAAGTTTACAAGTAAAATGAATGTTTTGGCTTAATGAAGTAAAAAGAATCATGGTTCTGTGAAAAAAGAAATTTTACAGAATAAATTATGATCCAAAACAATGAAACTAATCCTTTTGCCAAAAGTAATGGAATTAGTAGAATTATTTTTCTATTTTAGAACAAATTTATAGACATGGATTTAGTAGAATTTTGTTTGTGTGATTTAACAGAAATTAACTCTTTTTTTTTTAAGAAAAAAATTAAAATATTGTTTTTACAATCTGTCAGAAACGAACCAAAAGGGAAAGAAATCGTAAAGTTATTTGTAAATTAACTTCTTTTGGACATTTGGAAAAAGTTATTTGTTATCCTCTATTCATTTTCCAAATAAAAAAATTAGTGGAACTATTTCTGATATACCAGAATTTATTTAGTTTTCTCCAAAAGAAAATAAATCGTTAAAATTATTTTTGATTTACCAGAAATGCATTCTTTTCGCCTAAAGAAAAAAATATTAGTCGAATTATTTTTGTCATTTACTATTTTTACTTTCTCGTATGCGTAGTACGGAGAAAATATAGTAATCATCAAATAATTCGAACTTGAGATTATAAGGAATTTCCGCTTTTTAGACCTTTCTAAGTTCGAAAAACACATTTTTGGAAAATATCCGTCTGTCTGTGACAAAGTAACTCAAAACCGCTTTGAGCAAGACGGCTGAAATTCGGTACATGGTCTTTGCACTGAAATTAGAAATTCGCAGATTTCTTTAAAATTTTGAGTAAAATCTGATAAGAACAAGGCCGTCTGTCCGACTGTTTGAATAAAAGTTAACCCTATAAACCAGGAGAGCTAGATAGATAAAATTCGGTGCACAGATTTAATATCTGTAGGGTAGACAGCAGTCAAATTTTGAGCCAAATGCAGCGAGGATTCACCATTTGTACTTTCCGAAATATGTAAAAGCGATCAAAAACGCGCTGATTTCAATATATCACGGGATTTTGTGACGACAAGTGCAGTTTTGTGTCAAATTTTGGCTTCAATCGATTGATAAAAACGTGTCTAAATCACAAATTAGTAACTGCAAACCTTGGATTTATCGCCAAAAAACCTCGCCAAGGATGACACGCCAAATTCAGTCAAAATAACAAATTCACGCCAAGAGTTAATATTTCGTAACTATTGTGCTCCAGTGCCATGTAAGGCGTTCTCAAGGATAACACCTTTGTGAAAGCAAAAGCGAGAAAGTTTTTGGGAGACTTCCCCCCCCCCCTTTTTTTTTCAAAGAGAAATATGATTTACATGGCTTAAAGAAAAAAACTTGCGGAAGTATTCTTCCTTGAATTTTCCCATATGATTACTGAATAAGATTCATTCGATATTTAGTTTCTTAGCAAAGTGAAGGGAAACATGATATTTTGAACCACTAACCATTTACTGATGGCATCCAACATTTCATAGAAATTTATAGTGTTTGTATCAAGGCTACTTACAAAAATTATATTAAATAGTTAGCTGAATTTTTGAGTTATAACGTATACGTAAACACGAATAAGCGTACACATGATGGACAGTAAACCAATAAACGGAATTAGTTCAAAATTCGTTACAGATGTGATTTTGGCTTTCAAATCTAATATAAATATGATAATTTTTACCCATCTAACGTGTTGCATGTATGAGTTATAGTGTTTTTTTACCTAAAAATATACTGACAGATTTTTTTAAAAATGAATTCAGTTTAAAACATTTGAAGATATTTATAATTTCTGCTTTAAAAGACCACATACCTAATTTTCTTCTTTTTCAAGTATCGTAATCACAAACAAGTTGATATAATTCCAAACTATAGACAGTTAACTCTTTGATATAGTTAATCTAAATTTCGATACAGATAAACATTCTTAATGTACAAAGTACAAATTTCAAATAATATTTATCCTATTCCAACATTTTCATTTGTTCAAAAAAATCCAGAAACCCTTCTCAGTGTCATTGAAGCTCCAGGTGTTATGACGGCAACCTAGATCCTCGCCTCGCCTCGCCTCATAAATTTTCTTTTGTTGAACTCAAAACTTTTCTGCCTATCTTCAAAAAGTAGTGCAAGAAATACTATTCTGTAGACGAATGGTTTATGCATGAGTTCTTCGGTCGTACTTGACACCAGGCAGTCTATTGTTATACATAAATGCAGTAAGGAAACTTGTTATAGTTCCTTAGGGCTGGATGTTTTTATTATTTTTTAACATTGTCGTTATTTGGGGAGAACTGTATTTACTTTTAAATTTCTCTTTCATATTGAAATCATATTCTTATCTGTGTATGATCCTCTCTCATTGGAGTGCTGGTAAATAGTTACATGGACAAATTTTTCTCAGCAGAGTTTATAATTTTTGACGTTGCAATATTTCTCCGCGAAAAACTCGAATGCAGAGAGCCTCTTTTAATAAACGAACTCGCTCGGATTTTCATATATGGAATAATAAAAATTGTTTCCTAAACTGCTGTTATTTCACGGATACCTTAGAATTCGATATATAAATCTCAGTAGGAAATTGCGAAAAGATATCCATTTACACGATATGTGAATTTCAGTTTGACATGATGAAAAAATTGGTATCGGGAAAAATGTGGCAATAATTAAGTTTGTAAAATTATAAATTTGATTTTGTTTTAATTTGATATAAACTGGTAATCAACTTTGGCAAATAAATTTGTTCTTAATGAGTTGGCATCTCATCTTTCAATCCCTTATTGGCAACATATGATAGATAATAATGCGTTTGAAAAAGTATCCGCGTACCAAAGTACAAAAGTATCCGAGTATCGCAACAAAGAATCCAAGTGATATTTGGATTCTTTGCTGCGATGTGGTTCATAATCATATTATTCCCTACCAATGAAATTATACCAGTCTCTGCTATTATTTTTTTTTCTTTTTTGAATATCTCTTTAAGTTGGTCATTCACGATCACTCAACGCCATGACAATTTACACCAATGGAGTTATAGAATTCCTGGCCATCCCATATTTTGTACACACGTTTTGCACATCATTTATGGTTATTTCACACCATGTCAATGGAGTTATTGTACGCATATCCGTTTAGGTCATTTATTCATGTTCGCACTACGTTCGCCATTGGAATTATAGCATTCCATACTTTTTCAGTTTTTCGCACATCCCTTTAGGTTAGTCACTCACGATGATGTCACGACATGATATCTATGTAATGGAGTTATAGAATTCCACGTCATTTCATTTTTTTTTTTTTTTTTTTTTTGCCTTCACGATTGCTTCACACTGTGCCAATGGAGTTAGAGTACATCACACATTTCTCACACATTCATTAAGACCAGGTATTCACAATCGCACATAAAGCTTCATTGCACCCTTTCAATGAAAGTGTTACTAGAATACACCACTTATAACTCCCCCACTCTATCCAAGATTATAACTTATCCCATTATCATTCAATAGGCTCTCTATCCTAACGAAAGGGATAAAAATAAATGAACAGGATTTCAGCATGGGTGGTATATCCAATCTTCCAATCCATGCTATGCCGATTCTGACTGATGTTTTGCATAGACAGTGGATTTTGTAGTGACACAACCTCACTGGCAAGGAACGGAGTAATCATACATGACCATCTGACAAGAAGTTCCATGTACATATCAAAAAGAATTCTGAGGGGAATTAATTGAAAAAGGGAATATACCTTATATAATGATATTTTAATATCTAATTTAATCTAAATTAATTTCCTAAATTTTTTTGCCTAATTCCGCCTATGTCGGGGTCATTCTAAAGTTTTCTCTTGTTTCCTGATACTATTCCCCGTATGAAGATGTATAAAAGTTACTGCGCAATCATTTCTACATATCAAGCGAAAATGATCTCTCCGTTGCCCTTGCCAAAGGTCAACACGTGTATTCAATCGCCACGTGGCCGGAATTCCATGTTATATAAGACTAGTGATCATTTGTTTCGTTCCTTTTCTTACTTCTGCTTTTGTTTCACGCTGTGGCCGACGTGCCTTGTCCCCGTCTCTACTTGTAAATAAATTGCTTTCCCGGAATGGATATTAAAATTAATTTTAAAATGTAAAATGCCTCATCTGTGTCTTCGAACCTGCATTCTGCTTCAAACAAAATAAGATTATATTTATATATATATATATATATATATATATATATATATATATATATATATATATATATATATATATATATATTAACATCGAACGAATTGCACATGAATTTTATTAGAAAATGATGTGACTGCAATTCGACCATAAAGTATTTATGGATTTTCTGTTTCCTGTAATTTTTAATCAAAAAAAGGCTACATTAATACTTTTTAAAATATGAATGAATATCTTCAGAAATGGGGAGAAATCTCATGCTTTAAGGTCAGATAGTTGCGTATGGATGTCCTCACTTTTCGGATCAGTCAGGATGCAGATGATGTAGAGGAAAGTTCATTGTGCTAGTTGGTTTGAAATATTCGAATTTTTAACTGGAGCGCCTCTGTGAGGTCCTATGAAAGGAAAACAGCTTTCTATAGGGGAAATCGTCAGTTTAAGGAAGCTACTATAAAATAACATGGCAAAGAAGTCGTTCAAGATATGCCACACTGAAGTAATTCCTCGCGAATGCCTTTTAATCTAAACCTGTGGAACTTTGCCACGAAACTCTAATTTGTTGTATTTGTTTTGGTATTTGGAGATTTATCGAGATGGGCTAGCAGTAGTCATGTCAGGATGACATGACTTGAATGACTTCGCTCATTGGTTCATTTTTCAGCCAGTTCCCTTAACCCTTTCTAGGGCCATGGGAAGTATGCTTCCCACCAAATTTATCAATCTTTGTATGAAATTATGTAGGTTGGCATAAGTTCAGACAAATTTTTTTAGAAAGATAGAAACTTAGATGCTTCAGTTCTTTATCTCAGATAAAATGATGTGTCTTGATTTGTTACTTAATTATTAATTAACCAAATTAATTAATGAATCAAATTAAATTTATCTAATTAGCTAAATGGTTCCCTTTTCTTATTCTAATTTCAAGCCTAAAAATATTTTAACATAATATGACTAGAAAAAATGGCCTTTTAAAGGTTTAATTGGTTCTTCAGAAGCTATCGATTCTTCAAGCAAGTATCCGCAGTGTGTAAATAGAGAACCAAATGGAAACTAAATTAAAGATAAGATAGTTTAAAAAAAGTGTTATATGTAAAGTATTCAGTATATGTAAAGTAAATTCAGCTAACTATTTATATGTAAAATTCTTATACAGACCAGAAACTTCTTACCCAGAACTTCTAAAAATGGCTTTTCGCAGAACGAAAACTTTGTTGATTAAAAAGCTTTCTTTTTTAAAGTACCGATATAAATCATGAGCTGAACTAATTGTTATTAACTAATTATCATTAATTGTTATTTTTTAGGCAAGTTTTTACTTTTTGTCTGCTTGGTATAAAAATAACTAACATACACTCATGTCCAAAATTAAGGTCACAAACATAAAATCTGAGAAAAGGGAAAAACTATTCACTGTGTAAATACGAAATTTGGCACAGAGGTACACTACAATGGAAGAAAGAACATAGACACATAACAACATGGAAAAGATTTTAATTTGGAATTAAGAAACAGGGTATATCAAAAAGTGTTACATTATGAATCAAAGATAAAGCATTTTTCTAGGGAAAAGTCTGTCTAATATGGAGTGTGACCACCTTGCACTGCTATACAGGCTTCACAATGAGTTTTCATACTGTTTATGAGGGTGTCAATAAATGCTTGGGGCAACAAAGCCCATTCTTCCAAAAGCGGGACTTTTAACTCTTGGAGGGTATTAGGAGGGGGGTTACGCTGTGCAATGGCTCTTCCGAGACCATCCCAAACATGGTCAATAGAATTATGATCCGAAACCTCGAGGGCCAGTCCATACGTCGAATATCCTCTTCCTCAGGAAAATCATCAATGATCTGAATTCAGTGTGGACACGCGTTATCGGCCATAAATATGAAGTCTCGACCAAAAGCCCATCGGAACAACCTCACATAGGCTTCAAGGATCTCATCTCTATAGAGATGTGCATTGACAGTACCCGCATCGAAGACGTGCAGTGGGGTACGACTGCCCAACATTATGCCACCCAAGATAAGGATTCCTCTGCCATCAAATCTGTCGATTTCTTTTACGTAGGAGGGATGATAGCGAGCTCCTAGCTCTTTCCAGATGAAGATTCGACGAGTGTCACTCTGTGTGGTAAATCTCGACTCATCACTGAAAAGAGCACGCCCCCATTCTTGCTGTGTCCAAGACTGCTGTGTTAGGCACCACAAGTAATGGTCTTTCTGTTGGATGCAGTCAAAGGGGCGCACTCAACTGGTCGCCGGGCATAAAGGGTCTTCTCTGCTAGACGTCTGTATACTGTTTGTTTGGAAATTCTTATTCCAGACGCAGCAGCAAGGTCAAGAGCAAGTTGAGGAGCCGTTGTCAGCTTATATCGTCGTACGCTTACTGCCAAATAGCGATCCTGTGCAGGCATCTTTGTTCTGTGACGGCCTTGGCCGGCCTTCCTGGTTACAGTACCATTGTTTGGAATTGATTCCACAACCTGGATACCACTTTCGATGCCACTTATAATCATCGAGCCACCTCCGCTTGAGACTGCCCAGCTTCAAGCCTGCCAACGGCTCCCCATCTCAAAGAATCCTCTAAACGATTATGAGAACTCATTCTCACAGGAAACATGTTAAATTTTTTGTTTTAGTTCAATATTCACAAAATTGCAGACAGAAGTCCCAGATACCTAAACGGTCTAATTTCATTAGTTCCTCAAAAACTAATGCTAAACAACATTTTTTCCCACAAGAAAGGTTAATATAGTGTTGCCGGTCCTTCACAATGTGTAAAATATAACTTGTTTAAATTTTACTGGTAGCCATTTAGAATTACTTTGAAAAACATTTTTGTGACCTTAATTTTGGACATCAGTGTACGTACATATACTTCTTTTCTAATCATTTTTAATTTAATATTGGTAAACACTTTAGTAGAAAAATGGGCGGCTTACGTAAATAGCTGATATATATATGAAGAAAAGATAAATTCTGTTAATTCTGCAATTAATTTTTCCATAATTTTTTTAAATAATAATGTGCATGATATTTCTGTCCAATTAAATGACATTCATGGACTTGCAATTTAATTCGATTGAATAAGGTTCTTTCTGGAATAGAGAACTAAATGAAGTTTTGTAACTTTATTATTCTTATTGTTGAAGAGGAAAGTTTTAAACATTCGTTTCATTTGATTAATTCAATATTTGCAAAAACGTATTTTTATAATAGATTTCTCAATGACTTTCACTGTTCTAGAATTTTGAAATTTTGTTCGTTTGGTTTCTAGATGACGATATTTCGCTTTAATATCTAAAGTTTGTCAGTTAAATTAAAATTTTTCTAATAATTTCAATTAAATTTTGATTTCATAAAGTGGCGCTATCTAGTTGCGATTTAAAAAAGAATTTAATTTCATGATTCCTTAATTATGTGAAACCCCGAATAATAAATTAACAAATATAATTAAAGATAATAAAATAAAGAAATCTACTTTTAGTACACTAATAGAAATTTATTATTCTTGATTCCTCTCAGATATAAGAAAATGCTAATTATAAGAAATTAACTACCATTAGTGATATTCATCGATAGCATTCCTCGATCGTGTATGACTTAAAAATAGGTTACTTCTTTTCCTAATAGCTATAAGTACTTGATCTCTTTATCTTTGACAAAACTCAATATCTGTTTGGGATGTCTAACTGAGATCACATCAAAGAACATAAAACAATGAAGAAAGGTAACAAACTGTTTCAAATAGCTGTTTTACTTTTAGAAATCAAGCCTTTTTTTTCTTGTTTGTTTACTCTTATATCTTGTTTAAGAGATTTTAGTTTAACCCTCTCTTGTAAGTTGAAACTTTCCACTTATTTTCTGACCACTCCGTCCTTTCCACGTACTTAAACAGTCTTCCGAAACCTCTTTACTTTGGTTTATTTCTTTGTTGATCTTTGGCGATAGTTGAGATGTAAGTCTGGCTGCTATTTGAGTTTCCTGTGGAAAAAGAACGTAGGAAACTAAAACCACTTGTGGGGAAGAAAGTGCCAAGCTCTTCGAAAAACCCTATATCAAGTGGTTGAGGTTACTTCAGAGATAAACACGTTTTCCTGAAAGTCATTTTCAGAAATGTACTATCGACTGGAATAAGAAAATTCATACTCAGGAAAACTCTGAAAATATATATTCAGGAAATCGATTTACCCACTATTTCTAAAGTCTTTATAAAGAAGAAGATAATTTTTTTTTCTTTTATACCTTTTTAAATTTTCATGTGTTTTATTTAATTGTTTTTTTAATTTTTAAAGATCAAATTTTGGAATCAGTTTTGTATTTATTTTCTGATGTATTAGAGTTTGAAAATTGTGTTATGTGTTTTTCAAAGATAATATAATATTTTAATGTTTTAAATCCTTGAGTATCAAGGAATCAAAAATAGGTGGAAACGAAATAAAACTTTTTAAAAATTAATCTATTATTATTATACTGAAAAGTAGAAAATAATTTTTTTTAAAAAAGTATTATTTTTAAAAAATTATTTATTTTTAATGAAATTAAATGAATTTTAAATAAATTGTTGAAAAATAAATGAAATTAAATGAATTTTTTAAAAAATAAATGAAATTAATTAATTAAGTGAATTTTAAAAAATAAATGAAATTAAATGAATTTTTTAAAAAAATAAATGAAATTAAGTGAATTTTTAAAAAATAAATAACAAATAAAGGAAATTAAGTAATTTTAAAAAATGAAAAAAATTTAGAAAAATAAAAAAACCCAGCAAAAGAATTAATAAAAAATTAAATCAAAAATTAAAAAATTACCCTCAAAGTTAATAAAAAATCATTTATTACAAAATAAAAATCAAATAAAAATTCGACTTTAATTTTTATTAAAAAAAATAAATTTTAAAAGGCAGGCAATGAAAGCATTACAATATGGAAATTGAGTTATAATGAGAATATTAGAACAAAGAAAATTCCTAACCCTTTATTAAAAATTTAAAATAAATTATGAATATGATTATAAATTCGAATTTATTCAAGCATTACTGTCTATAAGTAACGGTTTTATGATTTTCTTTTGGTTTTTTAAATTTTAATAAGGAATTATTTTTCTGAATTTGAGTTCGCTAATAAAAAATGTGTTCTTCAAAATTTCTTGTATTATTACCACTATTTATGTATTTGCTATTTAATTCCACAAACGCATTACACATATAATGCAAACGATATTGTTAAATAGAGTAGTTATTTTAAAAGGGTTAAAAATCGTTGGCAATCATAAATCAATGGATTTTTATCTTATCATGTTGCTGTAAATAAATATAACGCATATTTTAAGATACTCGGATGAATCCGGATCCTAGCCATTTTAGATAAAAACAGCAGCGTGTGTACTCGTAAACGAATGGAAATTGAAGGGGGAAAAAAGAAGTTGACAGCGTATTCAAAGGCGTTTCTCTTCTTTTTGAAACTGAAACGCATTAATTGGCTAAGAGTTTAAATGAAGTGCCGAATATTAGAAAATAGAGTGAAAGGTCTCTATTAACCTCTATTTCAAAATAAGCTTAAAAGATTTCGAAAAGAAGAAATAAAAACAACTTAATTTGAAGGTGTCTATAAAATAAATCTAGCACACACATGCATTATACGTGTGCTAACAGTTTTATACTGTGTGTATGTCTAAAACAAAATGCAGTCATGAGGAAAACCATTATTCGTTTATTTTAACCTTTTATTTGGTATGGTTGCTCAAAGGCAATATGTTTTTAGTAGTTATTATGGTAAATCTGCAACTGTAAATGCTTTACATGAGTATTATAAGCGTGTCTTCATGCACTGATGTCTGCATACTAATCAGAATCATTTAATTAATATGCATTTCTAAGAATTAATAAATTAATTTTAAAAATTAAAAAAAAACATATAAGCATACATATGATTTAATATGTGAGCCTAAACACTTTTTTATAACAATCTTTCAGCATTTGCCAATTAAGGGCTAAATTTGAAGCAAAGTTTCTGAATTAAAGTTGAATTCACACTCCAGTGGATCTAATAAGTCATAGCCATTTGTTAGAAATGCAACGGACAAACTTTACTGGCGAAACTTCCAAACAGAAAAAGAAATTTAATAACTAAATAACTCAGATGAAAGTATTTCGGTCTCTAAAGTTAAACTGAAACTCTAAAAATCCTTGTGCAGCTGCTTAAGACAATTAAAGTTACAACTGATACATTTTTGATACATTTTGGAAAACACCAAAAACCTATTTATCCTAGAACTTAAAACAAAAGTGTTTTTATCGTTGAATTCAAAGGTTTAAGAAAAAGAATTAATTTTAAAAGCTTGGATAAATTGAATTATATTTTTATCTATATAATCCTTCTTTAATTTATTGCTAACAGTATTTGTTTCTTAATCTTTCAGGAGGGTTCCCCAACCTCCTGACCCCCAACCTCAGCCATGCGACGGCCAATCCGCGGCATTCGCGAACTTCAAAGCGCTCAAGACGGATAACATTTCCAGGCTTTTGAAGTAAGTGCTTTTGTCATTTTTGTTTATTCTTTAAAAGCATCTTTATAATGCATTTTGAAGGTGACGGTGTCTTTAAATTGCATCTACTTGATACTTAACATCGGTATTGCTATACGCTTGAAAAGTGTATAAATAATTCAGTAGGCCATGAAGAATTTTTCGTTTATTCCTCCGTAAGTAAAGGATTGAAAGAAAGTAGTTTTCTCAAAGAATTTCACAGAAATAGCGTAAATATATAGGTTCTCACAAATAATGTTTACGCCATTTCCGGTTTTTATATCTTTGTTTAATTTGTCTAATGGATAGATATTTATGAGCTAAGATGTTGACTTACAAGACGTCTGTTAGTAAACATTTATGTTACAAGAAATTAAATTAAAATATATCAGAAAGTTTCACAGAATTTTTATTTATTTACTTTAAAGAGTGTGTTGTCAAAATGAGATACTTGAAAGCAATACAGTTTCTCTTGTTTCAAACTAAAATTGTGATGGTTGCGATAATTGAAAGATGACAGACAATTTAGTTTAGCCAAATTAACGTCCCGTTTTAAAGCAACACTTAGGCTATTTGGAGACAGACGTCTTACTTTTGAACCGTGGTCAGAGAGCGAGAACGACACTTGAGCTGGCACTCCCTCACCATACTTCCACTTGGGCATTTGGCTCTGAGGGATTTAGCGTGCACCAGAGCCGCTTTCACGATGGATCTTGGGTGGAATCTGGTTTCGAACCTGAAATCCAATTGTCCCGAAGATTAGACCTTACCACCTGGCTACTGTGGCCCCCAAGAAATGAAAGAATATATTATTATAGCTTTTTAAGCTTTTAAAATAATTTTTATTTCTAGTTTTGATTTTCAACTTTCAAATTTACTATTTCGCAGTCCTTTCACTAAAGACAATAATGATAATAATTACTTTTTTTTGGATTCATTATTTGTATAATATAATTACCTTTTTTAAGGTAATAATTTCGAAGGCCTATTGCCAATGAAAGTAATTTGACCCCAAATTTTTACCGAATCCATCTTCAATTCATTTTGTTTTATTTTTTTAAAACATGCAATGATCAAAATAACACAAATTTATTATTTTTATTAAAAAAAATTCTATTTAAAGCCGCTGAAATCTAAATAAAAATAATTTCGAAAAAAATCAAAAACTTTTAAAACACAGTCAAAAATTCAGGGCCTGAAAAAGCATGAAATCATTGCCAAAAATCACGAGATGTACTATTTAAAGATTTAAATTCAAGAATTTTTTATATCAGGTATTTAATTAATTTATTTATAATTTATTATTATAAAAACTACGGGACATCTTTTATGCTGAAATTCCAGAAATTCATCACCAATTGGCGACAGAAATATGCAATCAAAATTTAATTAAATTGATTAGTCATTAAATTTTAAAATTTTAAAATAATGAATTAACATCGGTGATACACAAATGTAAAAAATTCTGAACTATTATGCTTGAAATAGGGGTATAAAAGTTCATCCTTACAAATATGAAACAAATCAAGTTCAATAAAAGGATTCAATCATTCAATTTCCTTTCTCCCATATCATTAATACCTTGCAAAAAAACTTTCCTCGGATTAAGTTTTGTTTCTTTTTAATTTAATTACCACATTTCTTATAAAGACATATTTCCAGTATACAAGTCACCAAATCAAAAGAAAAAGAAAAAAATAATTTAATATCTTTAATTTGTTTAGACATTGAATCATTTTTGTGGCATCAACATGAAAAAGTACGCAAGTGATCTTCACTATATAATGAATTCTCCTCAGATCTTTGTATGATTAATTTTTGTAGTGTTATTATTGCAGAAATAAGATTCTGAAAAACAAAAACAAATTATTATTATTTTCATTTTTTTTTTTGACGTGGTAGTTTTTTAAAGAATATACGACTACCCGATAAATATAATTTTTATTTTTCAAAAAAACATCACTCTGACTGTATTATTTCAAATATTAATACTCGATCAAAAGCTGTTATTCGTAAATTCTAGATGAATAATATTATTGAATAAATTATATTTTGAATTATTTACAGAAATATATTTAATGGGATCTACATGAGAGGTTAAATAATTCCACCATAAACATTCCAATAGGAACGATAAATAATCCAATAGTTTCGGAAAATAGTGAAGAATTCTTGGAAATTCGAAAACTCTGCCCTTTGGGGAATGTTAAGCAGATTAATGAAGTAAATAAATTCCATCAAATGTTACGCAGCTTAAATTCAATACTCAATACTATTTTCTTTGCATTTGATACTAATCAACGTACAGACGAAATCTCAGTAATTCGAGTTTTAAATAAGTAATTTCCCCACTCAGATTGAACCTATCTTTGATAAAATTACAAATCTCTCAGAAGATTCTATAGAATTGTCTCAAAAGTTATTAAAGAAGTACCAAACATTTGTTAAATATATTATAGTCACCTTGGGACCAGGTAGTGAAATGGAAATGTTTCCTGCGGTCTTCGGGACTGTAACAAACTTAGGGTAATAATGGCTTGATTTGTTTGACTCGTTTTGCCTGTTGTAACTGCGTCGTGATCTGTTCGGAGATTCTACCACGTAATCCGAAGTTGGATGAGGTTTGTTAAGATAGTCAACGTGCGTGATGAGGAAAGTTTGAGAAAGGGGTCCCTAGATTTCTAAGTAATATTAAGGATGTCTCAAAGGCAATTGGATGTAGTACAAAATGAAGGATTAGTAATGTGAAATGTATAAAATAGTAGATATTTTGAAACTTCTTTGTATTTAATAAATTTTTCTCCTTTCGTGCATACTCCATGATTCTTTCGAAATGATGGCGGATTTCCGACTAAACATTTATCTAAGGCCGCCCCTCCCACCTGGGGTACCTCATATGAGGATGAGAAGTTTCCGAAATAGGGATTGTTATCGCCGCCCGAATGGGTACAGAAATGGTGGGAAGTGGCTATACCACTTCCAGGTGACGGGACGTGCTTCTCAAAGGAATGTTTGTACCGTGGCCGGTGATGGCCCTTAGGACTCAAGTTCCTGCCAATGCTGACTCGGTTGTCTGGTCAATCAAATTGAGCCCGAATGCCTTTAAATAGGAGGGCGGAGTAGCCTTGTGTGGTTATCTAAGCCCTCTAGGCCTTAGATAACCATTTAACCGGGTTGATTTAAAAAGTATTATTTTACTAGATGCCATTTAAATGTTTATAAAAAATGCAATGATTTAAAAAGAAATTGGAAAAATTGACAATATATCAAGTACAGTTGCTTAGACTCTTATTTGCTTCTTTTAATTCTCTTAGCTATTATATTATTTATAAATATCTAACATTTGATTCAAAAGTATTGTATACAAATGTTAATGTCAGGCAATCTAGAAACGTAGTAAATAAATAAAAACCAATACATTTTTACAAAGTTTATAAAATAAGAAATTAAAGCAATGTGAATCATTAACGTCTGAAAAATGTGTTGAAGTTTGAAACTAAATTGTTCAGTTTATTAATAAAAGGGGCCTTATAATGTACACTGCTTAGGGCCTCAAAAGCTATGAATCTAAATGATGGAATAAGTTTGAGAAATGGCTTTCAGCATTTTCAAGCAATATAAATATAAGGATGTCTAAGAAACAGTTTTATTTAAAAATCGATAGTTAGAATTGCGAAGATTAACTGTTCTCATTTGCTTAACTATTTTTTTTATCTAATTTCAACCAAATTAGAATAGTTTACCATCAGTTTGTATTGAAAAATTGTGAACATGTCTCTTTAATTTTCATGTATAAACTTATGTGGGGAAAATTCAGCTTCGAGATTTTGTAGAAATATCGCATTCACACGAACAAACCGACAGACAACCTGCCCTTTACGATTTTTTAAAATTTCAAATATATTTTTGTTTATAAATTTAAAACGCCATTTTAATGACGAAACGGTACGACAGCGTTCATCAATTTTGCTTATCAACTTATCAATGTATCAACTTATTATGTTTATATATCCAATGCGAAGAAACAAACATTTCGTTTATTGATTTCGTCCAAACTTGGATACAGTAATGAAAGATGGGTTAAACGATTAAATGAATTGCGTTTACCGAATACCTTCCTTTTTTAAGTTATCGTCATCAGAAATTGACCAACCTCTAGATACAGTTATACAGCTCCAAGAATTGTCACTTCTGGACTCGAACTGGTTTGCAAAACAAGACTTAAATTCTTGAAAATAAAATATATTTTTAGGTATTTTATAAAAGGAAAAGTAAAACTCACATGGGGAAAACATTGCAATAGAAAAATTGGTCCGATGAATGTACGGTGAAATGTCTGACAAATTCAGTAACAAATAAAAATGCTTTATTTTACGAAAAAAAAAAGGCTAAAACACAACCGAAGTGAGACACGAGATTAAGATTTGCAGTAAAGAATAACAAATCATTATTAAACAACCACAACAGCTCAAAACAGCTTAGTGAGAGCTAGCTGGACATCAGCGTTGCAACTGTAGATTTTGCTTAACAATCTATTTAAGATAAATTCATCTATTTTTTCACTTAGATTGTACATTTTATAGTTCCCATGACAGAATATGAAAGGTTCCAGAGCAAACGCCAGAAATTGATTCTTGATGGAACTATTGCCAAGATTCTCGAATATTCTGGGTCCTTCCTTTTTATCGCCATTTGGCGATGAATTTTCATCCGCACCAAATGATCGCTAAATTTAATGCCAAGACATGTGACCTTTGACTCGTAATCTATTCAGCATCCATTAAAGCTATCTGTAAAAGTCTCTTCTTTACTAGAACGCTAACTTCTCAGGGAACCAACATTAGAAATTCGAAGCAATATACTTTTGCAACCATGATAATTTATTTTAAGCAATAACTGAAAAAAATCCTTAAAAAGCATTCTCGTCACTAATACTTTACACATTTTCAGAATATCAAATTCAGTTCATACATAAGAAAACACTTCATGTTTGAAACTTATAAATACTATTTTCTAAATGGAACTTTGAAAGTAAAAAGAATGAAAAGAGGAATCGAAAACACTTAAACATAACAAAAGAATCACAGAAAAGACGTGATCTGTCTCCTGATTCTCATTGTTTCTTCACAGTGAATTCCTAAATCAAACACTTCTTACAATGCTGCTCGTTGGTTCACAAAACCAGAAAACAGCAGCAAAAGTTTTGTGCGAAAGAATTTATACCAGTGAAAGTTGAATACCGTACAGATAAAGTGATAAATAACCACAGTCTAATGGAAGAATATCTAAAAAAATCTATGAGACGAGAACACATTTTACTGGTAGGTTCGAATTACTGCTAAAATTCAACATGACGTTTCGTCGTGCATTTTAAAATTTATCCCATGATTGCATCATGGTTTTTCTTTTCCCCCTTCTTTCTTTTAATTGAGATTAAAAGAGATTGAAGATGTAATGGAGTTATAGAATTTAAGATGAAATAACGATTAAAAGATGAAAGAGATGAAATCGAACTGAATTGATAATGATGAAATGAATCAATTTAATCAATCCAAAGCGAAATAGTTTAATCCTTTCTTATGAACAATGAGATACTTTTAGATTTTTCATCAATGTACTTATTGGTGTAAATGTAGAACCAATAAAACCATATTAACTCTCTCATCTTTTGAATTCGTATCCCTTTAATCACCTTGTGATAGTTTGAATTCCTTGTTAGACGTAGATATTTACTTTCATATGTAATATATACACCGCTATTAATGTGGCTAAAGTGTTATTATAAATAATAACAGGTAAAATTGATGAATCGATTTATCACATTGACTAGTTACTATTAATAATAAATGGTTGTATCTTATCCATGTTGTATATGCCGTCTTATTCCATGTGGTTTGAAGATTTTATTTCCAAATTATATGCAAATAATTCCTTTTGTCTTATAATTAGATTGATGAATCGATTCATCCCATTGAATAGTTACTATTAGTAGTTACTAGTCATATATTACCCATGTTATTTGTGCACATTTATTCCATGTTATATGAAGTTTTTATTTCCAAATTATATGCAAATAATTCCTTTTGTGTTATATTGATGAATCGATTCATCACATTGACTAGTTACTTTTAGTAGTTACTAGTCATATATTACCCATGTTATTTCTGCACATTTATTCCATGTTATATGAAGGTTTTATTTGCAAATTATATGCATATAATTTCTCCCATGCTATATGTAAATAGTTATTCTCATGTTAAATGCCAATCGTTTTTCATGCTATATGTAAATAGTTACTTCTATGTGTAGGTAATTACTTCTGTATTATATGTGGATAGTTTCTCCTGTGTTATATACAGTTACTTACATTTTATATGTAGAAAGTTATTTTTAGGTTATATGTTGATAATTTCACTCCTATATTTTATCAGCAAATTTTAATCCCACTACATAAGTAGATAATTACTATCAGATTGCAAGTAGATAGTTGTTATCATGTTATAAATAGATAATTACTTTCATGTTATCAGTAAATAGATAATTACTTTCATGTTATCAGTAAATAGATAATTACTTTCATGTTATCAGTAAATAGTTATTTCTATGGTATATGTAAATTGTTATTTATATGCATGTAGTTCTACCCTTGTTATTTTATTAAAACTTCTACGATTGTGTCATAACTACTAGATTGGACTTAACTACTGGATAGTCTTGTAATACCAAGAGTGGGGGAGGGGGTAATAATAAGATGATCGGTCATATCTTCGAATTACTGAGGAAAGGAAGAAATAATTTAGTTTTTCATCTTCAAAAATCAACGCTCTGAAAAGAAATTTAAGAATTGTTACCCGTAAAAGTTCACACAATAAAATGTAATAAAGACTATTCTTTTACAATCCAAAGGATATGAAATAATCGGAAACCGGCTTTATGGTAGGAATAGAATATGAAATTTGATGCCAGTGTTCAGCACAATTTCTCAAAAATTTACACTTAATCATTCTATATGTTATATTAAAATGAAAACTTTTTACCGACGGCCATCTAAAAACCTATAAGAATATAATTTGATCGTCGCATTCAACAGAGAACTTGTTCAGAATCAGCCTTTTTTTTAGATAAGCACCAAACACGTTTCATCTGAAGAAATATTTTTCTCTGGTGGGTAAACATCACATATAAATTCCGTTTATCTTTGTCTCCTGAGATAAGATAAAATTTGACTTTTCACTGAAGGTGTCTGAAAATTTTGTAGCTAGTCTAATGGCGTCTTGTAAGTTTCGAAATCTTTAGAATTGACAAAGATATTTCTTCATTAAAGAATAAAAATAAAATTTACTTTTCCTTTTTTTTCCATACCACAAAAATATTTTTTATTTGTTTAGTGTCTGATGTTGAATAATTAAAGAATATTTTTTATTTGTTTAGTGTCTGATGTTGAATAATTAAAGAATATTTTTTATTTGTTTAGTGTCTGATGTTGAATAATTAAAGAATATTTTTTATTTGTTCAGTGTCTGATGTTGAATAATTAAAGAATATTTTGAATATTGTATAAGAAGTCTTAAACAGAATGAAAAATTTCAAGGAAAATAAATCAAAACAAAATTAAATCAGAAATATTTTTTTCAGAGAAATAAAGAAGGAAATTAGAAAATAAAAAAATTAAGTGAAACAATTTAAGAAGCAGTGAAGCGTTAAACAGATTGATTGATTTTTAATCTGTGGCTTTTGCAATAAATACGTTGCAGATATTGCAGCAAGGATACATGCATAAAGCTCTTTTTCACTTAAGATGCAACGCTTTTAGGCTATGGTAGACATGCAGTTAATATATCCGTTTTGGTCTATAGGGCGGCCCCTCGGGGAGGGCACCTCATAATTGAGAATAAGAAGCTTCCGGTGCGGCGGTTGGTTCTCGCCACCCTTGAGGGTATACGAAAGGGTGGGATGGCTACCTCCCATCGATGACGGGACATACTTCCTTAGGGAAGAGTTGTACCGTGGCCGGTGATGGCCCTAAGGGCAAAACTGGTCATTCAAGTATTTCCGTGTGCCTTCAGGCGGGTCGGAGTAGTCAGTCTATGAATGGCCTACAGGACACTAATGATGTTATTCTGTACGGTGTGAGGTTTGCGAAACTTAATTTTGTTTCTATATTTTATATTTTTTTATTATATTAAATCACGAAAATGTTAATAAATAAATTTAAGTAACTTAATAAACTATTAATTTCATTATGTCATTATGATTATAGGCATTTAATAACAAATTACCATTGTTCGATAATTAATAATATAAAAAATGTAGGAAATTGTGAAACATTTCGAATCAAAAATCAAGTTCAGTAAAATTGGATAGCTTGAATTTTATTTAATTCAGGCAATTTCGGAAGCATTCAAAATTTCGATTATATCAATATTTACAATCAAATTTGATCAATCATTTCAAATGCGCTAGTCCAAATAATACGTGCTATGCGAGAAAAATTATAGTCTAGAATTATATCCTTTCGCATGAATTCTCGTATATTTCACTTATCCATCAAATTATCCAGAAATTTGATTATTATAATAGTCTTAAAATATTCTAATAATGAGATTTTTGAATACTCTCAAAATATTCTAATAAGCTGAATATTTTTAGAATTACCAGAATATTTTTATAATAGAATATTTTAAGGTTAGTTATCATATATCATTTTGGTACATGATAACTTATCTTAAAATATAGTTTGAGCAGCAATGTAGCATTATTCAGAAATCTGATTATTAGAATATTTTAAGACTATTCAGAAATCTGATATATTTTAAGACTTTTATCTGATGATCTGATATATTTTTTTAAGATTATTCTAATATTTTAAGACAATTCTAATTATCAAATTTCTGAATAATGTGGTGGATAAGTGAAATATACGAGAATGTGAAAGGAAATCATTCTAGACTATAATTTTTCTCGCACTGCGTGTATTATTTGAACAAGCGCGATTAGAATATTTTAAGACTATTCTAATAAGCTGAATATTTTTTAAGATTACCAGAATATTTTTATAATAGAATATTTTAAGGTTAGTTTGTTATCATGATCATTTTGATACATGATAACTAACTTTAAAATATACTTTGAGCAGCAATGTAACTAATATTCATAAGCTTTGTTACGAGAACTATTTTCTTTAATTCATTTTTCTCCCTTCCTTATATGGAATACCAAGAAAGTACCTCATTCCAATATTGCTAAGTAAATAAGAACACTTTTATACGTTCTTATTCCCCGTTATTTAAGAACAAACCCTTTCTTACCCCGATCAATAAACTTATCCGCGCAGACATACCCAAACATCTATTTCTCGGAGGCGGGCGGCTCCTTTTGATGGCTGGGGCATAAAGGAAAACGTTCCTTGAATTCCAAGCACCTCCTTTATCGCCCCTGGGATGGTCTCATCAAAATACGGCGGGTGGGCGGACGCAAAAAATGAAAAAGAAAAGGCTTCTGGGTAAAGTAGCGTTTCCTCTCGGCCTCAGCATTTTTTATGACTTTTTTCGGTCAGCAACGGATATGTGTGGGTAAAAGCTTTGAACGAGACGCTGACTTGAACGATTGAGTTTTTGTCCTCGATTCTGAGCGATTCTGTTGAACGCTTTTCGAATATTGAGCGTGATTGTGTTTGGGAAAGATTGGGTGTTTTATGCGAGTTCGAATGTGAAATATTTTTTTAAAGTTTAAGACTATATGTTTGGAACAGAAACTCAGTTTTTTTTCCTGTCTGTTTATTTTTTCATAGCAATGTGAGAAAAATGTTAAACTAAAGATTTTTTACAATTTCTTCAAAAAAAAATTAGTATTTGAGGTTTTTTTTTATTTCAGTTTCTGCTTTTTAGAATAGCGGAGAAAATTGAGTATATATCTTCTTTTTAACCGACTGCATTCAGAGTTTCATTTAGATCTGAGGTTTTGGAGTCGCAAAAAGTATTAAAATGCAATTATCTAATGTATGGCATGTTTGAAATGGCGAGTCCCCACTATGCCTACAAACAAACTGACGGCAGAGTATTGTTACTCTGAAATCGCCCGATGGTTTTAGAATGAAAGAAATTTTGCATATTAGATAATGAAAACGAAGCTTTATTCCACATAAAAAGCAAAAGCACAGTTGAAACGTACACAACTAACAGTTCTTGTAGAAATTCACAACACAAGCCGCAAACTTGCAAAGCGCTAACTTGAAAGACATAATAACACTCAACTAGCTGAGCACTAGAGAAAGGATTCACTTGATTAATTCGTTTTAGCTTCTCATATTTACATAGATTTCCGACAAGGCGTGGAATTTTCTAGAAAAAACTTGAGACCTCGAGTCCCATTAGAGAATTCAGTTTCTGGAACCGTTTTCTTCTCCAAAATCACCGAATTCGTCTCCAAAGTCTAGAAGATTATCAATTCGTTCAGAATTCTTTAAGAATATCTATAATTTTCTCTTTTTAGCTATAGGACTAATGATGCATGAAACGTCTTCTAATCTCGAGTCTTAATAGAAAATGCGTTTTCCAATATCATTTTCGTCGCCAAAAATCATCAAATTTGTCTCCAAAGTCATGAAAATCATTGATCAGAAATTCCATTCAGTATCCATTAAGAGTATCAGTAAATCTCTCTTCTTAGCTATGAGACTCACGATTTACGAAAGCAACATTACAGATTCATACATTTCAATGGATTTAATCCAGAATTTGAAACAAATCTTCAATTTTGGCTTAAAAATGAAATTCATAGTCCAGTTAATTGTTTTCATGTATTAGCGCTTTCACATGTATTCGAATAGCGAACATATCGATAAAAGAAATTGAAAATAACAAAGATGAAATACTTTTTTAAAAAATACTTTCATCACTATATTAGAAAAGGAGAGAAAAGATATTCTTTTAATCAAAACTAGAGATCAAAAGAAAATCGAAAATTCGTGAAGCGAATGATAAAAACAAAACGACAAAGAAATTAATCCATAATATATATATATATTTATATATATATATATAATATAATATTTTAATATCTAATTTAATCCAAATTAATTTCCTAAATTTTTGCCTAATTCGGCCCATGTCGGGGTCATTCTAAAGTGTTTCCTGATCCCATTCCATTCTTGAAGCGTTGTAAAAATGCGCCATCAGTTCCACGTGTCAAGTGAAAATGATCCCTTCGGTACCCTTATCCAAGGTCAGCATGAGTATCGAATTGACACGTGGTCGGAAATCCCATGTTATATAAGACTAGTGATCATTTGTTTCGTTCCTTCTTTACTTCTGGTTTTGTGTCACGCTGTTGTGGACGTGTTCTGTCCGCACCTGCATGTAAATAAATTGGCTTCCCGGGATAGATTAAAATGAATTTTAAAATGTAAAACGTAAATGTAAATGAATAAAAAAATGTAAACACACACACACACACATACACACAATATATGTGTGTGTATGTGTATATATATATATATATATATATATAGTTAGAATTTATGTCTTTTGGAAAATTCTTTTTGAAGAAACAACTACACCAACAAAAATTTGTTTTTAAAAACATTTTAATTTGTATAATTTGAGATGGTAAGGAATATTTTTTTTTTATTTCTTGACCAAAATGTAATAATATATGAATTTCTAAATGACAGTACAGAAAAAATTGTGGACCAGTAGGATTTATTACATTTAAAAGCCTGCATATAATCTATAATAAGCATGCAAAAATATATACAAATGTATAAATATAATAAATGGAAAATGTAAATAAAATAATAATAAATATGCGCATTACACATATATAATCAGTTCCTTATCTTCCCCATCTTTTGAATTTTTGACAGTTTAATAAAATTCTTGACAGTTAATTCTTCAATATTAAATAAATAATTTTATCACCCTCCATAAAATGCACATAAAATATGAGCGTGCGAGTGATTCGATTATGCGAGCAAAAACTGGACTGACAGCAAACAGTCTGTTCTAATCAATCTCTATCGCTCTCGATTAGAATACAACGTCCATCAATCACACAAAAATGTGAATTACTTATTTATTCATTGAAAATTAAGCTCCTGCATAATTTATGAGGAGAAAGAAGCTTCATAATTTATCATCTTTACGTGATCAAAAGCCAATACATCTTCATAAATGTGTTAAATTTTTCTATAATGCTTGCTCTGGTTTTTATGAAATTGGCAAATGCTATTCCAACGTCGGAAATGTAATTATTTTATTTGTCTGAAGATTTTATAAAAGGTCCAGTTTAACCATGGCCCAATAGTTAATTTCCATATTGTCAAACGGGAAAATGCCTATTATTATTTCATTTATTTGTGGATTTTATAGTATCCACTTTGACTATGACACACATATTAACTTTTAACAGTCATATACTGTCAAGTTCAAAAATGTTCACAATTATTTTTATTTACCTATGAATTATTATTTTATTTACCGGAATATTTTATAGACTGTCCTCTTTAATTGTGGTTTACTAGTTATGTCTAAAGTATAAGTAATAAGCATATATTGTCAAATGGGAAAATGCTTTTTATTATTTTACTAGCTGACCCGGCAAACGTTGTTCTGCCTTATAAATCATTTCTATTGAATACTTTGGTTGTTAACGAATGTATTGTAAGTGTGTAGGGATGGGATCTATGACAGAAAGAGGAATGGACCATTGTAGACGATGATCGCCGTTAAAAACTGAAAAACACATACCCACAAAAAATTAGTGGACAATTTTATGCATCCAGTATTTTCATAGACAGCAACTTTTCCATCACCGATATCTAAAAATTGGTCCGAGAATGTGTCAGCAGATGGATCTTGTAGCATTTGGACGCGCATGTTTCTTTTTAGCTGGACTTTTTCAACATGACGTCACAGTGGCGATGATTTCAAGCAAGCGTTGATCTCCTCAGTGTACGGTGAACGTGGATAGGAACACCCTAATTACCTAGCGTTATGAAATATACATTACGACCTCTTCTCATACCTACCAAATACACATAAAAAATTTCATGAAAATCGGCCGAGCCGTTTCGGAGGAGTTCGAACACAAACACCGTGACATGAGATTTTTATATATTAGATAGATTAGCTGGACTTTTTCAGCATTACGCGACAATGGCGATGATTTCAAGCAAGCGTTGATCTCCTCATCGTACGGTGAACGAGGATAGGAACACCCTAATTACCTAGCGTTGTGAAATATACTTTACGACCTCTTCTCATATCTACCAAATACACATAAAAAATTTCATGAAAATCGGTGGAGCCGTTTCGGAGGAGTTCGAACACAAACACCGTGACATGAGATTTTTATATATTAGATTTATCTGTAGATTTTATAAAGTGTCCACTTTAATCATGGCTCACATGATAATTTGTTTAAACTGTTTGAGATATGCAAACATTGTTAAATAGGAAGATGTTCATTATTATTTTATTTATTCATTTTATTTTCGTGGATTTTATAGTGTCCACCCACATGCTGATTTCTAAATAGTTAGAGATAGACATGAACTGTAAAATGGAAAAATGTTCACAATTATTTTATCTGTGAATTAATAGTTGGCTTTAACTGTGATTCACATGCTAATTGCTAAATTATTAGAACTAGATATAAAATTATGATAATTATTTTATGCGTGGATTTTATAGAGTATCCATTTTTACCATGCATGCTAGATAATTTCCAAGACGTTAGATGTAGACATATATTATCAAATGGAAAAATACTCAATTTAAAAATATTGCCAAAAATAAATATTATTTTATGTTTTCGGAATATTTTATAGTGTCCCTTTAATTATAGTCCACTAGCTAATTTCTAAAATATTAGTGATATATACTGTCAAAAGAAAAGTTGCTCATTATAATTTCATTTATCTGTAGATTTTATATTGCTCACTTTAACCATGACTCCCATACTATTCTTAAATTATTTTTAAACGATATAAAATTCTCGTATTTATCTTATTTGTGGATTATATAGAGTATCCATTTTAACCGTGGACGCTAGATAGTTTCTAAGCTGTTAAATGTAGACATATGTTGTCGAATGGAAAAATACTCAATATTATTTTATTTATTGAAATATTTTATTCACTTTAATTGTGGCCCACTAGCAAATTTCTAAATTAGTAGCGATAAACATATACTTTTAAATGAAATGATGCTCATTGCTATTTTATTTATCTGTAAATTTTATAGAGTGTCAGCATTAACCACGGCTCACATGCTAATTTCTAAACTATTTATTAATTGCATTAAACAAATCTATTAATTAACTGAATATATTAATTGCATTTATAATATACATCGATGTTTCAGAATTTTTAAAAATACTTATTGTAGTTTTTCTTTATTGTATTATTTTCAATTTCTCACGCATTTACGATTTTTGTATTCACTTCCAAATAGTTTTATAAAAAAAATTAAACATTCATTTTCAAAACTCAAATAAAAACATGTTTATAAATTTTTTATTTTTATAATAATTCTACATATTTTTTAATATTTAATCTATTTCAAAATTCATTGTTACACCTACTATGAAATATGATATGAATAAGAAAACATATATGTTCCAAATTTAAGAATTTTAGCATATTCGGAAGTAAGAGAAAAATCGATTTCATAATCTTCTCTTTACAAATACGATGCCTAAAACAAGTTAAATCGAATAAAAATATTTAAAAATACCGAAATTTTGCAATTAAAACTTACTTAAATATACATAAATTAAAGCATTAAATGGTAGAAAACAGGAAGATATGAATTCTATTATAATTCTCGTTTAAATCAAAATAAGCAGTATGTATGAATTCATTGAGGATTATCAAAATATCTCGGAGAAAATTCGTAAAATGGAATATCTTAAGCCTTTCCATAAATTCTATCGAACCAATAATTAATTCATCCTCAAATAAAGATTAAGAATCTAAATACAAAACATATTATATCCTTTGACACTCATTCTTTAGCATAATATACTAAAAGAGCTCGGAATAATAAATGCAAAACGAGCTCATAATATTTTGCTCTAATGAGATCTCATCTTCTAATCATACATAATTATTGCACTTCCTCTTAATTGCAGAGCAAAACCCTCCTAGATCACTTCCAAGCGCTTGTGCAACTTCAACTCTAGAAAGGAAATCCGAAATATAGATAAACGATTTCCTCTCTACTCCAGTAAAACGCGAACAAAAGCAACTTGTCCTTTGATGTTGGAAGGTCGAAAATGGAATATCTCAATGATAAAATCTATGGATATTTCCGATTCTAAAATTGTCGCCATTAACTGAACTCGGCTCTGCGTTTGAAGTGGTCGTTAGTGCGACATATTTACCTTTTGATGTCGTGTTCCAACGAGAACAGTATCTCCTGCTTCTTAATTGGCTCTTGAAAAGGCAGACGATTCTTTAAGCAGGTGTTCGCAGCGCGTTATTTATTAACAACAAAATGGAACGATAGTCTGTCCCTAGAGAAATTAAGAAAGCGTCGTTTTGATAAAATGAATCTCCCGATGCTATTTTTCACCTCTTTTGTATATTTTTCTTTCTCCATTTTTTTTTAGGGAACTTGATATTTTTAAAAATCTTTTGCATTTATAGAGACCAAATTTGCCTAAGAATAATTATTAGAACATCTCTTTAAGATTATTAACTGAATAAATAAAAATCATATCCATATGAATTGATTTCAAGTCCGTAAACTCTTGTTGTCTAACATTCTCTTTTAACAGAGATCGATTTTGAATAAATTAAAAATTATAGATTTAGAATTTAAGCTATAATTTTAATATCCTTAAATAGACCGATATTTGTTAATATAAAAAATTATAGATTCTATAATTTAAGCTATAATTTTTAGTATCCTTAAATAGACCGATATTTTTTAATGTAAAAAATGATAGATTCTAGAATTTAAGCTATAATTTTTAATATCCTTAAATAGACCGATATTTGTTAATATAAAAAAATTATAGATTCTAGAATTTAAGCTATAATTTTTAATATCCTTTAATAGACCGATATTTGTTAATATAAAAAATTATAGATTCTAGAATTTAAGCTATAATTTTTAATATCCTTAAATAGACCGATATTTGTTAATATAAAAAATTATAGATTCTAGAATTGAAGCTATAATTTTTAATATCCTTAAATAGACCGATATATGTTAATATAAAAAATTATAGATTCTAGAATTTAAGCTATAATTTTTAATATCCTTAAATAAACCGATATTTGTTAATATAAAAAAATTATAGATTCTAGAATTTAAGCTATAATTTTTAATATCCTTAAATAGACCGATATATGTTAATATAAAAAATTATAGATTCTAGAATTTAAGCTATAATTTTTAATATCCTTAAATAAACCGATATTTGTTAATATAAAAAAATTATAGATTCTAGAATTTAAGCTATAATTTTTAATATCCTTAAATAGACCGATATATGTTAATATAAAAAATTATAGATTCTAGAATTTAAGCTATAATTTTTAATATCCTTAAATAGACCGATATCTGTTAATAAAAAAAAACCATTAAAGATGCGTAGTACGCCCAGAAATATTTGAATGTTTCAGTTTGTAGGTAATTACTTATAAATTAACTCGATTTTCTTTATAAGTGGCTAGATTTGCAATTTTTATTTAACTAAGTAGAACAATTTTCATTGTCACAAATAGTACAGTTTGATATTATAAGGAAAAATAAAAATTTAACATGATGCCATTATTTTTTAGAAGTCGCCAAGATTGCTGGTTTTAATTTTTCACTATAATTGAAGTCTATCACTAAAGTTTTTACTATAATTGAAGTTCTATCCTTTTCCATTCAGAAATGTTCTCCACGAAGCATATTATAATTAACACTTTATCTAGATGCATGCCAACATCCAATATTCTGCAATATTCTCACATAATATCTGTCCTTTTCTGTATAATTATAAACATCTTAAGGTAGACGCAGCGTCATAACGAAAACAAATGAAACTTACTTTAAAATAGCCTTAGGTTTATAATTGATATCGCTGAAGGCTAAATTTATCAGATATTGGTAATCATGAATGGGATCGCTAAGCTTCTGATTCTTCTGTGCATGAATGCTCGGATCGTCGTTCTTACATGTGTTCTATTTTCCGTCATATAGGATATGTTAACTGGCAAGAAACTGGGATAACACTTGGTATCACTCACGTGTGTTAGTGATTTGATTCCATGAACCATATGCATTCTGTAACAATATTTTGTTAAACCGTTGAGTGTGCATCTCTATAAACAATAAAGGTGTGTGTGTGCGCGCGCGCGTGCGTTTCCACGCTCTAGACCTACAGCTATCGAATTCGACACATAGATATTTTAGAAGTGACAAATGTACATCGTGAACAACTTTTTTTTAGAAACGTAGCGATTATTTGACGGTTTTCCATTATTACTTCCGAAACTAATACTGCACAAATTTGATTTGCATGCCATTTTATAACTAAAAATTAATTGTGTAATAGCACCAAAATAATTATCATATAATAACTTGTTTCCTAAAACTTGATAATTTTTAAATAATACTTTTTCCATAATTTTCAACAATATACTGCAATGTAGCAATAAAGTCTTAATCGTTTCCACCGTTTAAATCAAATATTTAATTTTATGATTTTTTTCCCCATTCTCTTGGAAGTTAAGGTAGTAAAATTTCTACTAATTATCTCATAGTTGCATCAGGAATTAGAAAGTGAAGTGACAACACCACAAAAAAGCAACTTGCAATTTGATTAGCCAGATAATTAAACTTTAATGGCGCTATGATATCATGAACTCCTCTTTACCGGACAATTTTTTTCCTCTGGTGAGAGAATCATGCCTGTCAAACTATACGTAAGAAATTTATAGTAAATAAAACTCAAACTTCTATTTATTTCAGAATCCTGAAACTAGCACTTTTCAGTGATTGTATCTCGCTAAGGGGTGTTGCGCAGAAAGATGAGTGGTTATTACGCCTCCTAATTTCTTGAATAACGGAATTCACCGTATTGTTAAATGTAAAAATCTCCTCTTCTCAGTTTTCTTCTCATCCCTTTTTTGACGAAATAAACACGTTCTGACGCATGCGCAGCAGCGCAGACGATTTCCGAATCCGAAAATGAACAGTATATTACTGGAGAAGCAACTAATAGCCAAAGGGAGCTTCTAGTATATTCTGAAACACATTCACAAACAAACACCGTTTCACGATTTCACACTAATGTAAATAAACTTCTGGTTTCAGTAAAAATTATAGTTCACATAAAAATATGTAATTGTATTCAAACCAAGAGGTTCTTTTTTTAAAAAAAATGACCTACTGAATGAATCTACTTCAGGCTCCTGCAGCTTAAAACAAAACAAAAAAATAATTGCACTATTTTTGCTTAAAAAATATTCGCTTTGACGTGATACTGTTGTTAATATCATAAAACACTGGACATTAACTTATTTCCTTTTATATTTAGAGACACGTTTTCAGATTCCTTGCTAAATTAAATGATTCTTTTTTTAAGCTCTAATGCATTCGTGGGCAAGTAATTCTATTTCAAGCTTTAATGCGTTTTCCGCTGTAATGAAATCAGAAAAAGTTTTATGGCTACTTTCTTGCCAGTGTCATTTGTAGAAGATTAGATTTAGCGGCCAAGAAGTACATTTACCTGCTGAATGAATCTAGTTCATGATCTTGCAGTTTAAACAAAAAGTAAATCTAAGCTAAACTTGCAACATATGATGTTTTGTATTTTAATAATTAGTTGAACACAATGTTTATTTTACAATGAAAACCATTTCACTTGGAGCTAAAAGATTTTGGGCCGTCCATATTTCTTGGACAGAAAGTCTTTACTAAGAAAGGAGTTGTGATTTTATTTAGATTAAAAAATTAAAAAAAAATTTTAATTTTTTAACTAACCCTTAACTGGAGACGGGGGTCAAAATGACTCCGCTCTTATTATTAGCTCTGATTGTCACGTGGTATTTTCTCCTTGAATACAATCATCTCAATACCTTCAAGTTGTTCTTTCAGCAGTATCTTGACAAAAGTCAAACTGTGAACACTTGCGTATAACCGAGTTATTCTTTTGCAAAGTTTTTGTTGTTATTTATGGAGTCATTGAACTCCATGTCGCTGAAATTACTTTTAATTTGAATAATGCAAAATAGAATAAAGAAATTTTGTTAAAATAATATTTTAAAATATTATTTTCTACATTTTTGTTTGTTAAATTCTAATAGTTATTAACATTAGCATAACTCCATAATATCTAAATTAAGTTAATAATTAAAAGATTGTTTCTTATAACATCTTTTCAACATATAATATTATAATATTTCACATTTTTAATATTAATATTTTTAATAACTATATGATTTCTAGAATGTGTTGTGTTTCCAAAACAAATTCCAATGTTGTTTACAAAAGACAAAAAAGAAAAAATAACAGTGGAGTCATTTTGAGTCCAATGTCTTTGGCCGCGTGTGTAAATTCATGTCTTCTGTTACGGGTTCAAATTAAATTTTGAAGTTAATCAAAGTGTTAACGTTTCTCCTTCTTTGTTTCGGAGTATATCATAGCACAAAAACTATTCTCACATTAATGTAAAATTTAAAATATCAGCTTGTCAATGAAAACAATTTTTTTTTTGTAATTTTTCTTTGATTTTGATTATTTTTTAAAAATATTTTCCACTACATTTTATGGCGATAATTTTCATATTTAGTTACAACACATTGTTTCGATATTAAATATATCTTTTTCCATGTGCGTTATCGGCATTATATAATTAAAAGAAATTTTTTTAAATAAAATAAAAAGGAGCAAATTAAGTCTTAAACAGTATCAAAGCGGTCTTGATCTAGATCACATTTTCATTTTTCATAAATCTGCACTAATAATGATAAATATTTGGAAAACTAAACTAGCAATTTTTTGTAAAATCGTGTTTTTTGGGAGAAAATATTTAGATGCGAATCACATACTGATTACATATAAACATTTTTCAATCTTACCTATATATGAACTGGTCATTTAAATTTTTAAAAAATCACGAAATATATAATATAAAGAATTGCTTTTTAAAATTATAATATTTTTTTATATGCGTTTTCAGTATTATATAATTAAGAAAAAAATTTTAAAAATACAATAAAAATGGACTAATCGAGCCTTAGAATAAATTCTCGATATAGAATAAATTTTTTTAATCACATTTTGTTTTTTCGTAAATATATATACCGATAATAACGTTGCATTTTTATATCAAGTGTTGTTATAAATCGTATGGATTAAAACAACAGTTTCGATGACACTACTCATTTGCAACATTTCCTGTTCTGGATATCAGTCCCTCTACGAAATTAACTCAAATAATTCACATCGAATTATGCAAGGATGTATGCCGAAATGGCGCTGGCCCTTGATCTTTCGGGTGAATGATGATTGGCCGAAACAGAGGGGCATTTCCTCAATCTCATTAATGGGACGACATTCAAATGAGAATCAGAATTTAGTAGAAACTTCTGTCCAAATTATTTAGCGGCTGTTTGATAAGCATGTTTTATGTATTACTTTGCAATTTTCCTGTTTAACCAGCCCACAGAGGTTTTTCAGTTATCTATTAGTTTTTCAAGAATTTTGATAAGATGGTATTCAAATGAGGATTAGAATTTATTAGAAACTTCTGTCCAAATGATTTAGCGGCTGTTTGATAAGCATGCTTTATGTATTACTTTGCAATTTTCCATTTAACCAGCACACAGAGGTTTTTCAGTTATCTATTAGTTTTTCAGGAATTTTGACGAGATGGTATTCAAATGAGGATTAGAATTTAGTAGAAACTTCTGTCCAAATGATTTAGCGGCTGTTTGATAAATATGTTTTATGTATTACTTTGCAATTTTGCATTTAACCAGTAGAAAATTTTTTCGTAATATATTAATGACTCAAGAATTTTGATCAGATGATATTCAAATGAGAATCTGTATTTAATAGGAACTTCTGCCCAAATTATTTTGCAGTTTGATCAACATGTTTTATGTATTACTTTGCAATTTTACTGACATCTTGCGTGCAAACTTCAGAAGATTTTAAATTATCTATTACTTATTCAAGAATTTTGATGAGATGGTATTCATATGAAAATCAAAATTTAGTAGGAACATTTGCCCAAATTATTAAGCAGCTGTTTGATAAACATGTTTTATGTATTACTCAGCAATTTTCCATTTAACCAGTACAGAAGTTTTCATATAGTGTGCGCGTGCGTGTGTGTGTGTGTGTGTGTTAAGGGACTTGTCCAATTCTCGCATTCGAATTTTTGAATGATTACAAAACACACACATACACACAATATATGAAAAACTTCTGTACTGGTTAAATTTTGAAATTGCTGAGTAATACATAAAACATGTTTATCAAACAGCTTCTAAATAATTTGGACAGATGTTCCTACAAAATTTTACATTTTTATGCTTCATATACAAGAAAATAAAAACAGAAGCGTCCCAATTTTTTTGTTTGATGAAAATGACCTTCGAAATTTTCGATCAAAAACATGACTTAGCTTCAAAAAAATGGGGTGAAATTCCTTTCTTGGAAATTTCCATGAGCCCACATTTGTGTTTGGTTTTAAAATAAATGAAAAATTTTCTAGCTGCAAATACTACCGGAAGCAATTCATTAATATAGCCGTTACCGATATAAAAGTTTTTAAATAAAGCTGATTGAATTAAACCCACGACTTTCTTCTTTCGATTCAAGTTGTTTAGCCACGAATAAAATACCTTAATATACTTGCCACTGGTAGACTCATTCCATTATTTCCATATCTAAAAAATTAAGTTAAATCATCAAAAATCAACAATAAATATTCCCTCAAAATTATCAATGGGTTTTCTTTTATATATCAATAATTAAATTACTATTTTATATTTATTTATTTATCAGTTTCAGCGACACGAAGTGCTATATCTTTATGAAATGGAGTCGCAAAAGTCTATTTCCACTTAAAAATAAAAATATAACTGATTGAATTTTTATTTTTTATTTTATTGATTTGTTTTGACGAAAATACATTCAGTTAAAAAAAAGTAGAAAAATAGAAGGAAGATGCATCAGTCTCTAATTTTCGAATGTCCAGATATTAAAATAAATATCAATAAAATTATCATTCAATATGTTTCAATGAAATAGGCGATATCATGTAAATATTCAATTATTTGTTGAAATTGCTCTTTAAAGTCTTTATATTAAGAGTCATTTCAGTATCTGTTCATAAAAGATTAGAGAAAAAGTAATCTCTCATTAACATCCTTTTCGTCGTCTTCAAATCATTAAAATTGATATAAATGAAATACTCCCTTCATGGCTAAGCATTCGAGGTGAATTGAATGATCTGACTATTATGAACAGTAATTTCTTGCCTGACGCTGAAATATAATAGCTCCCATTACTAACGACACATTCGACATACCCTTAGAAAGGTGCTACCTGTTGTTAGTAATGAATTTGTTGAACAGGTAATCCCCCCCTTATTCCTCTCCTTCCCCATCATCCCCTCCAAAGAAGCGAGAATCAGCTTACTTACATCGAAATTTTTCATTCCTGTATCTCATTTGCTGTCCTGAGAGAATTATCATTAGACGATATCTATTATTCCTTTTGATTTCCTCTGGGAATACTATTTTTAAATGTTAGCAAAAGTCTTAACTATTATGTAGGAAATAATGCAAATTATAAATGTGGTGAAAAATGTATATAAAAGTAATTACTGATTTGTGGTATCTTATAAAAATAAAATTTTATTGAAATATATAGATATATTTCCGTGCTAAAATGTTACTTGTTTACAGGCTACAACTCGTATTAATTTAAATTTCAAAGCAAATAAATTCTTTGGAACAAATTCACTTGGTTAGCACTGAAAGTACTAAAAAAAACTTAGTTATTTGCTATGTTAATTTTATTTCTGGGTCCAAACGTTATTCTGTAACCTTATTTCTTGGGAAACTATTTAACAATTTTCTTCACATAAAGCATGGTGGCGTTCATTCCCATCATATATTTTCTGCGAAATTTTAATTATCTTTTAGGCAGATTTTTTCAGCTACAAATTGCACTGAAAGTAATTCCATTTTCTTTTTCAATGTCATTTATTTTAAAAGAAATCTCTTGCCGTTAATTAGTTTTTTTACTTGATTTAAAATTGGAAATTTTTTACCTGTCATCAGAGGCTTTAAATATGTCAGTTTCTCGAATTTTTCAAACAAACAAAATTCCATAGAATATTTAAACTGACGTTGATAGATATGCAGACGATTTTTTTTCGCACCTCTTCATTATTTTTATCTTGGAGTTTAATTGAACAAGGAAAATGTATTAATTATCGCGATGAAACTTTTATTTTCAAAGAATTTTATTTAAATATATTTTATTCTAATTCTTTTTGCCTTTTTTGAATTGTTGTTATTATTGTTGTTGTTGTTGTTGTTGTATTTTTCTGTTGATTTTCTCTCTTTTTTATTCGTTTTTAAGACAGCAAAATTGATAGAAATGTTCAAAAAATGCTCAAAGATTTCTAAATACATTTCATTTTGCTTAATATTTTAATCAGGCAAAAAGAATTTGATTCTTTTTTGACATTTGATATTTTAATCCTTGAATTAAATTCATTGCGAAAAATATATTAATTTCCACAAAAAAGAGGCTTTTGTATTTAATTATTTCTACTATCTTTTGTGGAATATTTTAATCAAGTTCAAAAAGAAAAAATTATTCCTCCTTTTCTTTCTGAACTTCTAATTAATAGAAATAAATAGTATTTCCAAATTTGCCATTTAATTGTTAAATTATTCTAATTTTTTAACCACTAAATGAAGTAATAATACTGAAGAATTTATCAATATGAAAACTTTTTTGCCGAATGATTTAAAAGAAGGGTAAAATTATTTTTTTGACAAAGAAGCAATAATTGTTGAAAAACTTAAAAAATCACATGAAATATCTTAAATTCTTGCAGAATAAAGTGTATGTTCTTATATACGTTTAAATATTCAAACGTTTATCAAATTAATGGAATAATTTTTATAATTTTGCTAGAATGATGAAAGATACGTTCATACAAAATTTATTATATATTTTACCAGTTGGAATTTAGATTGTTTTCTAACGCATATTGTTCATATTTTTCTGATAATTTTAGAAATCCATATGACAATAAAATCTGTGGTGAAGATGTGATATTCAAAATCATCAAAATAAAATTTCTCTTTGGATAAGTTCATTTTTCAATTAAAATTATGCTGAATGTTTTTTTTTTTTTTTTTTTTTTTTTTTTTTGAAAAATATGTCTGAAGCAAATATGTCTAAGCAAAATTGGTGAAAGCAAACTTCCAAAAAGAAAAAAAAATAGGTTCCAGAATTCTAGTATTTTAATATTATGCATTAAATATTTTTTTAATCGATACATGTAAATATCTATATATAAAGATTATAATGAATTTAAAGACAACAGCTTTAAAAATTAATTTTCAATTGTAATGTCTGATTCAATTTATTAATTAAATGAATTAAAAAACAACATATTAAAATTAATAAAATTTAAAATATCTTTAAAAATTAATTCAAATTAAACTAAACTGAATTAAAAACATATTCCCTTAAAGTTTCTTTTTAAAACATTCTATATTGCAGAATAAAACTGCAGGAGAAAGTTATAATCATTTTATTAATAAATTCTGAAATATTCATAATTTTGTTAATCACTTTTAGCCACAAATATGCATCATTTGTACTGCGCATAGTTAAAATATTAGACAAAAGAAATAGATAAAAGCGCACTTCCAAACATAGATTTCAATGGCGAAAGCAGGATGTTATTATTCCTGAGATAGGACAGAATTCTATATCGCTCAGAACTGTTTTTGTAACAATCCCATTTGTTCAAAAGTAACAAAATAAATCCAAAAGTCAAGGATCCCTGATAAAAAAAAAAAGTGACAGTTTCTCTTGGATAAGACGACCTTTTATAACTTATATATTGTTACAAAAGTATTTTTCTATTATAAATACCGTCAATTAATCGTAATAACTCAGCACATTTAATTGCTAGTTCAGCAGCTTGCTTGCTGTCTAATCCTCTCAAATCTTTTACTTGTCGGCGACTCCGACTCTCTCACACACACAACTTCTGATGATACACACGACTTCTTCCCAGCTGTTAATGATACGTTTAACAGAGCGCCTTGCCCCTCGTCTTTTATAGTTCCGGGAGGCGGGGTTAGAATCTTCAGACCAATCAAGGCGTACCTCGATGTATCTCGGTTATTACTGGATGGAGCGTGAAACTTCTCGAACTTTCCGGTATTATCCATTTAGTCGCCAAACTCGCCAAATTCATCACCAACTCGCCAAATGGTCGCCAAGCTCAGCACGCACAGTACAGATCTTTCGAAGGTTTTAACGGTTTTTCCAGGATGACACTATTCGTGCAGGATAGCAAAATTACAGATTTGTAACAATATGATTATTATAGAAATCTGATTTTAGCTCCAGTACGTGGAGTTTCTTTCTTGGAAGACTTTCAGGGGGAAAGGATAGCAGAATTCCAATAAAAACACTGAGTAATAATGATCATTTAGCCGAGTTAAGAATGCCTTTTGCTACTTAATTTTATTTGTGTGTGTTAAATTTGGTTTCATTTAAATATAAATCTAAATAATTTAATAAACGGATAACTGTTATCGAGGCAAGCATCATTCAAATGTTATCAAAGGTCAAAAGATTTTATTTTTCAACACTCGAATAGGAAACATGGTATGTTGTAAGTCACAAAAAACATATAATAACTAGAACAATTATATACAAAAAATATGCGCAAAAAATTACAAAACTGCTTTAAAATTCCAACACCTCTTGAACGGAGTTTGAGGGAATTAATTTAACTGCTATCACAGTTAAATAATTATTCGCTATCTTTGCCCCCCCTACTATATTTTTACTTTGAGTATAGGCTTATACAATGAAGACTAGCAAAACTGGTATAAAGATGCATACACAAATAAAAGCAATAAACCACCAATCAGCGTAACTTGATGTCATGGGCAGCGCCTATATGACAATAAGTGTCTGGCAAAACTGTTAAATCGGTTATTGCTGCTACGATGGCAGGTGATCAAGATTTAAAAGATTATGAACGATCTATTAATGTCTACACATTAAAGATGGGACAGAGCATCTTCGAGGTAGTAACGAAATTTGAATTTTTGCGTACGATAATTTCACAAATGTAATGTAAATATCGAATACCCAGTAACATCAAATCTCTAACTTTGGTAAAGCCTGGAAAGGACTTGAAAGACCAAGACCATCGATGCCTGAACAGAATCATTAAACAAGAGAAACGTGCGGTACTTTCTTAAATTACCACGGATTTCAATAGTGGGTTTTAAAAAGTGTCACCGTGTGTGCTATTCAACGACCATCATGGATATAGACTTCTTTAGACGGAAGCTCACTTGTACATCATTTTCACAGCACAACTCAAAGTTTATGCTTTACCTGGAACCATCAGCACCACTTTTGGACTGTTGAGGAGACACGGTGCCTTGTCTAATGAATCCCTTTTCTAATTATACCAAGTGGTTGGAAATTTACATGTATATGGATAATTGTATCCTTATGAATCTTTATACGTCAAAAAATGACTGTTCAATTTGGGGGAGCCTCTGGGATGATATGAGGGGCGTGCAGTTGGTGTGATACAGAAATCGTGATTTTTCAAGAAATGAATCTGACAATTAAAAGGTATTTAAACAACCTGTTCGAAAGTCACTTACAACCATTCTTTTCCATTGTGCATCCCTAAGGATTGTGACAATTTCAACAGGACAATTCGACAACCCACATGCCGAGTATTAATTTTAATTAGTTAAAAATTAAGAGAAATTTTGTCTTTTAAACAAGGGAATTATAAAAAAAATACTAAAACATAAAACTGAATTCTACACCATTTTAAAAACTTGTCATTTTATTGATATTGGTTTAATCGTTTAATTTTTTTATTTAATATTAATATTTTTTTAAAAAAAAATTGCAAACTTTTAAACAATAAATTTCATTACGTCAAAAATATCTAAACTATTCTGATTTTTCAACGAAAAATAACTGTTTGATTTTGTTCCAGTTTTAAAAGATGAGGATGAAAGATTCTAAAACTTATTTGCATGTTTTACATGAGGAATTGGATTATAAATTATATTATCGTAAAAGATAACTTGCAATCTGAAACAAAATATCAAAATTTTAAGTTTCTATTGGCCTCACCAACTATTGGACTTTATTAGGAAGGCGTATGTTCATAATAAGCAGATAATTGGTGAGAGAATCCTAATCAATTAGATATTTAATTGAAATTAAATATAACTAATAATCCTGGCGAATCTAGTCGTCGTTAAAGTCGGCTGAAATGAATAAAGCAACTCCTTTATCTATTCCCTTCCATACTCTATCAATTAAATCTAATTCTCTAAAACAGCGTTTCTCAACCTTTCAGTATTCGTGGCCCAGTTTTCAATCATAACTTTCATCGCCCCCCCCCTTACAATAAAATGTATACAACAGTAATGTATATTGAGTATTTTGGATTCTGTTTTTAAATTATTTTTAATTAACTGCCAAAAAAAGAGTAAAAGCAAGCCAACGTTGGCGAGAAACCACATCTTGCATTTTGGACAAGCGGACAGTGAACAGATGAAGCGAATGAAAGCGGAGAAAATTTAAATATTATATTTGAAATGAAAGCCAAATAGGGAGATAACGTTAAAAGAATATGAAAGTAGAAAAATTCATCAATGAAAGTTAACCTAGACGGGGTGAGCTAAATTTAGAAACGGGGAATACATATTTTAGAATAATAAAAGAAATAAAACAGAATCATGACAAAACGAAAGTGAAAAAAATAGGAATGTTTGTGTAAGGGAATCCACACGACCGAGGCCGTCTCGAGTATGCGCGGAGTAAATGTTTTCTCTTAAGAAGAAGGAAAATATTCGATACGCAAGTTTCAATTCCAGCCAGTCTCATTCGAGTAGATCCTTTTATCGCTATCGAATCAATTGTGAATTTGTATGTTATATATGTTTTCATGTTGATTGCAATTCACCATATAAAATATTCACGGCAGCAGATTTATGCAGACTCATGAATAAATTTTTAAGCGGAAGTAAGCAATCATTTGACGATAGTCAAGCATCAACAAGTACACAGACGACCGTGGTTCCGAAAATAAAATCAAGGAAATATTCTCAGGAATACTTAAATTTTGTGTTTACCAGTACTGAAGTAAATGAAGAAAAAAGGCCCCTGTGTATCATTTGCTCAAAATTGTTGGCCACAGACAGCATGAAACCTAATAAACTTAAACGACATTCGGAAACGCTTCATAGTGAGTACGTCAACAAACCCAGAGAATTCTTCGAATTAAAATTAAAATCATATAACAAGCAATAACAATCATAACAACTCGCGTGACAAATTATTTTCAATACAGCTTGACGAAGCAACAGTTCGTAATAGGCAATAAAGACAGTAACGAAGTAACAGGCAATAAAGATGCTCATTTAATTGCCATGTTCGAATTTGTGGTAATATGTCAGTAGTAGAATTACTTTTCTGCAAACCAATAGAACTCAAAACATCAGCACTCGCATTATTTGATATTTTAAATGATTTTATGAACGATGCAAACATAGAATGGAAAAATTGCGTCAGAATATGCACCGATGGTGCTCGTTCAATTTCCGAAACATTCCTAGATATACAATCACTTTTAAAATTAAAATCGTCTCAGTGCACAGATTGCATGATCAACAGAGAAACTTTGGCTTCGAAAGAAATGAGTCCTGGTTTAAATATTGTGTCAACTACAGTTGTAACCGTAGTAAATTATATAAAAATGAGACCCCTGAAATCGAGAATCTTTTCCGCACTTTGTGAAGACATGGGTTCAGTACATCCAGCGTTACTATTTTATTGCGAGGCAAGATGGTCATCACGTGGGAAATTTTTCAAACGTGTTTATGAATTAAGAGAATAAATCGCCATTTTCAAGAAGAAGAAAACAGACAGGAGGCCGAGAATTTTCGCGACAGTTTATTTGTGATGAAATTGAGGTACTTGGTCGACATATTCGAGAACTGAGATTGGCTATTTCTAATATTAAGCCCTTCTTCGAAAAACTTTGCTCTGCAAGACAGGCCCAAGGAAGTCACTAATAATTATTAAATTTGTTTTTAATTTAGTATGTTTTGATTAAGTAAGTTGTTTTACTTCAATAAGTTATTAAATATGTTAAAATGTATTTTGTTTTCTATGTGTATGTGTGCTTTCCTTTCAGTCATAATATTTTCTCTTGGATTTTCTCGCGCCCCCCTAGGGGGGCGCGCCGCACAGGTTGAGAATCGCTGCTCTAAAAGCACAAATCCAATCTGTTACTGATATGATCAAAAAATTCCCTACCTTACAAATTAATAATCCCTACACACACTTATACATATCCTAGATTATCCCTAAAAGTTAAAATCCTCTTAGCTCCAATCAAATATTGCATGATTGCCAAGTTGGAGGCTGGCCTGTACCAATCCATCCCCTCCATCCAATTCATTCCGGCTCGAGTAGCCCGGAGCAAAAGCAGTTGCGTATAAACCCATCTGTCCTTTATTTGATAGTAGAAGAGGGGGGATGGATGATTCAATCACGGCGCAGACAGACCAAATTAATCATACATATCGATTCTGGCGTGTCTTTGCTCAGCCACGAATAATCGCCAAACAGACTGTCCGAGGAAGGATACGGGAGGTATACATCAAATCCCGGGGAGGAAAAGTTTCGCCAAACATTGAAAGACCGATTAGGAAACCTTTGTGTAGGCAGACAGATGTAGAGTTCTTTGTTTGGCTAGTGTCAGTTAACTAGTATATTGTATTGCCATTATTATTAATAAAAGTTTACTGAGAAATTTCGATGCTGTTTATTCTCTGGAGCATGTACTAAAATAAGATTCAATTTGATCACCAAAAAATTCTATCTCTGTATTTAAAATGAATCACCGCATTTTAAATTTTGTTGAATCTGAAAAAAATTATTTTTTGAACTATAGATTTCCTCATATGATTTTTTTTTTTAACTCTAGATGATGTATCGATTGAAATATATGATTTCCGAAATAGAAATACATATTGAAGATTCATTTTTTACAGCAATCTTTAGAGGAGACGTTTGCGATCTGGACCATATTTTCTATTTTTTTTTGACTAAAAACTATCAATTTATATTTTTATTTTAATTTCCCTATTGTTTATAATATCTATTCAATTTTAGTTTTCACTATCTATTAAGGTGTACGTACACACTAGAAGATTTGTTTTTAATTTTAACTTTAATAATCCAGTTTTTTCATAATAGGTCATTAATATATGTTTAAACTCATTTTATTGAGAAAAAACCATATTACACTAATTATTAATTAATTAAATAATATTTAATGAGCTAATTAGCCTATTTTTTTAAACATGATATCTTAAATTCCAATTTGTACAGACACACAATTCTAGTTGGAAATGATGCCTAATATTAGTCTTCATGTTGTCTGCCTCAATCAAGTTATAAAAATATATAGTTTTTTTTAACAATTTTTTCATCAACAATGAATAGAAAAAGCGAGATTTTTTCTGTCATTTTAACTTTTAAATAGCTATTAAAAATTTGTTTCTATAAATATAACTTTGATTGAGGCACAAAACATTTGCTATTTCATACAGATTATTTTGATAATAAATAACTGTATTTGATTAATTTCTTGTTGAATTATGATTGTTTGAATGAAGCAACATAGTGGAAAAATAGCATTCTTCATAAAATGAGTTTTAAAAAAACGTAACTAGAGTTTTTAATGAAAGCACCTCAAGAAAGATAATTATGACACGAGAAATAGAAATATATATTGAAGATTCAATCTTTAAATGTTTTAGAGGAGACGTTTGCGACCTGGACCATATTTTCTATTTTTTGACTAAAAAGTAGCAATTTATATTTTAATTTTAATTTCCTTATTGTATATAATATCTGTTCAATTTAGTTTTCACTATCTGTTAATAGCAAGATAAAAAAAGGTTAATTGAAAAAAAAACTATAAATGCGTACTAAGTGAATCATGCTACGAGATGGTATTGTTCCTTGGATCATGCATTTATGTGCTTTGTAGGATTTAAAAAAATCTAGCGGCCTTAATAACAAAAAACAACGCTTTATTCTAAATTGAAACACGAAAGCACAGGCAACCAAATACATCAGAAAAATACACTAGAGTAACATCTGTAATGAACAGCAACATACAAGCAGTAAATCTATACTAAATAATCAGCAACAACACAATATGCTCATAGAGAACTAGCAGATTTCTCGCGACTACTCAAGGCCTCTCGACTCATCTATCTCAATATTGACTCTCAGCTTTTTATAGTTTCTGAGACAGGGCACATAGTTTTTAGTAGGATCACTCTAAGACGGGACCTAATAAGGATATTGCCAATAATCTTTTAGTTCCTGAAATCTCTGATTTTGTCGCCAAGTCTGTAGCCCAGTAATCATTGACGCGGCATCCATTGAGTAACCATTACAGCTACATGTCAAAACATCTCCATCACCAGGAGATATACTGCACTAGGATGGCAATATTACAAATTTGTAACGCTACTGTTTAGATTGTTGTTAGCTTTGTTTTGTTCTCGATTTCACAAGCAATGAGAAGTAAAAGAACTTTATCTCAAATTAGCGTATTTTAAAAGAGTTTCAATATTGGTAAGGTTGAAAGCTTTTGCTTTTCACGTGTCTTTGCTGGCCATCCTTGGTAAACATGAAATGTGGTTCATGAAAACAAGTTGCAACCTTTCTTCAATTTTTTTTTCTTTGTTCCACCGGACTGTGAAAGTTCCTTATTGACTTATGCGAATTTATAAACCAGACTTAGAACTTCTTTCTTTGACAATCTAGAGTTTATACTTCCCAACTTGTTTTCAACTTAGTTCTAAATGAATCTAATTCTAGATATTACATTGATAATTGTGTTTTAATTCTTGTTGTGTTATATTCGATGTTGCATGTAGGAATTTAGCTTGCACGAATTCGAAATTTCTTGTAGTTCCAACCTCTCAAAATCTTCAGCTATTTAAAATAATAATAAATTTATTTTCCATCACATCGAAATAGATTATACGCAAGAATAATTATTCCAATAGAATATAACAATCTTTTAAGCTAATATATTTACAATAATATATTTTCAATACATTGCGTGATGTATTGCGCCGACTGAATTCAATATTCTACAGACCACTGACTACAATTACCAAAAATGTTCAAATAGTTGTTTCTTGGGTTGTATGTGGTCATTAAGAAAGGTTTTATGTAGGTAATTTTGATTATGATTGAATTTTTTTTCTCTTCTTTAAAATAGCATGAACTTATTAACATATTTTACCGTGTACCGATTATATTTTTAACTAAGAATCGTATAAAATGTTAAAATTTATCTTCAATATCATTAAAGAAAATTACCTCATAGAAATTATTTATATACTCAGTTGGAATTTAAAAAATAATAACTTTCAGCGATTCCATTTTATTTCTTTGTAATTTTGCCTTTATTTTAATTTTTTCAAAATATTTTATGCAAAGACAAATGCAGTTGACTATAACAATTCGTTCATTATTAAAATGCTCAGTAATTTAATTGGTGATACAACTTTTAGAAAGGAATTTTCAATTTAAAAAAATAAAAAATACATTGTAAAAATGTTTAATTTTCAAGATTTTTTAAGTACTTCTTTTTTATATTTAATGAAAATGTTGCGCATTTTGTATTTTTTGGATGTAATTTTACGAATTTGTAATTACGAAGTTATAAATGACTACGAAATAATGCTATGAAAACGCAGACGATAAAATAAATAATACTTTTTTTATGTGATTAAAATATCTGAATTCTCATTTTTAAGATTTTTTGTTTATTGAAAATGCAAATGTTAAAGAAACTTCATCATTAAACTTGTTTCCATTTTTTTTTTCACAATGAAAAATAAAATTTTCCTTTCAATAACATCGTCTCAATCAGAATCGGAATAAAATAAAATTCGAATAAAAATTATAATTGGAATTAAAAAAGACACATAATAAACGTCTGAATAATGAAGCAAGAGAGAAAATGATGCTCTTCGTTTTTCCAGATATGCAGTTTTCAATCTTCTACAAAAACAATAAAAAGGAGATAAAGATGAAATTCCAAAAGCAAGGATGAATTGGATTGCCAATTCATTAAAAAGAAAAACACTTGCTAATATAAGAGCATTGTAGTCGTCACAATTTATCAATTTCATTGTTTTCGTTACAATTTTCTTTTTGTTTCTTTTGATTTTTGTTTTAATAACATCGAACATTATACGACAAAAGAATTTTATAGAAAAACAAACCAAAATCAATTATCTCAACAAAATGAACGTTTATACAGAAGAATTAAAAATATAATTATATAACGCATAGTAAATTCATTTAAAAATTACACAGGTCGGTTTTTTTTATTCCTTTCAAATTTACTATTCTCAAGTTATGTTTTTATTAATGCATACTTTATTGCATTAATAGTCTCATTTTTTTATTTAATTCTTTCTTTCAAAAATATTGTTTATATGTATATTAAAAAATTTAATAACTAAATAAAAATTTTCAAAAAATCCCATTTTTAGATTTTAAAAAAAAAGGTCTTAAAAACAGGTGTCTATAGTATAGATGTTAAATCTGTGTACCGATTCTTATCTATCTAGCTCTCTTCGTTTCGTAGTTATATAGTTAACTTATATTCGAACAGCCAAACAGAAGAACTTCCTCTGGACAGATTTTACTCAAAATTTGATAGAATTCTGCAGATTTGTTTCAAAGACCGTATATCAAACTTCAACCGTCTACCGTAATGCATTTTGGAATCACCTTTGTGACAGACAGACAAACGGACATTTTCCAAAAATGTGTTTTTCGAACTCAGGGAGATCCAAAACGTGGAGAATCGTGAAAAAACTCGAGATTAAATTTTTGGACGATTATTATATTTTCTCTATATAGTATATATACGATAAAATAAAAATGTATCCATTTTGACACCCTATTCATCATTGGGGGTTTGGGCATTAGTTAAGAAAAAGGGATGTTAACAATATAAATAATATAGAGGCTGATAAAAAAAATAACAAGAGGTGTTTGGAGCCCTGTAGTGTGTTATGTACTGGACGAAATATAACAAAATTTGGCTACCATACGCATTAAAGTATGCGGTTTCAATTTATCAAGAAAAAACATTTATACCAAAAAATGCCGATAGAGGAAACTCTGGCGCTACGATCAAAATTATTATGTATTTTGCATATACGGGCACTTTGTGACTCGATATCGAGGATAAAAGGAAGGATTGCGAGAATTCAAGTCATTCGCCGGACGATGGCATTGTCACTCCATAACCTTGCCTTTTAGTCAAGCTGTTTTATCAGCGGGATGAAAATGCCAATGCTCTTCGTGATATCGGCTGTTAAAAGAGTTACGTGGAGGACGATGACCATAACTAACTTATGAAGAATGGTTGAACGATTTGAAACTGATCCTGAAATTTTATCCCTATAAGATAATACTCATTAACTGATGACACTGATCTGAATCTTGGCAATTTCTGGTTGTGAGGCGGTTCTGGTTCACTTGAAAGGCGTTGTGTATCAAGGACATGTTCCTGACATTCCTACTTTAAAAGATCAAATAACATTACATGTCAAACGAATAAATGCCGATATGCTGCGAGCCACCTTCGAAAGCCTCGTGTACCACATGCAATTAATGACTGGAACATCAAGTTGGTGGTCACCTTGGTCCAAATTTGTAAGTTGCTATAATAAACTCTTTTCATTTGTATTTTATATGTTGCTATTTACTGCTTATATTGGCAATTATGTATTCTTTACCCACACATTATGTGCTTGTAGCACCAGGATTTCTCCTGTCGGCGTTTTTGGTACTAATTTTTTTTTCTTGATAAATCGAAAAAGCATATTTTAATGTGTATGTTGGCCAAGTTTTGTTAAATTTCGTCCAGTGCTTAACACGCTACAGGGCTCCGAACACCTGTTATTTCTTGATCACCCTGTACAAGTTTGGTTGTCATTTTCACCACTGACAATGACGATATTATATTTTTAAACTTTAATATTTATATTAAAAACTGTTAAAGCAGTACAGCTTATTTACAAACAAGATTAAATATATGATCTACTTGAAATTTATGTTAACAACTAAGGTAGTTTTGACTGAATTATGAAATTTATTATCCTACCAACTCTTGACATTCATTTTTTTTTACTTTCTCGTATATATAGTGTAGAGATAATATAGTAATGGTCAAAAAATTCGAACTCGAGATTTTTTCTTCTACGTATCACACCTCCGAGTTCGAAAAACACTTTTTTTAGAAAATATCCTACTGTCTGTCTGTCTGTCTGAGACAAAATAAACTAAAAAAAGGCTTTGAGATAGATGATTGAGGTTTGATATTATTATTTGATATTGCTGATTATTTAACACCTATAGTACGGACTCTTTACAAATTTTGAGCCATATTCAATTACGGGTTGACTGCCAGTAAGTGTGCACTTTTAGAAACATGCAAACAAACAATAATTAAAAAACACAATGACTTAAATATATCACATTTGGTATTGGATTTTGTGACGACAAGAGTAGTGTTCTTCCAAATTTTAGTTTCATTCGGAAAAAAGCGGCCAGTGCACAAATTCGATTTTCGGCAGGGATTGATCGCCAAACAACTCGCCAAGGATGAAAGGATAAATTCAGTAAAAATGCTAAATTCAAGCCAAAAGTTAATATTTCATAATTCTGTACCCAAATCCCATGTAAGGCGTTAAAATTTTATTTAAAAAAAGTGTAAAGGTAAGTTTTATGTTAAAGGTTTATTAAAGGTAAAAGGAAAGGCTATATAAGAGTATGTTAAAAAATTTTGGTTGGCTTATTGTATCTTAAATATATACATATACTTTTTTTTCAGTGATTAAAGAAACATTAGTTAATTGAAAGCAAAAACAAAATATCCTGTTTATATTTGTTATAATCGTATCTGTTAATAAAATATATTAACAAATACGATTTTGAGTATGAATTTGAAAGCCTGTCTTGTACACGTTTATTATACAATTATTACGCATAATAATTTCTTTTACCAATGATAAGGCATTAGAAAACAAAAACTGTTTATTTTGTTTCTCCTATTTCTTTAAAAAGAATGAACTATTTTCAGTTATCATGCATAAATTAAGCAAATTGTTCTCCTTTCAATAAATATTTTTACATTAAACATTGTTAAAAAATAAATGCATGCACTCATTTTGTTAACTAGTAATAAAATTAAATTTAAAGTGAATAACCCACATAAAAATGTTAATCTACAAAAAAACTGTTTTTGGCATAAACTATGATTACGTATAGAATTTAATGAAAAGATGTACTTTCTAACAACTTTTAATAATTTTTCATATATAGTTGAAGGGATTATTTTTTGTGCGTTGCATCTAATCCTATTTAATAATGAATTTATTTTTAGAAATTTTTTCCATCTTATCAAGGTCTTTTATCTAATTAAAATTTAAATATGTCAAACAACCAAAGAAAATTATTTTTAAAATTAGATTTGTAAAAAAATCTTAATGTTCACTTCTAAAACTATCCTCGCATTAAAAATGCAAATTAAAATTAAATTTTCTTCATCTTAATATGTTAAATCCTTTTTTAAATGTTAATCTTACGAAAATGGACTTTCTTTAAACTTTATTAAAATCCTTTTAATTAAATTATAATTAATTTAATTTTTTCATTCGTTTTTTTTTCATTCGTTTTTCTTGCCTCTTTTTTTATCTTAAATTGAGATAAGATAAATTGTGATAAGTTAAGAGATTTTTTTCATTTTTTTGTCACATTTTTATCTTAAATTTAAATAAGTCTTTATCGATCTTATATTATAAATATTTAATTTTGGTTATTTTTAATAAAATGTTTTGAAAGTTTTGAATCTGTAGAAAATTACAAGTTCTTTCAAGTATGGGAAATAAGTTTTTTTTATGTTTAATTTAACTTTTTGATCAAAACTTTTTAATATTGTATTGGTTGAAATTCTTTATTTTACTCATACACTTAATTACTGGATTACAATTAAATGAAATTTTAATTAATATTTTAAGAATTTTGACGGAAAACAAGAAATTCTCTACTTTTTAAGCCAATGATTAAAAAAAATACTATTATACTTTTGACAGAACAAGGGTATTTCTTAGTTTGCACAATTTTATATGAATTCAGACAGGATTCTGGTACACACTTTATATAAAATCGGGGCCAATTGTCCCCTGGCTGATGTAGTACGGAAGTTAGGAGAATTGATACCACTTAAGTCCTTGTCATCTGATAATATGAAGAAAAAAAGAAATCCAATCCTAAAATTGGTTTTAAAAGGGGCATTAGTATAACTAAGCTAAATAAAAATAATTAATAGTAATATAATAAAATATATAATAATTAAATATAATTAAATTGTTATTTAAAATAATTATTAATAATTTAACTAAATCACAACATGCAAAATCAGGGCCAAATGCCCTCTCGTTCGTATAGTGTGAAAGTTTGAAAAAGGGGTTGCTTAAGTATCGTATTCGTCACTGTGACCTTGAGACGAGATCCGACACAAATTGTCCTAAAATTGATTTCAAACGGGATATTAATATAACTAAGCTAAATAAAAATAATTAATAACAATATAACTAAACTAAAATATATGATAATTATTAATAATTAAAATATTAGTTAAAATAACCGTTAGTAGTACAATTAAACTACAATATACAAAATCGGGGCCAAATGTCCTCTCGCTAATGTTGTGCGGAAGTTTGGGGAAGGGCAGCCGCTTAAGTATCGTTCTCATCATCTGACCTTTGTTTAAAAATACGAGATCTGCCCCAAATAGTCCTAGAATTGCATTTAAAAAGAAACAATGTAACTAATCTAAACCAAATTAATATGAATCCACACATTTTTTATAGATATTCCATTTTATTGGAAGTCAGATAGATTTTTTAGAGGTGTAGAAAGTGTTCATCTCTTGACTTTTTCTTTTTATTGGCACGAGTCACGTTTTTTGTGTTTCATAATATAGAGAAAAAAATTATTAATAAAGAGAAAAAGAATGGATTTCAGATATTTTCCAATCCACTCATTTGATAGAAAATTTGATATAGAACAGTAATTTTGATGCCAAAATCATATTCTAAATTTAATTTTTGTACTTTGCATTTTCGCGCTATAACTTTCATGCACACATAAATATACGAATCTGCTGGTGGTCAGCTCTTCTACAAATTTGGTCCAAATATGGTCCAGTTCCCCAATTCTAATGATAAAATATTCTTGCTAAAATTTATATTTAAAGCAATTAAAGATTTTTTTTTTCTTTATCTTGTTTATATGCACAAATGATAAGACTACTTAAGGAATTTGTCCGAAATTTGTTACAAGCAGATACTTTTGTGAAAGTCAATTAGTAAATTTCTTGCCTGTTGGTTGTATTTTAGATTTACTGTGCTCACAAACTGACACAGAAGCACAAGGGGGGGGGGTGTTTTCGATAATAGTTCAACATTTGTCAAAATATTTGGTCGAATTTCTCGACGTTTATATTACCTGCATATGAAAGTAAATAATAAGTATACGAACATTTTATCTAAATTTTTTCTAAGGAACCAAGTTTAGAATTTAAACATTTATAAAAAGAAACCTGTATAATCAAAGTAATATTTCGTGAATAAATCTCAGTTTAGATATTTACCCAATAATAAAACTAGGGAAAGTGGTTTCCCTAAAACTTTCTCGCATTCTTTCTAATAAACGTGTCATGTCAGAGAGCGTCTTGCATCACATTGGCGTACAATAGTTTCGAAGTATTAACTTTTGACGAGAATTTAGCATTTTTATTGAATCTATCGAGAGATCCTTGGCAAGTTTTTCTGGCGATTAATCCCTGGCATGCGGAAAATAGTTTCCGAAAATCGAAGTTTTTTTTTTAGATATGACATTGGCGTACAATAGTTTCGAAGTATTAACTTTTGACGAGAATTTAGCATTTTTATTGAATCTATCGAGAGATCCTTGGCAAGTTTTTCTGGCGATTAATCCCTGGCATGCGGAAAATAGTTTCCGAAAATCGAAGTTTTTTTTTAGATATGACATTGGCGTACAATAGTTTCGAAGTATTAACTTTTGACGAGAATTTAGCATTTTTATTGAATCTATCGAGAGATCCTTGGCAAGTTTTTCTGGCGATTAATCCCTGGCATGCGGAAAATAGTTTCCGAAAATCGAAGTTTTTTTTTAGATATGACATTGGCGTACAATAGTTTCGAAGTATTAACTTTTGACGAGAATTTAGCATTTTTATTGAATCTATCGAGAGATCCTTGGCAAGTTTTTCTGGCGATTAATCCCTGGCATGCGGAAAATAGTTTCCGAAAATCGAAGTTTTTTTTTAGATATGACATTGGCGTACAATAGTTTCGAAGTATTAACTTTTGACGAGAATTTAGCATTTTTATTGAATCTATCGAGAGATCCTTGGCAAGTTTTTCTAGCGATTAATCCATGGCATGCGGAAAATAGTTTCCGAAAATCGAAGTTTTTTTTTAGATATGTTTTTCCGAAACGATTGAAACAAAAATTTGGCTCTAAACTGCACTTGTAGTCACAAAATCCCATATCAAATTTGATATATTTAAGTTACTGCATTTTTCAGATATCATATGTACATGTTTCTGAAAGTATAGACCCACAAACGATCAATCCCTGGCTATATCTGACTCAAAATTTGACAAGTGTCTATGTTATAGATGTTAAAGCTGTGTTCCGAGTTTTATCAATCTAATTCTCTTCGTTCTGTAGTTATGGCGTTAACTTATATTCAAACAGCCGGACAGACGGACTTCCTTGGAACAATTGTGTTCAAAATTGGATAGAAATCTACGAATTTGATGTTAAGACCTATACCAAATTACGTCAATCTAGCTCAAAGCGTTTTTGAGTTATTTTTGTCACAGACAGGTAGACAGACATACATTTTCTAAAAGTGTGTTTGTAATGTGAAGATTCGTCAAAACTTCGAGTTCTAATTTTTTGACGATTACAATACTTTCTCGTATACTTCGCATAGGAGAAAGTAAAGAGTTAAATCTACATAACAGTGTACAGGACGGTTATAATTAAAGTTCCACTTTGAAATGGTCATAAAAGGAAAACTACTGGACCAAATGTTGTAAACTTTGGTAATAGTTTAAAGGAAGTCATAGGAATTTCTTTTCCACCCTCCGCCTCCCCCCAAAAAAGTTCAAAAACTCACCACCAGCGGAGGAAATGGCGCAGTATTCAATATTGTTAAACAAAATAAGACATACAGACATCGGTTTAAAATGTGTTTAATCGTTTCTGAAGCGAAACTGTTTGTTGGATTATGTAAAACTGCAATGTCTTGTAATCGGCTTACGGCAGGAAGAAGCAAATGATGTATGCAGATGCGCTTTTACACGTCATTTGGTCTTCCAGATAAAAGTGAGCCTGTTTGTCAGAGTTCTCGTTGTTACGGATCGACAATGTCTCTAACCATGCAAGACCATGCTTTTTATCATTAAATGTTATCATGAATGCGATAGCATTGATTGGCGTTCTTTGCAAAGGCATCATTCAGTAAGAGAAATACGCTGAGAGATATGCTAAGAGCTCTTGATGAGAATGCAGTAATGCTATTTAACTTGCCCTATTTAACATGTTCAATGTGGAACATGTTTTGTAACACATTTCAGACACGATTAAACACATTTTTAAACAATGTCTGCATGTCCTATTTTGTTTAACACTATTGCATACAGTGGCATTTCCCCTACTGGTGGTGAGTTTTTGAACTTTTTTTGGTGGAAAAGAAAATTTACATGACCTTCTTTAAATTATTACCAAGTGTGATAACATTTAGTCCAGTAGTTTTCCTTTTATGACCATTTCAAAATGGAACTAATTATAACCACCTTATATATTTGAATGTATTGGGAACCCAACATTGCTAGATTAAAAAAGGGAAAAGAAAACACCATAAGTTACACGAAACTTCAACCCTCATCTGATCTATTGAGAGAGAAAAATCGAGAAAGAGAAAAGGGCAGGTAATTGCCATTAGATCCACTCTCCTCTGAACGGCATCATGATATGGCACAACCGCCTTAACCCATCAGCGCACGAGGGCACGTTGGAGCATCGTAATTGATGGCTATAAAAGCGTGGGGACAGCTGACAATTATCAGCTGCAGAGTTTAAAGCCTCCCTCGGGAAATCATGGCAGCTGGTCGAATGGGCTGGAAATCGTGAGAAAGGGCGCAAGCTACACTATTTCGGAAAGGTTGATGGTAGGTAATGCGTTGCCCGTCAAAACATAGTATCATGGGCAATAGTTTAGTATTGTGGAAGAGTTTGCAGTTCATGCTCTTTTGGAGGATGGTCCAGCACTTCTTTGTGGCTTTTGATCCTTATTTTGTTAGCAGAATTTTGTTTTATTAACTTTTCCTAAAATTAAATATTAACCTTTTTCTGTTCTTGATCTTAATTTTTTCTTTTTTCTGTACCGCTATGTTCTTTTCTATGATTAGGGGATTATAAACTGTTATTATATTTAGTCTTATTTTTTTAACCAGTCCCGTATCCGCTCAGTTTATCTTAGAAGTTATTTATGATCTTATAGATAATTTTACATTTTTTACTATTTTATCATTTTCGAAGATAAATTTATCAGTAATGAATATATTTATTACAAATCGAACAATATAAGAACAACATAACATAACTGATAGTCTATAAAAGAGCATAGATCTTTTCTTGTAAGGTGGGTTTATTTCATCTATTTCTTCTAAAGATTATCCTTTCAAGATAATATCTGAATCATTATATTCTATTAATTTAAAAACTAAATAACCAAATAAATAAAGCATAAATCGGATTCCGATTTTTCTTTCCATGGCTTATTTCTTCTAAAGCTTTTCCTGTTCAAGAGGATATTTAAAAATTGATCTTCTATTAATTTTAAAGCTAAATAAAAAATAAATAAAGCATAAATCGAATTCGGATTTTGCTTTTTTAATTATATTTCTTCTAAGGCAATCCTTTTCCAAGGGGTTACTTAAAAATTTATATTCTGTTAATTTGAAAGCTAAATAATGGAAAAAAGAATACATAAATCGGAGTCGATTTTTTCTTTTCTGACTTTATTTCTTCTAATGCATTTCCTTTTCAAGAGGATATCTGAATTTTTATCTTCTATTAATTTAAAAGTTAAATAACAAAATAAAGAATACGTAAATCAGATTCGGATTTTTCTTTCCTTGACTTATCTTTTTCTATTTCTTCTAAAGCATTTCCTTTTCTAGAGAATATTTAAAAATTTTATCTTCTGTTCATTTCGAAGCTATATAGCAAAATAAAGAATACATAAATCGTATTCGATTTTTTCTTTTCTGACTTTATTTCGTCCATTTCTTCCAAAGCATATTCTTTTCAAAAGGGTATCTGAAACTTTATTTTCTATTAATTTAAAAGCTAAATAACAAAATAAAAAACACATATATCAAGAGCCAATAAATGTAAAAATATGCTAGTTCCTTATATATATATATATATATATATATATATATTCTTCATAAATAAAATTTAGTTATTTATTCATCTTAAAGAATTTTTATATTTGAGAATAGAACGCATGTTTTCTTAATACCTGTACTAATCTGAACGTTGATAATTGACTTTAACAATCGGTCAAAGTTATTTAGATTGAATTTCAACTATTCTGACTGACTGGAAATTGACTAGATTCTGTGAAATAATCAGATTGAAACGTTATCTGCCATTTATCCGATTAAAATGGCAACAGTGATGATTATTCCAATAGCTTGAAGATATATTATCCGTACCAATCAATTCGAAATCGTCATCCAATGCTAATAGGGTCTAAGATTCTAATGTCTAATTAACTGTGGTTAATAGTCTTAATCATAGGAAACTCAACAACGAAATTAATTCCGTCACTTACAATGAGCTAATTCTTCCGTCAAATTAGTTTCCATTTAATTTTATAATTGATCGAGTGGAACGAGGTCATACATTAACTTGACCATTCGCCATTTCGTCTATTTATCTGTAAATTAGTTTATTTCACAATCACAACCTTATCCTTTTTTCTTCATGTTTGGCATGAATGTTTCTTCAGGTCATAAAAAAAGATTTATATGTAGCGATTTTTATTTTTATTTATTTTATTTTTTTCGTGTCAAAATGATGCCCGTTTAAATGGCTTCAAAATTTGGAGCCATTAAAACATTTGTATCATTTTGTTAACAGCGAGAAATAATTGCAATTTTGTTAATATTGATTAAAGTATTTTATTGTATTTTTTTAATATTGATGAAAATAAATAAGTAGTTTCGCTAATGCCGATAAAAGTCGATATTTAATTTTAATTTGGTCGATACTGATAAAAGCAGATAGTTAAATATAATTTTGTAAATATTGATGGAGTCATTTGAATGTCACTTTGGGAATGCTGATAAAAACAGACATTTAAATGCAATTTTATGAATGCTAATAAAAGCAGAAATTTAAATCTCATTTTGTGAACACTGTTAGATGGTGATGTAAATTATTAGCATTAAAAAAACAAATAAAGAGTGATTAAACGCCTTTAAAGACTGCTATGAAGTGTAAATCATAGAGGGTTTTTTTCCTTTGATACGAGGTCTACATTATAGACTCTGCAATTCGCCGATCTATTATTTAGGATAGAGTAACAATTAACTTCAACCCTTTCTAGGGCCGTGGGAAGTATGCTTCCCACCAAATTTATCAATCTTTCTATGAATTTATGTAGGTTGGCATAAGTTCTGACAAATTTTTTTAGTAAGTCAGAAACTTAGATGCTTCAGTTCTTTATCTCAGACAAAATGATGTGTCTTTATTTGTTACTTAAGTATTAATTAACCAAATTAACTAATTAATCAAATTAAATTTATCTAATAAGCTATATGAATTCCTTTTCTTATTTTAATGTCAAGCCTAAAAATATTTTAACATAATATGACTAGAAAAATATGGCCCTTTAAAGGGTTAAAAGACAAAAATCATTTGGATCTGCTTTCAATATCTATTATATTCTTAAGTGATTGAAACAAAATAAATGTCTCAAATATCTGTAGGAAGTCAACTAAATCTGTAGAGATCAAGGTTTTAATAATTATGCTCTTTGTAGGATTTACAACAGTTTATATTTTAATGCTCAAAATCTCTTAGTTAATCATAATATGTGCATATGATGTAAGTTTATTGAATCATTTTTCTGTAGTCTAAAAGATATTTATATATTATCTATAATACAATAATCATATTATATAATATGATTAAGAAGATTCTAATCCTTTATTACTAGCTCATATAATCATTGAAACATTAATTATTCTAGAATATTAGCCCAATAATCTATTCTGGATATTTGTCACTTTATAATATTGTAGTAAATACATAATTAATTTGAATGATCTATACTTTATGAAAATTATATCACGAAAGAGATAGATAGATATTTGTCACTTTATAATATTGTAGTAAATATATAATTAATTTGAATGATCTACACTTTATGAAAATTATGTCACGAAAGAGATAGATAGATATTTGTCACTTTATAATATTGTAGTAAATATATAATTAATTTGAATGATCTACACTTTATGAAAATTATGTCATGAAAGAGATAGATAGATATTTGTCACTTTATAATATTGTAGTAAATATATAATTAATTTGAATGATCTACACTTTATGAAAATTATGTCATGAAAGAGATAGATAGATATTTGTCACTTTATAATATTGTAGTAAATATATAATTAATTTGAATGATCTACACTTTATGAAAATTATGTCACGAAAGAGATAGATAGATATTTGTCACTTTATAATATTGTAGTAAATATATAATTAATTTGAATGATCTACACTTTATGAAATTTATGTCACGAAAGATATAGATAAATATTACATGAAGTGAAAGGAATTTTGTCAGTACTTTAGGCCCAGTTTTATAGATAGAAACGATATAATATGCATTATATATTTCTCGCATTAATTTGTGATGAATTTATTTATTTAAGATTTGTAAAGAACTTTTCACTTAATTTCTGGTGTATCAAAATTCTAATATTTTGCACAATTGTATATTCCTGTTGACAAGGCAAAATTTTAATATCTTCAGAACTTACTTCTTCAATTGATTTTTATTGCCTTTTAATTTCATTTCAGTAGCAAAATCTATTTATTTCAGAAAATAGATTGTATAAAATTCCATCATATTTATAATGATAAATTATAACCTAAAAAGTAGAAAATAAAAAATATATATATAAGTTTTTAAAACATTCTTTTATTGGTTTATTGAAAAGTAAATATTTCATTTTTTTAAAACAGAGATACCACAACTCGATATTGTTATAAACAATATTTAAAGAAATAAAACCACAAATATTAATGTTATTTAGAATATTAATATTGTAAACCTAATATTTTTAAGATTTTCCTTAATACCATTTTGAAGAAAATTCTAAAACATTCACTAAAAATTTAAAACATGAATTTCTTCAAAAATATTTTCTTCAGAATTTATTTATCAGCAAATCTTACTTTCACGATTTCATTTTTAGTTTTTTAAAAAAATGCTATTTTTATTTCTCTAAAGGAAACGTGCTTTTAAAACTGTATTTTTAATATTATATTTGACTGATTTCTTTTTTTATACTAAACTATCTAACTTAAATCAAAAATAAAATATTTTTCTAAAACCCCTATTTTATAATTCATGCATTTGCTTAAATAAATTTACTATCGATAAAAAAATACAGTTATTTATAAACAAATTTATCATGCAGAAATAATTTTTCATAAATTCTTCAAAGAAAACTAAGATAATATAAAATCGATTAAATTGCAAAACAAATACTTATGGAAAGAAAAAGGACAAAAATTTTAAAATACATGAATTATTAACTAGTATAAAGAGAACAAGAAACAAGAACTTCGATATTCGATTCAACTCTCTGCTGCGATATATCTTGATGTCACAACCAACGTAATCCTTCAGAATACCAGGGCACATTAAATGTTGTAATTAATGTCGATAAAGGGATGGAGAAATGAATGAAGCAGTTGGCAATTATTCGCTGCTGAGTTTAAAACCTCTCTCGGGAAATCATGGCAGATGTTAAAATGGAGAAAATGAACAAACTACACTATTTCGGAAAGTTTCGGATGGTAATGTAATAAATACATGCATTGCTTAATCGAAATACAAGATGGTGGACAAAAGTTCATTATTGTGATTTGGAGATTTAAAAGGCTTTAGATTTATTTACATGACAGTAATAATTTATTTGTCAATTTAGTTAAAAAAAAATGATTTGGTGATTTGAAAATTTAAAGCAGGTCCGTAATTTTGATCTGATACATTGTATGATAATACTATTTTAAAATTTACTCTTAATGTTGGCTTCGATAACATTCTGACAAACAAAAAAAATGTATTTAATATTGTCGCTTAACGCACGTTAATATAAAAATAGACTTCTAACTAATAAATCAATCAGTGTATTACTAAAATAATGAAAAGTATAGTCATAAAACATGCTTTAAAAAGTTTCTAAAAGTTTATTGAAATTTGAAAAAAGAGTGTTTATTTTTTGGTCCCTGAGTTTACTCGACAATTTTCGGATTGCGCCAAGAATGCCAAACTCCATTATAGATAAGATGTCAAGATGATTATATTTCCGGATTTACTCGGCGAGTTTTAGATGACAAGGACAAGAACGCCGAGGTTTACTCGGCAATTTTAAGACTGTGTCAAACTCCAACATGCATAAGGTATTAAGATTTCGATATGGCGGTGACACTCCTAAATTTTCTATCAATTTTCAGATTATTCAGGTTAGGCGGAAATAGTGAGTTTATTTGACAATTTTCGATTACACCATGAGCGCCAACACCAACTTACAATCGCCAGTTTGCTTTTTTTGGCGATTTATTGCGGGGGCCGTAAAAATAAACAAGTACCGAAAAAATGCTCTGAAATAAAATTATGGAATTTTAAAAAATGTTTTTGTGGAATAGTTTGGGAATAATGATGTGGAAAAATGATTTGTAGTTATTAAATAAGAATGTTTGAATCTTGATGCATTTTTAATATTGATAAAAACGTTGAAAAAGGATATTTTTAACAAAAATATCAAATATTTTTTTTTTATTGAATAATCTTAATTCTTAACGGACATCTTCGTAAAACAGTTTGAATTGTGCTTCCAAGTTTCCATCTTGTATGCTGACATAATACATGTTTTAGTACTATTTTACATCTTTAAATGCGATTTTATCAAAGGACCCTGGAACACATCTTTAACTCCTTTTAAATCTATCATTCTATTTTCAGGGTAAATATCGTAAAGTTTTTCATGTTTTTCTGTGCTGTTGGTATTTGTTTATTCTCATTTTATAATTTCACAAAACGTATTTATGTTTCCTTCCATTGTAACTATTGGCAACAACTCGGCCATTCAAATGTTGTTGTGTTGTTTTCATTCGGTATTTCGTATAAGCTGTAAATAGCAAATCTTTAACGTTTGTTTTTATCCTAATAAAATTGACGTTTTCATAATCATTAAATCAGGCCATAAACATAAAGGTCTCAAGTAGAAAAGGCGAGATAATGATATGAAACGATGCTCTATAGTCAAACTTCTTATAACACGTAATTGTCAAAGAAAGGTACAAACACTGCCATCAATTTTCTAGGATTAGATTATTTTAGCAATAGTTTTAATGCGAAACATTTCAAATATGTTGAAAGCCTTTTCAAGTTACAGCAGTCTGTTATTATCTTATATATCTTCGTAGCATAGATTCGACACAAAACGGAGCTAATCAATCGAATGATAAGCGGGCAAAAATTCATGGAACAGATTAACCTTATTTCAAGCGAGTTAAATACAAAACACTTCCAAGTATCCGGTTCGCGACTATCCGGTTTCCGTACTATCCGGCCTAGTTTTTCTTTTATCGTAATAAAGTTAAGGATTACAAAATTTATAATGAATTATGAACAATTTATATCTTTACCTTGCTTTTTCTCTTATAAATTCTTGGAGTATGTAGTGCAGTATATAAACATATATAAACTACCAATAGAGAGCCTTCTATTTTAACTCGACATGTTACCTACAACTGCTTCCATGATTTACCGGACTATGGCCGCCTTCACATTCTACATGGTTTGAGATAAATGAGGGTTTAATACTCAAAAGAAGTGAGAAAATAAGCATTATAACAGTGAGTTTTGATATAAATACTTTGTCTTCTGGTATTGGTAGACAAAGAGATAAGTTCATAAAACTCCGTCCTATCCGGCTTTTTATTATCCGGCCTGTCCGTCCGTCACATTAGGCCGGATACTGGGGATTGTACTATATACATAAATCGAATTTTGTATTCTCTGTTCAATTAACTAACGTTCCTTTATCCATGTATATGATATAAAGCATCTGGTTACAGATATGAAACACAAAAAAACATGAATATCAAGATTTTTCTAAAATGAAAAAAACACGCAGGATCGACAGATGAGATCATTAATGAGAGCTCATCATGAATCAGTGTTACTAAAACTCATTTCCCAATTGCAACAATGAAATATTCTGTCTCGCATCCTGAAGTAATTTTATTCCTTTTATGACACAATTATCTCCCGACATTTCGTGTTTCTATGACAGCTAACCGGATCTTACTCCTCTGGATTTCTAATTAAAGAGATACCTGAAATTTGAAATATAATCCACTAACTGTATCTGATTTCAAATATGCTATCTAATATGAGATTCAACAGATGCCTATTGATATGGTTCATGTTGCTATCTTGGCATTATCCGGAAAAATCAGAAATTTTGAAATCTAAAATTGTTTGTGTTGTTATCGTTTCTGCCCCTTTCATTGGTTGTTTTTATTGTTTCTTTCTTGCAACATCATTTTTCACCCATTTATACCATTCCAACTCCATTTTAAGTTTTTGTTCTGTGAGAATTTGAACATGTAAAGTATTCATGTGTCAGGTAATATAAATGTAATGCATTCAAATTAATATGCAGTATAACATGCATAACTCGTACAATAATATAATCATGTTTTAGGGAGATAAAAAAGTAATTGTTGTTATTTGAAAATTTCCAAGTATTGTTCCTATAACCATAAATGAGAGCTGGACTATTATTTTTTACATTATATTTCAACACACTATATAATGTCTGGATTGAAAATTTTATATGTAGCATATTGTCACATGGAAAAAATACATAATGAAACATTTCCAAAATAAATAACTTTTTATTTCAAAAATGATTAAACGCACGTGAACTGAAATTTATTAGCTGGAAGTTAAAAAGATTAGATGGGAAAAAAATAAAGAAACAATAACATTCGTTGGCAGCAGCGTGTAGAGATTGATTGAATGTTTCTAGAAGCTGTGCGTGTTTTTCCTCTTTTTATCTTTACATTTAATCAAGTTCTAGAAAACAACATTGTGAACGCTTCTTTTTTGTACTTCTTTTTTCTTTTACCTTAAAAAATAAATAGAATTATTTTAATAAATATCATTTTCTTAAATATTATTCTTGATAATATTATTTTCCCCTCATCGAGCGCATTGTTACCCTTGAATAAAATGATTTCTAAGGAGCTATATATCGGGGGAAAATTTAATCACCTTTTATTACAAGAATTTGATTGTAGTTCCCTTCTATTAAGCATAGCACTTTTAACATTTATTATATAAGCGATTAGATTTCTTAAGTTCGATGCAAGCAACAAATGTTGAAGAAATCAGTAAATATTTATTAAAATTCAAACAAACTTCGTATAGTGATTCATCTTTTAATATTTACAATTGCAAATACTTACATAAAGCCATTAAAATATTCATTTTAAATTTAAAACCATTTTCGATGCTGTAAAGCAACGAGATTTCCAAAAATTTTGATTTACTTTGTAACATCGAAAAACAGATATGGTGATTTTAGGGTATTACATTTAGTTTAGTTATTTTATTTTATCAAGAACTTTTATTATATGTTATTTTATTTTATCTGATTTCTTTTGTTTAATAATATGTATGAAAGCTTTTTAAAAAAATCATCTTTCTTTTAAAATCATTTTTTATTGAGATTGAAATTGAAAATCTGTTATTGTGGGACTTAAATCATTAATGAAAGTAAAAAAAAATATCCTTGAAAGAAAAAAAAAGAAAGTTTTTTGAAGTAATGACAAACGCTTCAATAAATTCACAATCTAAAAACTCTAAAGTGAATGAATGGAAAGCAAACAATGATGTTTTGAAATGCAATGATCGTTTGTTGTCTTTTTTGTTCTTTGTGAAAGCAGATGTTTTTCTCCTATATCTAATTATTTTAGTTCTCTATTCAGTAATATTTTTTGTAAATAATAACCAATGTTATTAAACAAAGAAATAAAGGAGATACATTAATTTAATGATGAAAAAATGATAACAAACAATAGCTAGAATAAAATATTCCATTTTTTTTTCGTAAAAAATTTTATATTTTAGAAATGTGTAGGAAATCCTATTCATGATAGTTTGAAAAATTCTCCCTTTTTTCATTGGTTTCGTTTTAAAATAAAAGAAAACGATTTCCTTTGAGACCAACAGTGTTGTTGAAACACTGGCAGATACATTTTCTCTTCTCTTCTTTTCTTTCATTTTGCGATATAATTAATGTAATTAGATATATAATTCTTTTAGAATTCTTTTAAACTTTTTTATTTGTATTATATTTCATATCAACAATTGAAAAAATAGATTCTATCTAAAAGAAATCTTTTTTTTTTAAGAGAATAAAGCAAGATTTAATGCTAGTTGATGAATGTCGGTTTATATTTATTTTCGAACATTAATAGAAAAAAATATATAAAGGTAAAAAAGAATTGAAAAGAAAAATTGAAAAAACAGATTAATCACATATTATTTTTAAAATAAGTGTCTCATATACAGAAATTTATTACATGTTTATAGATAGTTAATGTATTTTCATTATTTTTATCTCTAACAAAATATGATCAATCTTTTTCTATAACCTAATTATATTTTAATAATAATATTTTTTACCTTAGATTTATTTATTTGATGTTATGAAGCATCGTATTTCCATTTATATATTAGATCTTAATTAATCTGTTAGTTCTTATGAGTAATTTATACGTTGCAGAATAGAGATATTTAATGAATGATTAATTGGTTAAAAATTTTGAAGACTGCTTTTATTTTAACTTAAATGGTGCACTTTTCGCATGCATACACGCGTGCTTGCGTGTACGATAACTTAAAAATTAATAATTTGTTTGTGGCATTTTTGTTTTAATAAATAATTTATTTTATATGAAAGCAAAGCAGATTTGTCGTATTGATTTTTTAATGAAATTCAAAAATCTGTGTGAAATATTCTGAATAAATGAATTGTGGCCAGATTAGTCCAGTCAATTAATTTGACAACTCTTTCTCTTATTCTAAAAGGGTTTATCTATATTAATACATATTTTACAGCACCTGGTCATCTAAACTCCAAAAAACCTTTTAATAACTCAGCTGTCTGTAGAATTTACAATAGCATGCGGTATAATACAATTAATTCCTTCGCAATCTCTATTTGTATGATATGTAGATGTGTAAATAATTAATTCCTGAAATATACATAAATGTATATTTCTTAATTACACCGCATTTAAACTAAACTCGATAATAAAGCAGGCCCGTTCAAGTCACACCTAATTATGTCTATATCTAGTTCACAAACATACACACATATTAAAATGCATCACGTACAAAAATATAGAAGGCTATACAGTTGCCAGAACACGTTAACAAATTCTCAAAGAACACTAAACGAAAATTTTAACAGCAAACGATTTACAGTTTCCTTCAGGAACAAACTGTGTAATCTAGATAAGATCAAAATTCGATAAATTGTTCGTAAATTGAGTGGAAACGTAACTGGCTCAAATAATCGCAAGAATCTACAGTCTTATAAAGGCTGAATATTCAGTGTTTATTTGGATCATTGTAATCAACGAATTAATTATGATGATGATGATGTCACCAAGAATGATGTTAATAATCGGATGATAATAATGATATAAAAATAAATGGAGCATTACTCATTTTTAATTGAAGATAAGCCATTATTAATTTTTAACTATAAATTTTGATTTTGCCTATAGTGGAATTCTTACAGATGATTTATTTCATTTAATTTGAAATCATTAATTTTTTATTAATAAATAAAACTAGAAGAAAAAGGTTTCCATTCTAACGCATCATTTTTAAAACTCGAATCATTCTGAGAAAATTTAACATCAATGAAAAATGACTACATCATTCTTTATAAAAAGAATCTAATAATAGATTTTATTAAATCTAATAATAGATCTTCTTAAAAAAAGAAAAAGAGAAAATTAGATTACCCATTAAACAAGTAAAAAATAACTTGTTTAATGGGTAAAACAACCGATTAGAAAAAGGAATGAGAAATTATAGCAGTCTATATATAAGAACAAGTAAAAAACATTAATGGAACAAACTTCCGATCGGAAAAAGGAATAAACAGATAACAGCCAAGGGGGGCACAATATTATAATTCTGAATTATCCACTAACAGCAAAGTGAAAAAGAAAAGAAAAATACTGAAATTAGAACTAATTCCCTTTGAGATATATCATGATAGCTGCCTTAACCTAAACTTTACTGCAGAGCACATTGGGGATTGTAATTAATGGCGATAAAGGGGAAAGAAGGTAGCTGACAATTATCAGCTGCAGAGTTTAAAGCCTCTCTCGGGAAATCATGGCAGCTGGTCGAATGGGCCGTGAATCGTGAGAAAGAGCGCAAACTGCACTATTTCTGAGAGGTTAATGGTAGGTAATGCGCTTCTTGTCAAAACCTGGGAAGGTGGGTAACACATCGGTGCTATGGAGTTGCTTTGAAAGCTTGTTTTCAATTGAAGATACAAGAATAATTAGATTTAATCCGTTGGTTTAAAAAAATAAGATTTTTTAAATTGAAATAAGATTTTGTAATAAATATTTTTGTTAGAATTATTTATCTTAACTTTTGATTAGTAAACATTATAATCTGTTTATTTTTTATTGAAAGACGATATTATAATAAATATTGCTCTTAGTCAGCATCTTTACTTTTGGTTAATAAGCCTTAAAATCTTTTTACTTTAAACTGAGATAAGATTTTGTAATAAATATTGCTGTTAGAAATATTCACCTTAGCTTTTGGTTAATAATCCTTTTATTTTTAATTGAAGTGCGTTTTTGTAATAAATATTGTACTTAGAATTATTCATTTTAACTTTTGATCAATAAGCATTAAAATCTCTTTAATTTTTATTGAAATACGACTTTCTAATAAATATTATTTTTAGAATTATTCATCTTAATTGTGGGTTAATAAGCATTAAAAACTCTTTATTTTTAATTGAAAGACGATTTTTGTAATAAATATTGTTTTTAGAATAATTCCACTTAACTTTTGCTAATAAGCTTTAAAATCTCTTTATTTTTAACTAAAATACGATTTTGTAATAAATATTGTTCTTAAAATTATTCGTTTTAACTTTACATTAATAAGCAGTAAAATCTCTTTAGTCTGAATGAAATACGATTTTGTAATAAATATTTTTCTTAGAATTATTCATCTTAACTTTTGATTAATAAACATTAAAATCTCTTTATTTTTAACTAAAATACGGTTTTGTAATAAATATTGTTCTTAAAATTATTCGTCTTAACTTTAGATTAATGAGCAGTAAAAATCTCTTTATTTCTGAATGAAATACGATTTTGCAATAAATATTTTTCTTAGAATTATTCATCTCAACTTTTATTAATAAACATTAAAATCTGTTTATTTTTAACTAAAATACGGTTTTGTAATAAATATTGTTCTTAAAATTATTCAACTTTAAATAAGCATTAAAATCCCTTTATTTTTAATTGAAATATGATCTTATAATATTGTTCCTAGAGAGTATTTTGTCCTGCTTTTGAATACATGATTTTTACCTAACTTCCATAGTCAGTATTTTTTTCGAATATATTTTTAATGGAATCATATAATATTTAGATGTGTGGATTTTAAATTTAACCAACTACTATAAGTGATAAAACTTTTCACTAAACGCTGTTATTGCATGCTTAAATCATGCTTCAGTCAGTTTCCGTTTTTTATCCTTTTGCTTTAAGCAAATTATATTCATTGGTTAATCCAAAATATTTTATGATCGAAATTTCTCCTTTTTCCATAAATCATATAATGGATTGTTTTCAGAATTTTCCTGACAAAGGAGATGTTCATTCCATTTAGTCATGTTAGTGTTTTGAAAGAAACTTACTTTGTCTCTTAATGGAATTAACCATATAAAAAACACTCATGAGATTATAAGAAATGTTTTTAAAATAATTTGATTGAAAAAAAATTCAAAAGTTTGAAGTGCAGCATTTCAAATTTTGAGAACTTTTTCTTGAACGAAGCATCATTTCATAAAATATTGCAAAACATGACAAAATGTAACAAAATAATTAGAAATGGTTATCTTATTTTAGATCTGAAAAATATCATCAAATTGCTGTTATTATCTTCTTTTAGTTTTATAAATAAGTATATAAATTTCTTTCTTAGAAGGTATATTCACTTTTAATGGTGCATTTTTATTTCACTTTTTTTAAATGTTAAGTGAATTAATTTTTATAAAATGCTATGTATTTCTGAGAAGTAAGATTTTGGTTTAACCACCAAGGTAAGATTAGAAAATTCTCCAATTTTTGTTCAGATTACATCATACTGCTCTTCTATATAATTCTCCTTCTTTTCATGAATATTGTATTTTTTTTTCCTTTCTAATATGAGTTAAAAGTTTTAGAATTCCACTGAAAGGTTCAGAAAAAATGGCATAATGTTAAACAGGTTCTCATTTTAAATTCCTTCCATTTCTCGACTATAGTTCCAGGGAAAAAAAAGAAACTTTTTATATTTTATATGAAATGATGTAACTACTTTTATAGACTTCCTACAGCTATTTTATTTTCATTTACTTGAAAAGAAGTAATCTCAAAACATACAAACGAAAATCATTCTATTCAAAAAGAAATAAAACTATTTTAAAACATAAAAAGAACATTCTTCAAAGCTTTCATAATTCTCCAAACATCACTTCTTAAACAACAATCCCCAAAAATGAAGCATTCAAAATTTCATACACAAATTCCCTTCAAACATTAAATTTCAATTTTTAGAAGCGCGAAAAAAATTCCATCAAGAACACATAAAATTCCTCAATTCCATAACGCACCTGTCAAGCTCAAACACTCTCCTCGACTGCTATTCAAACAGTTCTTGATGTCAATCTCAAACATGTCTATTCCGGTTCGGACCAGAACGAAGAAGGAGGAAAATAAAATATTTTCAGTATTTTTAACCAGAAAAATCTATTTGCTTCAGACGGAATCTTGATGTGAGTCTAGAAAGCTGCCTGAATAGAATACGAAATTTTAAGAACTGCAGTAAAGAGATTCAGTAAATAGCTCAACGTCGAATCAGTCTATTTGTCTGTTGGCTGGCTTGTTTGGGTTCGTTTTTAATGCATATATAACGGGAGAGCTCTTCGGCTTTTCGAGATTAACTTCTGTGAAGAGAGTAGAAAAGTAACTTGTATCATTTTTTGAAAGAAGTATTTTCATTCGCTGGTTAATAGAAATACTTTTCGCGTGGACATTTGCAGTAATAGGATTTTTCTATATAGAGCTACAGTACACTCCCAAGTGACCCTAATGTGACGGAAAGGCAGGCCGGATAACAAAAAACCAGTTATGCCGGAATTAGATGATGTTTCTCTCTATTCTCCAGTGGATACATTAATGTTTTAGGTTTAAGTTACCTCCACTCCTATGACGAGACATATTCCATTCGGAAGAAGTTACTTTCAATTAATAGGATCATTATATATAGAAAGAAGCAATGAAATGAATTCTACGTATTGGAATTAGAGATGCATAATCCACGATTTTTTGAATAACAAATAATATTGCTATTGTTATTTTTAAATATGCGTTCTAAACATCTGTTATTTCAATCGTATTATTAATTAAAAAATATTACTTAATATTAAATATAAAATTTATTAATTGTAATTAATACTTAATTTACTAATTTAAGTAACGTGTGATTGAATTAATTTATCTGTTTCAGCTGACTTCTTAAATTTTATTTTTTTCTCAAAACTATTTATTTATTAGAGTGAACCATTTTCTGGAAAAGATGAGTTAAAAATATATGTCATTTCGTTAAAATGTTTACTTTAGTCCTATATTCTACCAATAGATGGCGCCAGCAGTAAACAGAGTACATGTAATCAAAGTCAATCATGTCAAGAGCAAAGAGCAATTAAAAATGATCTGTATGGAATAGCGCATCATCAAATACGAATATCGGTCACTCCCATAAAGTGGAGCGGTGACTTCGCACTTTCCAGTGAAGCCTCGCACTTTCTGGTGAAATTACCGCTACGATAAATTTCAGTGATATGCAATTCAATGATACGATACGATAATTCCAATAACCGGTCCGTTCACTTTTCAATCCAATCACAGATTTCTTTCGAGAGCTTCCATTGGACAGATCGTATCGATTCTTACTTTCCAGTAAAGCCACCTCTCCGGCAAGTTTCAGTGATATCGTATCGATTGTTACTTTCTATCGTGATCCAAAACCTGTAATCGAAATATCATCAGTAAGATCGTATCGAGGATTTGAATCACACCCCTCTTTGAAAAGTATTGATCACTTGTATTTGTGACTTTTTGATATTGGTTACGTAATAACCGCTCTGAAAATATTCGTCATCCCTAATTGGAATAAAGTTTAATGCCCTTATCTTATAAGCATGAAAACTCCCACCACAGGGCACCAATGGCATGAGGAATAAGAATCTGCTGTGATGATCATAGATTTTCGGATTATGCATGGTTCAGTTAACTTCCTTTTCAAAAAGATACGTATCTTCTACGGGATGAGTTGTAACGGAACTGGAAGTATCCGTTTGTAACAACAATTATCCAACTATCCCTGAGGGATTTTTTTTTAATATGGAAGCAATTTCTATACAGTTATATTCCAAAAAAAAAAATTATGTTAAAGAATTGTAACAAGATTTTGAAGAGTTAATTAGGTTATTTCAATGCCTGTTGTACGATGAGGCAAAAATATAAATAAAAGTTGCCGATTCTTTACCGTTTCATTTTTATTCTTTTGATGGCAACGATTCCTAAATTAAATTCTAGAAATAGAAAATAGAATAAATCATATTCGTTTAATTCCTTAAATTAAAGAAAAGGGTATAAATTCTATTTTCCATTTCTTTAATTAATAATGCTATATTTTTTAAAATCATGTATTACAAATTCCTTCTATTTTAGTTGCAATATAGCATTAAAGAGGTGCTACTCAAAGCGGTTCATATTAAAACGGACATCTTTATTTCATCTATTTATATTAATGAATGTTCGAAAGAAGATGAAGATATGAGTTAGTTCAACTGGCTTTTTGAGGAAACATGAGGATGACAAACCCGAAAGAAAGTGTTGATCTCATTGCAAAAAACGGAAAATCAAACTTTACTTCACTTCTTAACATTGCAGTTAGTTTTCCTTTTTATTTTCTGTGATATTACGAAGTTTTTAAGATACTTCTACTGAAGCAATTCTTTCACATTTGTCACAGTGGCATAACAAACCTAAATGAGTTTGTCGTATCTGTTATGTTTGCAGGTAAATAATACGCGCATAGATGCCATGCCACATTATTTCACATTCCGCAAAATGAGCATCATTTTCCTCAATAAAATTTATTCGTCGTATTTTATATATTGCATACATACTCTAAGCAGGGGGATGCAAAAGTCCTGAGATATACTGTAAGAAGTGCTCACTGATGAATTCTATTTTTATAGTGATCGTAAATGCAATAGGCGACTATGTCTGTGCAATGATGTAACAGAGCATTGCATAAAGTGTATAATACAGATGAAATTCGATAAAATTTTACAAAAACACAATAATATAAGATCGAAGCGAAAAAAAAATTAAAGTTATGGATCATATACCAGCCAAAATGTAAGCAGTGGAAGCGGTCACCTCAAAACATTTTCAACATATTTTTCATATAAAGGCATTAGAGCTGCGGTGGTCTCAGAATCAAACTTCTGACAATCAAAGTACCTCGTCATGGGTCTAAACAGATGAAAATCTGAAGGTGCCAAGACCAGGTTGTATGATGGGTACTCCAAAATTTCCGAATTCTTACAGTTTTGCCAGAACCTTAACGTTTTTCAAAAACGTACTAATTTCCTATTTTGCTAAAAAGGAGTTATTTTATACGATATGGATATTTTATATTAACTCCAGAAACTTTTTCTCAATAATTGCTATAAATTCATCCTCGCAGCCAAGTGATTTCAGATATGGATTATAAAAGCATTGCCTCTGCCAAAAAGTGGGTGCTATTAATAACAACTGAATCCTGCGAATCGAATCGAGATCACATGATTTCCTGCAAAAATGACTGTGTTTTCCGCAAATCAGCCAATATATAATTGTTCATTATCTGTTAATTTTCTTGCAGTGTCACATCCTTTACTAACTAATAAAGTTTAGTATTAGGACACAAACAGATAGCTGTTAAAATTTAAAATCCTAACATGACACAAAAAATGTCCAATATTACACGAGAATATTGTGAAATGTTACATATAGGCATGCCCAAAATATCTGGAGAATAATAAGATGTTTGGTGGAGAGTTTCTGTGAATCAAAAGAGATAGAGTAATTGTTACAATAATGAAAAATTTTAAAACTGAAGACTGGAAAAAATATACTCCTGCTCAAAAAAGAAGCAACAAATACTAGAAGATGAGGTACATACGCAAAATGGTGAATTAAAACACACAATTTACATATGAGACAGAGATTGCATCACCAAATGGGTAGTCATAGACTGACTCACCGACCCATCCGAAGGCACACGGATAAAAATTAAATGACTACATCCCCGCAACAGCAATACTGGCGAGAACTGTGGTTGAGTCATAAGGGCTATCACCGGCCACGGTACAATCCTTCCCTAAGGAAGTGCGTCCCGTCATCAATGAAGGAGCCAGAACCCCACCTTTTCGTGTACCCACAGGTATGGCGAGAACTAGCTACCATGCCGGAAGCATCTCATCCTCAATTACAATATGCCCCCGCCCGAGGGATTCACCAAATGAGTTACCAAAATGATCACAAAACACAATCCCGCCTTTACACAGTAATACCTTAAAAAGGGCTTACCGGGTGTATACTTAAATTCGCAACTAGCGTTTTTCGCAAGCAACGATAATTCCGCAAATTCGACATAGCCAAAGCAGAAAGCATGAGTAGAAGAAACCATTTGCACGATGAGATGCGTTGGAAAGTTGCAAGTTGGGGAGAGTTGGTGCGAGATATCTGATATTGCCAGAGAATGTGCCTCGGAATGCCATCCATAGACTATGGAACCATTATCAAAGAGTTCAAAACGCTAGTAGAAGACATGGGTCTGGACGCCGGAGAATCACCATATCGTCAGACGATCGCTACCTGTTGCAATGTGTCAGACGCTGGGGGACACCAACAGCCTGGCATTGCAACTCTCATTTGTTGCAGGAAAGCTCATATCTCGACAAATTGTGTCGCGCAGACTGTATGAAGACGGATTGTTTGCAGGACGACCGGTTGTTTGTTTGCCTTTGTTCCCAGCGCTCGTCAGAGTGCAGTTGCATTGAGCATGAGAACATCGCAGTTGGATACTAGAGAAATGGGCTAAGTACTAATTACGGATGAATCTCTATTTAATATCCAAAACGATTCCCAAGAGCAAGTATATAGCAAGAGCTATGGACACTCCATCGGGCTCCAAACATTGTCGAAAGGGGCCATTACAGAGGTGGAGGTTTACTTGTCTGGGCAGACACAGCGATGAAAGCTAGAACTAAGCTCCTGTGTTCGTTAGGGGTCCCGTCATAGCTCTCCGATGCCTCGACGAAATCTTGCATTCGCTTGTGCCCACTTTTATCATTGCAATGGGTACCGACGGGATATTTATGGACGATAACGCCCGGCTACATAGAGGACAGCTAGTGTTGAGTTACGTGGAGAGTGAAACCATTCTACAGATGGTGTGGCCGGCTAGATCACCGGAGCTGAATTCTATAGAGCATGAGTGGGGTATGTTGGAAAGGGGGATTACAGGTCTCAGTGTGCTACCAGGCATTCTCCACGGGGTTCAACAAGCCTTATTAAAAGAATGGGCATTACTGCCACAACAAGCGATTAACAACATTAATACCAGCATCACACAAGCTAAACATATTAATCCTGTTATTAATGTGGGGTTCCCATTGCACATTCTGGCTACCAATTTGGGCTGTCACTCCGAGATGACCGTAATATATGTATTTTTGTTTCTCTTTGTTTTATTGTTTAAGATGTGGTCTAATAAAGTTACATTTACCTCCTGTGCAAATTTCACGCATATCCATTAAATAGGTTTTGTTTTATTCCGAGTTTTACATTTGTTTTTTTATTTTTTGAGCGAGAGTGTTTTATCTCAGAATTAAAATCTAACTTTTCTTAATAATAAAACTCTGTAATAATTAAAACAATAAAAGCACTTCCCAAGGAAGTGCTAAATAATTTAGATAAAAAAAATTAGTTCTAGTAAGTTTTCTAGGCTACGTCATGTTATCTGATAAATGATTTCCCAGACAATTTAAACTGAAACGTTCAAATATTCCTGAGCGTATTGTAAATCTTTGAAAATATTTCAAAACTATTATGAAATAACGAATTCCAAATCCATATTTGAAAACCTCTAATATACCGTAACCATATCGTCATAAACTTTGACATTCAAAACGCAGACTAGTTTAAAATTATTTCCCAGAATACTTCAAATATAATATTGCAGTCGAATACATTTCATGTACTGAATTTCAAAACAACCCTATAAATATAGTCAAAAGGGCAGTCGAATACATTTCATGTACTGAATTTCAAAACAACCCTATAAATATAGTCAAAAGGATATGGATATATTCCATTTTTTAGATAACCATAAACAAATCCTTCGAGAAAAATTCTAAACTTGGGTATTATAGTACATCGCAGCAAAACCATACCAACGTTAGTATTAAATTTCAAACCTCAAAAACCGAACGTATATGCTTTAAAAAACACAATACCCTCTTATAAAATCTTGCTTAACCGAGCGTTTCTTTCCCCAAACCAGTTGAATTCCCAAACCTCAGATAACAATTCGTATAAGAAGAATCCGACCAATGCATAATCAAGACCAAAAAAAAGCGTTTCTTTTTGTATGGTACGCTCTGTCATCACAATAAAGGCTCCATAAAATACCGCCAAGTTGGATATCTAACGACAGACTTTTATCCCCTGCGCTGATTGGACGGAAACCGGAAGCATTCAACCATTAGATGTGCTCCTCTGACATCCGCAACTTCTCGTTATCGTCCAAGACGGTTTCACGTCATCGATCTGAACTTCAGGTAGATGCTTGGCTGTCTTTTCTATGAATATATTCGAAAGAGGAAGGCATGACCTTTAGGCAGTGGGCAAACATCATGCCCGAACACTCTTCCTTTTTCTCCTCTTGAAGGAGAGGGGAGTTAATGGAGGGAGGGAGTGAAGTGGGTGTTTTCGTAAATTAAGGGGGGAAAGTTGATAAATTCAATTCTTGCTTTCATTTGGAGGATGCGAAAAGAAAAAAGAAAATGTAGTTTCGACGTTTCCCACTTTTTTTCCTTTCTTTTCTTTTTTTGCCTCGTATTTTTTGGGTCACGTGATCATTCCTTCAAGTTTTCTCCGCTTCGGTGGGGTTTTTTTTGGGGGGGGGGAGTGATTTCAAGGAGGGTTCATTGAAAAATTTGTTGAAATGTTGTGAAAGAAATGCGAAGGGACAGACTGAATGACTCCTTTGGATTTTTAATTCACATTTGTAAAGAGAAATTACTCCTTGTAATGGTAATTTCTGCTAACAGTTTATGAAGAAGTAAAATTAATGTAAAATGAGTTCGTATTAAAATGAATGAAAAAGCATAGTCATGGTTTTAAAGCTGAAAAACTACATGTATTTGTATGAAAAACTACATGTAGCAAATAATATTCTTATCGAAACTACAATGTTTATAAGCGTTTGGTGATTCGTTTATCAGTGAAGTTTGAACAGAATGACACAAATTCCTTCATTGTTTTAAAAAGGCACACGTATATTACAAGAGGGAAGATTTTTCAAAAATTATTGAAAAATTCAAAATATCTCAAACAATTTACTATGAAGAGTGCTATATATTACACCCTAACAACTTGTTGTCCTCCAAAAAAGTGGTTTTCTTTTCAACTACTAATGCGTTTTCTATTTAAAAATTATCTTGATTCATGCATACCTTCCCTCTTTCTGTCTTAAGGATTTATCAGTCTCGTAATTACCATGACTTTACCATTTTTTATGTCTTAAAAATCAATTTATCTTTCGATATATACACTCATTTCACTTTCTTTCTGTTTCGAGAAGTCTGTTTCCCCACTACTATATTCGTTCTACCTTATTTTTAATATGTGACCTATCTCTCCATTTTTGCAATCATTCTGTCTTAAGCATTGACCAATCTCTCAATTCCTGTGATTTTAAAAGTCTCTTTCTGTCTTACGAATCTGATTGTCTTTCGATTCGCACACTCATTTCACCTTCTTTCTGTCTCACGAAGTCTATCTCTCCACTACTATGCTTGTACGACCTTGTTTTTAAGATGTGACCTGTCTCCCCATTCCTGTAATCATTCTACTCTCTTTCTGTCTTAAGAACTTTCGATCTCGACTCCACAAGCTATTCTATCGTCTTTCTGCTTTAATTAATTGTCTGTCTATTCTACTATAGTTCTATTATACCCATTCTACTTTGTTTCTACTATAAATAATTATTTGTCTCTCGATTTATAGCGCTATTCTATCGTTATTCTGTCTGAATAACTAATCTGTCTTTCGATTTGCACACACATTTCACCTTCTTTCTGTCTCAAGAGTCTGTCTCTTCATTTCCTGTAATCATTCTACTCTCTTTTTGTCTTAAGAACTTTCGATCTCGACTCCACAAGCTATTCTATCGTCTTTCTGCTTTAATTAATTGTCTGTCTATTCTACTATAGTTCTATTATACCCATTCTACTTGGTTTCTACTATAAATAATTATTTGTCTCTCGATTTATAGCGCTATTCTATCGTTATTCTGTCTGAATAACTAATCTGTCTTTCGATTTGCACACACATTTCACCTTCTTTCTGTCTCAAGAGTCTGTCTCTTCATTTCCTGTAATCATTCTACTCTCTTTTTGTCTTAAGAACTTTCGATCTCGACTCCACAAGCTATTCTATCGTCTTTCTGCTTTAATTAATTGTCTGTCTATTCTACTATAGTTCTATTATACCCATTCTACTTTGTTTCTACTATAAATAATTATTTGTCTCTCGATTTATAGCGCTATTCTATCGTTATTCTGTCTGAATAACTAATCTGTCTTTCGATTTGCACACACATTTCACCTTCTTTCTGTCTCAAGAGTCTGTCTCTTCATTTCCTGTAATCATTCTACTCTCTTTCTGTCTTAAGAACTTTCGATCTCGACTCCACAAGCTATTCTGCCGTCTTTCTGCTTTAATTAATTGTATGCCTATTCTACTATAGTTCTATTATACCCATTCTACTTTGTTTCTACTATAAATAATTATTTGTCTCTCGATTTATAGCACTATTCTATCGTTATTCTGTCTGAATAACTAATCTGTCTTTCGATTTGCACACACATTTCACCTTCTTTCTGTCTCAAGAGTCTGTCTCTTCATTTCCTGTAATCATTCTACTCTCTTTCTGTCTTAAGAACTTTCGATCTCGACTCCACAAGCTATTCTATCGTCTTTCTGCTTTAATTAATTGTCTGTCTATTCTACTATAGTTCTATTATACCCATTCTACTTTGTTTCTACTATAAATAATTATTTGTCTCTCGATTTATAGCGCTATTCTATCGTTATTCTGTCTGAATAACTAATCTGTCTTTCGATTTGCACACACATTTCACCTTCTTTCTGTCTCAAGAGTCTGTCTCTTCATTTCCTGTAATCATTCTACTCTCTTTCTGTCTTAAGAACTTTCGATCTCGACTCCACAAGCTATTCTATCGTCTTTCTGCTTTAATTAATTGTCTGTCTATTCTACTATAGTTCTATTATACCCATTCTACTTTGTTTCTACTATAAATAATTATTTGTCTCTCGATTTATAGCGCTATTCTATCGTTATTCTGTCTGAATAACTAATCTGTCTTTCGATTTGCACACACATTTCACCTTCTTTCTGTCTCAAGAGTCTGTCTCTTCATTTCCTGTAATCATTCTACTCTCTTTCTGTCTTAAGAACTTTCGATCTCGACTCCACAAGCTATTCTATCGTCTTTCTGCTTTAATTAATTGTCTGTCTATTCTACTATAGTTCTATTATACCCATTCTACTTGGTTTCTACTATAAATAATTATTTGTCTCTCGATTTATAGCGCTATTCTATCGTTATTCTGTCTGAATAACTAATCTGTCTTTCGATTTGCACACACATTTCACCTTCTTTCTGTCTCAAGAGTCTGTCTCTTCATTTCCTGTAATCATTCTACTCTCTTTTTGTCTTAAGAACTTTCGATCTCGACTCCACAAGCTATTCTATCGTCTTTCTGCTTTAATTAATTGTCTGTCTATTCTACTATAGTTCTATTATACCCATTCTACTTTGTTTCTACTATAAATAATTATTTGTCTCTCGATTTATAGCGCTATTCTATCGTTATTCTGTCTGAATAACTAATCTGTCTTTCTATTTGCACACACATTTCACCTTCTTTCTGTCTCAAGAGTCTGTCTCTTCATTTCCTGTAATCATTCTACTCTCTTTCTGTCTTAAGAACTTTCGATCTCGACTCCACAAGCTATTCTGCCGTCTTTCTGCTTTAATTAATTGTATGCCTATTCTACTATAGTTCTATTATACCCATTCTACTTTGTTTCTACTATAAATAATTATTTGTCTCTCGATTTATAGCACTATTCTATCGTTATTCTGTCTGAATAACTAATCTGTCTTTCGATTTGCACACACATTTCACCTTCTTTCTGTCTCAAGAGTCTGTCTCTTCATTTCCTGTAATCATTCTACTCTCTTTCTGTCTTAAGAACTTTCGATCTCGACTCCACAAGCTATTCTATCGTCTTTCTGCTTTAATTAATTGTCTGTCTATTCTACTATAGTTCTATTATACCCATTCTACTTTGTTTCTACTATAAATAATTATTTGTCTCTCGATTTATAGCGCTATTCTATCGTTATTCTGTCTGAATAACTAATCTGTCTTTCGATTTGCACACACATTTCACCTTCTTTCTGTCTCAAGAGTCTGTCTCTTCATTTCCTGTAATCATTCTACTCTCTTTCTGTCTTAAGAACTTTCGATCTCGACTCCACAAGCTATTCTATCGTCTTTCTGCTTTAATTAATTGTCTGTCTATTCTACTATAGTTCTATTATACCCATTCTACTTTGTTTCTACTATAAATAATTATTTGTCTCTCGATTTATAGCGCTATTCTATCGTTATTCTGTCTGAATAACTAATCTGTCTTTCGATTTGCACACACATTTCACCTTCTTTCTGTCTCAAGAGTCTGTCTCTTCATTTCCTGTAATCATTCTACTCTCTTTCTGTCTTAAGAACTTTCGATCTCGACTCCACAAGCTATTCTATCGTCTTTCTGCTTTAATTAATTGTCTGTCTATTCTACTATAGTTCTATTATACCCATTCTACTTTGTTTCTACTATAAATAATTATTTGTCTCTCGATTTATAGCGCTATTCTATCGTTATTCTGTCTGAATAACTAATCTGTCTTTCGATTTGCACACACATTTCACCTTCTTTCTGTCTCAAGAGTCTGTCTCTTCATTTCCTGTAATCATTCTACTCTCTTTCTGTCTTAAGAACTTTCGATCTCGACTCCACAAGCTATTCTATCGTCTTTCTGCTTTAATTAATTGTCTGTCTATTCTACTATAGTTCTATTATACCCATTCTACTTTGTTTCTACTATAAATAATTATTTGTCTCTCGATTTATAGCGCTATTCTATCGTTATTCTGTCTGAATAACTAATCTGTCTTTCGATTTGCACACACATTTCACCTTCTTTCTGTCTCAAGAGTCTGTCTCTTCATTTCCTGTAATCATTCTACTCTCTTTCTGTCTTAAGAACTTTCGATCTCGACTCCACAAGCTATTCTGCCGTCTTTCTGCTTTAATTAATTGTCTGTCTATTCTACTATAGTTCTATTATACCCATTCTACTTTGTTTCTACTATAAATAATTATTTGTCTCTCGATTTATAGCGCTATTCTATCGTTATTCTGTCTGAATAACTAATCTGTCTTTCGATTTGCACACACATTTCACCTTCTTTCTGTCTCAAGAGTCTGTCTCTTCATTTCCTGCAATCATTCTACTCTCTTTTTGTCTTAAGAACTTTCGATCTCGACTCCACAAGCTATTCTATCGTCTTTCTGCTTTAATTAATTGTCTGTCTATTCTACTATAGTTCTATTATACCCATTCTACTTTGTTTCTACTATAAATAATTATTTGTCTCTCGATTTATAGCGCTATTCTATCGTTATTCTGTCTGAATAACTAATCTGTCTTTCGATTTGCACACACATTTCACCTTCTTTCTGTCTCAAGAGTCTGTCTCTTCATTTCCTGTAATCATTCTACTCTCTTTTTGTCTTAAGAACTTTCGATCTCGACTCCACAAGCTATTCTATCGTCTTTCTGCTTTAATTAATTGTCTGTCTATTCTACTATAGTTCTATTATACCCATTCTACTTTGTTTCTACTATAAATAATTATTTGTCTCTCGATTTATAGCGCTATTCTATCGTTATTCTGTCTGAATAACTAATCTGTCTTTCGATTTGCACACACATTTCACCTTCTTTCTGTCTCAAGAGTCTGTCTCTTCATTTCCTGTAATCATTCTACTCTCTTTCTGTCTTAAGAACTTTCGATCTCGACTCCGCAAGCTATTCTGCCGTCTTTCTGCTTTAATTAATTGTATGCCTATTCTACTATAGTTCTATTATACCCATTCTACTTTGTTTCTACTATAAATAATTATTTGTCTCTCGATTTATAGCACTATTCTATCGTTATTCTGTCTGAATAACTAATCTGTCTTTCGATTTGCACACACATTTCACCTTCTTTCTGTCTCAAGAGTCTGTCTCTTCATTTCCTGTAATCATTCTACTCTCTTTCTGTCTTAAGAACTTTCGATCTCGACTCCACAAGCTATTCTATCGTCTTTCTGCTTTAATTAATTGTCTGTCTATTCTACTATAGTTCTATTATACCCATTCTACTTTGTTTCTACTATAAATAATTATTTGTCTCTCGATTTATAGCGCTATTCTATCGTTATTCTGTCTGAATAACTAATCTGTCTTTCGATTTGCACACACATTTCACCTTCTTTCTGTCTCAAGAGTCTGTCTCTTCATTTCCTGTAATCATTCTACTCTCTTTCTGTCTTAAGAACTTTCGATCTCGACTCCACAAGCTATTCTATCGTCTTTCTGCTTTAATTAATTGTCTGTCTATTCTACTATAGTTCTATTATACCCATTCTACTTTGTTTCTACTATAAATAATTATTTGTCTCTCGATTTATAGCGCTATTCTATCGTTATTCTGTCTGAATAACTAATCTGTCTTTCGATTTGCACACACATTTCACCTTCTTTCTGTCTCAAGAGTCTGTCTCTTCATTTCCTGTAATCATTCTACTCTCTTTTTGTCTTAAGAACTTTCGATCTCGACTCCACAAGCTATTCTGCCGTCTTTCTGCTTTAATTAATTGTCTGTCTATTCTACTATAGTTCTATTATACCCATTCTACTTTGTTTCTACTATAAATAATTATTTGTCTCTCGATTTATAGCGCTATTCTATCGTTATTCTGTCTGAATAACTAATCTGTCTTTCGATTTGCACACACATTTCACCTTCTTTCTGTCTCAAGAGTCTGTCTCTTCATTTCCTGTAATCATTCTACTCTCTTTTTGTCTTAAGAACTTTCGATCTCGACTCCACAAGCTATTCTGCCGTCTTTCTGCCTTAAGTAATTGTATGCCTATTCTACTCTCTTTCTACTGTACCATTTCTACTTTATTTCTACCTAAGTAGTGATTTGTTCCTCGACTCCTAGTGCTATTCTGCCATCTTTCTGTCTTAAGCAGAGATCTGCAGTGATTCATTTACTCTTTCTGCTTTCATTGTGTCGTAAATTGAAATTGATCTCTCCACTCTTATACTTGTTCGACAGTGCTTTTAAGACGTGACTTGTCTCCCCATTATTATAATTATTCTACCCTCTCTCTGTCTTAAGTAGTGATCTCCAAGTGTTATTCTACCAACTTTCTATACTAATATTCATACACATCCGATAACTGTAAACCGCTAAAAAGGCTTATGGTTTCGGGGGTGTATCGTGGAGTCTAATTTCTTTAAGTAATGTCCAACTCATTGATTCTTATACCTGTTCTATCCTCTCCCTATCGTAAGTAATGATCTGTCTCTCAATTTTTAACGCTGTTCTACCGTATTTCTACCATGCTAACGCTATTCAGTCATGGAGTTCATTTAAAGACTTCTGTCTGTAAAAAGCATAGTAACACAGGAGAAAAAAATTAAATATAGTTAATTCCTCACATGATTCCCATACATGATACGTAGCAATATTTTTTTTATAAGAATGTAAAAATAAATGATTTCAATTACCTCATTATACGCGAATCCAATTCAGTGCTTCCTTTCTTATATAGAATCTCTTATATAGAATATATAGAATATCTTTATTTATCTTTATTATCTTTTAATCTCTTATATAAAATATATAGAATATCTTTATTTATCTTTATTATTTTTTAATCTCTTATATAGAATATATAGAATATCTTTATTTATCTTTATTATTTTTTAATCTCTTATATAGAATATATAGAATATCTTTATTTATCTTTATTATCTTTTAATCTCTCATATAGAATATATAGAATATCTTTATTTATCTTTATTATCTTTTAATCTCTTATATAGAATATATAGAATATCTTTATTTATTTTTATTATCTTTTAATCTCTTATATAAAATATATAGAATATCTTTATTTATCTTTATTATCTTTTAATCTCTTATATAGAATATCTTTATTTATCTTTATCATCTTTTAATCTCTTATATAGAATATATAGAATATCTTTATTTATCTTTATTATCTTTTAATCTCTTATATAAAATATATAGAATATCTTTATTTATCTTTATTATCTTTTAATGTCTTATATAGAATATATAGAATATCTTTATTTATCTTTATTATCTTTTAATCTCTTATATAGAATATTTTTTTATCTAAATAATCAAGGAAGGTGTTTATTGAAATAGAAATATAAAAATAAATTACATAAAAACAGACTTTTTTAAAAACAAACTTTTATTAACGTTCCAGAAAGGAGGATTACATTTTCCAAGAAAAAGAAAATCGGGTATGCATTTTGAGTCACTTTCCTTCGATTGATTATGTCCAAAATTTATGACAATTCACACTTCTGTGTAAAATCAATACACCAAATTTCATGAATCTAACAGATTACCTTTTCCTTATCTTCTGAAATTAAAATATTTACGTCTCTAAGTGCAAATTATCTATCGATTAATCGGTAAAAGAAAATATGGCTAGTACATCTTTTCTGCCATATATATATATAATATAGATAGATAGATAGATAGATATTAAAAATGTTTATTATATATGAATTTTATAATATAATTTATGTACAAGCACTAATGAATAGGAAAACCAATGGGATAAATTGTACATAAATATTAATTTACATATACAGAGATAGGTACTAATTTTCATATACAGATGATAAGACCAAAATATATTATTTTATACTATATAGACATTTATTTATTTATATGAGTACAATGCATATTAATTTATTTATATAGGCGCTAATAATGTGTGCGTGCGCGTAAATGCGCCTTAATGCACATCGCCTTAAATTATTCATTACCCAATGGCGGGAAAAGATAAATAAGCATTCGTGGGTCTGACATTCTGGAGAGAGAATTATAATAAAAAGAAGCAAAATTTCACTCATCTAGCTAGTGTTTTTGAATTACTGTGCTCATATACACATGGATGTACGAAAGGATATACAGACAGACTTTTTGCTCTCAGATTTCATCTTTGTTTGATACAAATTTATAGTTTATATATAGATAACATACATGACTATATTAAAATATATAGATAACATACATGACAATATTAAAATATATAGATAACATACATGACTATATTAAAATATATAGATAACATACATGACAATATTAAAATATATAGATAACATACATGACTATATTAAAATATATAGATAACATACATGACTATATTAAAATATATAGATAACATTATGACAATATTAAAATATATAGATAACATACATGACTATATTAAAATATATAGATAACATTATGACAATATATAGATAACACATGACTATATAAAATATATAGATAACACATGACTATATAAAATATATAGATGACATTATAAATATATAGATAACACATGACTATATAAAATATATAGATAACACATGACTATATAAAATATATAGATGACATTATAAATATATAGATAACATACATGACTCCAATATTCTAACTTGTTCCATTTTGGATTTATTAAGTTTAAATACATATACAAATCGTGTATACGTATTTTTACATATAATTTCAAAAATGTTTCTTTTAAGAAGTCTAAAACAAAGAAATTCATCAATGTTTTGAAGCCAAATTTTCAAAGGAATATAATATTTTTTCTTCTGTATTGTATAAACAGGACAATTAAAAAATGTTGTTTTTACCATTAAAATTTATCTAAAAGTTCTTTAAAAATATAGAGAAAAAATTGTATTTTGTACTTCCATTTCAGAAATAAAACTATAAAAAATAAAAATTTTCCCATTACATACACGATAAAAAAAACAAAATCAAACAATTCCACAAACAAATAAAATGATTTGATTCTTAACCACTGGGCGAATCTATTGACTGAGGTTCTGAAAATTTCGTATTCTATGCATGCATCTTTCTGAATTCACATCTAGATGCCACCTGGAGCAAACAAATTTTCTGGTTAAAAATACAGAAAATATTTTATTTTTCCTTCTTTATTCTCGTCTGCACCGAAATAGATATATTTGAGGTTGGCATCAAGAACAGTCTGGATAACAGCCGGAAAGAAAGTTTGAACTTGACAGGAGCATTATACGATAGAGGTATTTTCAGTGTTCTCGATGTATTTTTTCCCCGCTTCTAAAATTGGGGATTTGAAGTTTGAATACAGGTGACGTAGAAAAAATTCTGAAGATTGTTTTTGGTCTTGACGTTTCATAAATAATGTTTTAAAAAACCAACGTGAAAATTATATTTAAAAATATTTATTTTCGATTTCGAATTATAATATTTTAGTTTGCAAGGAGTATTTTACGAAACGATTACTTTTATTTAAGATGAAAAAAAAAATGGTCTACATAAAAATATTCCATCTTTTTACCAAGAATATTTAAAAAACATTTTCGCAGAACGTATGTATTAGAAATACACTTTTTAAGAAAATGTTATTTTCTGTTTCCAGAAATTTTTATACTGGATTTCAAATTTATTTTTGTACAAATAAATGAAAAAAATGTTTATAAATAAATTTTCGAACATTGTATAGAAATATTATATCCTTTGAACAAAAATATTAGAGAACTTTTAAGCTATTACCATAAAAAGAAATGTGGTGCTTTAAATTAATTTTTTTAAAAAAAAAATTGAATGATGTTATAATTTTTCCCTCAGAATTGAAATTTTTTTTGATAGAATCAGAACAGAAAAACAAAACAAAAAAAAACATGGAATAATGTTTTTAAGACAAATTTATGCTCATTAAAAAAATTTACAAAACCAAACAAACAAACAATTAATACAGATTTTTTTTTTGCTATAATTTTTTACACGATATTAAGAGACATTTTCATTACATTTAAAAGTTTACATTAAATTTTAATTTTTTATTCTAAAAGAAATATTTTATAATTCTGCTTTATCTAAATTGAAGTTGAGAAAATAGTTAATTTGTCTTTTTTAAATCTTTATATCCAACCATTTAAAAAAATTTCTAACATTAGCTACATTATGGAGGAAAAACTTTTATATAAATCATTTTTACGCCTTAATTGCAAATAAATATTTGCATCTGCTATAAGATTTACAATATGGTTTAAGTTGTCATGCTTTCTTACTTTTAAGAAAGAAAGTTGCCAATTTTGTAAAAGTTTTTTTTCAGTGAGTATTATTTTATTTTAAGGCAAAAAAAAAAAATTAAAGATTATATCTAATGATTAACATTTTAATTTTGTAAAAATAATCCGTTTGCTCATATAAAAAAAATTCAAAAGCAGTTTTAAATAAAAATAAGTAATTGAATTTACGGATTTGGCAACAGCTCAATTTTTATCAATCGAACTAACAAGGAAAATGTTATAAATACCAGACTGGATGTCAAGATTTCAGAAATTTTCTATTCGTTGCCCTTAATCACTTTTTAACCAAACTGGCATAAAAAAAAGACAAAAAAATATTTTTCTTATTACATTTTCAACATCCGCTTTGTTATATATTTACTCCTTTATAAAGTACATAAGAGAAAAAATTGTAAAATTTAAAAAATACACGAGATTTTGATAAGTTTTCTCAAATTAGATCTCCATGAGTCTGGAAAAAAGCGATTTTGGAAGTGTGTGTGTGTGTGTGTGTGTGTGTGTGTGTGTGTGTGTGTGTGTGTGTGTGTGTGTGTGTGTGTGTGTGTGTGTGTGTGGACGTGTTGCGTGCGTGCGTCTTTCATTGAACACAATAACTTAAAATCATCAAAAATTTTAAGCTATGCTAGCAGCATAGCTAAAAGTTTATGCTTAGCTATAATGCTAATAGTTTTAATATAAAGTCAGTGAAATTTCTCTCATCGTAATCTGGAAATTAAACAAGTGATTTTTTATTATTCCTTTAGCATCATGCATTAGATTATTATTTACCAATTTTCTTCCATGTAATATAATTCTATTTTTAAAGATATCTATTTATTATGACATTTCTTGTGTTTATAAAGGTGGAATTTGCTAATCTATTTTTCATTCACTCTTTGTTGAGCTAATATTTGGAAATTCTGACCATTTGCGCATTCTCGATGACAATACACATTTAGAAGTTTTCAGTTTTAATTATCATTTAATCGATTAGTCTCATTAAATTTTCATTTCATCCAAATGGCGTTATCTAAATGTATTTTGGTGAAGTATAATTTCAAGATACAATGAAATTTATAATAATGAATTACAAATTTAAAACTAAAATGCAAAAATAATTAAAGCAAAAACTATTTCAATTTTTTAATATACAAATAAAAGTCTTTTCAGAAATTCTTTTTTGTTCATTTTATGTTTCTTTATTCCAAAATATTCAGAAAACAATTTTTATTCCTTTTTTTCTTATTATTCTAAAGAATATAAAACATTTAAACATCTATTGTTTTGTTGTACCTTCAATTTATCTGACATAGAACTTTAGAAAACTTAAAACAATACATAGAAAACAGCTGCTTAAGAATTTAAACATCTGTTTTAATCAATGTTTTTATTTTTTATTTATAGAGTTTTACTTCGACTTTTTTTAAATAATTATTTATCGTTTTCTGTTTAATGAATAATAGAATGAAATATATCTCAATAAATTCTTGAAAAGTATATTCAAATTGGGCTCCACAATCTCCAATTAAAACGCATTAACGAAATAAACAATTAATGACGATTTTGTGTTTGTTCGGAAATGCTTTATTCTCTCTGAATTTCAAATCGTCAATAAGCACTCTCATTTATTGAATTTTAAATCTGTAGAGCGTTCTAGAAAGCTCATTATTCGAAGCAGTGGAAATCAGACGTTGAGATGGAATAGTTAATTTGCAAACTCTAACTTCGACCGTAGAATCGAAATGTCATTGATTTTGCGAAGCGCTTAGTTATAATAGAAAGAGAGAAAACTCGTAGGTCGATTCCGATCGCATACCAATTTGCCTAAAATTATCATCCGTTCTTGAAATACGGCTTTAAAATTTACGGCGTATTTTGTTTCAGAATTTTGCATTGCATGCAAAATCCCAGTAAGAATTCAGAATGCTATTTTTAAAAACTAGAATGCTTAATTCTTGTTCTTAAACTCCGGAAATTTATTTGTTCTTTCGATTTCTGTTTTAAAATCAATTATTTATTTTCTTTATTCTATTTCTTATTGAATTTCGTTTAGTTCATTGATATCTAATTCGATATTGATCGAAATATTAAAGTAATCTCATGAATATAAAATAAATTATACAAAATGGGAATAAAACTATTTTATTTTCAATGGTCCTTTCATTTAGAGATTATTTTCAAGAATTTTGGAATATAAATCACAATCCATATTTGAAAAAAAAATGTGAACAATGTTTTCATGAACACGAATTCATGATATATAAATAAAATAACTGCATTGCTACCTCGTATTCTTATCCATATCTCAATACAACTGAAAAAAGGCATTTAATAAACTTAACAAGAAAAACAGTTTTTATAAAACACTTTTATTAGTGTGCTAAATGGTAAGAATGTCTTTATTTTAATTATTTTCAAGTCTTTATTTTAATTATTTTCTTATTATTATCTTGAAATTAATTTCTCCCAAATTCACTTCTAGGTAGCACCACTGGTACAGAACCAAAATGAAGTTAAATTAATTGATAAACTAATGATTAAATTTTAAAAATAACAAATGATTGTCAATAATTTAGTCTCCGAATACACAGAAGTTTACAAATTTTAAAAATTGGTGCATCAGGAACTGATTAAAAATATAATTAAAAAATTCTATCTTTATAAATAAGTGAATTCAGGTTAAACAAAAAGTATTAATAACTTGGATTCTCAATAGAAACGACGTAATTTTGTTTTAAATGCAAAATTATATTTCAGAAGATATGGTACAAAATACCTAATTTATTGGTTGAAAGACAGAATATTGAACTAATATACTTCCTTGAAAAATATTGCAAACAATAATATAAAGTTTAAAAAGTGGAAGTAATCTCCACAAAGCTTTCTCGCATGTTATCTAACAAGAATGTTATTCTGGAGAACGCCTTTCAAGACATTGGCGTTCACTAGTTGTGAAATATCAACTTTTGGGGCGAAGATTATTATTATCATGTGAGAACATGATGTTGTTTTGGTTAAGGGGTTTTGAAGCTCGAAATCGCGTAGGCAATGAATAAAGCATAAATGGCAATTTTCATCATCATCTTTTAAATGCATACATTTTTTTACCTACTTTTACCAGTATTGCTTTATTATTACGTATGCTTCTTTAACAGAAGATGCTTTTTTTAAATGGTTGATTTAGAACTATGACATCTTAGCTATTATTTCATCTCGAAATAAATCTAGCTCCAAAACTTTGCTTGCGAGTTAGAAAAATTGAAAATGAAAGTTTAAAAAAACTATATAAGAATAGAGACCGATAGAGAAGTCTCGTGATTGTAATGACTTAAATTAATTAAGACAAATGAGGACTTAAAAAATAATAATGTTCTCGCATGATAACTTGAAATTTGCAAACGTAGACTTCATTTTAATTTTTCTCCAGTTTAAAAGTATTATTTATTTATTTATTATTCTTTATTTAATTTATCCTGGAATCCTTGACGAATTTTTTGGCGATTATACCCTCGGATGCGGTTAATATTATTAAAAAAAGGAATTTGCCTTTTAAACGAGTTTTTCCCAACAGATTGCAACAAAAATTTGACTATAAACTACACTTGTAGTCACAAAATATCATAACAAATTTGATATATTTTAGTCATTGCGTTTTTGATTTATAGCATTTGCATGTTTCTTAGGATACAGACAGACAGACAGTCAACCCCTTCTTAGGTTTGACTCAAAATTTGATTTATGTTTACACCAGAGATGTAAAATCTGTGTAATGAATTTTATCTGTCTAGTTCTCTTCGCTTTGTAGTTACTGTGTTAACTTATTTTTAAGCAGCCGGACAGACAGACTTCCCGGAACGGAACTTAATCGAAATTTGATAGAAATATATACATATTTTGTAAAGACCGCATACCAAATTACATCCATCTAATTGAAAGCATTTTTGAGTTATCTTTGTCACAAAAGACTGAAATTTTCAAAAAATGTTTTTCGAACTCAGGGGGGCCTCTAACCTGGAGATTCGTCAAAATCTGGATTTCGAATTTTTTTTGACGCTTACTATATTTTTCCATAATATGAATACAAGAAAGTAAAAAAAACTTTATAATGGTAATAAACTTTATCGTAGATTTAATAAGAAAACTGTTTATTGTTGTTTCCCCACCAATGCAAAAAAAAACAACATTTTAATAAATTACGTATTTTAGATATTTTCTTAAAATATAAATAATAACGTACAATATTATTCATTATAATGAATATGATTATTTTAATATAGATAAAAACAATCTTGCGTATGTATGTATGTATGTTCCACACTTCCTAAACAACTGGATCAATTTTAATCAAATTTTGCACATTTATTGTTTAGGACAAAGTAAAGAATACTTTCTACCTTTTTGAATGTAAAAATTAATTAAACATTCAATTAATTAGAAATTACTTGGCATTTTTTCGTCTTTTTTGCAGTAACTTTGAAACAAATAATCTTACGACACCTTTTTAAAATACAAAATTTTACTATTTGAATTATATAAATTATATTTTTGTGTAATATTCCTTTCAGTTTATTATTCTATTAATTATAAGCAATTTTAAAGCATTAAAATTAATGTTGAGCAATTTTACTACTATTTTTAATGCCTGTTTTATTTAATACACATCCTTTCAACAAGTTTTTATCTGCTTTCAAGCATTGATTTAGCAGTGCCTAAAAACAGGCTTAAATCAATCACTCAAACAAAGATAAGAAAATTAAAGCCCTTGCGAACAAAAAGAAACAATTGTCCGCTTTAGGCCATGAGAAATTAATTAATATTTTATATTTTTTCACAAAAACTTCGTAGTAAATTATCCGAAAAAAATTACACCAACAAGAAATTAAAATTTTACCTTTTTTAACGGTATTAGTTTCAATTTTGCACAATTTAAAATTCTAAATGTTATTGCTCTTTTAAAAAAATTTAAACAGACGATATTGAAATAAAGATATTTATTTATTAGTAATTTTCGTCGGGAACATTTAAGATTTGAATTACTCTACTACTATTTTTAAATTGTTCTTTTATTTTATACATAATTAGAGACATCATCTTTAATGGCATTGACAGAATGATGTAACATTGATTAAATTCTAACACTCGCGCAGATGGAGACAGGGAAAATTTTTAAAACATTTGTAAACAAATGAAACACATGTTCAATTACAACTGTAAGTAACCAAAATTTTGATTGTTTTCTGTAATAACTTCGAAAAAATTATTTCAAAAAATATACTTTTACACGGTCTTAATATTCAGAATTTTATCTTTTAATTAATCAGTTTAATTTCTGTACCATTTTTGGTCATTTTTTTATTTAATTTTTTTACATTTTTCTAATAAACTATTGTATTTAGTAAATACTCCTTTGCTAGGCAATATGAAGATTTTAAACTTTTCCACCTCAATTTTTTTTAATATCCTTTTTCTTTTAATATACATATGCGATAATAATTTTTTTATTTTTTTTCTTAAAATGGTGATTTAAAAATAATCAAAAGAAAGCATATATGCACCACACAAATTCAAATAAAAACTAGAAAAGCAAATCTTTCGTGAGTAAATGATTTTATTTATTTATTTATTTTGAATAAGAATACGTACGAAGAGTTGTTGTCAAAACACATAAGTAAAATTATAAGAGAAAAAGAAGAGAACAGAAGGGATTAATAATTTATAACAGAAAAACTATTGATTTAGTTTACTTTCAAGTTATTTTACTAAAGAAAAATTAACTATTCAATTAATTGTTTCGCAAAATGATCTTTAAACCTTTCTTATAATTCAGTATTTGTGAACGAAATTTGCAAGACGATAAAAGATAAAAAATATTTCAAACTTATGAAAAAAATCAAATAACTACAGTTTTTAAAATCGTCTGCTTCAGTTGTTATTTTAATTTTAAATATAAACATTGCAGACATCAAAGCGATTTTTTGTAAATTTGACAGATAGGCAGATTATTACTGAAAAAGACAAGCTTATAGACGATAAAAGGATTATGATTTTTTTAAAAAAAGTAGTCTTCACCTTAAAAAAAAATTGCACATGAAAGAGTTTGAATCCCTGGCAGTGCCAGGAATATTATCTTATATATTTTTAAGATAGTTATAAATGTTCCATGAAATAGGAATGAAAACAATTTAATATATGTATATTTGTATTAAAAAATAATTTATATTGATACAAACAAGAAAATGATAATGTTTAATCATTTAGAAGATATAAAAAACTTAAATATTGTCATTTGAAATTACTAAAACAATTAAAAATACTATAGTCTTTGCGAAAACATTAAATGAAGAAATTTTTTGGATATAATATTATTTTTATAAGATTTTATTATTTTATTTTTATTTTATTATTATTAATTTATTTATTTTAATTTATTTATTAATTTTATTATTATTAATTTATTTATTAATTTTATTATTATTAATTTATTTATTAATTTTATTATTTTTTAATTTATTTATTTTTATTTTAATGATAAAATGCTTTTTCTCGGAGAAAAATAAAATAACTTCAATAAATATTTTTCGTAATCTGAAGTGTTATTCGGCATTAAAAAGAAGAATACTAGAACAAATCTTTTCTTTCTTGTTTTGTTATAGAAAAACGATAAAAAATAATTCTGCTAGAATGCAGCCAGATGAAAAGAAACAATACCTTGGAATAAAAATAAAATGTTTTGGAAAATAACAGCTGCTATCGCAACTTGAAGAGCTCAAATGAATAATATGTAACTGTTAAAACTGTCGTCTAGATTAATTCCAATATTAATGAAGAATCTCTTCACAGATTGTCGATAAATCAACAAAAATCGTTTGGCGCTCTGTGAAAACAGAATCGAATTTTTTCCTGAGTCACGCAACCGACTCATCACCAAAAAGATCCAACGCCTCAGTTTCCCTTTCTTTTCCATTTCGTGCTTTTTTTTTTCTTTGTCTCCTAAAAATATTGTTTCTCGATTTCAGGCACTTTATTTCTTCTTTCGTTTACTATTTGCTGCGTCAAAACAAAAAAGGGACCAAGAAATATTCTGTTCTATTTATCTTGCTTTTACCAATTGTATTCTTTTTCAAGGGAAACAAAAATGAAAATAGTTCAAATTTATTGGAAGGAAAATATGAATTTTGATAAAAGGTGTCTGCTCGTTTGATAGTTGAGTCTTTTAAATTATTTTGATTTCTCTGAATATAATCCTCACAGTAAAATGAAAAGAGCTGTACAAAAATAATTCATTTCTTTTGATGTCCCAACGCTAAATAATGATTATCACGGTTAGCATTTCAGAATTTTCCCATACACATTTACATGGAAGCTAATTCTATAGATACACAACATTATAATAGTACAATATGAATTAGTTTTGTAGCAAGCAACCAAATTCAAAACAACATTTTTAGATAAATAACCTTTTTCACAAAACAATGCAAAAAAAAAACATCAAATACTAATATATAATCTTGTACAGTATCAATCTTAGTTATTTTAGAATTAGATTTTTTTCTTATAAAATTTGCAACTTAAACTAAAAGGAAAATGCTTTTAAAAAATAAAGATTTTACATTACAACAAAACTATTTTTTACTTTTAAGAACCGTTATCCTTTGATCTCATATGATATAAATATAATTATTAAAATATACAAAAATTTTCACTTTAAAGTAAATGCTTTATTATAAACATCAAATATATTACATTGTTATATAATGTTTTCGCTAAAACTCATTATTTAAAAAAATCATCGGAATAGTAAAAATGCTCGATGCAAATCTGACTACCTTAAAATCGTAAAAATTCACTTGTAAGTCTACGGAATAAATGCATATTCTCCCAACACAAATTTAAAGAAAGTCGAATTTTAAGGCGATTCTGGTTGTCATGGAAACGGCGAATTTCGACTGAAGAGCTGGAAATATGCCGAGTATAGAATATATCCGTTGAGATTTCAAACCTAATTTGGTGCAAGGCTATATTCTTTTGTTTCTTTCTGAAGAAGAGTTTCAGTTCTGAGATTGGAATATGGTTTTGGAGCGGAGTAAAGCATTATATGTTCTGCGCCAAAATGTAAATTAGGGAACTAAGATTCTTCTTTGATTTTTTTGTAATTATGTTATTTCGCCGTGAAGAGATCTAACGTATTTGCTAATTGTATTTATAAATACTATCAGTAGAAAATGTGCAAAGCTTCATTATATTTTATTTATTGAAGGATCTTGAAGTTTATTATTAGTTGTAATATATCAGGTTGGAATAAATAAAATATGAATAAATATGAATTTTATAATTATAGTTTTCTAACAACTAAGCTTCTCAAACAGGATTATAACAAAAAATTTAATAATGCATTATACATACATATATAATTTTGTGATTATTATAAAATTAATTCTCACCTAATCCTTCTACTTTTAAATAAATTTTGGATAATACACAAAATAAAACAATTAAATTAAACTGTAAAAACGTGTATAAATTTTAATTACATTTTACTATCTATCAATTTATGTTTACACAATTTAATATGCTCTCTAATCTATACTTATAATAAAGCTCAATGTGTGTGTGTGTGTGTGTGTGTGTTGGCACTCTACAGGTCAGGTCATTTGACATACAGCTATCAAATTTGGTACATGTATACCTTAGAGGTCGGGAATGTGCACCTGGGGTCCCTTTTTTGAAATTTTAATTAGAATTTTAATTATTAGTTAAAAACTAACTTTCCCGCCAAAAAAATCTTCCATGTTCCCCACCGCCAACTTTTCCGCCAAAAAAATCTTCCATTTTCCCCACCGCCAACTTTCAGTTATTTTTTTCTCCCAACAGAATTGAGGCTAGGGTTAACATTTTTCGGCGGATTATTTCAAACGATTCTGTTTATTTTCTTAATGTTTTATGCATTTAAAATTAAACATTGTTAATTAATCCATGTTTCACATTCATTCTGAAGTACTTTTGAATTAAAATAACACAGAATAAAGGAAATTAAAAATGTATAATCTGCATAGCGTTACCCCAACTGGCGTAGAAAAATTCCTGCACTTGCGTTACCGGAGCTGGCGAAGAAATTTCACGCATGCGCATTCTGATTGTTGCCATGACAACCGTTATGAACGGATGATTTAAATTATTTTTAGGTTAGTTGCATGCTTTTGTAAGTAAATTGTATTTATGTTAGTTATATATTTTTTGTATATGCTTATAGTTTTAAGTACATCGTTTTTTAAGTAGTTTTTTTTAACCTATTTTCAATGATTTAAATTATTTTTAGGTTAATTGGATGCTTTTGTAATTAAATTCTATTTATGTTAGTTATATACTTTTTTGTATATGCTTATAGTTTTAAGTACATCGTTTTTTAAGTATTTTTTTAAACCTGTTTTCGACCGATTATTTTAAACGATTCATTTTATTTTTTTAGTGTTTGATGCATTTAAAATTAAACATTGTTAATGAATCGATCTGTTCATGATGAATCTGAGAAATTTTTGTTGACAAATTCTTGAGATATTACATAAATTAAGAAAGATATTCTTTAGTGCCCATAAAGTCTAAACGCTCAGTGACTCTATTATCAGTAATCATAGTATTAAAAAAATGCTTTGTTTCAGTAAAAAATATTATTATATTAATGGCAGATTAATCATTTACTCTTTAATTTAAAGCATAATTTCTACGAGGGGTAACAGAAAATTAGAGAGATACATATCAGGCTATGACTGAAGGCCCTTATATTATTATGAGTGAATTATATGACTATCAAAATTTGAAGTTTTAAAATATTTTGCCGAAGAATCTATTAAAGTTGGAATTGCGTAAAATATTTAATGGTACGACCGGAGTTTAACCTCCTGCTTGGAGCAATTTTTAAAAATCCCCAACAACGACCTTGCGAAATGTTCAAAAGCAAAGGAGCAGATGTTCAATTATAGTGCATAATAAAGATTGCCAGCTTTGGAGCGTTATCGCAACTTGGCAAAGAAGGGGGTTAAACTCCGGTTCAACCTATTTAATTATTAAAATTTAAACGAACATTAAGATTGGCGAACCGGCTGGTCGCCAAAGGCGGCTAGTATCAAATAAATTGAATCAACAACAATTTTTTTTTAACAAAAAAGATAAACGATATTTTTGAAAACAAAATAAAAGAACAGCGCAAATGATGTTTTTTGCCTATTAATATTAAATATGTTATACAAGTTATTTTTAAATTCTTTATGAAACTTATATTTTAGTAAATGATATACTTTTCATAAATAATATTTGTCTGTAAAATAAAAATATTTTCTCCATATATAAAAAGTACCTGGTAATGTGAAAACTGTCTCAACCAATTCAAGATAAAATCAATAACTTTATTTATTCTTTAAAAATTTATTGCTTAAAATATATGATTAATATAATGTAAAAATCTACAGAGAGAACAATGTGTTTTCATATTTCAGTGCATTTTTATTTACAGGAAAAACAATGAAGTTTCATCTTTTATTGTATTATTATTTGTTTCAATAAAATATCGAATAATAAATGGCATAAAAACTTGCAAATCATAGATAATTTTACATTGTTTCCTAAATGGATAAAAATAACGCATGATTCTTCGCATTATAATTCAAAATAACTGAAATATTAAAAATGCAGAATTCTTAGAAGTTTAAAAATCATAAAAATTCAAACTTAATGAATCAGAATAAATGCATATTTTTCCATTGGATTTTAAAAATTGTTAAAATTTAAGACGATTCTAATCGTTGTATTTTCATATGAAAATAATGAAATTCTTGTGGAAATATATGCTGTATATTTCCAGATGAATTTCTGGAAATACGCAGCGCATAGAGTATATCTAGAAAGATTTCAAACCTTATTTCATGAAAGACTAGCTTGTTTTGTTTGAACGTAACATAGCAAGGCGTTTTCTTCCTGTATACATTATAAGAAAGCACTGAAGGTAGTGAAATGGGATATATTCACTAATAAAATGTGAATTGAGAACCTGGAGAGTGTTGCTTCGATTTTTCTAATTTTATGCTATTTCTTTTTGAAGCAATGTGGAGCTGGACAGGGTGACTAGGAACAATGAATAATTGGGTGCGATGGATACACAATTCATTGACGAGGTCTTAGAGAATTGGAAAAAAGCGCTTCGATTTACACCCTCTAAAAGGAGAAACGGTTAACGAACTATATATATATATATATATATATATATATATATATATATATATATATATATATATATATGAGCCAGAAAAACTGGCCTAGCAGGTCGTATGCAAGTAATGAAAATGTTCAATAATCAGCATAACGCGTTACAGTAGATAGTGTGCATATAAGACAAAAAGTGTTTGAGGAGGTTATTACATCGATTCTAGCTGTTATAATGGCAGGTTATCAAGATTTAAGTGATTTTCAACGGGGATTAATCGTCGGCGCATGAGAGATGGAGCCCAGCATTTCCGAATCATAGATAAAATTTGGATTTTCGCCCAGAGTCATTTCAAGAATGTACCGCGATTATCAGTTTTCCGGTAAAACTTCAAATCTCCGACAGCAATGCGGCCTGAAAAAAAGACCTTGACATAATGGGATCATCGATGACTGAAAAAAATCGTTTGACACTTCCTCAAATTGCTGAGGATTTGAATGCAGGTCCATCAAAAAGTGTCATCACACGCACCGTCACACGGGCTTTCGCAGCTGCAGACCATCTCATCTTGTTGACTCGGGGGCCAAAAGCTCTGCGGCTTGCCTGGGCTCGCCAATACCGTCATTGGACTCTTAATGATTCGAAAAACTTTCTCTGGTCTGACGAGTAACATCTCAGATTGTATCGGGTGGCTGGCCATGTACGGGTATAGAGAAACCCCATGAATTCATGGATCCTTCATACCCACAAGGAAGTGTTCAAGCTGGTGGAGGCTCTGTGATGATATTGGGCTTGTGCAGTTGGCATGAAATGGAACTGCTGATACATCTATACTTGACCGTGACAGGTTAGGGGTACGTTAATATCCTTTCTGACCACCTGCATCCATTCACGTCCCATATGCATTCCGAGGACGTGGACAATTTCAACAGGATAATGAGCCCCCCCCCACATGTCTACAGTAGCTAACAAATGACTTGAAAAGCAAGCTCTCTTATGAATTTCGTTCCCTCTCTTGGCGACCTAATTCCCCTGACATGAACATTATATAGCATATCTGGGATGTTTTGCAATATGCTGTCCTTAGGAGATCTCCACCATCTCGCATTTCCATGGCTTTGTGGACTGCCCTGCAGGAATCATGGCTTGAACTGTCTACAAAATATCTTCATAAATTAGTTTAATTCATGTCACGCCGTGTTGCGCCACTTCTGCGTGCTCGCGGGGGCCCTATGATATTAGATTGGCGCCCCAGTTTTTCTGGCACTTCAGTATAATCTAAAACAAGCATGTATATTTTAGAAGAAATTTTAAAAAATGATGAAATTACAAAACATTATACAGAATTACATGTATTATACATATTACAGAATCTTCGTGTTTATATGTTATCGATAATGTTCGACACGCTGGTCATACGCATTGTATAGAATGTCTAGGCGTTTCTTGAAAAATCATAAAACATGGAAATTATTTAAATATATTCTATATTTTCTCTAAGCATTGCACCTAATACCTTCGCATGGAATGACAAAAACTGTGATATTCGAAACGAGTCGACAATATATTTTATACCTGCTGGTTTATCATTTGCTGATGCATATAGAAGGCTCAAGAAATGTACGAAATATTTATCCTTTCCATACTCTGACTAAAAACTCCCAGGTGTTCTTTAGAATGCTGGATTTCAAATTATACAAGCAAACGGTCCATAAATTCAAATCTAGGGACTGGAAAAACCTGATTATCACAACCGTGGATGTGGTATCTATGTGCAATAAAGTCCTATGTTTTGCAAAATTGAAATAGGTTGGTAGGGTTTTGTAAACTAAGGTATTAGAGTTCCTGTCTCAAAAAACTGTGGAAGACAGGACATAAGTTTCAGTTCAAGTTTGTAGAGCATTGTCAATTTAGTATAACAAATTTCTTGCATAAGCTATGCAATTTTTAACGAAATACCTTGTGTTTTAATTAGTTCTTATACATAAAGAAAACATTAAACATTAAAAAAATACTATTACTTTTAACATAGTTTAATGGCATACGGAAAACAACCATTTTACATGTTTAAAATAGCCAAACATTCCAAAAGCTTCTCAATAACGTAAAAAATAAACTTAATAACATTTTCAATTAACTGCATTTCAAAAGGTCAAGATTTGTAATTAATTTTTAATCATTTCAGAAGAAGGTAGTTTTTACATTCGCGTGTTTTCGTGGACGATACGCTATATTTTAATATTTTCTGAACTCAATTATTAGTTAATCCTTAATTAACTTAAACTTTTATTCCCTAGTTATAAGGTAACCTAGTAACGAGTTGGTAAAACAATATGTTTCTAGATTTAACGGTAGAGAATTAAAGTAAAAAATGATGCTTAATGCTTTAGTTAAAAAAAATGTGTTTTTGAAAGCTTTATTAGGTTAATTTTTCAAAATTAGTTTATAAAAAACTAATTTTATACTTAAAATTATAAATTTTAGGAATGTTTAAATCGTTATCCTATAAATCAATCCAAATATTTTACTGACGAAAATTTAATTTTGATTCTTCTGATTTCCTTTTTTTCTATTCATAAATCAGCATCAAAAGTTTCTATAAATAATTGTAGACAGTAATTTTTATATATAAAGTTTATTTAACATTTTTCTGGTGCAGAAACAATTCTAAAACCATTACTAATAATGTTTTTCTTATTCTGTTATATTTCATCACATTCCACATGTCAATTTCGTTTGACCTTCCTTCTCTAGAAAATATAGACCATTTCTTTTGATATTACTTCTTAAATCGTTTTACAATCTATAAAACATTATGCATGCTTGAAATTCACATTAAAACTATTGTTTTGCGAGTCAAAAATGGCGAAATATGACATAAGTAAATAATATTTCTGCAGAATTTCGACAAGAAATAGCAGCAATTTTCCTCTCAGGTAGCCACTAGGGTGTCGTTAGGGCTTCTTCGAATCGTAAAATGGGAAATGCGATGAGTGGGAAATTCCAAGAAAACAGTGGAATCTTGAAGAAATTGACAGAGTCATTTTTCTGAGAATGTATATGCGTATTTTAGTGCTCTTAAAATCTCCCTTAGAATGCACAGTAATTTGTTGGATATAAAAGAAAACTTTTAAGCACCGTGGCCATTAAGGCAATTCAGCTCATGACTGACACAGAACGAGTTACATTTAATTATTACAGAATAAAAGTGTTTTTGATACGATTTATTAAATTATTGTTTTCGTTGTTTTAATCTGGGATTTTTGTGACAATAAGAGGAAAAAATCCTAAAGTTTGAAAATTTTCAATGAAAGAAATGATTGAATTAAAATTACAATGTGTAAAATAAATGTATTGAGTTAATTTTGTAATAATTATATATACATGTGTGTGTGTGTCGAAATCAATGTCATTAATCAGTTAATATTAATAATAATTGATTAATTTATTTCATAATTTATTATAAATTAGGAAATAACTTAATAACTTCTCTTTATATTATTTTCTGAAAAAAATAAATTTCCCTTTTTAATGGTTATATATATATTGTTGCAAACCTGCAGTTTTGGCTTTCCAGCATGAGAGTGTCATCGTAAGAAAGACCGTTGTACGATCTGTCCTGTGCGTGCTGAGAGGGTGCCGCGTAAATAAATTCTGAGCTTGGCGACTAACTTGACTAATACTGGAAAGTTCGAAAATTTTCACGTATTATCCCTTTTGTCACCAAAGTAGTCAATTTCGTCGCCAAATGATCGCCAAGCTATGAGTTTATTGACGCGGCACCCGCTCAGCACGCACAGGACAGATCGTACAACGGTTTGTCTTACGATGACACTAATCGTGCTGGAAAGCCAAAACTACAGATTTGCAACATTATGTATATAATATACAATTCACTGCGCTTATTAGTTTTCTGTTTCATGTACTCACGTATGGGCAGGGAGACAAATTTCCATTTAAAAGATTTCATCTAAAATTAATATAAATCTATAATATTCTTTTCGACAGAAAAACCAAATTTCACTTTTTCAATTTGTTTCGTTTTTCAGCTATTAAGTTTATAGACCATCAATGAGACATAATCCCCAAAACTGTTTCATTAAAATTTGTGTATATCTAAAACTAGAAAAAATAATCCATTTTTTTAGGTCGAGGCAGCTATAATAATTTCTTTTTATATTTTATATACAGAAAATAATAATAATAAATTCTATAGAAATTCATGGGTATTGAATTTCCGTGAGGCAGTATATTCTTCTATCAACGTGAATCTTCTGTTTCTCAACTAAGCATGAAACAAAACGTCTTTAGACCTCCTGAAAAAATTAAAAGTCTAGCATATGTTGCGAAATATAGTATTCATTACAGATATGTTATTTTTTACTCGTGGTCATTCAACCCTCCACTTCATATTAGTACGAATATCCGCTGGTTAATTACCTTCCAGGGTCATCTTTCTTTGCTCATTATAAGATCGTTTGTCTTCCCTGGCAGTTCTCCACTTCCCTCTCAAGTATACAATTGCCTTTATCTAATCGCTTATAGCTAAATTCGCCAATATTTGTAGCTAGTAGTTGTCCAGAAAAATCCAATAAGGGCCATTTGTAATTCACAAAGTCAGTCTTTGAAGCAAGCTGTTGAAAAATATCAAATTCTCCCATAACACTTAATTGTTGATAATGATATAGTAGTTGTCCAGACTTATTCTAGGCTTAGTATCCAGTTGTTGTCCATGCTTATTCTAGGCTTAATATCCAGTAGTTGTCCAGGCGTATTCATTAGAGATGCAAGGGACAATTCTATCTATAAAGTTAAATGTCGATGTATGTTATGCACTTACAAAACATTACAAGTAAAATGAGAAAAATGTAGAAATATTCATCTCCTTTTTTTAGTAGATTTTTTTTTTCTTCACGCAAAATTTACATTTATTCGTGAAAAAAAATCATTTCTAATTAATTTGTAAAATTTAAATTTCCTTATATCATTTCCTTGCAAAACTTCGTCATGAGGATCTGAATTTAGGAATTACGTGCAACTCCATTTCCGATAAGGTTATTGGCTCTAATCTTTCATATCCAGCAATACATACTTCTTGCCCATGTAGTTTGCTTCTAGTGCATTGGTAATACAGGATTGCAGCACTCTCTTCGATTCTTTTCGTTTACTCAATAGAACTCTCTTTCTTTTTGCACTTATTTTATTTGAGGATGACTGCATCGATTCTTTAAATCGATTATTCAACGTTGCAGTATCTGATGTATTGAATATTGGAGATTCCTTATTATTTATTCTTTAAAAATTTATTGCTTAAAATATATGATTAATATAATGTAAAAATCTACAGAGAGAACAATGTGTTTTCATATTACAGTGCATTTTTATTTACAGGGAGAACAATGAAGTTTCATCTTTTATTGTATTATTATTTGTTTCAATAAAATATCGAATAATAAATGGCATAAAAACTTGCAAATCATAGATAATTTTACATTGTTTCCTAAATGGATAAAAATAACGCATGATTCTTCACATTATAATTCAAAATAACTGAAATATTAAAAATGCAGAATTCTTAGAAGTTTAAAAATCATAAAAATTCAAACTTAATGAATCAGAATAAATGCATATTTTTCCATTGGATTTTAAAAATTGTCAAAATTTAAGACGATTCTAATCGTTGTATTTTCATATGAAAATAATGAAATTCTTGTGGAAATATATGCTGTATATTTCCAGATGAATTTCTGGAAATACGCAGCGCATAGAGTATATCTAGAAAGATTTCAAACCTTATTTCATGAAAGACTAGCTTGTTTTGTTTGAACGTAACATAGCAAGGCGTTTTCTTCCTGTATACATTATAAGAAAGCACTGAAGGTAGTGAAATGGGATATATTCACTAATAAAATGTGAATTGAGAACCTGGAGAGTGTTGCTTCGATTTTTCTAATTTTATGCTATTTCTTTTTGAAGCAATGTGGAGCTGGACAGGGTGACTAGGAACAATGAATAATTGGGTGCGATGGATACACAATTCATTGACGAGGTCTTAGAGAATTGGAAAAAAGCGCTTCGATTTACACCCTCTAAAAGGAGAAACGGTTAACGAACTATATATATATATATATATATATATATATATATATATGAGCCAGAAAAACTGGCCTAGCAGGTCGTATGCAAGTAATGAAAATGTTCAACAATCAGCATAACGCGTTACAGTAGATAGTGTGCATATAAGACAAAAAGTGTTTGAGGAGGTTATTACATCGATTCTAGCTGTTATAATGGCAGGTTATCAAGATTTAAGTGATTTTCAACGGGGATTAATCGTCGGCGCATGAGAGATGGAGCCCAGCATTTCCGAATCATAGATAAAATTTGGATTTTCGCCCAGAGTCATTTCAAGAATGTACCGCGATTATCAGTTTTCCGGTAAAACTTCAAATCTCCGACAGCAATGCGGCCTGAAAAAAAGACCTTGACATAATGGGATCATCGATGACTGAAAAAAATCGTTACACGAGACAGACGTTTGACACTTCCTCAAATTGCTGAGGATTTGAATGCAGGTCCATCAAAAAGTGTCATCACACGCACCGTGCAACGTACCGTAATTGATATGGGCTTTCGCAGCTGCAGACCATCTCATCTTGTTGACTCAGGGGCCCAAAGCTCTGCGGCTTGCCTGGGCTCGCCAATACCGTCATTGGACTCTTAATGATTCGAAAAACTTTCTCTGGTCTGACGAGTAACATCTCAGATTGTATCGGGTGGCTGGCCATGTACGGGTATAGAGAAACCCCATGAATCCATGGATCCTTCATACCCACAATGAACTGTTCAAGCTGGTGGAGGCTCTGTGATGATATTGGGCGTGTGCAGTTGGCATGAAATGGAACTGCTGATACATCTATACTTGAGCATGACAGGTTAGGGGTACGTTAATATCCTTTCTGACCACCTGCATCCATTCACGTCCCGTATGCATTCCGAGGACGTGGACAATTCCAACAGGATAATGAGCCCCCTCCCCCCCCCCAACATGTCTACAGTAGCTAACGAATGACTTGAAAAGCAAGCTCTCTTATGAATTTCGTTCCCTCTCTTGGCGACCTAATTCCCCTGACATGAACATCCCAAGCAGCAAAAGATCGTTGGCCAACCATTGGCCAAGCATCGCCCCACGGAACGAGCGAGATTGGGGCGAGATCGGAGGCGATCTCGCCCCGACATTGGTCATGTCCCCCGGCGGTTCGCCGCGCGATGGCCGCCCCGACTTGTTTTCGACGAATTTGCCGATCCTTTGGCGACTTGTTATTATCACGGGCGACGTTATACCAAGCATTTCGCGACCTGTTTTATCAATGGGCGACCCAATACCAATCATTTCCCGATGTGTTTTAACAATCGGCGACCCAATACCAATCATTTCCCCATGTGTTTTAACAATCGGCGACCCAATACCAATCATTTCCCCATGAGTTTTAACAATCGGCGACCCAATACCAATCATTTCCCCATGTATTTTAGCAATGGGCAACCAAATGCCAATCAATAGGCAATTTATTTCTGAACACTTGCTGGTGTCAAATTGAAATATTAGTTTAATGGTTATTCAATTTTCTCAAACTCTAGAAACTAGTGTCATAATATTTAAAACTATCATACTTTCAAAATTTTGTTAGTTTGCTTTTCTTTTTTACCTTCTAATAATAGTGTTTGTTATTTATTTTGATAAATTCCATAAAATACTTGCTTTTGATAAAAATTCATGGAAAATGTCATTCTAATAATTCTTCCAACTTTTTTTAACTATTATTATAGCATAGATTTTACCACAACCTTACCCTATAAAATGTTTAAATGACATTTTTTTACTGCTCTTTAAAAAAATAAACAAATGTTAAAATTATTTGAAATAATTTTAAATTTGATCCCCTGAACATCTATCTACATATAAGATTTATTTCCTTCATTGATATTTCCTGTTTATTTTCATTGTTTAATGCATGGGAAGAAATGTTAACATAATCATAGTTTCAATTACATAATTAATCAGAATGATTTTAACTGATATTAGAAATTTAAAAGTAGGTGTATTACATATATTGCCTATATCATCTGTTTTTAAAAGCTATTTTAAATTCGAAATAGAAAAATATATAATTCTTATTAAAAAAATATTTTTTTTTTACTATACACACTTTTATATTGCTTAATGTGAGTAATCAACAAATAATTCCTAAAGAATAATGAATAAAACACAAATTCCTATTTTAACACCCTAAAATTTAATGCATTGATTAAAAATAGTTTAAAACACTAAATTATATAATTCCTATTATATGTTTCTTCAATAGAAAATATTTTACAAGCACAAATTATTAAGTTACTTCAAATTTCTAATATTTTCATAATTTATGTTTAGTGAGGTTTAGATTCTTAGCAAAATAACCAAATTTGATCTATGTTAAACCCCGAATATTTCACAAATATGTTTCATAAAAATTCCATATACAAAAATGTAATGCTTCTTTCAATTTTACTGATTCTATTTACTATTGACTTTACAAAATTACTTCATGAAGAAATTTTATACCTCATTATAAATTTTAGTGTTAGCTAATGTCCAATAGATAACATTTTACAAGCACAAAATAATAATTTACTTCAAATTTCTAATATTTTTTTTATTATCTATGATTAGTTTGGTTTTATGGCACAAGAATTAAATTTGATCTTTGATTAACACTGAATATTTCTCAAAAATTCCATACACAAAAATGCAGCACTTCTTTCAATTCTACAAAATTCCTTATATTTACTATTAACATGCAAAGTTACTTCAAGTTGTAGAAATTTTACACATTATAAATGTTAGTGTCAGTTGATGTCCAACATACAACATTTTACAAGCACAAATTAATAATTTACTTCAAATTTCTAATATTTTCTTGATCTATATTTAGTTGTTTGGTTTTGTAGCACAAGAACCAAATTTAATTAATGATTAACACTGAATATTTCACAAAAATTCCATACCCAAACATGGAACACTTCTTCCCATTATAGGAAATTTTATTTACTATTAATTTACAGAGTTACTTCATATTGCATTAATTTTAAACCTCATTATAAATGTTAGTGTTAGCTAATATTCAATAAACAACAATTTACAAGCACAAACTTACTTCTTATTTAATAACTTACTTCAAATTTCTAATATTTTCATAATTTATGTTTAGTGAGGTTTAGATTTGTGGCAAAATAACCAAATTTGGTCTATGATTAACTCTGAATATTTCACAAAAACTCCATACCTAAAAATGTAAACACTACTTTCAATTATACAAAATTTCTTTAGATAAATATTTTTTTAATTATTATTTTCCCCTCTTTATTTTTAGGAGAAAAGAAAAACAACTATGCAAAACAATTTATTTACAAAGACCTTCATTAAATAATATTTTAGAAATACAAAGTAAAATAATAATTTAATTGAAATTTTTTACTGAATTTTCTGTAATGACTTATACACCCAAGCAAAATCCTGAAACTATGACTTATAATTTACAAGAATAAATAATATTGACACAAAGTCATTTATAAAAAATTTATTTAAACTTTATTTATTATGTAATACTTGAAGAGTTTGAAATTTCTAAAAATCCACACACATTTATATAAATATTATATATATGTATAACTGAATCTTCAGCTACATATAAAGAGAATTATACATTTATTTATACATTTCATTTTTCCTTTTTGATTACATTTGAGGAACCTAGAAAACAATTATAATAGTAATTGAGATTCCGCTTCATTTAAAAGTACAAATAAAACATTTGTTGACAATTGGAGATGAGTAATTAACAAGCGAAAGTATTATAGAACTTCATAAGCATAATATTTTTGTTCTGATACTGGACTGTGTAAGCAAACTTTATAATAATGTTTAGGATAATAAAGAAAAAAAAAAAACTCAAACTAATGGGAGTAAAATTTATGTTACTGTTTTATGAAATGTGAAATAATTTGAAATTATTCATATAAGAGTACTCAAAAGTGCCTGCATAATCTCAAATTTTAAAGAAAGTTTAAAATAAATACATTCTGCTAAACTTTTTTTAGCCTCATGTCAAAATAAAAATAATTACACAAATGTTATTTCAAAACCAAAATATAAAAATGTTATTTAATATTTTATTAAACTTCTTTCATAGAAAAATTGTAAATGAAAAGGAAAATTAACTAAGCTAAACAGAATTAAAATCACTTGAATTGTCAGTCTGCAAAAATAATGAGGTTGCCATTAAAAAAAATTTATTCAAATTATATAGAAAAATAAAATTTGTACAAAACAAAATTTATGCCTTTCTAATTAAGGCAAATAAGTTTTCAGATAAAAAAATCAGAAATTAAAATCTACCTACTTGTCATTCAAGCCTATCACATTACAACATTTTGAAGTTTTACTACATTTTTCACGAAAAGACATTACATATTTTGGCACTTTAACACATACATCTGATAAATCCTTGATTGCTTCCACTGATCTGAGTAATTGCAACTGACCAGAGAGAAATTTTGTGATTTGGAATAACTTCAATTCTAAACAAGTTCTTAGGATATAAAGTGAATTGGGACATATAATTGTCTCGCATATAATTGTTTTAAATTTCCTTCTGATGTTCCAAGTTGGTAGAAACCATATTCCGTCACATTAATTGTAACTTCCAATATTTTGCTCTTTTTTGAAGTCAGGAATAGAAACTTGCACAGTAGTTTCCAAACAAATAGTGAGAAATTTTTTTTTTTTTGTTTATATTTATAGATCAATTTTAAAATGTATTTTATCTTTAATTGCATTTTCAGTTTTGAAACAAAGGTTGCACAAAATTTTTATTTTATTAAATGAGAGATGTATTTCATACTTTGCCAGGTTGTCATTTGGCATTCTATAGAATGCTTAGAAAATGTATGAAATACAAATTGTTTCATACATTACTGGCTTGTTTTAGGCATTATATACAATGCTTGGGCATTCTATAGAATACTGGATTTCATATTTTGCTGGTAATACATATAAAGAATTATACATATACTTTTTCTTCAAGTTCACTCTTCTTTTTGCAGATTTGATGAACCTAAAAAACATATTCCTTAATTAGAATAATGATTGAGCTTTCATTTCTTTTAAAAGTACAAATAAAATATTTGTTGACAATTGGAGATATGTAATTAAGGAGTAAAAGTCTTATAGAACTTCATAAGCTTAATAATGTTTTCAATCTGATAATGAACTATATAGGCAAATATTATAATAATGTTTAGGACAATAGAGAAAAATAATATAAACTAATGGGTGTAAAATTTATGTTACTATTTTATGAAAGGTGAAATAATTATAAACTATTCACATGAGAGTATTAAAATATAACTACATAATTGCAAGTTTTAAAGATTTTTTTTTTTTTTTGAAATTTACAATAAATATATTCTGCTAATCTATTTTTTTAGCCTTATGTCGAAATAAAAATAATAACACAAATGTTATTGCAAAACCAAAACATAAGAACGCAATTTAATATTTTTTTAAAACTTTTTTCATTAGAAATTGTTGTTAACAAAAGGAAAGGCATTGTAAATGAAATGGAAAAATATCTGCAATAATTTAAGAACACACACACAAAAAAAGATAAGAAATAAAATCACTTGAAAAGAATACAAACAAGAAAAGAAATGATAATGGTCGCTTAAGCCTAACGCTAATAATATCACGTGCAACTCCATGTTTCAGGTAAGCAACGAGTTCGAACGGCTTCAACAAAAATAACCTTTTTTATTCACTATTTAGAATAAATAATATATTATTTACAAATATATAATAATAAAAACTTTACACTTACCAAGTTTCTTGAAATGACAGTATGCGTTGCTGGTTGAATTTCAAAATCCAATACACGCCAGGTGATTCATGGGAAATTTCTAAAATATGTTCGCATAGCGCCGCCTAGGAAAAGCAACTTTCCCGACATCGAGGCGACTATGGGCCGATTGCTTTGAGCCGGTCTTTTTCACTAAGTCGCCGTAGGAGTTCGCCCCGATGAAAAAGCGATCTTCAGAGGCGACAGAAAAAAATATGGTCAGAATCCGATGTCGCGCCAATGCAAAGGTGACATTGGCAAAATATGGGCGGTGTATATCAGATGGATGCGATGCTTGGCCAATCGTTTAGCGACTTCTCTTTGCTGCTTGGGATTATATAGCATATCTGGGATGTTTTGCAATATGCTGTGCTTAGGAGATCTCCACCATCTCGCATTTCCATGGCTTTGTGGACTGCCCTGCAGGAATCATGGCTTGAACTGTCTACAAAATATCTTCATAAATTAGTTTAATTCATGTCACGCCGTGTTGCGCCACTTCTGCGTGCTCGCGGGGGACCTATGATATTAGATTGGCGTACCAGTTTTTCTGGCACTTCAGTATAATCTAAAACAAGCATGTATATTTTAGAAGAAATTTTAAAAAATGATGAAATTACAAAACATTATACAGAATTACATATATTATATATATTGCAGAATCTTCGTGTTTATATGTTATCGATAATGTTCGACACGCTGGTCATATGCATTGTATAGAATGTCTAGGCGTTTCTTGAAAAATCATAAAACATGGAAATTATTCAAATATATTCTATATTTTCTCTAAGCATTGCACCTAGTACCTTTGCATGGAATGACAAAAACTGTGATATTCGAAACGAATCGACAATATATTTTATACCTGCTGGTTTATCATTTGCTGATGCATATAGAAGGCTTAAGAAATGTACGAAATATTTATCCTTTCCATACTCTGACTAAAAACTCCCAGGTGTTCTTTAGAATGCTGGATTTCAAATTATACAAAAAAACGGTCCATAAATTCAAATCTAGGGACTGGAAAAACCTGATTATCACAACCGTGGATGTGGTATCTATGTGCAATAAAGTCCTATGTTTTGCAAAATTGAAATAGGTTGGTAGGGTTTTGTAAACTAAGGTATTAGAGTTCCTGTCTCAAAAAACTGTGGAAGACAGGACATAAGTTTCAGTTCAAGTTTGTAGAGCATTGTAAATTTAGTATGACAAATTTCTTGCATAAGTCTATGCAATTTTTAACGAAATACCTTGTGTTTTAATTAGTTCTTATACATAAAGAAAACATTAAACATTAAAAAAATACTATTACTTTTAACATATAGTTTAATGGCATACTGAAAACAACCATTTTACATGTTTAAAATAGCCAAACATTCCAAAAGCTTCTCAATAACGTAAAAAATAAACTTAATAACATTTTCAATTAACTGCATTTCAAAAGGTCAAGATTTGTAATTAATTTTTAATCATTTCAGAAGAAGGTATTTTTTACATTCGCGTGTTTTCGTGGACGATACGCTATATTTTAATATTTTCTGAACTCAATTATTAGTTAATCCTTAATTAACTTAAACTTTTATTCCCTAGTTATAAGGTAACCTAGTAACGAGTTTGTAAAACAATATGTTTCTAGATTTAACGGTAGAGAATTAAAGTAAAAAATGATGCTTAATGCTTTAGTTAAAAAAAATTTGTTTTTGAAAGCTTTATTAGGTTAATTTTTCAAATTTAGTTTATAAAAAACTAATTTTAAACTTAAAATTATAAATTTTAGGAATGTTTAAATCGCTATCCTACAAATCAATCCAAATATTTTACTGACGAAAATTTAATTTTGATTCTTCTGATTTCCTTTTTTTCTATTCATAAATCAGCATCAAAAGTTTCTATAAATAATTGTAGACAGTAATTTTTATATATAAAGTTTATTTAACATTTTTCTGGTGCAGAAACAATTCTAAAACCATTACTAATATTGTTTTTCTTATTCTGTTATATTTCATCACATTCCACACGTCTATTTCGTTTGACCTTCCTTCTCTAGAAAATATAGACCATTTCTTTTGATATTACTTCTTAAATCGTTTTACAATCTATAAAACATTATGCATGCTTGAAATTCACATTAAAACTATTGTTTTGCGAGTCAAAAATGGCGAAATATGACATAAGTAAATAATATTTCTGCAGAATTTCGACAAGAAATAGCAGCAATTTTCCTCTCAGGTAGCCACTAGGGTGTCGTTAGGGCTTCGTCGAATCGTAAAATGGGAAATGCGATGAGTGGGAAATTCCAAGAAAACAGTGGAATCTTGAAGAAATTGACAGAGTCATTTTTCTGAGAATGTATATGCGTATTTTAGTGCTCTTAAAATCTCCCTTAGAATGTACAGTAATTTGTTGGATATAAAAAGAAACTTTTAAGCACTGTGGCCATTAAGGCAATTGAGCTCATGACTGACACAGAACGATTTTCATTTAATTACTACAGAATAAAAGTGTTTTTGATACGATTTATTAAATTATTGTTTTCGTTGTTTTAATCTGGGATTTTTGTTACAATAAGAGGAAAAAAATCCTAAAGTTTGGAAATTTTCAATGAAAGAAATGATTGAATTAAAATTACAATGTGTAAAATAAATGTATCGAGTTAATTTTGTAATAATTATATATACATGTGTGTGTGTGTCGAAATCAATGTCATTAATCAGTTAATATTAATAATAATTGATTAATTTATTTCATAATTTATTATAAATTAGGAAATAACTTAATAACTTCTCTTTATATTATTTTCTGAAAAAAATAAATTTCCCTTTTTAATGGTTATATATATTGTTGCAAACCTGTAGTTTTCGCTTTCCAGCATGAAAGTGTCATCGTAAGAAAGACCGTTGTACGATCTTCCCTGTGCGTGCTGAGCGGGTGCCGCGTAAATAAACTCTGAGCTTGGCGACTAACTTGACTAATACTGGAAAGTTCGAGAATTTTCACGTATTATCCATTTTGTCACCAAAGTCGTCAATTTCGTCGCCAAATGATCGCCAAGCTATGAGTTTATTGACGCGGCACCCGCTCAGCACGCACAGGACAGATCGTACAACGGTCTTTCTTACGATGACTCTAATCGTGATGGAAAGCCAAAACTACAGATTTGCAACATTATATATATATAATATACAATTCACTGCGCTTATGAGTTTTCTGTTTCATGTACTCACGTATGGGCAGGGAGACAAATTTCCATTTAAAAGATTTCATCTAAAATTAAATATAAATCTATAATATTCTTTTCGACAGAAAAACCAAATTTCACTCTTTCAATTTGTTTCGTTTTTGAGCTATTAAGTTTATAGACCATCAATGAGACATAATCCCCAAAACTGTTTCATTAAAATTTGTGTATATCTAAAACTAGAAAAAATAATCCATTTTTTTAGGTCGAGGCAGCTATAATAATTCCTTTTTATATTTTATATACAGAAAATAATAATAATAAATTCTATAGAAATTCATGGGTATTGAATTTCCGTGAGGCAGTATATTCTTCTATCAACGTGAATCTTCTGTTTCTCAACTAAGCATGAAACAAAACGTCTTTAGACCTCCTGAAAAAATTAAAAGTCTAGCATATGTTGCGAAATATAATATTCATTACAGATATGTTATTTTTTACTCGTGGTCATTCAACCCTCCACTTCATATTAGTACGAATATCCGCTGGTTAATTACCCTCCAGGGTCATCTTTCTTTGCTCATTATAAGATCGTTTGTCTTCCCTGGCAGTTCTCCACTTCCCTCTCAAATATACAATCGCCTTTATCTAATCGCTTATAGCTATTATCGCCAATATTTGTAGCTAGTAGTTGTCCAGAAAAATCCAATAAGGGCCATTTGTAATTGAAAAAGTCAGTTTTTGAAGCAAGCTGTTGAAAAATATCAAATTCTCCCATAACACTTAATTGTTGATAATGATATAGTAGTTGTCCAGACTTATTCTAGGCTTAGTATCCAGTTGTTGTCCATGATTATTCTAGGCTTAGTATCCAGTTGTTGTCCAGGCTTATTCTAGGCTTAATATGCAGTAGTTGTTCAGGCGTATTCATTAGAGATACAATTGTAATCTCAAAGGGACAATTCTATCTATAAAGTTAGATGTCGATGTATGTTATGCACTTACAAAACATTACAAGTAAAATGAGAAAAATGTAGAAATATTCATCTCCTTTTTTTAGTAGATTTTTTTTTCTTCACGCAAAATTTACATTTATTCGTGAAAAAAAAATCATTTCTAATTAATTTCTAAAATTTAAATTTCCTTATATCATTTCCTTGCAAAACTTCGTCATGAGGATCTGAATTTAGGAATTTCGTGCAACTCCATTTCCGATAAGGTTATTGGCTCTAATCTTTCATATCCAGCAATACATACTTCTTGCCCATGTAGTTTGCTTCTAGTGCATTGGTAATACAGGATTGCAGCACTCTCTTCGATTCTTTTCGTTTACTCAATAGAACTCTCTTTCTTTTTGCACTTATTTTATTTGAGGATGACTGCATCGATTCTTTAAATCGATTATTCAACGTTGCAGTATCTGATGTATTGAATATTGGAGATTGACTTTTACAAGCTCCAACCACTTGCATTATTCACCAAGTGTGCGGGCCGGGATAGCTTGTTTGGTAGGGCGTTGGATTCGCGTCCCTTGGGTTGCGAGAAGAACTCTCTGTCGTGGTGGCTGGCGCACGTATAAATCTGTCGTGATCACAAAGTCCTTCATGTCGAGAATAATACCACTGGGGGTACAGGATCAGGGGTGATCGGTCTCTGATTCAGGTTTAAATTACGATCTGTGGATGAGTGAATTAAATGCAGGAATGAAGTCCGTCCGTGACACATGTGAAAGTGTGACATGTGACGTGTGTGTAGCTGAGTCGTACTCTTGGCCCTAGATAGCTCTACAGAAAAAAACAAGAGACGCACCCTTGGCATAAAATCACTGACTGACTTCTAAAGTCAGTGGGCTTGACTATGACAAGTGCCATTAGAAACAACAACCAAGTGTGCACGTGTGTTTTACGTGCATTTTGATTAGTCATTCATCAATAATTTGGCATTCATCCGATTAATAACTTAGAAAGGGCTTATTTTGGGAATAGGACTCAGCTTGAAAAATCATGACTGAGCTTCTTTTTTAATTATATAAGATTTCCGAAAAGAAAACCAATTACAGATCAATCCTCGAAGATTATTTTTGAGTTTAAAACAAGGTAATCGCATCGGTGAGGAAATTTGTCTTATTGATGAGAATAGAATAAATATTTATTGAACTAGTGTGAAATATGTAGATCACAAAAAAAATAGAAAAGTACATCTGGAACCATTGAGCTTTCTGAATAATTATTTCAATCCTTAAAGTCATTCATTGACAACCTGTACTTCCTTCTCCCATAGCAAACTGAAGGGCCAGGAGGATGAAAAAGGGTTCATGAAAGACGACGAGTTGGGCAATGACTTCTACGAGGAGCTACAGCGGAAGAAACCACGGAGCAAAGCGTTTATGGAGCCCGAATGCCTATGCTGCCGGAACCTGTCCAAGCGGTACACGATAGCTTTCCTCAGCTCTCTGGGATTCGTCATCAGCTTTGGCATCAGGTGCAACCTCAGCAATGCCATCGTCAAGATGGTGGAACCCATCGATGGAAATGTATGTTTACTTCCGGAAGCAGAATATTATATATTATTTTAATACATGAAATCATTATCTGGTCCATTTTAATTTGCGCTTCAGAGGCATGTCCAAAATATATAAAAAGAAAAAAATGTTTACATTTTCATTTTTGGAATTTCCTTTTTAAGAAACAGAATAATTTGTTCAATTAACTCTGAGTTAATTGAACAAATTTTCACCGAAAGAATAAGAACCAGGCTTTTACTGTAATAAAAACTTATAATATGTTTCATATATTTAGAATAATTATTATACAATAATTATTCTAAATATTGTATAATTAGAAAACAAGTTATATGAAAAGTAGAAACATAGTAGCGTCCTGGCCCGAAGGCAAAGTTGATTGATTTATGTTATTGGATTAGTTGACATTTTTAGAGAATTTAAAATCCACCTAAAGATTAATTTTCACTTGTGAAATAACGATTTGATGCTATTTGGTGTCATAAAAAAAATAAGAAAACTGATTTCGAGGCAAAAAATAATAATAATAATAATGCTAATGAAGGCATTTGTCGAAGGAACATCACAATTAGAATTGGGAGCTATAACGATGGAGGAAGTAATAGGAAATTCTCTATAGCTGATATTACAATAAAAACATATAATTTGATTGATTGTTTTAAAAATACCAGAATGAACCTATTATTTCAGTTGTGTGAGAAATGGATGGAGTTGATGTTGGGCAACTAAATATATTAATTTTGAAAAGCATTAATTTAACTAAATCAAAATTTATTTTGTTAATTAAGGATAGTTTACGATTTCCGAGCGTCAGATAAAAATGTACAGTCAGATCCCATCACTGAAGTTGATTTTTTTTTCAGGTAACGTAAGTGTCAGAGAAAAAGGATTTCAATTGGCGATTGAACATTCTAGTGGAAATGGGAGCTTTACTTTCTACTACTAAATTAAATTGCTAGTCATTTTTCATTTTAAAGTGTGCTTTTAAGTCTTAAAATTTCTTTTTCCTATTTCATAATATTGCTGCATTGAAAAGAGGCAGTCGACCCTCCATGGCCGAATGGTCATAGCATTGATATCATAATCATAGAGTCCGTAAGTACGAATCCCGCTAGAGACCATGCGATTAGCTGTTTGTGTAAATATTTAATTCCTTGATTTTATGTTTCCCTTTATTTCATGTTCTAGAAGATTCTGGACATTTCTTTAGTTTACCAGACAAGTGTTCTGGACTTTTCTTACTGTCTCCAGAAAAGTATTCTGGAACTTTTCCTGCTAGTATAAAAGCAGCAGATTTGTCAGTCACTGTGTTCTCAGTTCAGAGTTGAGTTTATAAATTGGTTTAGCTCTACTTCTTGTGTGTGTCATTGCGTTCCACACTAAAGTATCTACTTGATAATATTCAGTCATTTCAGTTTTTTAAAGATTAATTTCTTGATTTTTCATGGCGAAATTTGGGGTAAAATGATTGTAAATTATACCAATATACAAGATATCAAATAGTTATGATAGTTTATGCGTGATATTTCATGATATAGAATATAAAGGACGTCTCAAAATTAATTGAAGATTTGATTTTTTTATTAACTTTAAAGTATGAGTTGTCAAAGGATTTTTTTAACAGGATTACTAAAATTTTACTGTACGAATTGTGAAAAATTAAAGTCTTGTGTTAATTTTGAAACTCTCTTTTATATTTATTGAAAATCAGGAAAAAAACCTATACTTTAGGGCAATTCGGAAAAGATAGTTAAATAAGTTGTGAGACAATAAAGTGTAATTCCTTGCCATTTTAAATCTATCCTCTTCAAAACAAATCGTTACTATAATATGAAGCAAAAAACGTCCGTTCCCAATTACCTCATATTCTTTGGAGTAATTGGAAACATATTAAGGTAAATATGATTACTGCTGTCACTGAGCCTGGTTTGTAAATAGTTTAATTTGAGAAAAATGTATTGTTTAATGAACTCTCCAGATCATGATAATGCATTTACATAAATTAGGGCGCTATTTTCCAACTGTTCCTGCTACTTTAAGTGAAGAAAACTGAGGAAATCAAAATTCATTTCCAATGACCCTTAACCTATGCTATATTATTTTGATGATAAATGAATTACAGAAAAATTCTTCACTATCATTGTCCATCAAAAACCTTTATTTTGCCAAAATAAAACAATCTTCCTCTATTATATGTTATGTGATTGTGTCATTGTATAAAGTGATTATATTTGAATTAAATTATAAATAATATATTGTCTCTTCTAATCCTTTAAAAGTCATAGTTGCATTTTATATAAAGTTAGTTACATGTTATAAAAGTTTAGAACTCACTAATATTAAAAAACAATTTTCTCTGACTTTTGTTAATTAATGTAATTAGCTTTTTATTTTGATATAAAAATCTATTATAGAAATTGAAGTATGATGTCCAATATTGTATATTCGAGATTTAAAGAGTCCCCCCCCCTTCATTTCAGCCTCCAGAATTCAACTGGTCGCCAAACACAATCGGACTTATGGATTCATCCTTTTTCTGGGGATACCTTATTACACAAATACCCGGTGGATTCTTAGCGACGAAGTATCCTCCAAACAGGTGATAATCCCTTGTATTATTTTTAGAACTTTTAACTTCATATAATTCTAATTAAGGATATTTGTAACATTAAATATGAACCATTATATACATAAGGCCATTAAATATATGCCATTAAATACATCTAAGGATATTTGTGCCAATAAATATGACTTGACATCGATTTATTAATATTCTTATAGTATGAATGAATATACTCGTATATATAATTCATTATAGCTGTAATGTGTGAGTGCTTTCATTTGAGTTTATCGAGATTTGTAAAAATTAGCATTAAAATATCTACAAGAGTTGTAAGAAAAGATGAAAAATAGTATTGATTTGCAGAAAATATTGATTGAATATTAACAGGAAACTAAAGTCTAATAAACATAATTATTTACAAAAACGTAAAAAAAAATACCCGAACTTGAATGTTAAATGTTTGGAAACCGTAAAAATACATTCTGTGAAATTAAAGGAAAGGACATAGAGTAAGAATGTTCTTTTTCTTCTATTACCGGATAAAAAGAAAGGAAAAAGAAAGAAATTCCTGATTATATATGTTTTAAGAATTGTAAGAACAGATGAAAAAATAGCATCGATTTACAGAAAATATCGATGGAATATTAACAAAAATCTAAAGTCTAATAAATATAATTATTTACAAAAACGTAAAAAAAGAACTTGAATGTTAAATGTTCGGAAACTGCAAAAAGTACTTATGGTATTAAAATATGCTGTAAGAATATTGGAGAATTAATCGATCCATACGTGTGGAACTGATATTGTAAATTCAGAAAATTTTCCTTTGCGTATATTAAACATCAGATGTTATGCAGATGTTCAAACGCAGTTCTCTCTATATATATTTGAATTAAACATTTACATTTATAGTAAATGTTTACTACATATATACCATTTTACTTCGTGTACCATTTTCTACCATTTTATTTCGTGAACACGATAACTACATTAATATCAAATAGATCCAGCAGGAATATACAAATTTAAAAAGAATAAACGCCCAGCCGAGCTCGTGCATAATGATCTGGCTCGAAGGGGGAACAAACTTTTCATTCCCCCATAACTCATTTACGTTGGCAGATGGGAAGATGATTTTTTTTAATTTGACGAATTATCGTTTGATTGCAACGAGTAACTTTTGTATTGAAAGTTTTTCAATATTTACAATTGCTTAAAAGTTAAGGGTTGAAGAGTTATTTCCAATCTTAAATTCTATTTGACTTTTAGCTTATGCTTGAGACGCCTTTTTAGAAATTTTTGTCATTTGTATTCTCTTACAAACTTTTTTATCATCATATCCCCGATTCTTATGAAATTAAAGGAAATAGCTGAAGGTTAAAATTTTCTTTTCCTTTTTTTTTTTTTTTTTTTTCCTTACAGAAGGAAAAGAGAAAGAAAGGAATTCCTAACTACAGGACTTTTTCTTTAATTCTTATATGGTAGATAGAAAGTTATTTATTATTTTATTTAGCGTGGAAAAAAGGAATAAAAATAAGCAACCTTCATATTAGAATATGTAGTTGGATAGATCATATGGAGTTCACAGAGGTCATTGGTGAAGCAATCAATGAAAAGGCTGCGTTTGCATGTTTCGGCTTGTTTAAATATTGCCCCCAGATAATTTTGAAATGATTGCAAAAATTCAAATTCAGATACATAAGACGTAAATAAGCAGCATTTCTGTTGGCCGAAAAACTCGTACCGATGTGTCATAAGGCAATAATGGAGCGGTCATTAATGACGTTATGTTTGACTATTTTATCATGTTTAAGAGCAACTATTCTCATATTTGAGCTGGTGCTCATTTATTTGGCTAGAGATTATGTGATTGTCAAAAACAATTCTTCGGTTGTTTTTTTTAGCATGGTATTTTTTTTTTTTTTTTTTTGAAACCACACATTCTCCAGTGTATATTAAAATGATACATTTGCGTATTTATTTTATAAAATATCCTGATAAATTTACTGATTCCATTTTCTTATTCTTACAACGATGCGTACAGTGAAAATTCCCTACAAGGAATGACGATTTATGACTAGAGATGACGACTATTTGTCGAACAGATATTCCGCAGTATAGAACAGATTGAGATGCAGCGTGTACATATTTTCATTCAACATAATATCATAATATCTTCCGATTTTACAAATTGAATTTTCAATAAACTTTGTGACTCCATATTTATGTAACGATGTGTATATTTGAACATCCATTCCAAGAATGGCGATTTATAACTAGTGAAAATGAATATTTGAGGAACTGTTATTTTGTATTATTCTGTACACGATATCAAAAAGTTACAAAAGCCAATGATGAATAGTGGTGACCGAAAGATATTATTCAATTCTTCAATATGATATTCAGGGGGAATTTTTCTATTATAATCCTTAAATCAGAAATCCTATCTATTAAGAGATCCAGTTTGATCTAAATTGATTTCAAGGTATCTCTCGATGTTTAGTGGAACTTAAGGGATATCAGGAGGAATATTAGGAGACATTTCTATCTTTTGAACACACAGAGCCCATTTTCCAAAGAAATAACTCCGAAGTAGTCCCAACTCTATTCTATTTCAACATACAACAAAACCACAGCACTTTCTAAAGAGATAAATTAATAACAAACACTATTCCACGCCACATCCAAATTTTATTGCAGTTTTGAACAGTCGCATTCACAAATACGAAGATATACAAGCCGATACAAGGTCAACATACGATCAGAACTGTTTCAAAATCTTATAGATTCTTATAAGAAAACTATACTCTAAATTTCATTCCCTTAGCTCTATGTTTTATAAGTTATCATTTTGAAATAAAACCGGACGAATAGCCAGAGAGATTTTCAGCAGATAGATTAATGCAAATGTGACAAAGATCTATAATTTTGATGTAAAGGCATTTCATCTATCTAGCTATAAGTGTTTCTGAATTCTCCTGCTTATATATTAGCAAATATATATCCATAACTCCAAAAATTGACTTTATGAATTCGGGAAAATCTTAAATACGGCGAATAATTAAATTCTCGAAGAAAAAAATTCCCCAAAATTGCTAGAGACTGCTTGTAATATTACTTATTCTCTCTTTAATTTTTACTTTCTCATATAGAGAAAGTATAGTAATCGTCAAAAAATATGAATTTGAGATTTTTACGAATTTCCACGTTTTACAAATCCCTGAGTTCGGAAAACACATTTTTGAAAAATGTCCTTTATGACAAGGAGGACTCAAAAAACTTTGAGCTTGGTGGATGAAATTTAGTATACGATTTTTATACCAAATTTGTAGACTTTTATTAAATTGTGAGCAAAATTTGTTCAGAAAAAGTCCGCTTATCCGGCTTTTTGAATATAAGTTAACTCGGTTACTACAAAATGAAATGACCTAGACAGCTAAGTTTCGAAAAGTTAATTCTAGACAGAATTAACATTTATTATTAGATACCTGTCAAATTTTTAACTAAATCCAACAATGGGTTGACTGTCTGTCTGCCTGTACCTTCAGAAACCAGTAAAAGCGATAATTTAAAAACACAGTGATTTAACCCTTTAAAGGGCCATTTTTTTCTAGTCATATTATGTTAAAATATTTTTAGGCTTGAAATTAGAATAAGAAAAGGGATTCATTTAGCTTATTAGACAAATTTAATTTGATTCATTAATTAATTTGGTTAATTAATAACTAAGTAACAAATCAAGACACATCATTTTGTGTGAGATAAAGAACTGAAGTGTCTAAGTTTCTGTCGTTCTAAAAAAAATTGGCAGAACTTATGACAACCTACATAATTTCATACAAAAATTGATAAACTTGGTGGGAAGCATACTTCCCACGGCCTTAGAAATTGTTAAAAAAAAATCAAATTTGGTATGGAGTTCTTTTACTACAAGTGCAGTTTTGTGTCAAAATGTTTTGATTCAATCGATTAAATCAAAACATTGAACCGAACATTGAACCAAAACATTGAACCGAACATTGAACCAAAACATTGAACCAAAACATTGAACCAAATCTTTCATGCACTTCTAAAACACATGTTCGAATTTTAGATACTATTAACGTATGCCAGGGACTAATCGGCAAATACTCCCCAAGGAGGACATAATAGATTCAATAAAAATTCTGAATTTATGAAAAAAGTAAATATTTCGCAACTATTGTTCACCAATGTGATGCAAGACGTTCTCTGGCATGACACGTTTAATAGAAAGTATGCGAGAAAGATTTGGGAAGACCACTCAAGCTAGGTATTTCATGCACTTTTCAAAATATTTTTTCCATAAATATTATAAAATTCCCATAAGCACTTTCAGATTTCTATTATTTCACAATAATTCCGCAGTATATATCATTTTGACAATAAAATACAAAGATACAAAATAACGGTGAAATAAAGTTACGGTGAAATGAAATAAATTGTGCCGCTCAAGATATATTGAATCCTGGAAGTTGGAATTCGCAGCTACTAAATTATTTCAGCTGCAAATTTTCACGAGAAGTGTATGAATTTTTCATAAACAAATGCTTAACACGTGTTTTTCCCTCATGCATTTGGAAGTGATCCAAAACAATTTTTCACTTTTCTGTTTCCTTTTTATTTTTGCTTTTACACTCAAATTGATAGTTTTGATAAATAAGAAAAAAAAATGGAAAATTGTGAAAACGATAAATATTTTTAATTCAATAATGTTAATATTCTTCAAGTACATAAATAATAACAGAAATTTAACCTCTAATATTAAGTTGCGTATTTAATGATATTTGTATTGTCGAATAAGATAAATATCTACTTGAATACATTTTTCTTTAAGGAAGTGATTTATAAGTTTTTAAAATTTTGGATTAAACTTCCCATAATAGATTTTTAAATGCCACTCTCTATCTTTCTAAAGTTTTTAATTACATTTTTTTAGATGTTTTGTTTGTTAAACTAAAATTTTATAATCGATTTTTAACTCTTTTTTTGGTCAACTAAAACTCCGAAATTTTGTACAATTGTGAGTTTTTGATATTCATACAGTATTCTATTTTTTTTAAATTTTAATTGGTAATCTGTAATTACCTTAATTAAATTGGTAATAATTGACGATCATTAAATTTCGATGACCTATAAATGGCATCATAATGCATTAAATTTGAAATAAAAGATATTAAAAAATTTCTTAATAATTATTATAATAGGTAATGAAATGCATTCAGTATTATTAATATTAGAAAATGAAAATAAAGAAGTTCTTAAAAATTTACTTTAATTGATATATTTAAAGTAAAAAATTACATTTTTTTATTAAAAATTGGACACAACAACATAAAAATAACTAAGACATGTGGAAGTGAATCGTAATGAATGTAATAAGAAAAAAAACTTTAGTATTTCTTTGAAATCAAAATATACTATTAACGGTATTAAAATTAAATTTGCTGAAATGATTTGTATAAACACCTCACGTTTCATAAATTTAGCTAAAAATCTCCAGATTTTTAGAAATATATATATATTTAATAACGGGTTTAGAACCTTTTTACTTACTATTCTAATACTAACATATATTTTGTTGCATCTTATATATCAATTTATTTTGAGGATAAAATTTCAATTTTAAACATTTTTATTTACGATGGAATTTCAGAAGATAAAGATGGAATTTTTTACAATTTTTCACTCCCTTTCTAATCTGCTTTAAGCAGTAATTTATTTATTCTTTTCATTTTTTGTGTTTCCTACAAAAACATTTTTTCACTATTTTTACAACTCAATATTATGAATCAATCAAATAATAGAATTAAATTTTTTGTCCATATTAAAGGGGCCATCTTTTGAATTCGAAGAAAAAAATGATTTCAAGATGGCATGTATTTAAAACAATGAACTATAAATTAAAAATTAAAAATAAAATAAAATAAATTCTACTTTTTAATACATAAATAAATGTTTGTTTTTAAAAACTGTTTTTATTAAATAATCTTAAGGTACATGCTCATTGTTTTGTGTCTGAATATAAAATGAATGGTTGCAGTTCATGCCACAAGGTGGCGCTTTTCAGTTTAGAAATATTGTGGACAATTAATTGATGTGAAGATATTTGCATTTATTCCATTTCGATAAAATTATTCATTAATTCTTCTATTTATATTATTTTTTTAGTTATAACATAATGTTTAAATTTACAGTTTGCTCTTTACACACATGAAATATGATTTAATGTGTAAGTAAAAGAATGTTTCATAAATATTAAATTGAAACATTGAAACAAATTAAGCCAAGATTGTCGCCGTTTTTATCATCTTAGCTTTATACAACAAAAAACACTTTGTTTCTCGCTTACCTTCCACTTTTTTTTCCAAAAACGTATGATGGATTAGGTGTATATTTGTAAGAAGATCAAGTGTCATATATTTTCGCTTAGATTTTTTTTATCATACTTTCGAACTGAGCAAAATGAAGACTGGAGAGGCGGCGCTTGTGACACAAAAAGCTTTATTTCAAATTGCTTTAGATTTACAGCATTGAATGTTAAATCCAATGAAATTGTTTTTTCTGCGTTGAAAGCAAAGATATGTTTGTATGCTTTTTCTATTTACTCTGAATCTTTCACACGTGCAAGCAAAAAAAATTTAAAAAAAGAAAGAAATTGTTTATATCTTGGTACTGTTGCAAGCATTTAAAGTCAGACGATACTGAAGAAATAAAAACCCGGAACCTGCTTCCCTTAACTGAGTCAAAAAACAAAACATCTGTCACACTAAAGTTTTTTTTTTTTTAAAGATTATTTTTATATAGTACATAGATTACGTTTCTGAATAGACAAAAACTTGATATATGATTCTTTGTCCTTTGCAAGATTTGGTAAGATGATTGACTGGAAATGATCTGTGAAAAAAAAATAGTTCAAATTCTATTAAATGAATCTTTATATTTTGTGTTGAAATCAAAGAAATTTTCCTTAGATAACACATAAACATATCAGCAGTTAAAATTTTATTTCAAAGTTCTGTGAGCTTCGAGACTGAAGTTCGAAAATCTTTCTTTTTTAAAAATTTTGAGAATATTTAGATTTTTATAACATTATTATGAAAATGTAATACCCTTTCCCTATCATGTTAGTTTCATAATAGAAACGAAAGACAGGAGGCCAAACCAAATGACATCCGACTTCGACGACTACTTGGCAATTTAGAGAAAAACTGGGCAACAAAAACTCAGATTCTGGAAAATAGAAGAATTATATATATATTTGGGAACCGAGATCTGATACTTCATCTTGGGAATTCCATGTAGCCTCACGACCTATCGGAAATTTGAGAGAAAGATATTCAAGATAAATATGCAAAAATATCCAAGATGCTCGAGCGAATGAATTTTCTCGAGCTTCTGTTCAATGAGCGAGTTGGTGATAAAAGCCGAGTACTTTTGTTTATACAATTTGGTCTGAAAATTAATTTTTTAATGAGCTCGTATTATTGATTAATAGAATAATTTAGTTTTTTTATCGATAATCTTTTGTTAGTATTTGCTGTTTTAAGTGCACTTTATTATTTTTTAATTGAAATATTTTTTTCCTTTTATTCTTCTGTAACTTTAGTTACGGTATTTTGTATTCTTTCTTGTTATTTATTTATGAATATTTCGATGAAATATATAATACAGACCATATAAAATATTGCTATTGAGAAAAAAATCAATCATCATAAGAAGTTTATTTTACATTATTTTTATTATAAATATTTTAGTTCTATCTTTTAGACCGTAAGTCAGGCATTAAATTCTTCCTAATTGATAATCAAGCTGATTTATTGTAAAAGATGTACTATTGTTCGGTAAATATCATAATCTAAATCTGTAAATAGACATTTAGCAGACAATTCTTTTTCAGACATTTTATAACTGCTACTATTTTTATTTTGTTAAAATATTATTAAAAAGTAAAAGCAAACGATTTTTTTCTTTGATAAACATATTTTGTTAATATTATTTCGTTTATTTTTTGTATAATAGCTGATGATCAATTGTAAACCTTCTGCAATCTGGCAATGTTTGTAAGATACGCTGTTAAGTTGAAAGAATAAACAAGCCGATGGAATTCTAAATTGCTTGGAGTATTATTTTAGTTTTAAGAATTTAAGATGCTCTGCAAGCTATAATTTGAAGCTTAAAAAGACGGGTAGTTTTCTGGAAAGCATGCAAAAACTATTATAAGAGATATTAAAATTTCAAAATAAAAAAATTTAATAATCATAATTTTAAATATATATGAAAAATTGAAATATCTCTTTTTGATTACATTGTCAAAATCCAAAGTTAAATAAATCAAAAATGCTTATAATATATAGGGTATATTTTTCTTTGAGTGAGATTTAGACTTAAGCTGTTAATAGATACAATTTTTAGAAAACTCCGATGCTGTTTTTCGCATTCAAATGTCAAATTAACAATACTTAGTAATGTGTTAAACATGAAATGTGCTTGGTAGTTCAAAAAGATGACATTAGGGTGAATGTTTCTATTGTTAGTATGAACAGTTTGAGATTTTTTTCCCCAGTATTTTCTCTTTTGGTACTAACAACATTTACAATTTTTTACTCTCAAATACTAGCCCTAAAAGTTCATAACTGATCTAAACCTTTGTTTTTTTTTTCAGAATTTTTGGGACAGCAATCGCAATATCTGCATTTCTGAACTTGTTAATTCCGAAATCTGCTCAAATCCATACGAGTGCAGTAATGGTTGTGAGAATTCTGCAAGGTCTTGTGGAAGTAAGTTTCAAAAGTTTTACTTAGCAATGGTATTTAAATAATCGTCTTCAACTTCTATCTAGTTGTCAAAGTGCATATCATATATTTCCTTTTGAATAATTTCTATTGAAAAAAAGTATATTACAATCTAAATATATCGTCCGCTTAAATATCTGTAAGCATTTATCATTTTTTTATGAATATACAACTAGCTAGGAAGTCATCAATGGAATTTTGTATATAAAAATGTAATTATTAATTAAATTTTAAATTTCATTTTTTGTTAATAGATTTGAAAAACCCACAGCTGTAAAAATAATAATTTTTCACGAAAAATATTGAACTGTTTTTTCTTTTGCAAAAGGAAAAGTTTTCGACAGTTTTGCATATCGAAAGTAAAAGTTTGTTTTCCAACAGATGTCAATGAATATTATTAAAAATATTGAACAGAAATTTTCATTTCAATGTAGGTACCAAACATGACTTGGTCTTTTAATCTTATTTATATCGGCTATTAACATTGATTGGAGATATTCAGGAACAATTTCAAAAAGATATTTAAAAAAATAAGCGAAATAAACTAAAGTGAAGTGGGTTATGGAAATGTAAAAATCGAAAGAAAAATCGTAACTCGAGATTAAAGGGAATTATGTGTTAATAAATTGGATAGTTTTTGATTCGTTTCGGTATTTCTAAAGATTTTTTATTGTCATTTATTTAAAATGAATAACTAATTTTCATTTTTCGAATATAAACGAAATGCATCTGTTCCCCCGCCCTCCTTTACTTTCGTACTTATATTTACTTTATCAAGATTTCAAACTAAGAAATTTATTATTCAATTTACTTTATTTCCACATAAAAATAGTTATAAAATCTTACTTTTTTATTCAAAACTTTGATTCCGAAATTTTAAAACAAATAAAATTTTTGTTCCAAATTAGATCTTCTTAATTCACCGGTAATAATAATAATAAATATTCCATAAAATCTTTTTTTATTCTAAACTTTGATTTCGAAATTTTAAGACAAATAGAATTTTTATGCCAAATTATATCTCCTTAATTCAAAAGTAATAATAATAAAAAAATATTCCATAAAATCTTTTTTTTTATTCAAAACTTCGATTTCGAAATTTTAAAACAAATATTTTAATTCCAAATTATATCTGCTTAATTCACCAGTAATAACAATAAAAAATATTCCATAAAAACTTTTTTAATTCGAAACTTTGATTTCGAAACTTCAATATAAATAGAATTTTTATTCCGAATTAGATCTGCATAATTCACCAGTAATAGTAATAATAAATATTCCATAAAATCTCTTTTTATTCGAAGCTTTGATTTCAAAACTTCAAGACAAATAGAATTTTTATTCCAAATTATATCTGCTTAATTCACCAGTAATAATAATAAAAAATATACAATAAAATCTTTTTTTTTATTCGAAACTTTGATTTCGAAACTTGAAGACAAATAGAATTTTTGTTCCAAATTAGATATACATTATTCACCAGTAAAAGAAAAAAAATGTAAGATGTATTAAAAAAAAAATCACCTGCAACTACTACTCAAAAACCAAGGAAGTATGAAAAAAATAAAGAACACCACATTCGAGAATTAAACTTTATTTCCATCGCTGGCAACACCCTCGTTCTTTCTGGGCGAGTGGCCAGTTCTCGTTCTTTTACCAAGTGCAGGTAATTCGATAAAGGGGATCAGGTGCAAGGAATATGTCCTCTTATATCCCTTTCAAAGCACTCGCGCCAGGGCTGGGCAATCAGACCACCTGCTCTTCCCATATTGTCTGCGCCAAACCCCTCCAGATCCAAGCTGTTTCCTAGAAACAAACAGAGGCGGTTAAGTATCGAATTATGAAGCACTTTGCCGCGCATTGGATTCCGTTTTGGGATTTCGAATTCCCACTCGTTGTTTTTCATTGTTTGGAAACTGAAAGGAAAAAAGTAAAATAGAACGAAATTTTTTTTAATTATTAAAAAATCTATTTTTAAATTTTTTTTAGTATGTATGGTTTGACAAATAGATTCAATAAACAAATAATTCAAATAAACAAATAATAGATTCAATAAATATAGAGAGTAACAAATAGATTCGATTGCAAATTTAACATAGAACAGTTTTAACATATGACCAACAATTAATAATTAAAACTCCAAATTCCATGTACAGTCCAGTTGAAATATCTTAAAGATTCCAAACTGCGATAAAAATATATATAATAGTAATTATATAGATTGTCTAGCTTAAGCAGTCTCTATGTTTATACCTGGATCTGTTAATGAATAAGACGTGAAAATTGAAACACCAGTTTTACCGCATTTAAATAAAACACTATTGATTTGCGAAGGAAAATTTAAATTAAGAAGGTTTAGACATTAAAAAGACCTATAAAATGATTTCTGGAAAATTATGGTAACTGAGTTAAGTCAGAAAAAAAATTTTAAAAAGTTCACATTTGAAAAATATTTTTTGTTTTCTTTCGTAAACTTTTTAAATTTCCATAAAAGTAGTCGTTACACACGGTATCATAATGGTCTATTTTCAAAACAAAAGAGTGAAAATTAAATTTTAAGATAACAATGTGTCTCAATTATTAAGCTTCAATTAATTATGCGGTGATAGTTGTGGTTGCAAATTCTGCTATTTAATATGTTTCGAAAATATGTCGCAAAAAGTAAGACATTTTGGCTTTTTTAAAATTGATTATAGGATTAATTATATACTATATTTCATTTTATTCCAATTAATAGTTTATAACTGAAATATTTATATGCGCAACAATAAGATCTTAATTCCAATATTAATTAAGAAATAGCAGACGATTTTTTTTTCTTTAAATATAAATGAAAAATCAAACGATAAATTCCTACTTTCTTCCATAAAACGTTATTGTTAATATTTAATTGAAATAATAATATCTGCAAGCGATATTTAATTTAGGATATTTCATTTCAATTGAACTATTTTTCAACACTGACAGTAAATCGAAATTGCTGATAAGGTGATGAATGTTTTTCGATTGGAAGTAATGCGGGGACAAAGAAATGTTGTTGGAAATGCAATGATTTATCTCCAATAGTGGAGATTATTTTTTGTCACATTGAAATTCAAATATACTATGATATTAAATCACTATTTTAAAAAGGCATTCTTAAATTTTAAAAACTATTCAACTCCGTTTCATTCATTTTAAAAAAGAAAAAGATTGGAAAATTTTTGTTAGCAGACAATTTATTTGAGTTAAAAGAATTACGAAGAAACTCAAGAAGTCGAAATTTGTGTGCTTTTGATAACAGAAAATGGCTGACATATCGAACGAGTTTTGCATTGATTAATTTTAATTTTCAACTAAGATACAACTTTTATCTTCTTATAAATACAATTCCGTTTATTTTATTTGTATCTTACTTTCCTAATTATTCGATGAAATGTCTAACAAACAGTCATTTCTCGATTAAATAAATATATAATGTACCAAGCAGCTACCTTGATTTAAATTGATAACGCCTTGATTGAAATTGATTGATTAAGACGCCGTTAATGAACAATTGGTTTGCGGGGAATAGTGATTTCATTTCAATTTATTCTTTAATGCATAAATTGATATCCCTGATTCCTTCAACAAAGTATTCTGATGCATTAAATTGTAACAGGCAGTAAGGTCATGTAATTTTATTAGCCTCACACTTTTTCTATTTGCTGTGTATATGAACTTTTCTAATTAAGTCGAATTCCAAGACATCCTAGCGCCGTTGCAAACTTAAGCATCTTAGTATTATAACTTCAAATTCCGTGTTTCCTCTCCTGAAGTGAAATTTCCCTTTTTAATTCATCGTGAAATAGGTACACATAACAAGAGGAGTCTTTCTTGTTTAGCTTTAAGCAATAGTAAAAAAAAAGAAGTATAACATATCTGAAGAAATAATGAAAGTGGTATGAATTTCATTGTAGCTATAAAATTTTGTTATAATTCCAAAAAAAGTACTCCAGTAATAATTTTGTACTGTTAAGAAAACTGTTTAAACTATAAAATGTTTCAAAAATCAGCTTCATGCAATAATAGCTTAATTATTATATAAATCCTTTAAAAGACGCTCCGAGGTACATATTCCCAGCCTCCGAAGTGCATATGAAAATCTTCCCTGAAATATTCTTCGGTGAAAAATATCAGATCTTCTAAAAGAATCGTTCAAACTCGACGCTTAATGGAGATGCCGTTAAAATTCTTGTATTTTTAGAACTTTCATTTTTTCACCAAATTCGCAGAATTCCTCGTCATCCAAATCCCCAAAATCACCCGGAAGATTGTACGGTGGAAACAGGAGCAATAACAATTAACGACGCTTTATTTTACATGGAAGCATGAATATGCAGGTAATAAAAACGGTCGAAACGTGCACTAAAACAGTACTTGCAATAAACAGTGACAATCAAGCAGCATTCGGTAATAAATAACAGTAACAACACAAAAGCTCTTGCAGGAAACTTGCAGGAAAGAGACTTCGCTCAACGATTCATGTCTCTTGAATCGTCTGCTACGCTTACTACTTGTTTTAGCGCCATTTTTACTGATTAACCCTAGTTCTATCTTTCGGCTTTTTTATAGTTTCCGAGGTGGATCCTCGAAAGTTCTTGTAGTATTTCATATCTTCATTCTAATCGATATATGGCCAAAATCCTACTGTTTCTGTTACATTTGTTTTAGTCATTGATCCGGTATTCTTTTAGCACTCGGTAGAGTCATCTGTAAAACTTACTTTCTTACCCGGGGACTTACAGAGCAGAAAGCAACATTACAAATTCTTAACAATAGATTTGTGTCATGACAGTACTGTTGTTTGCAAATATATTTGCCGTCCCAACGCAGCTTCTTTTGAGTTACTTAGTATTATTTAAAATTTTAAATACTTGTTAAAAAAAACTTCCTGAGTAAAAGTGCGTTAATACACGAGCCAAATCATATTTGCAATTGATAACATGAGCTTAACTATCAAAAAAGTAAAACTAACTATATGTAAGTCTTTTAAATTCTTATTCCTTTCATGGGCTTTGGAAATACCATGAAGAGTCAATTAGCTTCTTTTAAGTTTATATAATTAGTTTGCGAGCTCCATAGATAACGATTTCTGTCCAAAAGCTAATCCTTCCTATGTAAGCATCATTAAGTTTTAATACTTCTTACGTAACTAAATTGACTTCGTAATCTTACATTCATATCATTAAATGAACTCGATTAACATTCATATATTCAATTCGTTTAATAGATAGCAGGAATTCAAAAGTTAATTAAGATCCATCCTTTACCACCCCTTTTCCCTTCATGTTAATCATAAGCGATAAATAGTTGAAAGTAGGCTTTCAAAACGAAATTAGGAAGAATCTTCTTTACAAAATATAGAAATCTGACTTGTCTGGAATAATGAATTAACTAAAAAGATGAACGACTGTTAAATCTTTCTCAAAAGTTGGAGCTTATTTTAACTGAAATAGTTCATATTTCGAATGAACAAAGTTCTACTTATTTGAAGAATTTGACGTTTAAAGGTTTGATCAGATGATTGGATTCTTTGGTTCAAAACAAAAAGGTCATCCTATCTTAATCTTTCTCTGGAATTATTATAGTGAAAATATCGAAGTCATTGCCAAGCTTATTAACTAGTTTCCTTTATTCATAAGTTTTGAGTTTATATCGTTTGCAGAAATTTTATTTAATTATCTCTATAACAAAATCACAAAATGTACTTTAAACTTAAATTACTGGTGCACTCAAGTTTCCAATTTCAGATACATTCATTTTAAGATAATTTTAAAATATGTTTCATTTGCCATTTCTGAAAATACTATAATATATTTCGAACAAATGAAATCGCTTTGTTAAAAATTATTAGTCTGTGTAAATGAAGAAATTATTGAAATTTTTAGAATTTGATATTTTAATTATTGTAATCAAACTGTGCATCCTTTCAGTACTTTTTTTTTTTTTTTGAAATAGCGGTTTTTGTACTTTTCGTCTTTTATCGATTTTACATCACGTTTGGTATAAAATTGATAACCATAATTTGTATAGTTAAACATTTCTGAATGTATAAAGGAAGTAGTCTTTTGCCCGCTTAAACACAATTTATTTTTGAATTAATGAACAAAATATGAATGCTCTTAAAATTGAACAATGTGAGAAAATATATTAAATAATAGCCATAATCTATTTGAATTTCAATAGCAATGCTACAAAAAAAAACTTTACTTTGTCATTTGATATGACTGATAAACATAAATTCAATTAGTATACTGTAAATAAAAAAAGTATATATGTATATATAACGAAATAAAAGCAGAAGTAAAATTCCTGCTACTAAATTTATGACTGGTAAAAACATGCGATTAAAAGGTTTTAATGTATAATTTGGACTCCTTCATAACATTTAAAAACATTTTTTCAGATAATGTATCAAATTGAATTAGAAATATTATTTCGCTTGAAGAAGAAATTGTGCAGAAAGAAGATTGATACCATTAAAAAGATAATTTTTTGAATCTTAAGATAATACAAAGATCATTTTTTAAGATAATTGTTTTAGAAAATGTGAATATCAATATCCAAAATTAAGTCATAACGATGCGGCTAGACTTATAATTAATGTGATGTCGCCAAAATAGAAATATTTTGAGACAATTTGTCGCCAATTTTTTTTTTTTTTTTTTACAATCTCTAAAAGCCATTTTTTACCATTTCTGGTATTCACCCAGAATAGCAGTTTTTGGACAATTAGCACGATGTTGATTGATTGACGAGAAACTGTTAATTAATTTGAAACCTTACTACGATTAGTTAGTTATCTCGAGATGGCTAAGCCTATCTTTGGGCTCGATTAAACATTTTGTTTGAAATCTATTTCTTTATTTCATTTCTATCTTCTTTTCCCCTGAGCGAATATACTTTTCGGTGAGATGGCGAAACATTTCCAGAGTATTTCTAATAATAGTTTGAAGCTCCATTAATTAGCTGACCGAAGAGTTGGATTTAATACACGTGTAAAAATATTCAATGAATGAAGCAGTCGGGCATGTGTATGATGGTTTGTTGATATTTCAATGTTGCCATTCTACAATAAGTAATAAGCGCGTTTTCTATGCCACGTACTTTAGCGTTTTATATATAGAAATATTTGTTTACTTAATCATCATATATTTTGTAACTTCTTGCAAAATATATTCATTGTTTATCTGCATAAAATATAATTTTTCCCATCATTTAAAGCATTTTTCCAACTAGAACTATATGTCTATCTCTAACGTTTTAGAAATTAGCTTTTGGACCATGATATGAACAGATATATTTTATATTGTATTACAGTATAAAAGAGTCGGGTGGGAGGAATCATCGCTTTTGTGGACTTGTCATGATCTTGAAGAGTTTGTTCTCTCACTCCCTATCCCTAACTTATGGAATGTTCAGAATATGCAAATTTTATACAGAGGACCTAGGGAAAAAATAGTATCTTATCTAAATACATAAGAGACTCGAGGAGAGAATATTCCATTTGTTTTCTTATAGTTTTGAGTTTTTAACATGTAATGACTAATATGAATATGTAACGTATAATGCTTAATATGTCTATGCATTAATATGCAATATAATACATAGACATATTAGAGATGTTGAATGTTAATACATAGAAGCATGTATTATATGTCTATGTATTAGCATGTAATGTCTAATTTGTCTAGGAATGTCTAAAATTAAATGCAGTAAATTTATTTACTCAAACACTAGCTAATGTCAAGATTTAATGATTGGAACGAATTTATTTTTTGATTCATTATTTAGCTTTCAAATACAGTTGACGAATGTGATAAATATATGTCGGAATTAGTTCCCCTTCCTAACCCCAGATGGCAGCACATTCCCGTTGCCGTAAAAGTCATGCAAAAAAGATTTCTTGTTTTGTTTGGCAGTCAAGAAAAGGAGGCGTTTACGCGGAGTATGAGCAATTAGTAGCTCGTGAGGAAAAGCAGAGTAAATTTTTTTTAACGATCACGCGGAAGCCTAGTGACTCTCTCATAAAACTGGTAGTTTATGAAAAAAATAATTTTTTATTGTCCTGAAGAAATAGCCGTAACCGTGATATGGAATTGCTTATCGGAAATTGTATGAAAAATAAGGAGTGGCTCGATGTGAATAAATGGATGACTAGTCAAGAAAACTGTTTCCTGATTTTTCTAGAGTAGAATCTTCTATTTTTAGAAAACAGGAGCACAGGGTATGTGTTCCCGAGCATTGAAGAAATACTTTGTTAAGGAAATGACCTCTATACTCGACAATATAAATAGTTACTTAGCAGCTAAAAAGTTATTATTTAAAAAAAACATCAGATACAAATTTGCATGAGAACGAAGCAATAATATGCATGGAGTCGATTCCCAAGGAGCATATTAGCATGAATCAAAATTACATCAATATATGCCCATCCTACCTTACCAACCCATCCCTTCAATTGTGGCAATAAACAATTACACGCTAGCTTTCAAAACGAAATTAGGAAGAGCCTACTTAAGCAAATAAGGTAATGCGGATTAATAAATTAACCGAAATGAGGGGCGATTGCTTAACATGAGTCTAACTCAAAAGATGGTAGATATTCTGCTGTGCAGGGAAACGAAATTTCGTCTGCAGGAAGAATTTGACCTTTTTCAATTTTCTGCGCTGGCAGGACTGAAGTTTACATAAAATATTACCGAGGGAGGTTTGATCAAATGTTTGCGTAACGGCTCGCACAGTGTTTGTTCTCCACGCGGAACAAGAATAGGATGTCCGTCTGTCTCTTTCTCAAGTACAGGAAGCGGAAATATAGGATTCAATACAAGGAGAGTGGTAGAATTTTTTTTATTTCAAAATTATTGATTTTCGATTTTTTTTTTCAGACGTATATAAGATTTTTAAAAAAATACTTTCGTAAAATTTCTTGCCAAAATTCGTAAAATTTCTTGCCGATGCCAAAAATAAAATATCTAAGTAAATTTTAGCTATAGAAAATCTTAAATGTTCCAAAATTCGTTTTTCTCATAAAGTCAATTTATGCTCACGTGTTAAACATCAAATACAAATTCAAGTTTGAATTTCAAATCACAAGTACGTGATGACATACTCAAGAAAACGATACATTGCAGTTATTTTAATCTGCGCAGCAGCTGGCATGCGCATCTGCTTTTAAGTTTATCCATTTGAAATTATTAAAACAAACGATGTCTATGATGCCAGAGGTTTCACCAAATAATTCTAAATACAGAATAACATTCTAAATCTATTATGAAGTTCAGTGGTATTATTTATCTATGATTTATTATCTAAAATCTATTTTCTAACTCAGGAATCAAAGATATCATTAAACGTAGAATGACATTTATTGACGAACACGGAAAACCTACACAACACAAAGATATTCACCGTTACATATCTAATAGACATTACAAATCCGAATAGTTAAGCATAAAAAAAAGTATCGAAGTTCTAGAAAAACTGCGCATGCGCCTGTTTTTATGGCAACTACAGATGGAAAGGGGAAAAGGCGTCTCTAAGGCTGAACAACAAATATTCATTAAAGAAATATTTTCCTTTAAATATTTTGTTTAATTTTTTCCCCAAAGAAACTGTTTTTGTTTTGAAATTGTTGAGTTTCTCTAGGGATTGAAACTTCAGCAGATTGATTAGAACGGTTTATCTACTCTTATCATAGCAATAGAAACAAACAGAAGTAAAAATATTTTGCTTTTTCATTCTATTTTCTTTTCGATAAAATTCAGTGGAAAGGAAATTTAGTTTAGGCGCTTCCAAAGAACCATATCACTGGTCACCAAAAACAATTTCCCACTCAAAGCAAATGTAATTAGAATATCTATGCGTGCTCGATTTCTTTCTCTAAACATTCTTTTGAATTTTGCAATGAAAAAACTAGTTATTAACTAATGCGTAAAACGAATAAATAATGCAATTTATTTTTGAGCATTTTCATTAATTTAATTCTACAAAATAATGGATTTCTTTCAGCATTCTGTTTACACGCCATCATTAATTTATAATGAAGAGGTTCTTGCTTAAACGCTGAAGTCTAATGTTCTGATGCTTCGTATTTTTTTAAATTAAAAGACGGATATTTTCTGCGCTTGGGACGGTATAATTAGCTTCCAAATTTTATATCTTTTTATTTTATTTTCACTTTTTATTTCAATTGCACGTGTATTGAAAAATTTAGCGATATTGGATTACTTCATTTCGATTGCTCAATTATGCATATTCCTCAGGGCAAATATTCGAATCGCTTCTTGATTCTTAGAAAAGAATGATTCTTGGGGCATGAATTAATTCTGAAAATCAGGGAAATTACCTCAACCACTTAGAGAATTCTGCAAAGAATTTCAATGAAGCTCTCAGCCTCCACAAAGCACTTCTAGGAGCTCGGTTGAAAACTTGACTTTGGGAAGCATTCTTCAAGAAAAGACCAGCAATTTATTTATTCCTATATTATGCTATCTGAGGAATTCATTTTTAATGAAAGAATATTTATAAAAAAAAGGAGGATTTTCCGTAAATGCAAAATAAAAGTCATGAAATTTAATATCAAATGTTCTATTGTTATTCCTCAATCCTGAAAGTGCTTCAGAATTGACGTCAAAAAAAATGTTTCCGGGAGTTTCGAATTCCTATTGCTCAGATCCATTATCCTAAAAGCGAAGTGAAATTTAGAATTCTCTTTTGCACTTTGAAATTCAGAATTTATTAATATTTTAGAAGCTTTACCTTTTTTTCTCCATACGATGGCATCATAAGAAATCATTTCTTTTTATTTCTTTGCGTTATTTTTCAAAAGCTTTTTTAATAATGTATGACACGTAATATATTTATTTTCACAAATTTAATAATAGCGGTATCATTTATTGATAGTAACTTTTATTGATAGAATTAAAGTAAAACAAGTTGTGGAAAACAATATAAGTATCTTTTGTATTGCATATTCTTCGATTTAATATAAAAGCCAATGAATCGTATTCTTAACATGAATTTTTTATTTATGTAAATAAAACCGTTTGGAAATATTTATATTTCCAGATTTCCACTTTTTAAAAATAACAGCATTGTTAAATGAATATAAATTTAAAAAAACCTACAGGATAAACAATTATGTAAAAGAATATAAATAAAAAAATGACTTGAAAAAGAACAATTGTAAACGAAAACAAATAATATGAAAATTAAAAAAAATAAGATAAAAAAATATACAGGAAGAATTTTGAAATTTTCTTCTTGCTGATCGTTATTATGCAACTTTGACTACAACTACAGTTTGTTTTTAAATACTGACAAAAATAATTTATTAAATCGCAATTAATTTTTAATTCGAAAAATCGATTATTTCTTTATTGTCATATTTTGTATTAACAAGAGTTATGATTATTAATCCGAAATTAATAGATAATCTTAAATCTTGATTTTACAATAAAAGCTCTCAGAGAAATTCTCTGTATCAAATTTTATCATATCAACTCCTTATTTTTATTGTTTCTATTTCCATACAGAAAAAGCACTTACATAAGGAATGAAAAATTTTATTTGCTAGACTTTATTGCTCCGAACAAGAAACATAAAAAAAAACTTCCATAATACAACCAAAAGTAGAAACATATTCCTTTGTTTTTTGAAACTATTTTATTCCACCATTCTCTGAAATAAGAAAAAAAGTCTATGAATGTTTTTTTTATCTAGAAAAAAGAAAAATATTTTGAATATTTTTACAGATGTAGGTATGTATGCATTTTAAACTCTGAATCGTAATGAGTTAAACAATATTTCTTTGTATTATTTTTTTTTCCTTTTTTGAGCATTAAAAAAATCCCTCATTTTCTTTTCATTACCAGTTGATAGTATTATATATTTTCAAAGCTTACTTTAGAAGAAAAAAAATCATTTAACTACCTAAAATTTAGAATTGTTTCACTTCAAAGATGAATTTCCAAAATATTCTTTTTAATTTGTCATTGGCGAAATTTATTTTTCATTGTTGTTTTTTTTATTAAAGAAACGAATGTTGATTGACTAAACACTGAGAATATTTGGAAAATATAGTTGTTTTAACTAAATTTTATACTGTCATTGCGCGTGCATTTTTAAAAAATCCTGCAAATTAAGTCTGTTATTGCTTATGAAGCAAAAATTTTTTAATATTATGTAAAGATAAAAGATGTTTTAAGAGTAAGAAGAATTCGCCAGATGAAAATACAGTGACTCAAAAAATTGAGAGTACACCTTACTTTTACTTGATAAATGCGACTTTCAATATAAATAACACATTACCTGGAAGTGCAAACATATTTTTATTTTTACATTCTTTTTCATTGTAAACAGCACTTACCCACACCACCACAGTACCCTCACATCAATACTTTGAATATCTATGGTTCATACTCGAAGCAGTGGTCCAAAAACACAAAATTAGAGACAAAACCCATTTAAAACAAGTGGATCAAGCAGAATGGGGTAAAATATCGTCAGATGCCACCAAAAATGGGTCGAATTGGTACCATGACGTTTAGAGGCCATTATAAGAGCCAAAAGACATGCAATTTAATAATGACACTTGTTTCTATGCATGATATTGCAATAATTTCATTGGTGTATTCTCAATTTTTTGAGGCAAAATTCTGCGTATGTATATTTAAAATGCTTCTAAAAATTTTCAATTTAGAAGTTTTTCGTTGATTTTTCTTCATTTTTACTCTAAATTAAACCATTTGTCATGCGTAAAAATAAAAACATGTTTGCATTTCCCAGTAATGTGTTATTTATATTGAAAGTCGCATTTATCAAGTAAAAGTAAGGTGTACTCTCAATTTTTTGAGCCACTGTATGTTATGAAAAATATTCAATTGAAATGCAAAATTAATCTAACTTTTTATGATGTTGCTGTTAATATAAAATGCAAAAAAGATTCGAATTCGATATTCTTCTATGACTGATGTTTCTATTATTGTTTATCGAAGATCAGTCGAATTTCCGATTTCTGGAATACTTTGTATTTGAAGACGATCATAAATATTTGAAGGCTTTTTACTTTCTCTTATACAAAGTGAATGAAAAGAAAGCATTAAAATCATCAAAAAGTTCGAACTCGAAATTTTGATGTATTTCCACGCTTCAGACTTCTGTAAAACTGAAGAATACATTTCTGGTCTGTCTGCCTGTGAACATGATGACTCTGGGCTAGACAGTTAGAATGTAGTATGTGCTCTTAACAACAAATTTGTAGATTTCTATCAATTTTTTGAATTGGAATTTTTTATGTATCCATTTGGTATGTTTTTTAGTTGGGTATGAAATTTGGTAAAATTGTGGTTCTGTACTAACTTTGGATTTGATTTTTAAAAAAGGAACCAAGATGCATACTTGTTTTTTAATTGTACTATGAAGTAAAAAATACTTCATAATACTCCGGAACTCTTTGACTCTACGCTGGATCGGGAGGGGGACACTCCACTTGTGTGGTCATACCTGACCTTGGCCTCCAATTCCTTCAATTTTTATGAAGGGTGTCCCAAAATTAACGCAAGATTTGAATTTCTCACCATTCGTTCTGTAAAATCCTATCTATAGCTGATAGTTTAAATTAAAAATGGAACGTTTACACGATTGAATAACGTGTTTTCATTGTTGAACAAAATTTCAAAAAATAACGAAAGCCTGCAGCCACAGCTCAAAAATTTTAGAACTGGTCCCTTAAATCATGTGATTTAACACTTGGATTTATTTTTATGTGTATATTTGAAGTCACAAGTCTGTGCCAACAAGCTCACAAGCACGCGTGTATTGAAGGAGAAAATTTAACGCTGCATCAATGAAATTCAGCCACATTTATGCAAAATGGTCCTAGAAAATTTCAACAAAAGAGTGTGTATGTCCCTCCAAGCCGTCGAGGCCATTTGCCCTATGTGCTATTCCATACATAACCCTATCATCTGTACCTTACAATTCAATAAAAATATAACAATTTAAAGAAAAAAATTTATATCATTCAAATCTTGAGTTGACACATAGTTCTATCATGTAACACTCCATTCTTACTAATCTAAACTATCAGCTGTCAAATGGAATTTTTTATAGGGTTGCCAATACTTTACTACCTGAATGGTAGTAAATTCAAATCTTGGGGTAATTTTGGAACACTCTTTATAACATACATTTCATTTAACATATTATTTTTTCACATATGACCTCTACATAGTTGTCGTTCTTTGAATTCTCGAACAAATTTTCTATTGTAAAAGTGATTAGTGAAAGTTTTTCTCATCGCTTTTTAAACATTCTGAATAGTAAAATGTATTCTAAAACATTAAAAAAAGTCATTAAATCTTCAAAAACAAATTCTACTTATAAATAATTAATTACTATAACCTGAGATGTCTATAACAATAAATAATTTCTTGACAGCGAAGTAAATTTTAATTTAATTCAAATGTGCTTATATTATTTTTTATTAAATTCAAATATTGCATTAACACGTTGTTCTATCGTGTAACGCTCCGTTGTTACTAACCCTAAACTATCAACTGACGATTGAGGTTTTTAATAGAGTTTTACGCCACGAATGATGGCAAATTCAAATCTTGCGTTATTTTTGTGACACCCTTTATATTATCAAACAAATTTTTATTGGAGAGCTTTTCTTTGCTTGAAAATAAGAGAGAATATTCAATTTTTTTTATTCTGCTATTTTCTTATCGGAATTTTCAATGCACTTTTTGATTCAGCTATTATCCAACTAAAAAATAATAATTTTTTTTCCCTTAATTCGAATACCTAATGTTACATTTCATTAATATTATTGATAAGAATATGTTATTTCTTTTGTCATGATTTATTCCAAACTCCACATAAAAGCAAAAAGGAAGAAAATGCCATAATGTGTAAGTAATGAATTAAAAAATATAAATATTTCTGGCCATAATAATATTTATTTGAAATTCGTTAATATATTTCTCAAAATTTCCAATTTGAGATGTTTCAAGACGATTATGCTTAGATAGCTATGAGTAATAATATACCAATAAATGATATAAAATATGTTCCTATGCTTTCTAAAGTTAATAGAATTCCATAAGATTAATTGTTCCGCAGAACAATTATAATTGAAGAAAATTAAATATTTTTCAAATAAATGAATTTTTTTTAAATGCATTAAACTAAAATTTATTTGATTCAGCGTGAATCTGTGAGTCGTAAATTTCATAGCTCCTTTATTTTAAGTTGCATATTATTTTAGTTATGATTTAATGTCATAAAGCATCTGAATAAATAAAAGTTCCAAATCATAATATTTTAATTTACTCAGCAATGAATATTATTTTACATATTCAGCGAAATAAATCTATTAGATTCATAGTTAAATTCATTTTATCAACTACTCGCTTTGAGAAAATTCTATTACAACTTTACAAGAAATGAATGTTACTGAATTGCTTAGTTAAATGCCCAAAAGACGAACAGAAAGGAAGAAAAAAAAAGTTTTACATAAAAGAGCTCATATATAATTCGAAGGGCATCTCATAAATTACGAACAGGGCAGTTTAAAAGCTTTCGTCCGAATAGCTTCGAATCCCTTTTCAGAACTTTGTAGGCAAACATCATTCAGCAAAGTGTAAAGAGAAACGTGACTCCTGGTAACGAGGCTAATTAACTTTCACGACATCTTTATAATTCGCAGTAAAACATAGTAAGTCAAATGTTCTGAAAGAATAGCGTATTTTTCAAGTCACGAATACGGATAGAAAAATCTTCTTTCAGAATATCGTTTTCTTTATTTTCAGAGTATTTAATTTTCTGTTTAAAAAGTCGTTTGCTGTGATAGTATAAAAATCTGTGATTCAATGTTCATTTACAAGTTAAATCATGTGCTGAAGTTGTTTTTAAATAATCAAGATTAATGTTTTTTTTTATAAATTTGAAAATGTTTCAACGTGTTTAATGAGTAAGATTATTTTAATGTTGACAGATTTTAGCGATTATATTGGCAAGCTGAGTGTTATTAATAAAGTTTGTTAAGAATTATGAGATTTAATTTTTATTCTAGAGTAGAAAATATTATACACGGATAATAAAGAGGGGATATTTTATTGTAGACCTTTAAATAATGAATTAATAACGTTTATTATGAATATATTCAATTATAATCTGCTAGGTATAATATTAATTTACAATAGAGATTATTTGAAATTTAAAATTATTCTTTTATTTTATATTCCTAATTGTAAATTTGGAAAAAATAAAAATAATAAATTCAAATTTAGAATAGGAATTCTAGAATAGAAAAAAAATATTATACACGAATAATAAAGAAGGGGATATTTTTAAGATTTTATTGTATTCCTCTAAAAAATGATTTAATAACGTTCATTATGAATATATTCACTCATAACATAAGTAAAATATTAATTTCCTAAAGAGATTATTTCACTGTTTCAAAATTATTCGTTTGTTTTATATTATTCATGCTTATAAATTTAGAAAAAATATAAAAAAAATCAAATTTAGAACTTCTAGAAATAAAAAAAAATATTATACACGAATAATAAAGAAGGAGATATTTTATTGTTTTATTGTAGTCTTTCAAATAATGAATTAATACTGTTTATTATGAATATATTTAAATATAACATAAGTAAAATATTAATTTATAGTAGGGATTATTTGAAATTCAAAATTATTCGTTTGTTTTATATTATTCCTGATTATAAAGTTGAAAAAAGAAAAAAAAATCAAATTTCGAATAGAACTTCTAGAATTCTAGAATAGAAAAAATATTATACTCAAATAATATAGAATAGAATATTTTAATATTTTATTGCAGTCCTTCAAATAAAGAATTAATAACGTTTATTATGAATATATTCAGTTATAAGAAAAAATTTTATTTCCAAAACGGATAATTTGAACACTTTAAAATTATTCGTTTGTTTTATATTATTCCCAATTATAAATTCGAAAGGAATAAAGAATTTTCTAATTTATTAAAAAAAATCGAATATAGCAGATTGTATTTTTCAGACAGAATATCATGTATTTTTCCTTTTCATTTTTTTTTCAAAATATAGAAATATAAAAAAGTATTATCATCAGATCTGGAACATTTTATGCATTTTTGTGTCCATTTCAAAAAAGGAAATTTTTTTCTTACATTTTTGCAGAAAACTCTGTATTTGTGGCACAGCAATCAATCACTGGGTTTGTTTCAATCATTATTGGGATATTTATCACTTTTATTTTATAAAGAAAGAAAATTCTTTGTTAAAGGATTAACATATTCAGTAATATATAAAAATCTTTACCGTATATATTTTTATTTCATTTTCCTATAGTTTTTTTAACATAAAACAATTGTTAATATAATATTTAGCCATGCACACAAATCATATCTAACTTTGTAAAAACTAGAATAATATTTAAGTTCTTGTAAGAAATTCTTAGAATTTTCCTTCATAAAAAAATAATGTGAATTTCTCATAAGTGCACGCATACTTTTATACGATGTTCTCTAGAATAATAATGAGAAGGAAACGAACATAAACTTTTTCTCCACTACCAGCAATTTTTTTAACTTTCTTTTTTATCTCTCGCTCTCTCTTTTAGAAGAATCTTCTTATGTCATTAGAGATAAAATATCGTTAGTTCTATTTGATGTATTTTCTCTAAACATGCAAAAATGCTGTGTGCTCATATATTTCAAAAAAATAATTTTTTTCCGACTTAAGACTTTCTTGCTACGTATTTATATCGGTAAAATATTTGCTGCGTTTCAGTGAGATTAAACTGGCGAGAAATCTCAAATGATATTTGATCGAAAGCATAAAAAGATGCTAAAATAAAGCACGAATAAGTTTTCTCCTTTTTTCAAAAATGTTTATAATCTGTTTTCTAAAGGATAAAATTATTTATTTTTATTTAAAAAACTAGAAATTTTGATAAAATATATTATATGAAAGAAAGACGAGATTTAATGTTTATGTCTGTTATCAAAGAATTTGGATTAAAACAGATCTTCTTTAATTTTGTATCTTTAGTCATAATAAATCCGTGAAGTATTAAGTTAAATTTAAATTCAAAATTACTCATTCATTAAAATTGATGCAAGTTCATATTGTTTTTATAGTGATTCATAGTTCCTTAATCACTTATTTTGCCGATTTTTACTTTCTCGTAAGCGTAGTGTAAAGAAAATATAGTAAATGTGAAAAAATTTGAAATCGAGGTTTTTGACTAATCTCCACTTTTTAGACATACCTGAGTATAAAAAACACATTTTTGGAAAATGCCCATCTGTTTGTGACAAAAATAACTCAAAAATGCATTGACATAAACGAATGGAAAACATTTATGCCAAATCTGCAGATTTCTATCACATTTTGAGTAAAATCTGTTCAAAGGAAATCCATTTGTCTGTATGTTCGAATATGTTAACGCGATAATTTCAAAACCAAGAGAGCTAAATAAATAAAATTCAGAACATAAATTTAAGATCTATAGTGTAGACAGATTCATCTACCGATGAATGTCAGATCTTCAGCTGTCAGTTCAATTCCTGTCAGATTTTCAGCTGAATCCAACTATGGGTTGACTGTCTGTCGGTCTGTACTTACAGAAACATGTAAACCCGACAATTTGAAAACTCAATGATTTAAATATAACAATTTTGGTATCGAATTTTGAGACTACAAGTGCAATTCTGTGCCAAATTTTTGTTTCAATCGGTTGAGAAAAACATGTCTAAAACCCAAATTCAGTTTTTTTTTTTTTTTTGATACTATTAACGCATGACAGGTATTAATCGCCAAGAGAAATTCGCCAAGGATCACAAGACAGATTCAATAAAAATTGTAAATTCAAGCCAAAAGTTAATATTTCGTAATTATTGTACGCCGATGTCATGTAGGGCGTTCTCTGGCATGACAAAATTTATTGGAGAGTATGCGAGAAAGTTTTGAGAAGACCACTCCGACTGGTTTAATTAAATCTAAATCACTCAATAATAGATTATTACTGTAATATATTTTTAATTTGAATGGAAGATTTCCAGTAAAACAATTTTAATGTAAATTTCCTAATTAGATTATTTAAATACGAAGCTCCAAACATTTATCTCAGCTCACAATTTTGAATGTAACTTAGATCTATTTGAGTATTAATATCGTAATTTTGAACCACGCTAGAAGACAAGGATGGCACCTGTTCTGGAATCCATTTTCCAATCTCCTACTCAACAGAAACATCAGGAAATTTGATCCACGATAACAGATGTAACGAGCATCAAAATTTTTCAAACAGCAGAACTTCAATAGAATCGGGTTTCCGTTCAAATTTAGACTGAATACCTATTCTTAAAGGAGTAAAATCATTGATGTAATTCATACGATTATTATTATTATTATGAAATTGATGATGATTATTATTGTTTATTATCACAATTTTATTATTATTAGTGGATTGATTATTATCACAATTTTAATATTATTATTGGATTGATTATTATCACAATTTTCTTACTGGATTGATTATAATCACAATTTTATTATTGGATTAATTATTATCACATTTTTATTATTGGATTGATTATTATCACAATTTTATTATTGGGTTGATTATTATCACATTTTTATTATTGGATTGATTATTATTATTATTGGATTGATGAAGATGACTTAATTGATGATGATTATTAGTGATTATTATGACATTAGTATTGTTTGATATCTAATCGCGTATTGTCCGCTGTTCAAGGATCACATCATTTCCTTTTACTTCATACAAAAAGAACTATGAATTCTAAAATTGAATTGCCGTCATGTATTTGATATGTATGAAATGAACATTGAATGCCTTCATTTTTTTTCTGCATTCTCTTTGACATGATGGCGATGTCTCGGTTTCAGGACCAGAAAGCCGAAAGTTCAAAGTTCGATTCCATCAAAAATCCACCATGTCATGTCTGTGGACTTAATGCATGCTAAATTAGACGTCCAGATTCAAAGCTACATTCACTGTTGTTACGATGATTTTTTGAAGGGGAGACTTACCGGTACAGATACCGTTCTCGTCGTTTGACCAAAATTATGAATTGAATTTTTCATTTAACTGCCTTTGGAAACCAACTATTTTGCTGAGAATATCTACTGAGATTAATTTCAATTAATGCTTATGACTCTTCAGTAGATTATTTTTAGGTATCAAATTATGAAAAGTGTTAGAACTGTATTATTTTAATTATTTGCAGGAGTTCTGCTTATTGTTTATATAAAGCTTCCTAATGGAGTTGTGACTTCATAATGACTTTAAAACGTAGCTGTCCGAGAAGTCTATCGTTTAATTGCTCTTTGTATTCCACGTACTCTAATTATTTGTTCATCATATAAACTACACAGATAATAAATAAAAACCTTCATTTTTTTTAAGCTTTTAGCAACGAAAGAAAACTGCGATTTCAAATCTTAAGCAAATCAGAAATTGGAAGAAAATTCAATTCGAATTCCTAATTTGATAAAATGAGAATTAGAGGCATAAAAGAATTCAACTTGAATAAAACTGTATAAAAAATACAGAGAAATCTCCATATTAAAATAAATGAAATAAAAATTTTCATTTAATTACGATGAACATTACGAAAATGAATAATATTTATATTTTATTTTTTGATGTTGGTTAATAATTAATTCTTGCTTATATTTCGGCATTTCCATTATGAAAATTACGTAATTATTTCGCCAAAAGTGGTAGCTCGATATAATTTGATATTTTTATTGTATAAGTATTGAAGCAGTTTAATTATTTCCGGCGAAATAGAATTATTATGTATTGTTTTTTAATTTGATTTGTACTGTCTAGACATTATAATTCACCATTTCTAAAGAAATTATTTCCTTTTTAAGATTAACCGTTATTAAATGAATTCTTTCTATTAAAAAGACTTCCATATTTTTATAATCCAATTATATTACAATATAGAGCTCTGCAGTGTTAAAAATTTGAAGCATTTTAATAAATTTTATCATTATTTGCTTGTGAAAAATCTTCATCTCAGTTTGTGCAATATCCCAGAATTATTAAACAAAAATTTATCTGATTTCACAGAAAAGAAATGCGTTACAATAATACAATTTCCAAGTCATAAAAACAATGTATTTTTATAATCTAATTATATTACATTAAAGATCTGCAGTGTTTAAAATTTGATGCCTTTAAAAAAAATTATCAATATTTGTTTGCGAAAACTCTTTATCGGAAATACAACAAATTTCAAAAAGTGTATTAAAAATATACTTTAAAAAAAAACCAACTTATTATGACAAAATAAGCCGTTCTTCTTTCATATTTTCATCATTAAAACAATGGAAGAAAAATTAAGAATAAAATGTGTTGCTACAAAGAAAACGATTTTAGTTTCCTAGCAACGGTAAAATATATTATAGTAAAACATTGTAGAATTTTTTTTAAACTAATTAAAAATACGTTTAAAATTATAAAATGCCTTTTAAAAATGTAAATATACATTTTTTGAATTTTAAGATAGTTTATAAATTCTTTTTGTGTTGTAATAATTTCGGAAATTATGACGAAGAAGTAACCAAATATAACTTAATTTTAATTAATTTATTTGTAATTAAAATTTCAAAAAAAATCACTTTGAGCACATTTTTATCTTCAAAAGGTATAACTAAGTCAAATTTTGGATTTTTTTGGTCTGGGTGTTTCTTTCAGAGCGTGTACACAAACAAACGTATTTATCTTTATTTATTAATTAATGCATTCGACAGCCTATAAATAAATAATAATCACGAACAAGGCAGAATATACAAACTAATTATTCTGATTTTCCAAAATAGAAAAAAAAAGTCCCTTTGTTTTAAATGTTTACAAAAATACATCAAATTCAAATAAAAAGAATATTTCACACTTTAACGTTCTCATGAATAAAACAACAGGAAAGCGAAATGATGGTTCTTAAAAATTCCTCCTGCTTTGTTTTTAAATATCCTCAGGGAAATTTTAGTTTTCATAGACGTAAACAACTTTAATTAGGCTTGTTAACATTCAGAAACATTCCCGGCAAAGAACTTTTTATCCTAATCTTTAACGCTTTGTTGGTACTGGTGTTTGCAAGTAATCCAGCATAAAAATTATTTATTTAAACCATGTTTTGTACTTAGAGCACTGTTTGTAGAGTTTTTATAACTTCTAAAGTTTTGCGCTAGTTTTTTTGTGCTGGAATTCTAAAGTTTTCTTTCCTTGTATAGTGGGTATGTATCACGAAAAAATGGGAAGGAAATCTTAAAAGATTATCTAGAAAAATCATAAAAGGGTACGTAAACGTAATCATAAAAGAGCATCTAGAGAAAAGTTTTATGGCCTAGTTCAAAGGAGAATTAATTTTTGCTATGTCATTTCTCATATCAATAAATTATATCTCATTGTACAAAGCAGTGCTTAAATAAACTAAATAATAAATTTATTGCAGAATTAAAAATTAATTCCTCTAATAACAAAAGATATATTTGTTTCTTACTTGGGATAATTGGGAAATATGGTGACAATCTTAAGAATGGTAATTCCAAGCGAATGACGATGATGAGATCATTAAGTGTCATTTTTGGTTGTATCGCAAAACACGAACAATAGACAAATAGCTTGACGTACTCTCTAGTAAGACTCCTTCTTTGCCATCTCTGAACCTTAGTAGAAAAAGGTGAAGCACAGGCGATATACGCGGTAGCTGACATGTTAATATTGTAAATCAAAGTGAATATCTCTCTTTGACTTTCTTCCTTATACTTAGACAATATAACATCTCTTTTTCGTTCTCCTAGTTAAAATATGCATCCCCTGAACATATATCATGGATAGTTATGGTCGCAGTGGCCTAGTCTCGGCTTCGGAACCGGAGGATTTCATGTTCAAGAGCCGATTCCACCTAAGAGCCGCCGTGTAAGCGGGTCTGACGCATGTTAAATCCGTCGGGGTCAAACGTCCTCCCGCTGGTGGGATGTCGACGTTTGGAGAGGAGGGTACCAACTCAGGTATCGTCCTCGTCCTCAAAATAACAAGGTCCGTCCCAAAATAGTCCTAGTCTTGCTTTAAAACGGGACATTAATATAACTAAACTAAACTAAACCATGGATAAATACGGAGAAGGATAGAGTAAACTTTCAAAGATCAATGCGAATCTGCAAGAGAGAGAGTTTTCTCTCTCCCCCCCCTCACCTGACTTATATATGTTATGATTTAATATACAGACGGTCCGCTGAAGTCCTTCTCACGCTAACTTGGAAGCGGCAACAACTATTGCCAAAAACTTGATGTCTAAGTATGTGAAAGTAATCCTGTCCTTCATGGTGAACCACAGCTTGGCTACTACTACTAAGGCATACTGATTAATTAACTCTGCTTGATCGGATTTCAACAACAGCATTGACTGTAACTAAGAGCCATCACCGGCCACGGTGCAATCCTTCACATGAGAAACACGTCCCGTCATCTGTAATGAGCAGTCGACTCTACACCATTTTTGTACCCACCCGAGTGGCGAAAACCAACCACAATAGCCACAAGCTTCTCGTCCTCGTGTCTGAGGCGCCCCCAGGCGGAAGATCCTAAAAAGGGGAAATCAGTTGTAATGCCATTTGGCGAAAATAACGGAATTCGCCTTCCTGTCTCGAAAATAGCAATTCTGCAACTTATTTTTTCTTGGATCTGAGAGCAAAAGATACGAGAAAAAGTTAGTTACAAAATTGTAGAGCGTTTTCGATTTAGCACAGAAAGAAACCATGTGCACCAGAACAACACATGGAAAACACGCTTTCGCTTGGTAGGGGTTTTTGAAAAAAAAAACTTGTTCTCACCAGATATTTTTACTTCGTGTATTCAAACTATTCTGCATCGTCTATAATGCAAATTCGCATTCTTTTTTTTAATTCAATTCTTTCACTTTTTCCGATATCAGTTGGTGTATTATCACAACCAACAAATAATACGATATGGAAACTCCTGCAATGTTATTCCCACAGAAAATATATATATGAGTCTTTTTTTTTTTTTTTTTTCGAAAAAATTACAATTTCTCCTTTTGTCCGTGTTTTTTGATATCACAATTTTGGAAAATGCGAACAAACAAATACACATTTTAACCAATTAACTGCGGGATTTGTTTAATAAAGTTTTTCAAATTCCCCCTTTTAAAAGTCAATCGATGACGATTATATACGTCGAACGCAATACAAAGGTTGCATAGTAAATTTGGCGAAAAAATCATAATAAATCGAATAAGATTTCATTTTCATTTACATATCAAATGCACTTAATTGGTTAAACGTTCTGTTCTAGGTTTTAATGTGATAAGGATGTCTTCTTGTACTTAATCCAAAACGCTTTACTATTTTATTTTATTTTTCTGTAATTTGTACTGTTTTCAAGATACGGACGCTAACTTCGTTGTTTACCTCCATGTAGTGCTATAAGCATTCTCACCATGTAGTGCATGGTTACTTTACTATATCTAAACACCAAGTTTGTGGCAATAGTTATCTCCATTTTCAAGTAAATGTAGGATAGAAGGACATCATATATATAACATTTTGAATTTCGTAGTATAGTGAAGAAAACAGAATATGAATTTTGGACATCTTATTGTCATAGATTGTATCCAAATATTAATACAGATATACAATTTTAATTACAAAACGACACACCGAATTTCATTTATCGTTGACTTTCTAAGGCCTGCCTGGAGGCATTCACAGATAGACATAATATTAAATATTTGTTTGATGGAAGGCAGAAAGTTTTAGATTCGAAAATCATCAAAATCTCGATGTCGAATTTGTTGATGATTACAATACTTTCTATCTATGAAAACTTTGGTGGAGGGGAGAGAAACTAGTTCCTTGTATTACAATTCAGATTTGAACGAAGATCGTCAAACTCGACATTAATAAATCATTGTTCCCACTAATATCCTGTAACATATAATGCATCATCCCAAGAACTTTAGAAGTATGTGGTTGTTTAAAATACCATTTGTTCAACCAATGCAAACAAAAGTAAAAATCAATAGAAGGTCAATCCTTCGACGGATTTGATTAGGAAAAGGATCTATTCTTAAAGTTGCTAAATCTAAACACCAACTTTTATTCGTTTATGCTTGTAGACGGATATCGTATCTTTGCTTTTCATTTTGTATTTATCGTAATCACTTGTACTTGGACAATGACAGACTTCCTGAGAATGGGTTTGGTTCAAAATTCAATGTAAATGTACAGTTTTGGTGTACAGACCGTACATTACATTTCATCTGTTGAGCTTACATATTTTTGAATTTTCTTGTTCATAGATAGACATCATTCCATAAATGTGTTTTTGGGACTTGAGAAGGACTAAAAAGTAGAATTCGTCAAATTCTCAAGGTCGAAGGGGGTCCCCCCCCCCGATTGAAATACTATCACTTTTTGTGTATAATATTCGAGAAAATAAAAACACAATCTGGAATTCTTCTATCATTTTGTTGCCTACGGTATCACTTCACCATCATTCTTTTTCGAATCTAGTCCTGAAATACTAAAATAAAGCCTTGTCATTATAAAAAAACAGCATTCAAATGTACAAGATTCCAGAGTTCTATTACAACAGAATGTGCATAAAAAAATAGATAACAAAATCCCTTTTATAAACATGAAGTAAGTTAAATTAAATGAAAGCGTGAAAAGAAAAATTACTTCTTACATGCTGTAAAACTAGCATTCCATTTTATAAACCCACACAAAATAATGAAAATACCCTGGCATGATTAATTTCTTTCCACATCGCCCTGTACATGCCCTCTGGGACGACAATATTTACGACCAGGAACAAAAAAAAAAATTTATCTGCAAGAGCGTTCCTGCTCCTGGGATTACAGGGGAGATGCAATGTCAGAACAGGACTTTTTCTTGTAGGGGAAAAAAAAGGTGTTGCTTTTGTTCGTGGGAGGGATACTGTGCCAACGCAAGATCGAGGAGGGAATACGATTGTGAAAAGAATAGAAAGGAAGACGTTCTCATTAATAGAATTCTTCGACACTTTTTTTAGTTAAAATTATCAGATAGCAGTTAAATGTAGTGAAAAGATGCGATTGTTATATCAATTAGCAGCGATTTTTAGACTCGCTTTAGCTAGAATTCTGCATTGCTTTTTCAGTGTTTCGATAAATTATGTACATAAAGATAATATATTTTTTTGTACTTATTCATTGAACATTAGGCCAACATTGAACAATATTATAATCTACCTCTGTTTAGTGTTATAAATAACTAAATTTATAAAACTGTTAAAACAACAGCGACTGATTTCTCCAAAACTTTCACGCTTATTCTCTAATAAAAGTGTTATCCTAAAGGACACTTTGTTTGGCATTGCCGTACAATAGTTACGAAATTTTAATCTTTGGCATGGATTTAGCATTTTTACTGGATCCATCGTGTCATTCTTGGCGAGTTATTTGGCGATTAATCCTTGGCATGCAATTAACAGCGTCAGAAAACAAAATGACAAGAATGAAACAAATGAATTATATGAGTTTTTCTCAGCCAATTGAAACAAACATTTGACGCAAAATTACACTTGAAGTCCCAAAACCACATACCAAATTTGATGTTTTTAAGTAATTGTATCTTCAAATTTAATATATTTAAGTAATTGCGTCATCGTGTTTACAGACCAACAGATGGTCAATCCCTCTTTTAATTTGGCTCAAAACTTGATAAGTGTTTTGACCATAGATGTCAATTCTGTGTAACGAATTTTATCCATCTAGCTCTCTTTTGTAGTTTTCGTGTTCAATTATATTCGAACAGCTGGACTGACAGACTTTCCCTGAACGGATTTTGTTCAAAATTTGATAGAAATCTATTAATTTTGGAATAAAGACTGAATACCAAGTTTCATCTGTCTAAAACAAGACTTTTTGAGTTATCTTTGACACAGATAGACAGACGGAAATTTTCCAAAAATATGGTTTTCGAACTCAGAGAGAGCTAAAATGTGAAGATTCGTCCAAATCTCGATTTTTTAAAAATAATTATTGTATTTTGAAGCGAGTTGTCTCTGCGCACTTTGTGCTGTTGAGGGCGGTTATTTAATAGTGATTTTCTGCTTTCTTTCTTCTACTAATTTCAAGATCTGTTTTTGTGTACGATTCGGCTATATTTTGCTAGAGCGATACGATTCGTACTTTTTGCATTGAATAAAGTGCCATTATCCCCTTACTAAACTATTAAACTTTTTCATCATACATCCACTGGACATATTGTATTTAAAATTATAATAATTAGGATTGTTGGATGTTGATATTAGTCTATGATATGTTAAAGCCACATTTATCAAATCGCTAATCATTACTTCCGACTTCTATTATAAAAAAATGGCTTCTATCGTGTTATGAATCCAGCGCCTGTTCGATTTTGGCATTCCACAAAGAATAATGAAAACAACCGGCAAAATTCCTTCCATTCCGCTTTGACTTAGATATGTCCTCTGAGACAGAGATATGACCGAAGAAAAGAGCCTAGAAGAGCGTTGTCGCTTCGGGGTATACACAAGAGAAAGAATGTCAGAATTTTTTTAAGGAAGAAAGGTGTTGCATTAATCCAGGTGGAAAGAGATTTGGCCAATGCTGAATCCTTAGAGAAAATGCATCCTTAAGAAGATAATGAAAAGCGCAGTTGATGAAGAAAGCAGAATTAATGTTTTCTCATTAGCGGCATAGGCCGCAGTGGCCTGGTGGTAAGGTCTCGGCTGCGGTATCGGAGAGTTTCAGGTTCGAGACCCGATTCCATTGAAGAATCGTTGTGTTAGCAGGTCTGGTGTACGGTAAACCATCCGGTCCAAACGTCTTCCCGCTTGTGTGCGTGGTCTGGAGAGGGGTTTGCCAGCTCAGGTGTCGTCCTCGTCATCTGACCGAGGTGCAAAATTACGATGTCCGTCCCAAAATAGCCCTAGTGTTGCTTTAAAACGAGACGTTAGTATAACTAAACTAAACATTAACAGGATTCATTTGTATTTACTATATAATTTATTCAAGACGGTAGAAACAGAGATGTTTTGTAAATTTGTGGTTAATGTTTCATATTTTAATTGTTTCATCGAAGCCGCTTTTATTTATACCGTTTCTAACCCTCAGAACGAGATGAAATTTAAAAAAAAAAGAATTATTTTTAGATTACAATAACTTTGCACGAATAATCTGATTTTGTATCAAGAAATCCTGGATAATGGTGGCCTGATATTCAGATCACGATATCTGGATCAGTGGAACATAAGATTCGAAATCCGATTCCAGCAGAAGTCTGCTTTATATGTGGATCAGATGCACATTAAATCTGACTTTGTGGTTGGATCTCCTCTAATATGATGCAGAAGTTTGCATAAGATTCCCGCTCAAGTTCGTCCTCGACATCTGCCCATTTTTTAGGATTACGAGCGTCGTCCCAAAACAGCTCTCGTGCTCCTTTAAACCAGAATTAAATATGAATGAATTAAATAATACGAACTATTAATAATTCTATTTTTAAGAGACGATATGCCTGTTTAGACGCGCTGTTTTCCTATTAACAATGTCACAAATCTGTTGAAATGCCATTTAGCTTTGGCACGCCCTTCATCGTGTCATTCTCGCCATTTCTGATTTTTGTTTCTTAGTAGTAGTATCTTCTTTAAGCATAACTCAAATCAAAACTAATAATTAAAATTGTATTGAAACAAATGGAGATTCACGAACAGAAAAAGATGCACTGTGAAATATAAAATTAAGAAAATAATGGAAGAAAATTTTAGAGATAAACTCTAGCTAGCCTTAAAAGGAGATCATGAAATTAAAAAAAAATCTAGTTGGTTCTCTTCATGTCAAACCAAAAGTTAGGATTTGCGATTCTGATAATGACGTAAACCAAAAAAAGAAAAATATTTTTGAGAACGATCAATCCAGCTTTACAGAGGGTGGTCGACGATTATATACAGGGTGATCGGCAAAGTCTTTATTAGGCCCTTTAAATTCAAAATGGTGTCTCGGAAGGCCAGGTAAGTAACGTGTACCTATAAAAGTTGGCTATACTGAGTTTAGTGAGACAAGTTGCAGAGTCCCTAACGGCGAAATAAGGAAGTTACAAAAAATAAAGGAGATGGGCTAAAAACTCTAATTAAAAAATATACTCTAAGCCATGATAAAAAAAATTAAAAAAAACTTTCATTGAATTATCTATAAAACTGATGAAGATATTTGCAATTGAAATGTTGAAACTTCCATGACTTGGAAAAGGGGTTTGTCCTAAAATTGAAAATTGTATCCTCAAGTCCTCCCCAAGAGAGTTTTTCAGATTTATTTATTTTTTATCGTTTCTGTATAGTTTCTTCGTTGCTTAAATTTCACTTCGTCCGTTTTTTGATTCGGAAACGATGTATGACAATTTGTATTGTAGATGTATTTTAGACGAATCCTTTTTTAAGTCGCGGAAAGTTCATCATTTTAATCACAAATATTACTGCTAATTTTGCAGACAACTCCATAAAACTTTTACCTGTGGGGTTTTTTTATGGTATGGCATACATTTTTCTAATTGGTCTTTTTGGACGATCTTCTATGATTCTCGAGTTATTTTTGACAACTTTCTGTCTTCGCCGCTAGAGGCGCAATAACTTGTGTCAATAAATTCAACATAATCACTTCACTATAGGTATACGCTGTACGGGCGCCGTTTTGAATTTAAACGGCCTAAAAATATTGAATAGAATCACCTTGTATACTGATTATTATTAGGATTATATTATCGCAAATTCTTATAGAACGACAAATAAATTCTTCGCTTTAATGCTTTCCTAATAAGTACGCATAGTGAAAATTAGTACGCATAGTGAAAAGTACTCGTATGTTTTTGTTCGTCTGGTATTAGAGCCAAAAGACATGCAAAATAAATTTTATCTTTAACGAAATCTGTCTTTTTTTTATTGTATATAATAAGGTTCCGAAAATTTCTTGACGGAATTCGTATATTAGCGTCTACAGCAATAAAATGAAAACATGAAAGTACAAATTGTTTCTCACAAAGAAGAATATAAATTTTATATATATAAGAATATATTCTTTCTTATATCACTACGTAGATTTCTAACCTAGCTGAAAGATATCAAATTTCTATATGAATAGATGTTCAGCAGCATAAGATAGCCATTTTTATGTTGGTCAATCCAAGGTATGGACATTCTTATGTTTTACAAATAAAGAAATAATTTCCGCAATTATTTCAGATATATTGAAGCGTTTTTTTCATATATTTTTATGATTAATCTAATTTGATCTAAAATTTGTAAGAAAATCCCAATATTATCAAATGAAAGGATATGAACTGCTGGAAAATTTAACCTTCGATTCTTCAATAATTATCCTGACAGTCTTGGCTAACTGTCAAGTTGGTTTCTATTAATGATCTTTCTATTGCAGCAGATAAGATAATAATCCTGAGCAGAGTTCCATTAACTTGACCATTGTCCATTAATTTGACTTGCCCTTGAGGACCTGTAGTCGTCGGAGCAGTTTCCATGGCTTGTATACTATCATCCGTCACTAGCTGATCTTTGATATCCAATCATTTACAAAATTTTGCGAGAAAGTTTGACTACCCTAAGTCCCTTGGCACAACAATAGTTTTTTGCGTTCTCATGACGTATATTATGGCAATTTAGTGGCTAGATCTGTCGTAATATAGACGATTATGACAAGGCTTTACAATGGAAGCAAAAAATTGACAAACAATTAATGTCTGTCATTAAGCCCAATATTTGTCGCCAAATGTAATATCAATTGCCCAAATTTAGGGATGAAATTGAAGGATTCAAGCCAACATGATTGCGATATATAGGCGATGCAGCAATTATTGAGCATTTCTTTTTCGAAACTTTCAATCACTGTTTTATAGAAAGATAAAATATTCTCTAACTCACAGATAAAGAGAGATGCCAACGTGATTGCGATACACTGAGCGACGCAGCAACTGTTGAGCATGTTATTTTTCGAAACTTTCAATCGCTGTTTTATAGAAAGATAAACTATTCTCTAATGCACAGATGTAGAGAGATGCCAACATGACTGCGATACACTGAGCTATGCAGCAATTGTTGAGCATGTCATTTTTCGAAACTTTCAATCACTGTTTTATAGAAAGATAAAATATTCTCTAATGCACAGAAAAAAAGAGATGCCAACATGATTGCGATACATTAGATGACGCAACAACTGTTGAGCATGTCATTTTTCGAAACTTTCAATCGCTGTTTTATAGAAAGATAAAATATTCTCTAACTCACAGATATAGAGAGATGTCAACATGACTGCGATACACTGAGCGATGCAGCAATTATTGAGCATGTCATTTTTCGAAACTTTCAATCACTGTTTTATAGAAAGATAAAATATTATCTAACTCACAGATAAAGAGAGATGCCAACGTGATTGCGATACACTGAGCGACGCAGCAACTGTTGAGCATGTTATTTTTCGAAACTTTCAATCGCTGTTTTATAGAAAGATAAACTATTCTCTAATGCACAGATGTAGAGAGATGCCAACATGACTGCGATACACTGAGCTATGCAGCAATTGTTGAGCATGTCATTTTTCGAAACTTTCAATCACTGTTTTATAGAAAGATAAAATATTCTCTAATGCACAGAAAAAAAGAGATGCCAACATGATTGCGATACATTAGATGACGCAACAACTGTTGAGCATGTCATTTTTCGAAACTTTCAATCGCTGTTTTATAGAAAGATAAAATATTCTCTAACTCACAGATATAGAGAGATGTCAACATGACTGCGATACACTGAGCGATGCAGCAATTATTGAGCATGTCATTTTTCGAAACTTTCAATCACTGTTTTATAGAAAGATAAAATATTATCTAACTCACAGATAAAGAGAGATGCCAACGTGATTGCGATACACTGAGCGACGCAGCAACTGTTGAGCATGTTATTTTTCGAAACTTTCAATCGCTGTTTTATAGAAAGATAAACTATTCTCTAATGCACAGATGTAGAGAGATGCCAACATGACTGCGATACACTGAGCTATGCAGCAATTGTTGAGCATGTCATTTTTCGAAACTTTCAATCACTGTTTTATAGAAAGATAAAATATTCTCTAATGCACAGAAAAAAAGAGATGCCAACATGATTGCGATACATTAGATGACGCAACAACTGTTGAGCATGTCATTTTTCGAAACTTTCAATCGCTGTTTTATAGAAAGATAAAATATTCTCTAACTCACAGATATAGAGAGATGTCAACATGACTGCGATACACTGAGCGATGCAGCAATTATTGAGCATGTCATTTTTCGAAACTTTCAATCACTGTTTTATAGAAATATAAAATATTCTCTAATGCACAGATAAAGAGAGATGCCAACGTGACTGCGATACACTGAGCTATGCAGCAACTGTTGAGCATGTTATTTTTCGAAACTTTCAATCGCTGTTTTATAGAAAGATAAACTATTCTCTAATGCACAGATGTAGAGAGATGCCAACATGACTGCGATACACTGAGCTATGCAGCAATTGTTGAGCATGTCATTTTTCGAAACTTTCAATCACTGTTTTATAGAAAGATAAAATATTCTCTAATGCACAGAAAAAAAGAGATGCCAACATGATTGTGATACATTAGATAACGCAACAACTGTTGAGCATGTCATTTTTCGAAACTTTCAATCGCTGTTTTATAGAAAGATAAAATATTCTCTAACTCACAGATATAGAGAGATGTCAACACGACTGCGATACACTGAGCGATGCAGCAATTATTGAGCATGTCATTTTTCGAAACTTTCAATCACTGTTTTATAGAAAGATAAAATATTATCTAACTCACAGATAAAAAGAGATGCCAACGTGATTGCGATACACTGAGCGACGCAGCATTTGTTGAGCATGCTCTATTTCGAAACTTTCAATCACTGTTTTATAGAAAGATAAAATATTCTCTAATGCACAGATATAGAGAGATGCCAACATGATTGCGATACACTGAGCGACGCAGGAATTGTTGAGCATGCTTTATTTCGAAACTTTCAATTACTGTTTTATAGAAAGATAAAATATTCTCTAATGCACAGATATAGAGAGATGCCAACATGATTGCGATACACTGAGCGACGCAGCAATTGTTGAGCATGCTCTATTTCGAAACTTTCAATTACTGTTTTATAGAAAGATAAAATATTCTCTAATGCACAGATATAGAGAGATGCCAACATGATTGCGATACACTGAGCGACGCAGCAATTGTTGAGCATGCTCTATTTCGAAACTTTCAATTACTGTTTTATAGAAAGATAAAATATTCTCTAACTCACAGATATAGAGAGATGTCAACATGACTGCGATACACTGAGCGATGCAGCAATTATTGAGCATGTCATTTTTCGAAACTTTCAATCAATTTTTTGTAGAAAGATAAAATATTCTCTAATGCACAGATAAAGAGAGATGCCAACGTGACTGCGATACACTGAGCTATGCAGCAACTGTTGAGCATGTTATTTTTCGAAACTTTCAATCGCTGTTTTATAGAAAGATAAACTATTCTCTAATGCACAGATGTAGAGAGATGCCAACATGACTGCGATACACTGAGCTATGCAGCAATTGTTGAGCATGTCATTTTTCGAAACTTTCAATCACTGTTTTATAGAAAGATAAAATATTCTCTAATGCACAGAAAAAAAGAGATTCCAACATGATTGCGATACATTAGATGACGCAGCAACTGTTGAGCATGTTATTTTTCGAAACTTTCAATCGCTGTTTTATAGAAAGATAAAATATTCTCTAACTCACAGATATAGAGAGATGTCAACATGACTGCGATACACTGAGCGACGCAGGAATTGTTGAGCATGCTCTATTTCGAAACTTTCAATCACTGTTTTATAGAAAGATAAAATATTCTCAAATGCACAGATATAGAGAGATGCCAACATGATTGCGATACACTGAGCGACGCAGGAATTGTTGATCATGCTCTATTTCGAAACTTTCAATTACTGTTTTATAGAAAGATAAAATATTCTCTAATGCACAGATATAGAGAGATGCCAACATGATTGCGATACACTGAGCGACGCAGCAATTGTTGAGCATGCTCTATTTCGAAACTTTCAATCACTGTTTTATAGAAAGATAAAATATTCTCTAATGCACAGATATAGAGAGATGCCAACATGATTGCGATACACTGAGCGACGCAGCAATTGTTGAGCATGCTCTATTTCGAAACTTTCAATCACTGTTTTATATAAAGATAAAATATTCTCTAATGCACAGATATAGAGAGATGCCAACATGATTGCGATACACTGAGCGACGCAGCAATTGTTGAGCATGCTCTTTTTCGAAACTTTCAATCACTGTTTTATAGAAAGATAAAATATTCTCTAATGCACAGATATAGAGAGATACCAACATGATTGCGATATACTGAGCACATAGAACCCTTCATAGTTGCCGTTCTTTAAATTCTCAAACAAATTTTCTTTTAAAAAAGTGATTTATTTCAACATGTCTGAAAACGTTTGTCTTTTAAAGTTTTTCACGTCACTTTTTAAACACTCTGAGTACTAAAACGTATTCTAACCTATTAAAGTAATTCAATAAATCCTCAAAAACCAATTCTATTTGTAAATAATATAATTACTGTTACCTAAGTTGACTATAACTATAAAGAATTTCATGACAACGAAATAAATTTTAAAACTTATTTTTCAGTAACATTTTTACTTCCACAAGAAAGAAAATCTCGCTTTCCTATCTGACAGTTGAAAGTATATAAGCTTTTCTCTAACAAACTTTTAACTCTGTAACAAATTGCAGCTAAATATCACTTTAATCTACAGTATGCCAAAGCAGGAAGAAATAAAAAGTAGAAAGATAGAAAACTCGTTAAAAATTGTTGTTTCAAAAAGAACATTTTTCTTGAAAAGGAACTTTTTCCCCGAGATACATTATACGATAAATTGTAACCGTTTCATAGGATTTTAACAAATACATACAACCCCTCCTTGGTACCAGACAAAACAAATTTTATTTCTTTGAAATGTGTTTCATCTCTCTTTTGTGCAAAATTTCCAAAAGCATGCTTTGATTTCCTTTCAAAAAGTATCACTAGTCTCGGTAACTTTTGTGTACATAAACCTTAACTATAGAAAATAAATATAAAGCGGACTTAAGAGATATCGTAAATATGATTTAGGATTTTCTGAATTTCTAAAAAAGCTATAAAAATGCGAAGTTTTGGCTTTATTTGAAGTTTTAGTTATATTTGTAGCTTATATAAATTTTATTTGGTTATATATGAAATGGGTTAAGTAACAATTTATTAGAATTTTCAGAAGGTATTTTCAAATAGCCGTCTTTGGCGACTAGCAGGATGGCAAGAAAAATATTGGTTGCGTTTAGTTTCAATTAAAACTTGATTTTTCAAGATTCATTCAAAAAATAATTTTAAAACTAGCTTCATATTATGATACACATTAAAGCCGAAATAGTTTAATAGCCTTACACCTGTTCTGTTAATTGTGCACATGAACTTAATTGTTTTAAGTCCAATGACAGTATGAACCTATTATAAGTGAAGCTGATACAATGGTGGGATGAGATTTTTAGGAACGTGTGATTGATTATATGATGTGGGATTTGGTTTCCACATAATCAAAAGACGCTTCTGGATAATAATTAACCCATTAACTGCCCTTTATTTTCTGAATTTTTCGGCCGAATAAGTTACATATACGCACAAAAAGTTGTGTAATAGTATAATTAGATTCAAATTATGTTTTATTTTGAAACTATTTAATATTTTTGAAAAAGAATATCGTTATAAAATTAACAATAAAGTCATTTCAATAAAAAAAAACAAAAGACTGAGCAAATAATAGATCATTACTATAACCTCTAAATTATATATATATTTTTACGGTACTTCATTATAATATAAAAAGCAAACCAAAAATATATTGATTAATATATGATAATTCTGTTCCATTCATCTTACAGACGAATTTTAGCTTTGCTCAGTTGTACGAAGCACAGAATACACACTATATACAATGCTGATTGATATATATAGAATGAAACAAAAATGTCAAGGGTACAAATATACTGTTACAAATCTAATGTTGCTTCCCAGCACGATTAGTTCAATCACTGGAAAGACCATTTAACGGTGAGCTCTGTTGAATGCTGATCAGATGCCGAATCATTGATCCTAGAGATTGGCAACAAATTTGGTGACTTTGGTGACAAAATAGGTAATTCTGGAAACTTCCAGAATTTTAGCGATAAAACCAATAGGTACCTATATATGCCTACTTGTTCCAAATCTTTCTCTGCTCACCTCCCGGGAACTATAAAAGACTGGCAGTCTCAAGCTGGTCAGTCGTGAAACGAGTCATAATCGAGGAAAGAGTCAATGGCGAATAGTTGGATAAGTCCGGCGAAGAGCAAGCGTTGTGTGGAGCTCAAGCGATTGCTGAATTGAGTTGTGAGCCGAGTCCTGGTGTCTGTTGTGGAAGCAGCATTGAGTTGTGTATGAATAGCCAATCGAGTAGTAGTGAGTCAGCATTTGGATACAACTAAAGCAAAAAGACAGAGATGAATTGCAGACGTTTGCGGAGACAGTAGAGTGAAGCTATGTATATTCCCTCATTCTGCTTAATTCTGTCTGGCCTCTTTGTGTACTGTGGTTGTTATTTCTAACGATTGCTACTTGTGGGCCACAGTTTGTTGTAGTGTGCTGCTCTGTGTTGCCTGTATTCGTCTCGGCTGTATATTTGCCATCTTTGTATTAGTGCCTTCGTGTTCAATAAAAGTCGTTGTTCGTTACTAAAGGACTATTTATTTCATCGATCGAAAAATCCGAAAAGAACCCTGGAAGTATCCGTAATAATACTTTTGGCGCCCAGTGGTGTACGTAAAATTCCAAAATCTCCAAATAGGGGTCGTGGCAGCTACTGGGTTAATATATTTATTATAAAAAGAAACAATATATTAACATTAAAATAGTATAACACTTAATTCATTTTGACCTCTCTATACAGAGGGCATGCAGGTTTCGATACATATGCATATACATTGATTACCAAAATTACTACAGACCACTGTTACCAGAAGGCAATCAAGAAAAGGAACCTAAATCCAGAAACAGCGAAAGGTGCTATCAAGAGGATTACTTTTCAGGCTTCACTATAAATACTCGTTGCTGCAGTCTGACGGAGTTCCAAAAGAAGATTCCAAATTAGACCAGAAGAACAGTTGGTGACATAACAGCTTAGAATCACCTGTTCTAGAACAACTGCAAGTTTCATATTGTGATATTCATTAAAGCTGAATTAATTTAGTAGCCTTATACTTATTCCGTTTATTGTACACATAAGCATCCTAAATGAGTTTAGTCCAATCACATTATGAAGCTATTAAAATTGCAACCAGTTCATTTTGTTCTAACTTTCGCGGTACTGTAATTCTACCTTTTTGATTCGTCATGTAAATAACAAAGATAGTAAATAGAATCTTTCTTCATTTGCTTTCAGCAGTGGAAGATAATTTCGTAATTAATTATTTGATGGAAAAATGAAAACGGGTTGAATTGCATTGCAACTTTAAAATTTAATGTTGAAAGTTATGCAGAAAAACATTTTTACAAAATTGACAAAACTCAGAAAAAAAATTGCTTGCCAATTAAATTGTTATAGTTAAAAACACCATTTTTTAAATTTTAAAATGATGTAAATATTAGTTCTGTGTAATAAAATGTTGGAGAATTGCCAAAATCTACCTTAATACTTTTTAATTAATTAAAATTTCAAAAAATCACTCCGAGTTGCATATTCCCACTTACTAAAGTATAGATTTGTGCTGAATTTGGTGGCTCTAAATCAAATGAATTATTTTGTGGGGCACTAACACACATACATTCTTCTTCATTATTAGTAAAAATTCGGCAGTTTATTTTCTAAGAATCTTACGCATTTCGAGAAGAAATTCTCTCAATCGTATTTAAAAATAAACTCAGATAATCAATAGTGGATCTTGTTTTAAGACATTGCTTCTTTTTCCATACACATCACAGATTTCACGAATAGCTTTTACTATTAAATACAAAAGGCGAATGCTCAATTTTATCCACTTGGCATAAGAAATTGCTATGAATTTGCAATACTACTTACTTCGCAGTTAACTTCCTTTTAAGGAAGAGAGTTTCATAAATAGCTCCTAAGAATGCTGACTGGATAAGAGGTCAATGACTTGGCGACCAATTTCCGACAATGACGAAAGTTCCAGAAATTTCTGGAATTTTGGCAATATTTCGATTAGGAGCGAAGATACAATTTGGCTGTAGAAGTTTTTTTTTGTTTTGTCATAGAAGCAATAAAGACAGAGTTGATCAGGTGAATTGAGCTCAAGCGAGTAGTTAAGCTCTCCAGCGAGTTCTTTCAAACACTTTGTACTATTGAATTTCTTTAATAGCGATTTCCTGCTTGTGTGCTGCTGTGATCTTGAATGCTGTTTTGTGTACTCTTCTGCTGTGTTTTCCCTACTATGTGATCTTAAAAAAATTTAGTATCTTTATCTGTTATTATTGGATTCTTCACCGCACACTTACTAGTAGAAATTTTCTGTAACAATATTCTACGATATCATCACAATATTGTTAAATATTCTGAACGTCGTCCAATATCATAAAGTTATTGTAGCAAAATTGTAGATAATCTTATGCTATGCGAATTCCATTTTAACCCTTAATAACGGAATTAGAATGCGAAATGAGCATCGAATTACAATGCATATGGTCTCAATTCTCAATCTAAAACTAAGCCATTAATAGAAGTCATAATTCGATTAAAAATTAACAAGTCATCCACATATATCTGAATAGACATATCAACTATTAGTCCATATATCCATGGACCTATAGTGATGAAGTAGCAAATGTTCGGACAGAAAGTGGCAGCTAATTAGAATATTGAAAAGAAATTGAGGGTATAAATGTCCGAAAAAAGACAAATACTGATTTTTATTTTTTTAAATTTCTTTCTTAGTAAAGGCCAACTGTTCAAAATGCAATTACCGCCCAAATTTGATCTGACTTGTAAAGCAATTTAAAAGATTTTCTCGTGACGTATATGTGGATTTGAATGCGACAATTCAAACCGGTGAAGAATTAGATGTCCAATGGGCATCCTGTATCTGTAAATTAAAATATTTTGTATGACACGAAATAAGAACGCTACGGTAGCCACATAGGCGTCTTCATTTTGTGACCAAAGAAGAAGATGGTCAATATCATCAATTTTCTGTAGCGTATGCAAGCCTTTGTGTACGTTAAATCCATCTATGGTCAAATGTCCTCTTGTTAGTATGAATCCACCATATTCCGAAATTGGGAGCTTTGACTCGAAACAATTCTAATGTAATTTCTAAACGGAATGTAAATTCAACTAAGCTAATTGGAAAAGTTTGAATCTTTATTTCCGTAAACGTAGGATCTACGGTTTAGTTTAATTAACATCAGTTGTACAGTCTATACAAGGAACTATTTTAATGTTGAGATTTTATAATTTTCAATCGTCTGGCAATAAAAGTGATGTTTCTATTTGAAATAAAGTTTTAGAAAATAATTCACTTTTCTGACTGGAAAAAGACTTGAGAGTTATCTTAGTACGTCACACTGCTAAACCAGAACTTTTACAAAACACCTTTTTCGAAGGTCATCATTCATCTGGAACTTTTAAAAAGCAACCCTTCAAGCGTGTTAAGGATTACACATAGTACCTTGAATCATCGCCAATTGTAGCTATATATTACAATGATATTGGCACCGGAAATTCCCGACAATACAAGTGTAACGGTGTTTGCTTCCAATATATTTAATGTAATGTTTATTTATAAGGAGAAATAATTTTTTTCTATTACATTCGAATTAAGGTAATGTTTTCAAAAGTTTCACTATTGCTTAATAATTTAACTGTTAAAACTTCTGGTTGCAAATTCAGAAGAGACTGGTTTAAACTGGTTGCAAATTTAATTCCGAGAGACAGCAATCTCATGTTGAGAAATAAGAGTTTTTGAAGATTAATCTTCGTCGTTCACAAACTTCCGTATTAAATGGTCTCGTATTTACCAATTTTTGTTGGATATATGTTTCAACCAAAACTGATAATGAAGATAAGGTAAGAAAATAAATAATGAATATAGATACGATTTAATCAGATTCAAAGGGGACAATTTCAATCAAGGGAACACGAAATTTAAATTCAAAATACAGCCTTTTTATGTGTTGTTTATGTGAAAGCACACTTTTGGAAATTAGATGATAAAAAGAGGCTATTTGGATTTGAGAATTTTAACTATTATCAACTAAAAATCTCATTTAAATCAAAGTTTTTTTTTCTTCTTACAATTGTACTTAAAAGGTTTCCTAAATTATAACCACAAAAAAATCGTTGTCAAAGTAAAACGCAATTTCAAGCTGTTTTTTTTATAACATATGCAATAGATTATTATTATGTATATTTCACATAGCTCAGTCTAGTACTTACAGATATTGATTTTTTTTTCTTTATATATGATTTAAAAAACCTTTTTGATTAAAATGATGATGAAAATATATATCCGATTAATACCCAGTTTGCAGTATGATGTATCACTAGGAATTTGGCTTTAAGTTGATGAGAACCTGTAGACAATTTATCAAAGTAAATGTTTTTGCATCTTATTCAAACTTATTATTTCTGTCTTGAGCCGCACAATCACGCGGTAGCGAGATACCTCTTTCGGGATCGGGAAATGATGGACTTAAGACCTTGTTTCGTCAAAGATTTATTTTGTATGTTGACCTCCTCTTTCAACAATCTGCCACTATCAAACGTTCTTTGTTAGTGACGCATTGGAATATAGCGAATAAGCTCAGGTATTGTCCTTGTCATCTGAACAGTGTTAAAAATTACGGCATTCAATCCAAAAATTATTCTGATGCAACTTCATAACAGGACGTTATGTAACTGATATTATTTGTATGTACGTATCAATATTATAAACTATTAGATAAGAAACAAATTTTATGGACTAATAGATAAATGTATTCGGCGAAACGAACGAGATATATCTCTTCAAGGAATGACCGACAAGTCTCTGAGAGCCAGAATTTGACCTAATTAACTTAGACGTATAAGACATATTAATAGAGATCTATAGTTTTTTTACGTATATTATTGTCCAAAGCATTGTGATTTCTTATTTCCTAAATCACTTCTAATTTGTCCAAGCCGATGAATGGGTTAATTATTCCTTGCAAATATTGGGGTTAGAATAAATAATTGGAATATTTATTATTTGTTGAATTGCACGAACACTCTAATATATACATACAAGATAGCTGGTATATCATACATGAATGAAGCACTCATCAGTATTTCTGTATTTATTCTTTTAGGGAGTGACCTATCCTGCTTGCCACGGCATCTGGAAGTATTGGGCCCCTCCCATGGAAAGAAGTCGGCTCGCAACCATAGCATTTTGCGGTAAGTCGTCATATTTTATTCTCTTTTTGGTCCGACTTAAGAATAATATCTGCACGCCAAAGTTTAATTTTTTAAGTGATTTCTCATAAAAGGTGGCTATTTTGATACTGTTTTTGCGATTCTAAAAACTGTTTGCTACTATTTCTTGGAAAGTTGGTACTATTATATCACTAATGTAAACACATTCGCTGCCGTTCCGACTGGTATTTGGACCATCTATCTAATTTGGGGACATCTTCTTTGCTATTTCTTAATTGGAGTAGAGGTCCTTTAATTATATAGATGGTTAGGTACAATCAGATATTAGGTTTGATCTATTGACAAATCACCAAACAGTGAACATGTTAAATGTTGCCACTTTTTTCCGATCAATAGTGTTCTTTAATAATAAGTATTTAGATCATTGATCTTGTAAGGTATGGTCTGTTGCTTGATCATTTCTAGTAGCATCTACTATTTTTTTTTTATTGCGTTAAAAAAACTTGAAGAAATTCCATTAGGGCACATATTATTTTATGTTATGTTATAGAGAGATAAAAATCTTTTAGGGTTTAAGTGTCTGAATATTTTATGAAAGTATAATTTTTCTTTTGCCTTAAGTAAATATGAAATACCTCTGCATCTTAATCAAATAATGCATTTATTACGGAAATATTCTGTATTTCAGTTTTTTTAAAAATAGCAGACGAAGATAATCATGTTCTTTTGAATATTAATTCTCGCGTAGCTTGCCGATAATGATTTTTTGTCTATAATTCAAGCTACTATAGTTCATATTTACTATTTAATTGTATAATCCCTTCTCTACCACAGTTAAGAAGAGGTAATCTATTCAAATAGATGATCCAAATCACAAGTGTAAATCATGACATAAAACATGTTAAAAAACTAAATATCAATAATTATAAATAACTACTAATAATAGTTGAAAGATGCAAATTCATTTAGAGGTAAAAATCCATTGATTTCCATTATAGAGGAACTGAGAATTCTCCAAACAAGGGCAATTATTTATTTTCCCTGTTGTACTTTTAATTGTCTTTATTATTTATGCTATTAATTCTTAAAATTTCCTTTAATTTTTATTTTTATTTATTTATTTGATAATAATTAAATAAATTAAGTGGTTGTGATAGTGATAACATTGGCCTCAAGGATGAGTGACTGCAGATTCATTCAATAATTGTTTCATTGTGTATGTAAGTTTGGTACAATTTAATTAGATGGCACTTTCTGTATGGTAAATGAACTGTCGTTGATAATATTAAAATTACATTGAATACGTCTTTTGTACAGCCGATCACCCCGCCACCGCTTAATGAAGCAATATCAACAGTTCCATACAATACTTAAGGCATTTTTGGATTATGCGTCAATTTTGCATCGAATTAATAGCCTCTTTCAATGATTTAATTTCAACTTATAAGTTTGGAAAACTATAATTCGAAACTCGTATAATACAGGGACCACAATCAAAAGGTTAAAGGGTGGATCCGATACAGCTTACGACCCCGTCATTTGATTATGTTTCAAAGTAGTCTGACATCCGACACAAAATAAACCTTGCATATCTTCAAAGAGGGGCAAATGTAGAAAATAAAATCAATTCAATATGGTTGTGATGTCTGTGGAAAATGAGTTATATTATACACATATTTAATAAAAAGCAAAATTTTATTAGTGTATTATTTTTTACATCTATAGTTTTTAATTTGCAATTCATCATTAAAAATATTACGGATCTTAGAATCAATTATTTCTAAAATATATTAGCAGATGGCGACACTTGTATGGAGTCGAAATTTAAATTAATAAACAGATTGTCTGATATCGAAGTAATTCTGTGTCAACTTTGGCGTCAATAAGTAAGGAAAAAGGAGTTCAAAGTGCATGTTTGATTTTCTTCATCATTTTGTAAAACACAAAATGCTCGTGCACAGGACTCTGAAAATAAGAACCGGAGCACTTCTGGCTTTCATGTCCTTGTTCAAAGTCCACAACTTTTTTATGTTGAATTAAATTCGCAATAAATTCACCTCCTCCCTTTATTAGAGATGGTGCAAGAAAATTGCAAGGAGACCACAATCGCTATTTTTATTGGTGAAAAATAATCACCATCTCTGAACAATACTTTGATTTTTTTAATACTTTTTTTAGGAAGGCAGTTTGAAAAAGATGTGAGTGCGAACATAAATAAATCCTACGGATATACGAAAATATTTAATAAAAATAACAATTTATTTATTTTTATAATTCACAATTTTCATAGCATTCAATTAGTATGAGAAAAACATATAAACTGAAATAAAAATATTCTTAATAAATAATGCTGAATTTCAAACGATTTTTTATAGGCGATGAAATTTTGAATGAAATATTGCCAATTATGGAATAGATATTCCTTTTCGTTATTTAAATAGAGAAAAAGTTGCAGTGTGACAATAGATAAATGATGCAATTCCTTACATCCAAACATTACTTGTTCCGTTCTTTTTCAGGATCTTACGCCGGAGCAGTCGTGGGAATGCCACTATCCGGGATGCTAACGGATTACATTAGTTGGCAAGCCTGTTTCTATATATACGGTGAGTTTCATTCCAAATTTATTATTTATTTTAAATAAATTATATATTTTTAACCGAATCTAAAAATTTAGGACAGCAATAGTTATCTTGAAATTGTCAGGATATGAAGGATTCGTTTTGATACCAGAATAAAATTTTTATTATTTTTTCTTTCTCGGATATAAAGTAGAGAGGAAATATTGTAATCGTCCACAAAGTTCAAACTTCTCGAATTTTTGAGGAATCTCCATGTTCTAGACCTAAACCAAAGAACACGTTTTTCGCATTATGTCTGTCTGTCTGTCTGTGAATACGATACACTCAAAAATGCTTTGATTTAGACGGATGACATTTAGTATAATGATTTTAGACCAGATCTATAGATTTTTTAAATCAAATTTTGAATGAAATCCATTCAGAGAAACTCTGTCTGTATGAGAATGAACTCAATAACTGCAAAATTCAAAGAACTAGTTAGCTTAAATTTGGTCATCTAAAATATAGATACTTGTCAAAATCTGAACTAAATCAGTCAAAGTGTCCATTAATTGTTGGTCTGTATTTTTGCATGCATTTTAACACAAGAATTAAAATAACGAAATTATTTTAGCACTTTTAGCACGTTCATTAAATAAATGAAATTTGATATGTATTCTTATGACTAACTGTAGGTATTGTAGCTTTATTTTAGACTAGCCGCCTTTGGCGACCAGCCGGTTCGCCAGTATTACCGCTCGCTACATTTTTCAATTAAATATTTTAAGTAACTGGTCTCTTAATAGATTCTCGAACAAAACATTTTTAATCTTCAAATTTTGATAGTCATACCAAACTTATACTGTTGTTTAGATCGTTTCGTTCAATTTACTATATATGTTACGGCCAAAGCCCGAAATCGGCCAGATCGCGAATTGGCCGGCCAATTCGCGATCTGGCCAACGTTGCTGTAAACTTACCGGCCAATGTCCGATCTTTTCTTGATTTCGGGCTTTGGCCGGCCAATTCACGAAATGGCTGGGGACGATCGGCCAAAGTAGAAAGAAAGGAATCAAGAGCACATTGTTTTACACCCTGTTAAAAATGAAGTATTTAAAAATGAGTACTTCTGTGTACTGTTTTTTTAAGTACAATTGTTTCAGAAACGAGTTCAAATATAAGTGACACCTCTGAGTTAAAAATAAGCTTGTAATATATAAAAATATGATCTCGTGTTATTCTGTTCTCATATTAAAGCCATAATAGAAATTATTCAGTGAACGTATATACTTTAACAACGTGATAGCGTGAAGATTAGATTTGTGCCCTTCAAAATGGAAGAATTATATATTGAGCAAAGGCGTTGCGTATCGTGTATGAATACAAAGGCAAATTTAGTATTCAGTTTTCAATTACCTTTAAGGGTGATCCTTAGTCTTTTTCTGCTCCATGGACCTAATGTTAAAGATCCCAGATCACATTGTCTCCCGAAATGTCGCTTCAAAAAATATGAAATTTTTTGCAAAGGCAAATAACAAAAATAAGGGCTAATTAAAACAAATATGAAGGACAAATAGTTTTGTTATTAATACCATTTAAAGACATTTCTTTGTTGGCACCATCTGTCGAATTTCACCTACAACATGTCCTTATTTATATTTTATACATGAATCTCATTATATTTATTTACCACTAGTCGCCTTTGGCGACCAGCCGGTTCACCTGTATTAATGATCGCTAAAATTTTCAATTAATGCAAATTGCTCTCTTAGTAGCTTTTTCTGCAAAATATTTTTGAGCTTCATATTTTGGTAGTTATGATTCAGTCGTACTTTTATGTAGGCCTTAAACAGTTCTGTTTCATTGTACTACTTTCCCTAATGTTCTGTCAGTATCCATAAAATTTCTACTTTAAACTTAAGTGGAAATGTTAAACTGCAATCAGTATAAAAGCTTTTTATATTAAAGCTAACCATGTCTTTTTTTTAAATATGAAAATTGAAATCAGAGTCGTTCAGCAGTGAAATCTGACCGATTTATGAAGTTTTTAGGCATAAGTTTTAGAACTATCAACATTTTTATACTCACAGGCCAATCACTGTCTAGAAACCCTGCAGAGGATTAGCGTATCGTCATTGAGACAGTCGGTGAACTGGTCTAAAATCGCCAGTTTTTATAGAAGAGTGATATTGAAATTTCATAAATCAGTCAGTTTTAGTGATTGATTTAGTTGGTTGGAGTTCAACAATTTTTATTAAAAAGATTGGTGTCTCAAGAATATTTTGTTAAATATGATTCAAAGGGTAGAGGACCTAAGTAAAAATTTAAAATTCCTGATTCGTCGGAGCATTTATTGACTAAATATAATTATTTAGCTAATTTAGACCATTTTGTTAGCAAATGTATGCCCCAAATGAGCTGATGGTAGCTGATTAGAATGATTATCCTAAGCATATTAAACTATGTTTGCCTTAAATTAAATTGTTTTATTGAATTAATAATATAGGTATTGTCAAAGCCAATAGAAAACTTTTCCTCCTTTTACTTTACAGAAAATATCTTATTTCATTTTTTTTTTTCTTTTTCATTTTATACAGACACCTGCAGAAAATTACAATTTTGTTTATTAAATTTGCAATAATAGTTGATTTTTTTATTTATTTAAACTTCTATCAATGTGATGGCAACACGTTGATAAAAGCTATTTTTTTTAATTTGAAGTGCTCGTGCAGATTAAATTTTAGCATAATTTAATCTAAGCATAATTTATAAATTTTTAAGCTTTAATTAAAAAAAGCTTTAATTTGATGCAAAAATCGATTTTGAGCTGTAATATTTTCTGGTTATAGCGACAAAACGCCGAAATTACGCTTAATTTTTAATTAAAATTCTAATTAAAAATTTTAAAAAATCGCTCCACGGTGCACATTCCCGACCTTCATGGTATATAAATGCCAAATTTGATAACTGTATGTCAAACGGTTTGGACTGTAGAGCGCCAACACACACACACATACACACAGAGCTTTATTTATAAGTATAGATTATCACATCGGGCTTTGGCCAAGGATGCCCGGCCACTTCGCGAAATGGCCAGCCAAAGTAGAAAATACAACATTAATTGCAAGTATTTCGGACTTTGGCCAAATCTCTTGGCCAGTTCGCGAATTGGCCGGCCAATTCGCGAACTGGCCGTATTTCGGGCTTTGGCCGTAACATATATATTTTCCTAATGTGTTGTCATTTCCGATAAAACTTCAACTTTAATTTAAAGTGGAAATGCTGAAATTGCAATTAGTATAAAGATATTTTTTAATGAAACCAAGCTTTTTATTTTATTTATCATTTTTATTGTTATTTATTTATTATTATTATTACTATTGAATATGAGTATTGCAAACAGAATTGCTCGGTATTTAAGTCTTATGTGAACTACAAAATATTTTTCATAATTTATGTAATATCTCAAACAATAATTCAACAAAAATTTCTCAGATTCAGCATAAAATACAGTTTTTAGTTTTGCTTTCAAAAGGATTGAAATGAAATCAATAAAAATATTTTGTTCCGGCCTATAAATATATTTCAAAAATTATGAAGTCTAAATTTAATGCAGTAAGGTATGTTGCTACTGGCGATAGGCGAGAATCGAACTCGCAACCTTTTGGGTTCGTAGCCGAGTAACAAGACCACTAGACAAAAGAAATGTCTCTTGTCTCGTAGCTGTTATCTGGCTTATAAAGCGTCACCACATTACTCCCCCTTCAGTTCGTCGGAGGTGAGACGAACGATTTTTTGTCCTGTTTTTTCTGTTATTAGTGGTGATATATTGGCTGTTGCGCCTTATCCATTTTTTTTTTTTATTGGCTGATTATTTATCAGCTGCATTTTTTATTGGCTGACTATTTATCAGCTTCATTTTTTTATTTATTTATTTCTGGTAGAGGGCGCTACAACAGTTGTATGAAGTTTTTTTTTTTTTTTTTTTTTTGCGTATCTCGTCATCGGGTCACCAATGTTGCTATTGGCGATAGGCGAGGATCGAACTCGCAACCTTTGGGTTCGTAGCCGAGTAACAAGACCACTAGACAAAAGAAATTTTTCATGTCTCGTAGCTGTTATCTGGCTTATAAAGCGTCACCACAGGTATCAGATTCTGAGAAATATTCTGGACACACCATATTTTAAATAAATGAATGAATGTTTCTATTTTCCACCATCAACTAAGACTTATTTATGAAGTTTTGAATGTTAAAAATTTTAAAAAACTCAACATTTTCATAATCTTAGACCAATTAATCTTGAGAAACCTGCGCGCTGATCTGCGTATTTTCTTTGAAACGATCAATGGAAAATCTAAAATTATCCTTTTTTTATTGAATAGTGATATTCAAATTTTCATAAATCAGTCAGTTTAAGTGATTGATTTAGTTGATTGGAAATTAACTCTTTTTATTTAAAATATTAGTGTTTCAAGAACATTTTGTTATTCGTGATTTCCACAGCAGAAGCTTTATGTAAAATCAAAAATTCGTTATTTATTAGAGCATTTATTGAATCAAGTTACATAAAATATAATCATTTTCCATTTAAACCATGTTAGCAGATCTGTGTCTTACTAAAGGTTTACAAATTAGCTGTGTGGCCCTGATTTGAATGGATATCCTGTTCATATTAAACAAAACTTGCCTTAAAATAAAACTGATTTATTGGATTAATAATATAGAGAGTGTAAAAGATCATAAAATAATTTTTCTTGAATTTATTTTTTAAAAAAAATAATAATATTCCATATTTGTTTTATTTCCTACAGACACATGCCGAAAATTATATTTTTGCAGATTTCATTTCCAAAAAGATTTAATTTATTTTTAGTTGGAGTTTTAATCAATGTTATGGCAACACTTTGAAAAAAGCTAATTTTTCCCATGAATGCAAAACGTGCTCGTGCAGCTTAAATTTTATTTTTATTTTGTACGAAAAAAATTGTTGAAAAATATAGTTAAAATATTTATTTAAAAATTCATTAAAAATAGAAATTTAATTTTAAGGTTAAAACATTGGTATCATTTAAAAGATAAATTTTTGATCTTTAACTTCACGTAAAAATCTTTTTTGTGCGGTAATATTTTCGGAAGTTATGGCAGAAACACGCCAAAATTTCGCTTAATTTTTAAATAAATAAAATTCTAATTAAAAATTCGAAAAAATAACCTAAAAATAAGTAGGTTGAATGGTCTGGCCTGTAGAGTGCCAACACACACACACATACACACACACACACACACACACACACACACACACACACATACACACACACATACACACACACACACACACACACACACACATTGAGCTTTATTATAAGTATAGATTTTGATTTCAATAACTCAAAAAAATCGTCTAAATTTCATATTTAATTTTGGTGTGCTTGTGTATTAACTGCACGTCGGCGGTTAATCGCCAAACATCGATTTTTCATAATTATTTGACATTAATGCTATTAATGCATAACTTTATTATCCTACAGAACACATAACTTTCCTGTGTGAAAATAAAAATCTATGCACTCATAGCCTTCATGATCTTCAAAGGAAATGTAATGAAACCATTATTAGAGAATATACGAGAAAGTTTCGAGGAGACCTCTCTTCTTGATTCGAATTGCAATGAACAACAACTTAGCACAAATTCGAATGAGTTCGGTACCCCAAAACACTCATTTGCAATTAAATAATGGATAGCAGTCAAATACTTCGAATAAAATAAACTAAAAATTCGTTTGAAAATCCTAAAAGGATCAATAATAAAAATCCATATTAATTACTAACGTAATTCAGGTATCCCAATATTTGAGTGTGTTCCAAGACTTTCCATTTTCCGATACTGACTAGGAAGTTTCGGATAAACGGTTTCAGTATTGGTTTACTTATCGGATTACTATGGCTTTCAATCAAGTTATTTTCTCCGAAGACCAATGATGTGTAAAGGGCAAAGGTATACTTTGTTCTAAGGTCATATATTTTGTAGGGATATATTTATAATATACAATGCAACTTTTAGTAACAAAAAATAATAATTACCCCCTTTGACTGCCAGTTTTTTATATGTTAAGTTGGCAAACAACTTCGAATATCTTTGAAACATTTGTCACTGTCCGATAGCTAACTTCTAAATCGTTAGAAATATATATCTAGTTCAAATTGGAAAAATGGTTCAAATGATGAGAAAGATTGTGCTTTATATTATTGGATAAATATATTTATCCAAAAACATGAGGCGCCAAATATATTTCTCAAAAATTTACGATATCTAATTTTTTGTATAATCACCCAAACCTATTAATCTTGTTCAGTAAAATATTTTTGAACATTTTAAGCAAAAAAAAAAATCCTCTCGTCAAGCTAGAAGGCAAAGGTTAAAGATTCCTTTACATGTGAGTTACTATCTGACAAAATAAATTGTTGTTATTAGAAAAAGACAAAATTAAGGCTTGAAAATCACTTTTGAGCCTCTAACATCTAAGATATTGCAGTTATCGAAAAATTTTAAATATAAAAGTTGTTCGTAATGAGGCGCTAATTTGGCTGATTGGGTTTGTTTTTCTATCTTCAATATTAAGAAAGTTATAGCGAAATAAAAATTTCTACCCGCCATCATTTCTATGAGTTAGATGGGCCTTTTACGAACGCGTCCGATATTTTTACATTTTTAGTAACATATAGCCAAACTAGTTAAAATCCAAACAAAATTACTCTAGTTATCTGTTCACTATATAACATGGGTAAAGCGTTACACGAATATAAGCGTATTGTTACGAATCTGTGATGCTGCTTCCCAGCAAAGTTGGTTCCATCATCAGAAAGACTGTTTTACAGTCATCTGTATTGGACGGAGTCCGGGTGTCGCGTCGGAGGTTCCAGAGCTTGGAGACAAACTTGGCGACCATTTGGCGACGAATTTGGCGACTTTGGCGCCAAAATAGATTATACCCGAAACATCGAAAAATTTCCCGATCCGTCCATTAGGAACCGAGATACGCCTCGAACGTTCCTGATTGGTTGAGAGGCTTCTAGCCCCGCCTCCTGAGACCTATAAAAGGAGGCAGTCTGCAGCTGCCGGGGTAGTCGGAATCGACGGTGAAGAACGTTTCTTCCAGAGATTAGTAGAGCAGCGACGGTGTCAAGCTAGTGCTGAACTAAGCTGTGCGCTACTGTCTGCAGTAGAGAGTCTTGTTGTATGCTGCACGTCTCGGCTGAAAATAATCGTGTTCTGTGCTGTATATAGTTGTCGTCTTTGTGCTGTTCTGTGTGTCTTCGTGTAAATAAACGTCGTTGTTTTATTTTCTACTGCAGCCTGCTGATTGAGCGTTCTCCACACCATATAACTTCCACTATCCAAACGAACCCGGAAATTTCGTAACAGTATGTATATTATAAACTTTTGAACGAAGCGAGGTTTTGGATTCTAGGAATCATAATCGGTGAAGAACTGAAGAAATTTTTCCGAAGTCTTGCCATGAGAACCATTGTAGTAGTCAGTCTTCCTATAGGAATCTTCGAAAGAATTCCATTCTTGTGCGAGTAAAGCTGATCGATTTATGAAATGTTGAAAATCATTTTTCAATCGAATTTTGTAATTAAATAGGGACATCAAAAAGATATATTAAAAGACAGTTTGCAAATTAAAATGATGCACTGTTGTGTTACTTTTTCAAATTTTTCTTTAAAATAAAATTGTATAAACTCCTTATTAAGTTAAACAACTCTGTCCATTTTAGTCACAAAACGATGTTTTTTTAATAGAAAATTCTAGAGTATCGTTAATTTTTTTTGCTAACATTGGCAAATAAGACTGGCTGAACGTATAGAAAGTTGTGCTTCTGAAAAAAGTTACGAATCCTATTTATTGATTCGAACAACATAAAATATAATTTTTCGAACTCGAACTATATGTATATCTGTGGCGATTTAGAAAATAGTTAGAGCCACAATAAGACCGGATATCCTGTATGTACTCTGTAAAAACGTAATATTATTGAAATATATATTCATAAAAGAAACTTATTTGCCTCCGGAAATCGTGAGATAAGCAGCTGGGGGGTGGGGAGTAGGATAGTCTTAGAATAATGAGTGTACAATCGAAGTTTTCAGAAATTCGTGAATAGTATACAATAATACAATGATGAAATACAGAGTTCCAAGGATGAAAACGAGCCTGAATCTAGTAATTCGTCATCTCAGAAGTTCGCGATAATAACAGAGAAGAAATATGTTACAAACCAAAGGCTATTTCTTTTTGTTCAATATGCCATTACGTTACTAGTTATTATGCATTTATATTACTAGTATGAACCGTCGTTGAACTTCAAATAAACCAGTGGGAGTTATCTCACCAAAACTTTTTCCTATATTCTCCAATAAATTTGTCATGCCATAGAACGCCTTGTTTGACATTGGCGTGCAATCATTACGAAATATTTACTCTTGGTAAGAATTTAGTATTTTTACTAAATCTGCTGCGTCATTCTTGGCGAGTCATTTGGCGATTAAACACTGGAATGCGGTTTCTAGTGTCCGAAATCAAATTTGTGTTTTAGGCACGTTTTCTTCAATTGATGAAACAAAGATTTGGCACAAAATTGCACTTATAGTCACAAAAATCCCATGCCTAATTTGATATATTTAAGTTGATATAATTTCATGATCGCGTTTACCTGTTTCTGAAAGTACAGACAGATAGACAATCAACACGTTATTGATTTTGAATCGAGCTTTGATAGTTGTCAACAATATTGACGTTAAATCTGTGTACTGAATTTTATCTATATAGCTCTCTTCGTTTTGTAATAACAATATTAACTTATATTCGAACCGATACGGGCTTCCTCTGAACAGATTTTGCTCAAAATTTTATAGAAATTTGCAAATTTGGTGTAAAAACCATACACCAATTTTCAACCGTCTAGATCAAAACGTCTTTAAGTTATCTTTGTCACAGCAGATAGGCAAACATTTCCCAAAGATGTGATTCTTTGAACTCAGAAAGGTTTAAAACGTGGAGATTCGAATTTTTTGACGATTAATTACTATACTTTCTCCAAACTATTTATACGAGAAAGTAAAGAAGCAGAAACATTTCACGTGAAGCATGTGCCCGAACAGCATAATGTTGAGCATATGCAATAGCAAAAACGAATATACATTCAAGATCTGTGAGATGCAGTATTTTCACGTGATTAACCCTTTGAAGGGCCATTTTTTTTCTAGTCATATTATGTTAAAATATTTTTAGGTTTTAAATTAGAATAAGAAAAGGGATTCATTTAGCATATTAGATAAATTTAATTTGATTAATTAATTAATTTGGTTAATTAATAATTAAGTAACAAATCAAGACACATCATTTTTTTTTCTGAAATAAAGAACTGAAGCCTCTAAGTTTCTGACTTACTAAAAAAAATTGTCAGAACTTATGCCAACTTACATAATTTCATACAAAGATGGATAAATTTGGTGGGAAGCATACTTCCCACGGCCCTAGAAAAGGGTTAACATGTTAAAATCAAAATAGTGCCAAATGGAAACGAGCTTACACGAAAGTTTTAATAATTATAACGAAGATGATTTCTCATGTATATTTATAATTCAAATTTAATACATTGATCTCATATATATTATCTTTTGGTACTATGCAAATGAAAAACAGGATATCATTCCTGTTAATTTCACTCGCAATTCGCAAATGATTTTTTTTCTTCAAATTTTTGTTAAAAGTTTAATTCAAATTTCAACGTCAAACATCACTTCGTTAGTAAAATTATAAATGCTTCGGCGCTTCTATTAATTTGCATCTAATTATTAATTACCAGTTGAAAGAGAAGCGGTAAAATTTAGAATTGCCTCAAGTTCCTTTTAGCAGAATAAGACGGAACGATAATTTTTAAAAGAATTTTAATTTTCAAAAGGGCTAATTTGATTTAAAACTATGTTAAAACTAACGAATGAAAGCGTAATTAAAATATGTAACGGCGTGCCTACTTGGCCAATTTTTATTTTAAAAATGAATAGCTAAACTTATCGAATTTTATATTTTATTTGAAGATAATAAAAGTGAAATTTCATTAGATGTTGCAATGTTCTAATAATAATTAATTAAATTTAACTTCAATGAGAAATATATTTCATTAAATATGGTTGAAAGGATTACATCGTTCATATGTTGAAAATTTTTTCCGTTCATACAGAATTACGTAGTGACTACTACAGTATTTCTATGCATTTAAATTAATGAAGAGAAATAACTGTCCTTCGTATTGATCTTAAATGTGTGAAGAATTTAATAATTTGAATTTGATTCTATCGCATAAAGCAAAATGAATACAAAATGAAAAGGCAGTTGGTTAAAGCGTTAAAAATTTGTTAAAAAGCAAATAATGATATGAAAATGTGCTAAAAATATTGTTAGGAAAGTGTTTTATTGTACTGTTATGGTAGCTGCGTGCATACTTTGATGATAATAGCAATGTAGATTTTTTTTTAAAGTCACCGTCAAGGATAAAATGTTCATTACTTTTACTTAATGAAATATCAATGATTAATTTAATTATCACAAATATTTCATTAAAACCTTGTATAAAGATCAAGATTTGTGAAGAAAAAAAATTTAGTTATGCGTTATGCACGAGAAAGTAAAATATTATTTTTAGCAGTGTCCGGAATATCAAATGATTTTTAAATAATTTGTATTTAAAATAAAAGATTATTTTATATATAATATCAAATATTATAATATGTATCGTCTGTAAATTTATTTTTAATTAATATATATTTATTTTAATTAATATCTATTATTTTTTTATTATGTCATAATCTCTCAAAAAGTTGGATTGCCCAAAAGATTTTCAAAAACAAAAGTGGCAACACAAATGTCTGTTTATCACATGGAATATGAAAGAAGCTATTTTCAACTATGAATTTTTATTTCCTTCGGTCGCTGAAAGTAAATAATCAAGTTTTTAAATCCGGTTAATACACAGGTACTAGAAAACCAAATATGTATCTCAAACTCTTTTTTTTTTTTCTTCTTCTTTTTTTTTCCGACTACGACTTTTTTTTCTCTTTAGATTAAGACGGTTTCTTAAATCTCGGACAAATTCCTAAATGGCCCGTTCAGTCCAAACGGGGTGGAAATAGTAAGGGTTGAAATTTTCATTTTGCTGTAACTTTCTTAATACTGAAGATAGAAAAATATATCCAATTAGCCAAATTAGCGCCTCATTGAGATGAACAACTTTTGTCCTTAAGGTTTTTCGATAACTGCAATATCTTAGAAGTTAGGGGCTGAAAAGCGATTTTCAAGCTCTCATTTTGATTGTTTCTAACATCAACAATTTACGCTGCCATATAGTAACTCAAATGTAAAGGAATCTACCTTTGTGTACCAACTTGTCGAAAGGAATTTCTTTAATAGTTTTGGCATACTTCGAAAATGATTTACCAATTTGAGGGATATGTCACGGAGTGCGTAAACACGAAATTCTTAACCCCAGAGATATCAAATGATTAGGATATTTACATGGCAAGGAAATTACTTAGTAAGTGGTTGTGTTTAACCCTTTATTTACCGAATTATTTTACCATCAATTTTTTCAAATTTATTTTTGAATCCTTATTTCTGTTTTTATACAGAATAAACCCAGAAAAAAGAAGAAAAAAAAACTTTTTTAATTTAAATAATTTAGCATCTTAATTAAAATAATTTTTATTTTGCATCTACTACTTTCTATTGGATATACGTTCGTCGTGTTCTTTCAAATACTATTAGAAAAAAATAATCATATTGTGAAGATATCAGCCGGATTTAATCGGTACTTAAAAGTACCGACCGTAAATAAAAGGTTAAAACTTTTAAAAAAAACTAATTAATATCATGGATAATAATCCTTAGAAGCTTTGAAAGAAAAAAATAAAGGTTAGAAAACAAGAAATTAAAAAAAAAGATATTTCTATTCAGATTTATGTGTTCTTAACTTTCTAACTTTTTTCTGGTAATTCTCTTCAACCTTGCCGTAATAAACCAGTAACAAAGAGCGTATTTGAATCGATAGTTTTGAATGTGCTCCACCATCCCGATCCCTCAGAAGTGCATCGCGAGCAATTTGCAGCAGCGGCGAGTCTTAAATCTTGCTCGTAATTGCCACAGCAAAATACGACTCCCATTGGAATAGGATTATCTCTGATATACCGGGGAGACACAGAGCAAGATTACTGGCCAATGATGGCTCGGCACTCACATTAAATGTTAAAAAGAAAAAGGTGAAGTGCGCCATAAAGGCTGCTTGTTCTGTCGGAGAAGCGTTTTATCGGGCCTTCGGATTATTTTGAACAAATGAGTATTAAAACAAATGAATGATTTTATTTGCAAATCTTGTCGTTAAACCAGATGAATAACATTTTTTATTGACCCTCTTACAATAAGGTATTTATTAGGTTGCCCAAATAAAAAGTGGACACTTGCGAGAATGATGCAGCTTTAGCAAAATGAATGTAGCTATAGCAGCGCCACCGAACAGGGATATAAAGGGCTGTAGGAGGTGTGCACTGCATACGGAGGAGATGGTCACGGCAACGGATTGACTGTTAAGAACTTTGAAGTTTGCCATTGCCGGGGCTAGACGCCCCATCAAACCAACTCGACTGCACTGCATACGGCGTTCAACAATGAAAACTGTTCGTGGTACAGGAAACTGGTGGAAAGTAAGTCGTGCTATGCATAGATGCATCCAGATAGGAACAACGTGCGGTAATACGGTTTCTGATTCGTCGATTGCCGTGGACCACTCTTGATTGATTTCCTGCCCCAAAGGAACACTATCAACTCAATACAATACTGCAGTATGACGAAACTACGGAAAGCAATCAAATAGCAAATGGCCAGACCTTCTCACACAAGTGATCCTTCTCCATGACAATGCCCGCCCACTCATCTCCCGTGAAACCCAGACGACTTTTTAAAAAATACCTTTGGAAAGTGTTGGAACACCGCCTTACAATCCGAATTTATCATCCTGGGACTTCCACATCTTTGGACCATTTAAGAGCATTATAGGGAATGCGTATCCATTCGGACGGCGAAGTGAAAGAAGCTGTGTAGGACTTCCTCAAGTATCAATCACCATCTTTATACAGCAAAGGCATAGGCCTGCTAACTAAACGATGGAACCTTTGTCACCATGCCCATGGCAATTTCTTTTGATTTCCGATAAAAGTATTCTTTTCATTCCACTTATCCACTTTTAATTTGGGCAACTCTTATACATTTGATTTCGTGAACATATATTCGGAAAAATGACAGACAAATCTGGTTTTAATCTGCATAAAACTATTACTAATATCATGCATATTAATCACTTGCGGTGGCAAGAAACTCACAGGTGCGCGTTCCAAAACAGTTTCACTGTAACTCGCAGTGAGACCCCACAAAGTAGACCTGACAGAAAGATTTGTATCTTTTAAATCAAGGAGGGCAGATTTTTTCCAGGGTACGGGCTACTTCTAATTTTTTCCACCCAATGGCGTATTTGTGGTGAGCTAAGAGAAAAAAAAAAGGTCTACAATATTTATTATAACTTAATAATAAATACGGAATATGCCCTTACTTACATAACTACAAACAGTATAATAATAGCAAGGTACAAACTTAATAATAATAGCCGTCGGTGTTCCATAAATATTTCTTTTAGTATGCGCATCTTAGGTGTTACTAAAGGCGGTCACCACAAAATGGTGGTCCCCGATCGATCGCGATCGATTTAATGCCAACCCCTGTTTTAAATGAATTAATTTTTGATCTAAAGCAGGGTTCACGCGAGGCCAACTATTGCGCACAATACAAGGTCACGCCTATTTCATGAAAATCACGTGACCCCAAAGGGACAATGGCACATGGTTGTCTCATGTTTAACAATCATTTGTTCGGGACTCGATCCCACCGAAGAATCGTCGTATAGGCGTGTCTGATGCACGTTAAATCCTTCGGGGCCAAAGATCTCTCACTGGTGTGGTGTGGTGTGGTAGTTTGGTGGGGGGTGTCAGCTCAGGTGCCGTCCTCCTCATCTGACCATGGTTCAAAATTACGAGTTCTGTTCCAAAATAGCCATAGTGTTGCTTTAAAAAATGGAACGCTAAACCAAATTAACTGGCAAATAATTTTTTCATATTAATATTTTCTAGCATTTTTTCAAACTGATTGAGAACAAAACTACACTTGTTGTCACAAAATTCCGTAACAAATTTGATCTATCGAAGTCATTGCGCTTTTGAGTTACATAGAATATATATTTATATATTCTATATAACTCAAAATTTATTTCTCTCTATTTATTTCTTCCAGACAAGTGTTTACTTGTTTCTAAAAGCACAGACCGTCAGATGATCAATCCCATGTTGGATTTTGCTCAAAATATGATAAGTGTCTTTACTGTAGACGTTAAATATGTGTACCGAATTTTATCTATCTAGCTCTCTTCGTTTTGTAATTATAGTGTTAACTTGTATTCGAACAGACGAACTTCCTCAGAACAAATTTTACAGAAATCTGGAAATTTGGTGTAAAGACCGTATACCGAATTTCAACCGTCTAGTTCAAAGTGTTTTTGAGTTATCTTAATCACAAACATACAGACAGAGGGACATTATCCAAAAATGAGTTTTTCGAACTCAGGCAGGTATAAAACTTAAGATAGTTCAAAATCTCGAGTTCGAATTTTTTTCGACGATTACTATACTATCTATACTACGAATACGTGAAAGTAAAAAGGAGGAACCTCGATTGTTGGATCGAAAAATTTCGATTTCTAGAGTGAAAATTTAAAATTAAAATTAAGATTAAAGATTTTTTTATACGTAGGATGGCAAATTTATACGAAGCATATAACTGTAGGACCTAAGACTTGTCTTTGGTGGTATTGTATGTTAGTTTACATTATAAGGTTATTCAGAGATATATTTAATCATTCAATTAAAAAAATTAGAAGTCTATTGCTAGTTATCTATGAACAGTTTCAGTATTAAAAATAAATACAGCTTACTAATTAAAATCAGTATATATGTATTACATACTGATTTCTGGAAGTTAAATTGTAAGCATTCGGATATTCGACGCTTTATGCCATTGAAATGATAATGAATTCGGATAAGCAACGTCTGCTGCAAATAATATCTACAATATGTGGATAATCATTACTTCAAAACATGTGAACAATGAACAAAAAGGATGGGTGAATTTTTAGATAATTTAATTTTATAGATAATTGCATAAAATAAGTTCGACAGCGAGAAAAGCGAAAGCAATCACACAGAACACTGAATTCAGTCTCTTTCAATTATTCACTTGGATGGTTAGCATTTAAAAAAAAGGCAGAGATCCTCAATACTATAGACGCTTAAACAAACCAGATCTACTTTCTCTTAATCATTTTATTAGCGCCAGTACCGTTCTCGCCAGCTTCGTGTTTACCTGCATCAGAAGAGACGCATCTTTTGAATCGATTGATTTGAATGCCCATTTCGGTTCTAATCCCAGCGAAATGTATTGCGAGTGCTTTACAGCAGTAGAGAAACAATAAATCTCTTTTGTAATTACCGGCGCAAAATACGACTCCCCTCGGAATAAGATGATATCTAACATTCTAGATTGAAAGAGGGAGAGATGACCGGGCAATAATGGTTCGATACGCACATTATCCGAGGAAATATGTTCTATAAAGACTGTTTATTCTATTTGAGTGTCGTGTTAATATACTTTGGAATTATTTTGCACAAAGGAAGTTAAATAAAATAGTAGTTTTTACTTGCTGTAGTTGGTGAATAAAAGTTAAAGCCTTATTATAAAAGAACAACAAAAATTTATCTTGCTGATCTTAGTGTACATGTAGATATAAACCTTGCATAATATTATTATATTATACAATATTTCTAAAACCGAAGTGTTCTGGATACCGAATGGAAGAGGTATTGTAGCGGGAGAGTCTGTGGTGAAAACTTATAAGCCAGTTAACAGCTACGCTACCCAAACAATTGCTTTTGTATCGTGGTCATGTTACTGCCGTGCGAACCACAAGGTCCTAGGTTCTATCCTCGCGCATCTCAATTTGCCACATTGGTGACCTCGGACGATGAACTTTCAACCTTAGTACAGCTGTTGTGGCCCATCTATCCACAGCAAACCAAAGTCGTCAGATTCACTTGACGCAACAACAGCAACCACTCACCCACACACGCTCGCCATAACGCTTGGTGCTACTCAAATGGGTACAGGCGCATTAGAATCAATAGCTAATACATCACCACTAAACAGCCATATCGTTCGTCTCATCTCCGACTCAATGGAGGGAGAATCTGTGGTGAAAGCTTATAAGCCAGTTAACAACTACGCTGCACGAGCAATTGCTTTTGTATCATGGGCATGTTACTGGACTGCGAACCACAAGGTTCCAGGTTCCATCCTCGCTCATCACAATCCTGTCACAGTATGTTACAGTGAAAACCCGAAATCAGTCAAAACACGAATTAACTAGGTAAAACGTGTTTTAACTAACAACGTTAGGAAATACCCGAATTAACTAGGGAAAGCGCGTTCTAACTGAGAGCGCCAGGGAGAACCCAATTTATTCGTGTTTTGACAGATTTGTTAAACAATATTATTTGTTTCTATTCAAAATTGTATTAAATTATACTCAATAAAACAGTGTTTGAGGAAAGAACCTATCATTGAAGGAAAAAAAAAATACTTTATTTGGATATAACACATCACCATTATTACATATTACTCGTACTTATTTCGACAAGGCAGACTATTGTGGCACTTATAATCGTAAAGGGAACTATTTTCCACACAGAAACATCCCTTTGAAGAACAATCTTTCTTAGAAGAATAGCAGACCAATCCTTGTCCAGTTCTTACAATTTCTTTTCTTGCTGCTGTTTTCAGCGAAATTTCCTGATTCCATACTGGTTCTAGAAAATTTGCGGTGATACATCAAATTCAGATATGAAAATCCGTTAATATGATAAACTTTTGTACCAAACTTGTAGCTGTAGTCTACAGTATAAATACTTATAGAATTTAAAGTAAGTATAAATAACAATCACACGAAAACACGAATAAAACGGGTTAAACCTAGCGCTATCATGACGCGTTTTAATTAGTTAATTCGCCTTTTGACTGATTTCGGGTTTTCACTTTAACAAGTACACCTAAACATCAAGAAGAGTCACCAGCGGGCGTGATTTTCCCAAAACTTTCCCGCCTACTATCCAATACACTTGTCATGCCAGAGAAGCCTTGCATTGCATTGGCTGACAACAGTTACGAAATATTAGTTTTAGTGTGAATTTAGCATTTTTACTGAGTCTGTCATGTTATCCTTGGAGAGTATTCGGCGATTAATCACTGACATACGGTTAATAATATAAGAAAACCACGTTTTCCACAACCGATTGAAATAAAAGTTTGACAGCTACACTTATAGTCACAAAATCCCATACTAAATTTGACATATTAAAGTCACTGAGTTTTTGAGTCAAAGCGTTTACAGACCAACGTGCAATCTACCCATAGGCTGGATTTCGCTTAAAATTTGACAGGTGTCCACACTATACATGTTAAATCTGTGTACCGAATTTCATTTATCTAGCTCCTTTGATTTTGTAATTATCGTGTTAACTTGTATTCGAACAGCCGGATTTCCTCGGAACAGATTTTACACAAAATTTGACGGAAATCTGCAAATTTGGTGTAAAGACCGTATGCCAAGTTTCAACTGTCTAACTCAAATCGTTTCTGAGTTATCTTTATCATAGACAGACATTTTCTAAAAACGAGTTTTTAGAACTCAGGAACTTGAAGAAACATTAATACCTCGAGTTCGATTTTATTTTTATTTTTTTCAACGATTTCTATACTTTCTCTATACTACGTATATAGGGATTGCAATATCGGATCAAAATTTCAATACCAGTATTCGGTATTTTTTAAATCTTAATACCGGTATTAGAAATTTTAGAAAAAGAAAGAAAATACAGGTTTTTTCTTTGTTTTATTTGCCAGTTTCGTTAGAGTGTGTAAATATCACAAAAAATAATTTGTAACTTATAAATTATAACAGTATATAATCACAAAAAAGTAAAGAAACATCTTATTTATTTAAATCACAAAAAAAGTGTAAATATCACTATTCAGTCTGTGGTACTTTTACAAAGTTTTGAAAAGTGATCTTAAAAAACATAATGCATCAATTGTACTGTCATTAAGCCTGAAAACTAATTTTGAGTAAAAATTACCAGCTGTCGAAAATGCTCTTTCGGCATCTACGCTACTTGGTGGTACTGTTTGCAATGCGCGATATACTTTTTCCAAGTATTTACCTCTAAATCCCTCATCTTCAAATAAATTGATTTCTCGTCGGATGGTTTTGGATATAGCTGATTTCTGTATTGTATTTTGGTTCGTTGAAATTTTTTTATTTATCGCTAATTCTAATTTTTGTTTAAGAGACAATTCCTTTTCACTATCGACAGTAATGACATCATATCTTCGATAATTAAACCGAATTCTTCTGAATGTGGATAGGGCTGTGGGTAAAAAATTTTAAGAAAATTTACTCTAAACTTAATCAGATTTGAATAAGCTATTTTCTTTACTTCTTTTTCATTTTCATTTTTAAAACCATTATAATTATATAAATACCGTAAGAAATTTTCTTTTTCGGTATGCCTTTCTTCTGTGCTATTTTTCAATGTAATATATAATTCTTCAGATAGTGATGTGTGCTGTTCTTTCAGTGACTGCAACATGAAATTTATTGTTGCATTAGCTGTTAATAAATTAGAATCTCTCCGACACATTGCCTCAATAGTCAGTTTTATTGGAAGTAGAGCTGATACAGTTCTGGATATTAAGTCGAATTCACTACCTGAAAAATTAATTTTGAGGTTTAAGTCGATTATTGTTTTTTGCATTGGATTTCTCAGTTTCAAAAATCGTTCCATCATTAGGAGTAAACTATTCCGACGTGTTTTAGAATGTAATATTAACATATATTCTGCTTTATTTTCAGTTAGTATATATTTTAGTAACATATCCTTTTTTATTGGGGAACGTTTAAATATCTTAACAATTTTTCAAACTTTATAAATTATAGAAAGCAATTGTTGATAGGTTAATATTTCATCCCCATTAGCAATATCTTCTTCAACAATTACATTGTCATTATCTTCATTGTCAATATCACTCTCACTCTTAGTCTCTTCAAATTTGGAATCCGAAGTTTCTATATCCAGAGTATTTGGATTCTTCTGTTCTTTATTTTTTTTTTTTGGTATAATACATCTATTAGTCCTAATTGAATTCCATGTGCATAGCACAACTGCTGATTTGCACCAATCAACTTTCCAACTTTTTTCATAATTGTTTCTCCATCAATCGTTATGGATACAATATTTTCTTTCAGAGATAATCCATGTTTCGCTAATTTAGATTTAAGCCACTAATTAGCTAATTAATTTCGCCCGTTAGGGAGACATAAAAACAAAAACATATACTATTTTGCTATGTTCGCGATTCCTGAACATAGTAGAGACAATTAAAAAAAATTCTAGTAAATACCGAAAAACCGGTATTTAAACTTGTGAATACCGGTATTACAAAATTGTACAAATGGCTCAAAATACCGGTATTCGGTATCCCGGTATTGCAATCTCTATACGTATACGAGAGATGTCTAGAGTAAATGGAGAGAGAGGTATTGATTAAGAAAAAAATAATTATGGAAATGACAGACAGAATATGATTTTACAATTCAACATTGAAAAGATGTGTATACTTAACTCTTAAATGTCAATTTTTAAAAACTAAATAAGTCGTTGAAAAATCATTTTGTTTTAAGTGAAGTTGACGGCCTTAGAAACAATTCGTTACCATTCGGTAACACGAAGTTTTAGTTCAATAAAAAAAAAATTTGTGGATAATAATAAATGTAAACTTAAATGCCTTATTTTTCAACTTGTAATTCAACATTGCAAGCTTCAAAATAAAAGTGGCGTAAAAACCATTCTTGAATTGTAATATTTTAGATAGTTATCATTAAAAGAACTCTAAAATTTCGCTTAATTTTTAATTAATTAAAATCTCAAAAAAATATCTTCAAGATGTATATCCCTCCCCTTCAAAGTATATTTGAGTCTGTGGTGAAAGCTTATAAGCCAGTTAACAGCTACGCTACACAGGCAATTGCTTTTGTATTGTGGTCATGTTACTCGGCTGCGAACCACAATCCGCCACAAGTCAAATATGGTAAATGTAAATAAAATGGCCTACCGTGTAGAGCTCCAGCACATTCATATAGTCACCTTTCTTATTAGAACAGATTACAGTGTGGAAGATGTTTGATTTATAGAGTACCAGCTAAAGGAACTATTAGATTCCGGAATGATTGAAATTTAATGTAGGCAAGGTTTTGTCGAAAGGAGAAATATAGTTTGGAAATTTTTTTTAAGTGAACGAATTTACTGAACATTTCAATCGAGATAAACCTAAATAGATCATTGTAATTAAAAAAAAACTTAAAGTTTAAAAATTTTAATTTTATTGAGCTTAGAATCTTTTTACTTGGGGAATTTTCTGATAAATTCAAATTAGCATTCCAAATGATTCATTTATTTTTCCGTCCTCTTTCCCTCATTTATTTTGATTAACCTAACTTTTCATTAAAATAAATTTCAATAAAAAAATAATTTAATAGCTAGTTAACCCTGCCGGCTATGCAGTTTTAAAAATGAGAAAATATTATTTAAAAAAATGAGGAATTCAGAAAATAAAGCTTGTTTTACATCCTGTACCACGCGTTTGAAATAGAAACCTGCCCAAAAAAAGGCCCATTAGTAAAGAAAATTTACGGTCGGTAGTGAAAGAGTTAATGGTTTAATTCATTACATCCTTATGATAAAATTTTAAAAAATAATGCTATATCTATGATTCTTCCGCTGAAGTGATAAGATTTCGATTATTATCGCTATGCATTATTTTAAACAACATATTTTTGGTATTCATCATCAATTATTTGGAAATTAAAAGAAGTGTATTAGTATAACAGCAAGTTAAAAACTATTGCCATTCCGAAAACGTTGAATAAACTGGTTTTTGATTCTTTTGCTGCATTTGAACAACATCAACTTCTTTATGTTGCCATAACGTGTCAGAATATGTTCTGCCAAAAGATTATTTCCTTTAATGAATAATTGTCCGGAAAATTGAATGCAATGATACAAAAAAGAACCATCTCTGCCACATATTATCAAATATAAATTCATTTCGAAATTAAAAATAAATAAATAAAAAATATAACGCTGAGTGTCTTTCTAAACTACTTTTTTTTCCATTATTAGCTGTATGTTGTACTATTTAAGTGAAATTGATCCCATTTTGAATAGCAAACTACATACATTTAAGTATGGTTTAAAAAAACTAAGCTGAATAATTGATGGTTGATTCCCGTTTGTATAACTGTGTACAAGTGACCGTCGTGAAATCTTTAAAGCATTCGCTGCGCATTTCTTTTATCTTTTCATCTTAGTAAATCAGCTGTTTTGAAACTAATTAGTCACGCAATGCGTCGCAGATTTTATTTTAAAGCAAAGTGTTCAAAATTTTTTATTGCGTTTGCCTCTTTTGAACTTATAAATATGATTTTCTAATTAACTTTCAGATGCATAGCATAAATGAATGAAATGGCGATTAAATCTAATAAATTTTTAAAATTTGCGGGTGAAATTTACTTTTTTCGGAATGCACGAGCTTCGACTTGACGAAGAATAAAATTTTTGTTCATATATTGATTCAATCAAAAACTTCTGCTACTGCGCTCAAAAATTCACCAATGCATAATACTTAAAGAAATATTTTTACTTTGTCCGAAATGTTTGAAATGTAGGAATTCATTCTTTTATTGGCTTTTAGATTGGATTAATAATAAGAAATTTGAAATTATCCGATTCTATTTTTTAAGAAAATAATCTTGTTTCGATTCATAATCTAATTCAATCTTTTTGATAATTATCTTATTTTGATGCATGAACTAATCTGATCTTTTTGGTAATTATCTTATTTCGGAACTTCAAATGGTAAAATTTTCATTTTTTTTTCAAAATTACTCTTGTGTTTGCTATGAATCATTTAATGTATTAAATATCTTTTGTTTTTGCAATGTGTTTTTATTACATTATTTGCTAGGTGAGGGTACACAACATTCATGCTTGTTCTATATCAGCTTTTCATATCCATGAACTAATAAAACTTTTTTCGAATGGATGCTTAGTAACAGTTGTAATGAGATAATCAAATTTAATTTTAAAAAGTTTTCCAAAGTACTTTTATTAGTATACTCAACAATAGATTTGCCAAATTTTGTTTTTTTACTTTTTAAGATTGAGATTTATTGCTTTTAAACAAATTAAGTACCGGGAACTTTGTTCGGCAGTTTTTTTTTTTTTTTCTATTTTTCCCTTTTGTAAAATCATGTTTTTTTGGAGAAAATATTTAGATACGAATCACATACTGATTACATATGAATGTTTTTCAATCTTATATGAATTGATCATTTATGTGAAAAAAAAATTACGAATGCACTTAGTTTAAAATGTTATTCGAAATAATCTGCTAAATTACAGTATTCACTTTATCTATCATTATTTATATCATTACTTTATAGTAAGTAATGATAATGATATACTTACACTCAATTTCACCATGGTGAATTTGGGTCTCAATTTTGCCATGGTGAAACACAATGCAAGTACCGCAAAAATTTACGAGATGGCGCTACATGACATTGTTAGCATGAGAGTAGATAGAAAAAGGTAGGGTTTGATGGTTTTTTTAAAGAAAATTTGATACATTTGAAAACCAGTTTTTAAATTAAGAAAAAACCGGTTTTCCGGAACGCATAGATATTTCTATTCTTCAAAAAAAAATTGAATCTTCTCGGTTTGGACTGATTTGTCTAGCAGCTGAAGGCTTAGGGTGTCGAGATGCCAATTTATTAACAAGCGAAGCATATTTGAATTTCTGTTAAATGAACTAAACAATTTAAACACTGAAATAAGTAAAGAAGACAAGTAGAATTAGCAACTCTTTTGCTGTACTTGCAAAATCCACAAAACATTTCTAGTTCAGCGAAGAAATCTAGTGTACTTTCTTTAGCTTCAAAAACCGAAATTATTAAGTTATCTGGAAAGATATTGTCTAGAATATTTCCAAATTCTTATGTCGAAACCGATTCTGATGAAGAGTAAATCGAAGAAACCACTCATCAGAGTAATGCTTTTTTCAAAGAAGGCATTGAAAAAACAATTCATAAGTTTCTTGAAGACCCCGAAAAGAAAATCTTACAAATCCAAAGACACTGAAAGCTGAATTTTCATTATTTCAGACAACGAATTAAAAAAAAAACTTAGATTTGTTATTTAATGCCATGAAAACTATAAAAGTAAGCTCAATAGCTAGTGATTGAGTATTTTCAATTTCAGCAATATTGTGTCCAAAATAAGAACAAGACTTAGCCAATATTCAGTGGATATTTTATGTTTTTAAAAATCCTATTTTCTTCGTTATTATGTGTAAGTAATATGTATATATGTAATCCTTAATTTTTTTTTTTTTATATTTTGACTTTGACTTCGAAACTGATTTCGTTTTGTTATTTTATATAAATTAAATTAAATATTTTTCCCTTTTTTTTTTTTTTGACAAAAATTCGAAAATCGGCTAAAACCGGTTTTATGGAAATATTAAATTTGAAAACCGGTTTTTCAAACAGTCGGTTTTTGTTTAAACCCTAGAAAAAGGCTCCAATAGTTATAAAAAGGTTATGCTTGTTTGTGTGTGTGTGTGCATGTATGTGTAAAATCGTATCGACACCTATATAAACCATAAAAACAAAATCTTTTCTAAATATAAAATTTGGTCCAAATCGTTAGAACCGTTTCCGAAATACACGAAGTACATATATATATATATATATATATACAAGAATTGCTAGTTTAAAGTAATAAGGTAAGTGGTGCCTATGGTAACGAAACAACGTTTACTTAAATCATTAATTGATAATGAAGTCCCGAATACATATTAAAATAACATATTTCTGAGAAGAATATTCAGCTGAGTAAAATTTCAAAGCTCTAACGTATAGGGGCTTGAAAAATCAATAATGAACTCTTATTTTCATAAATATGAAACAAATCGTTTTTTTTTTTTAATCTTATAAAAGGTAGCAAATTCGATTTTTTTCCCTTCTAAACATACAGCCTATTTTGAAATCTGTTCCTTTATTATTTAATTCATGTTGATAATATTCTGCTTAACTAGCAACTAACACTAATTCAATATTCACTGCTCCGGAAAATACAGAATAATCACAATACTTCAAAAACGCGTAAAAAATAAGCTTTATTCTGAGCCCGGAAGTCATAAGAATCTAATGGGTCCGCAAGAATCTATCACACCCGCAGCGAGGCCAGGATGAATGAATAGACCCCCTCCAAGGAAAATCTCCAGGCTTATTCCAGTTCCGAATCTGCTTCATTTGGAGTCAGGAGGCATCTGTGATTTGGACCATTTTATTGGCGGATCTCGGAGGGATTAATGAACTGCCTCGTCAGCCACTTCACAAGAGCCTTAATGAGACTTTGCAACATCCGTTCTGGTTCAGACACGTGAACATAAAATATTCCCTCAAATGGTAGAAAGAAAGTCGCTGAAATGACTGATGTATCTAACTACCATATATCATTAAAACTACAAAGTTGTTTCCTGATTATAAAAAAATTATACAGTCAATAGTTTAAAGATTTTTGTGTGAAGAAGAAAAAGGAAAATGTTCTTTTCTCACATTTCAAACCCTTGAAAAATGTGTGATTTATCTCAAGAATTGATATTGTCACTTATTTCAGCTATACCATAGGCTTCAGAAACTTTAAATTATGCTTCGAAACCTGGAGGACCTTACTATTGATTCAATGCATATTATAGTACTAAGCCGACAACAAATCTACTACTTTGGATAGGAAGAGACCTATGTTCACGGAGTAAATTAATTCAGCTAAAAGTCGACGACGAGTTCGCTTGTTGCGGGTGTGTACTGTAGCACAGTCAGCAACGTGCTTCAATAACAAATACGTCGTTTATTAACACAAATGACAAAACACAACCGAGACGTGCACAAACAATACGCAGCAGCACACTTAGAACAAACCGCAGACCATAAATAGTAACCGATAGTAAACAACAAACATAGCGCACAAAGCGGTAAGACATAACTCAGCAGGTAAAGAGAACCAATATAGCTATTCGCTAAGATCTCTCCAAACTTCTGCTATTCTCCACTGCCTTATCGCTTTATCTGTACCCAACTGCCGACTCACTACTATACAGCTGGCTACTCCACACACGACTCGATGCTGCTTCAATACTTGTCTCCAAAACTCACCGCCTGGTACCAATTCTCAATGCACTAACCTCTTGAGTTCATCTCAACATTTGCGCTTCACTGGACTGATCCAACTAATTAGTCGTTGACGTACTATACGACTGACTTCGACTTGGACAATCGGGCTTTTATAGCTTCCGAAGCAAAGTAGAGACGGTTCTCGGACAATCAAATATAACGCGGCTCCTATTGCCAAAATTCCTGAACATTCTAATATCATCCATTTTTTCGATATATTCATTGCCAAATCGCCAAGTCTCTGAGTCATTATCCAGCATGCGATCAGTATCCAATAGAACTGATCGTAAACTATCTTTCCAGTGATGGAATTAACTGTGCTGGTAAGCAACAATACAGATTCGTGACAATATCAAAGCAATCTTGTGACTGTAATTCCATATTGTTTAAATTCCGTGACTATCTATTAGCTATCAATTCTAACCAAGCATATTTTATAAATTCCATTTCTTTATTTTCTGCTTTACTTACTATTACGTAAAAAGAATAATAAAATGCGTTTTAATTCATTTAAATAAAGAAAAAATATTGCAATACTGAAGCAAATGAGAAAAAGGCTTTCTGATTTTCCCATGAACTCTTTACTGGTTCTATAACAAGCGTTAAATTTGTTTTGCTGCCAAACTTGTACTGAAAATTCCTTTTATTTATCATCAGCTTTTCCCCAAGAGAAGTGTTTGTTCCAAAGCTGGTATTTTTATGTAGACTATATAGCAAAGAGTCTTTTAATAAATCAAATTGTTTTCGAAAAAATGTCATCACAGTTTTGTCCACCGGGAGACTTGAAACGATTCATCCTTCGTGAAAAACTTTAATAGCTTTATGTATTCTCCAGTGATTCACAACATTATTCTTTTTGCAACTTTCTTTGGGTTGTTTAAATTTAATGTTCCAAACCCATTAATTTAGAAGATCGGTTTAGCTTTCTAACAGAAATAATATTTTTAAATTTTCAACAGTTTCTTTTGAGAGCAACTTTTCCATACTATGTTTGATGTCTCTCTTCCTTATCAATAAATTCGGTTCGGTTTTTGTACAGCTTTCTTTTCGGTTGAATTCTGGAATTTTAAATATTAAATTCAAAATAATTCTACTGCTTTTATATTCAAGCAGCAATTCTTTGTCTTCTTGGAAACTGTGTATTTAAATTAATGTCCAGTTCCATCCGAGATTCTAAGTTTTCATCTGCTTTATAAAAACAAGTGCAGCTGCTACTAAAAATTTAAAATATGGTGAAAAGCGTCATTTAAAAAAAAATCGATTTTAAAACTGAAAGACATTTTCTATTGTGTGATTTGTATCGCTGAACTGAATTCTCGAATTTTAAATAATAAATTCAAAATAATTTTACTGCTTTTATATTCAAGCAGCAATTCTTTGTCTTCTTGGAAACTGTGTATTTAAATTAATGTCCAGTTCCATCCGAGATTCTAAGTTTTCATCTGCTTTATAAAAACAAGTGCAGCTGCTACTAAAAATTTAAAATATGGTGAAAAGCGTCATTTAAAAAAAAAAATCGATTTTAAAACTGAAAGACATTTTCTATTGTGTGATTTGTATCGCTGAACTGAATTCTCGAATTTTAAATAATAAATTCAAAATAATTTTACTGCTTTTATATTCAAGCAACAGTTCTTTGTTTCTCATGAAACTGTGTATTTAATGTCCAATTCCGGCCGTGATTCAAATTTTTTAACAGCTTTATAAACACATGTGCAAGTGCTACTAAAATTTTCATTATGGTTAGAAGCCTTATTAAAAAGAATTTTTCAATTTTAAAAACTGAAAAAAAAATTATTGTATGATTTTATTATGCTTTGAAATTTTTAAAGAATTTTATTAATATAAAAATATTAATTATGCCTAGAACTATTTAGATAATAGATAATCGTGACATCTAATAATACATTTTCGATCTTTTATTTAATTTAATAATGCCTCTATTAGGTTGAATCCTCTTTTCAAATTAACATGCATATTTTTATACTCATTAAGTCAGACACATATATAATTATGCATGTCTTGTCTGCATGAGTGCATCATGTTATATTCATGTTACATATTAAATATTTATGTAATAGTTCGATAATTCATAGTAATAATAACTGTCCCTAACACAGAGGAAAAAAAGGATTAACATGGTACTGACTGAAGATATTTATCGTTATATACGATGTGTCCCAGTAGATCGTTAGGGGTGGTGGTAAGGTTTCAGCATTGGAACAGGAAGGTTTTAGGTTCGAAACTCGTGATGCAGAAGTTAGAAGAGGAAAGGAGTTTCCAACTCAGTGGTCGTAATCGTCATCTGACAGTGGTTCAAAATTACGAAGTCTGTCCCAAGATATCTCTAGTGTTTCTATAATACGGTACGTTAATATAACTGAACTGAACCCAATAGGTCGTTTGCAAGCTTAATTGTTGGTCAGGCTTAAGCAAATAAGTAAATACTTTTCATGGAACATGCGTTTGGTTTGATTTAATATGATTAACATTTCGCTATGAAACAACAAGAGCTATTTTGGGACAAACTTTCTAATTTTTAACCCGCGTCAGGCAACACCTAATTAGACACTCTCTCTTCAAACCTCCATTTCACACCAACAGAATAAAATTTGACATTCACTGTAAATTGAACGTACATCACATTTATATACACGATGGATCTTTAATGGAATCTGATTTCGAGCCTACAGCCTTCCGGATTTACTGTAGGCCACCTCGACTTCAGTGGAATATGGTATCGAAAATGCAAAGAGGAAATGGAGGGGGGGGGGCTATAAGGATCCTCTGTGAATGAATTAAGTTAAAGGTACATAAAAAGAAAGGAAAGGCACATAAAATGCACGCTACAAATTTAATGGAATATTAATTTACAGTAGCATAACAATTCAGTTGTTTGAATTACAATATTGCAAAACGTGTATCGTTTCAGATAACTAGTCCATTGAACACTTATTTATGATTATTCTACTCAGAAAGCTTTATTTGATATTGTGTCCCATTTGATATTATCAGATCCGTCATGCTGAATATGGCTTGTAACGTTGTTCATTAGTTAATTTTATGCTATTATATGTCTGATCTGCATTTTTCTTGACATATCTTTGTATTTTCTCGTATACAAACAAATCGACGTCGAGATTTTGACGAATCTTCATGCTTTAGACCTGCCTGAATTTGGGGGGAAAAAACATTGTTGGGAAATGTCCTCTTTCTGTCTGTAAAAAAGATAATTCAAAAACGATTTGAGCTAGACAAATGAAACTTGGTATACAGTTTTAAAACCAAATTTCTAGGTTGCTATCAAATTTTGAAAAAATTCCGTTCAAAGAAAGTCTGTCTGTCCGGTTGTTTGAATATACGTTAGCATGATAACTTCAAACAAACAACGTTAATAGATAAAATTCGGTACAAAAATGAAACCTGTTTAGTATAAACAGGGCTTAATATATTTGAGCTTATATTTCAGCTTAATCTAATAAGGAGTTGACTATATGTCGATCTATACTTTCAGGAACATGTAAAAATGATAACTGAAAAAATGCAATTACTTAAGTATATCAAATCTGGTGTGTGATTTTGCGAATTTGTGTGTAGTTTTATGTAAAATTTTTGTTTCGATTGGTTTTGAAGAACGTGATTGAAACACAAACTCGATTTTTCGATAACGATCCAGGATCCTAACGATTTGTATACTTTTAACCACCTGCTAAGGAGGATACGACAGATTCAGTAAAAATGCTAAATTCATGCCGAAGGTTAAAATTTCATAATTACGAAATTTTACTGCATGCCAATGCCATGCAAGGTGTCACTGGGATAACATCTTCATTAGAGAGACTGCTAAAAAGTTTTGAGATGACTCTCGCTGGTTTATTATTGTTGTTTACTTAATCCTTTGCGGTCATTTGTCTATTATCAGCCACCAAAGCATTTTTACCGTTCCGGTCGTATGTCTTGTCTTCAGCTACCACAGCAAAGAAATATACTAAACTTATACGGTATTCGTCATATCTTAATCTCCATTTAGGATATATCAGTTGACACTTTCTATGAAAGAACAGAAAGAAACTTATTCACGAACCAATACGGTACTTCTGCTACTTCGTGACAATGAAACCTAATATTAATAGAGCCGCCTCTGACTCGCTATGAAATATCAAGGGTAGAATTATTGAAGCCAAACGAATTATTTTGGCGACACTTGTCATCGAAAACCAGGACTTCACAATGGATACTGTTTTGAAAGATACCACGAGAGGCGAATTTATAAATTATAATTTTTACAATAAAATATTGCATTAGAAAATTATTGTGTTTACAATATTGAAGTTTACAAAAAATTGAGAATGTGTAAATTGTGTTTTTCCTTCATAATCTTGCATACTACAGTGGTGAGCAAAACTTAAGCAACAATGTAAATTTTAAGCAGGTAGCCCTGAAATTGCAGAAAAGGGATTATTGCAATCAGTACAATAAACACGCAATTCAGTAGAAAGGTGATGCGTATGCAATTGTCAGGAATGTCGTGAGTGTACGCAAAACGCGTACAGTCGGGGCGCAACTCAAGACTATGAGAAAAGGAAGAACAGAGTCGCAATTAAAGACATGCTCTGCAAGTAGAAGTGAGTTCTTTCGTGAAAATTGGCTAGAAGAAATCACTTGGACGACTTCACACGTGGAAGAATGATTGTAAAGCTGGAGGAGGGGCGCAGTTTGATCCGTAGCTGAAGAGTATGGAATCAACAAAAGTGTCGTTTCGCTCTTGGAAAGCCTTCCAAACCATAGATACAGTTGTTAGAAAGGTTGGTAGTGACCGCCCAAGGAAAACAACTGCAGTGAATGACTGATATATCGTCCTGCAGACGAAAAGAGCCCGATACCAATCAGCAAACGCCACTGCTCAGCAACTGTGTACCGCAACAGGGCAACAAATATCGCGGTTCACTGTGGGCAGACGCCTTCACTAAGATGGCCTATTCGCCCACCGTCCTGAACTCTCGCTGCATCCCTTTGAAAGTTGGCCATCGGTGGCACCGTTTAGAGTGGTGCAAGGAGCACAAAAACTGGACATTTCATCAATGGAGTCGTGTCCTCTTTAGGGATGAGAGCCACAAGTGATTCTCAACGCCAATTGATTTAGAGAGGGGTCGGGATACGGTTTCATCCGAGTAACACCGAAAAGAGACCGCTACGGTGGTAATTGCGGAGTCATTATGTTGAACAGGCGGAATGAGCTTCATGTTTTTGACAGAGGTTCTGTAACCAGAGATCGCTATTGTAAGGAGGTGATCCTTCTCCATGTGCGTCTGTTACGAGGTACTATTAGACCAAACTTTGTTTTTATGGATAACAATACATGAATACACCAGACTGCTGATGTTCAGCAGCTACTGGAAGCTGAAGATATCCCTCGAATGGAATGGCTAGCATTCTCTCCTGATTTAAATCCCGTAGAACATGTGGGGAATGCTTTGGGGAGACGCCTTGTGGCACGATTACATCCTCCGGGGAACACCCAACAACTGAAACAAATGATGATGGAGGAATGGGCACTCTTACCTCAAGAACTATTTGATAATCTGGGGCTGAGTGTGAAGAGACGGTGCGAAGCAACCATTGCAGTAAGGGGACGGCATATCCCATACTAAGGACCATCTGCTTGTTGTTCTTCCTCTTGGACAAGCAATCATGAGTAGCGATACTATGAATTCCATACAGCCTTTTGTTTTGTTTTGTTTTAGTTTGATTCCATAATACTATATGCATTGTAATCATTTTTGCACAACTATGCTTTCGTCATCGTTTAAGTACAAGATGCTGTTCTCTCACTTCTGAATTTTATATCTCTCAGATTATTACTCGTGGAGTTATGGGATGAAAAAAAAAGCACCTGTTGCTTAAGTTTTGCACACCAGTGTATGTATTACCGCTCGCTCAACGGAAATTAATTCCGACTAGCACGGCACCTATGTCCAAATTTAATATGACCGCAAAGGGTTAATTGACATTCAAAGAGACCTTTGTAAGACTTACATTTTGCGAATCCGACCCTGTATTCTATAACTAAAATATCTTTTTATATCTGATATATACTTAAAATTTATAAACGATTTACAGGATTCCTTGCATTTAAGGGCCCAGTTGATACAATCTAATTCATCTGATTAAAAATGAAAGGCATAAATAAAATACATTATGCTAAGTATTCTAATATCGAGAAGAATTGTATAGAATTTTAAGGTATTCAAATGATCAAAATTACGAGTCAACCAGCCTTGCAAATTTAGCACCGACTTTTCAAAATCGATTGCAAGGATATCGATATGCACCAGAAATTAGGCTTCTGGTTGAATCCGTTTCTATAACGCCGCCCAAAATCATTAGCATTTCGTTTCCACGGAGAAAGTTTGAATTCGCAAATTAAGCTTTCCGTCATAGTTTCTGATTTCCACTACGTTGCATAGCAAGCTTTCAGATGCTCGGCAAATTTTAATTTCAATAAATGCAGTGCTTATAGGTTATTTTAAAACCAAAACGAATAAAGCATTTCTGAACAGAACATAAAATGAATAACCGATGCATGCTTTTATTTATATTTTTGATTGATGATGCACTTTTCTAGAATAAAGAATATTTGGAATAAACTTTTGAAAAAATTTATTGAGATAATTTTTGGTTGTTTTATTTTTAATGATGAAAGCGATAAATAGTTGTTTGAAAAATATGGTGGAATTCCTAGAGAAAAATACTAATTAATCAAAAATACTTTCTGTATTCTGTTTCAAAATCTGTATTCCGCAAATTGCAACAAGCGAATTTCATATGTGTGTACGTGTAATGATATTTTAAAATCTGATTTAAGAATATAATTGATTTCCGAATTTTTATCTTAATGTAGCATATATTAACTTCGGGCCGCGATGGCCTGGTGTTAAGGTATTGGTTTCGGAACCAGAGGGTTTCAAGTTCAAGACTTGATTCCAACGGAAAACCGTCGTGTAAGCGGGTCTGGTGCATGTTAAATCCGTCGGGGCCAACCGTCCTCCCGCTGGTATGGTCTGAAAGTTTGGAGAGAGGGTGCCAGCTCAGGTGTCGTCCTCATCATCTGACCGCGGTTCAAAATACGAGATCTGTCCCATAATATCCCTAGTGTTGCTGTAAAACGGGACGTTAATATATCTAAACTAAACCCCTATTAACTTCAGTCTAAACGATTCTCTTGTACCCTGATCCAATTCAATTTTTTTTATATAATTAATTACTCAAATACTCTATAAAACTGTTGATTTATACATTTTCTCATACCCCAAGCAAAGAGATAAAAAATCCCTAATACTAACAACATGATTTCAGATACCTAAAATTCCCTGCCCTAAGTCGACATGTGTCAAAGAAATTCTTATCAAAATCTCATAGTAAAATCACTGAAGGGAAAATTTCTGTCTCTTTTGCTCTTCAGTAGCTTTGTATACTCACTCATTTTTTATCTTTGTTTTGTACAAATTATGCGTCCCGGGATGAAATAAATCGAAGTTAAAATTTCAAAAGTTTCTACTATTCGGCCACGTAACTGCTATAATATGTTTACATATATATTTTATTATATATATATATATATATATATATATATATATATATATATATATATAAAAGTTTGTTTTGAGATTTGGAACATAAAAGACAGAGTGATAAAACAAATCATGGTTTAAGTAATTCAGTTTTACAATCTTACTTTCAAATTAACAGAATAAAATCATGTTTGAATTCTGTTACAGTGATTGAATAATTGGAAATTCTCTATCATTTAATTATTTAGTGTGTTTTTTTCCTTACTTTAAAATGAGACGTTAATATAATTAAACCAAACTAAATTTTATGCAGCCTGCTGAAAAATTTGAAAAAATATTCATTTTCTGTGAAAATATTTGATAACTTTTTGGTATTTACTGTTGCAACGTAAATACTCTTTTCTTCATAATCTTCAGTAACACTGATCGCTTGATGGCAAGATTTCAGCACTGAGACACATGGCTGCAGATTCGAGACCAAGTTTCTCCAAAGATTTGCCTTGCATGCTTTCGAAATCCGTTAGAATCAAACATTCTTCCACTGATGTGTTAGGAAAATATGGAGAGATGTGCCGACATAAGGGTAGTCCTCTTCGTCTGATTAAAGTTAAATATTTTGAAATTCATCCACCAAATAATTCTATTGTAATTTTAAAACGGAAACCTAGAATAAACTAAATAAAAGTTTTATTATATTTTATCAAAATAAATTGAAATGTAGATGATGTATTCACAGTGCCTTCTATAATTATGGCTCACAGTTAATTTCTAAAACGTTAGATATAAGTATATATTTCCAGTTAAAAAAATGTTCTAACAAAAAAAAATTATTTCGCATTATTTGATTCAACATGTTTATTACTGAAAAATTGCACAATATAAATTTGTATACACTCCCTAATATTATTCTTTCATATTCCATAGAACAATCTTGACAAGATGACATTTTAAATGAAAAATAAAAAATTCCATTCTCTTTCACCTCTCAATATAACTGAATTATGAAGCTTTGCATTTCATTATTTTAAACTAATCAATAATCGCTTTAAAGAAACTTTACGTGTTTGTTGATCGGCGAATTTTTCTATTAACAGCCGTTGATTAGTTGTCTGAAATAATGAAATTTAAAACTTCATATTTCAGTCAATTTTGGTCGCAAAGCAGTCGAATTCTGTTTAAGATGCCTGGAAAACACTTTATTAAATATTATTAGGGAGACGGGTGGTTATATAAAAATGTAGACTTCCTCATTTTATCAGTTCATTGTCTCAAGCAATATATAATATAATTCTTTTTAACGCGTTAATCGCGCCCAAACACAAAATATTGTTTCGCCAACCAGGCCAAAGAAAACAAATGACTCCTACGATACATGCAAAATAATAACAATATTGAAACAATGACTATTAACAGAAATGTTTTTGGCAAAAGTTGTTAAAACTAATGTTTCCGGAAAGGAAGTGTATTTCTCGTGGTTTTCTAGACCAAAACGGTTAAGCGAGCCAATTCAAAATACGGTTGGTTCCTTTTCTTTCGCATTTGTATTCGGTTAACAGCACGGTAAAAGGCAAAATAATATAGTGCAAAATTGTTCAAACCACAAACTTTAGTTCAAATAAGATTATATATATGTGTGTGCAGTGATATCTTTTAATCCTAATTAAATCCAATTTAATCCAACAAATGCTAATTAATTTTCAAATTTTTATCTTAAATGAGCCCTTGTTAATTTCATTCTAAAATGTTCTCTTATTTCCTGATCCAATTTTCACTTTTTGTTTAAATCATTTTAAATGCACTCTAGAAAATTGATGACTTTTACATTCCCACACTCAAAGCGAAGGGATAAAATGCTTACAGCATTATTTTAAAGATACCTAAGATTTCCTGCCTAAATCAACACGGCAAAGAAATCCCTGTCAAAATCTCATTGTAAAATCACTGAAGGAACAAATTTCAGTCTCTTGTGTCGCGATGAAGATTGCCGCACCTCTTACCGCTTTTTCTTTGAACAAATTATGACTCCCATGGAGAAATAAACCGAAGCTAAAATTTCAAAGTTTCTTTTCAGCTCCGCATCTGCAAAATTATGATTAAAGAAGTGTGAGTAGTTAGAGAGTGGAAAGCAACATTTTCAGAAACTTATGAACAATATATAATCCGAAGAAGACGATGAATTCTAGAATTCCATTGCTGAAAACGAGCCCGAATCTAGCGATTTGTCGTGAAATATCCCAAGAGATAGCAATAAGCCTTTAATAATAATAACAATAAATAGAAGAAACGTGTCACAAACCAAAGATCATATTTTATTCAGTAGCAAAGTATTATGTGCCCCATCACTCCCTCTGGTTTATTCATAACTCAACAACGGTTCATGCTGATGTATACAAGCTACTAATATTATGCATTTATATGGCATAATACTAATAACGTTTATATACTGTTGTTGAGCTATGAATAAACCTGTGGCTGTGGTCTCTCCAAAACTTTCTCGTATACTCTCCAATAAACTTGTCATGCTAGGAACGTCTTGCGTGGTACTGGCGTAGTGTACAATAGTTACGAAATATTAACTTTTGGCAATAATTTGGTATTTTTACTGGATATTTCATGTCATCCTTGGCGAATTATTTGGCGATTAATCTCTGGCATGCAGTTAATAGTATCCTAAAATCGAATTTAGACATGTTTTTTTCAACCGATTGGAACAAAGATTTGGTACAAAACTGCAATTGTAGACACAAAATCCCGCACCAAATTTGATATATTTAAATCACTGAGTTTTCGAATGATCGCGTTTAAATGTTTCTGAACGTATAGACTGAGAGACAATTTACAATTAATTGAAGTTGGCTCAAAATTTGACAGATGTCCACATTATTGAATTTAAATCTGCGTACCTAATCTTATCTATCTATTCGTTTTGTTGTTATCGTTTTAACTTATATTCGGATAGACGAACTTTCTCTGAAGATATTTTACTCAAAATCTGATAGAATTCTGCAAATTTGGTATAAAGACCGTATACCAAATTTCACCCTCTAGCTCAAAGCGTTTTTTTTTTTAAACTATCTTTGTCACAGACAAGTAGATAGACAGATGGACAATTCCCTACAATATGTTTTTAGAACTCAGGATGGTCTAAAATATGGAGATTCATCAGAATATCGAGTTCGAATTATCTGAACGACGTACTTTGTACTTTCTCTATACAACGTATACGAAAAGCACAAAGGATTTCTAGCGAAACATGTTTGTTTCATACAACTCAAATTGCTGAGACACACTTGCTTCACGTGGATATTTACGTGTTAAATCATTTTTCCAATCAGAAATATATCTATATGTCTAACTGTTAGGTAATTAATTGTTGGACCACATTAGACCGGACGACTTGTATATTTACTTACTGTTCTCTCTTTTGAATTTAATTCATTCATCCTCATTGGCTTTCGGGCTGCGGTGGCCTGGTGGTAACGTCTCGGCTTCAGTACTGGAGGGTTTCAGATTCGAGACCCGATTCCTGATAAGAACTGGCATGTAAGTGGATCTAGAGCACGTTAAATCCGTCGGGGCCCTAATCGTCCCGCTGGTCTGGTGTGATAGTTTGGAGAGTGAGTTACCAGCTCAAGGGTCGTCCTCGTCATCTGACCGTGGTTCAAAATGACGAGGTCCGTCCCAAAATAGCCCTAGTGTATAGCTTTAAAATAGCTTTAAAACTGGACTTTAATATAACTACACTAAACATCATTCGTCTTCGATTCAAATGGCAGACAACCCCCTAAAAACACCTTTCACTCTCTCGCTTTTTGTTCGTGTAAATTCCAATCGTCGCTGTGCACTCCCCGAAGGCGAATAAAGTGTCCCGCAATAAATACAGCCATCTCGAGACTACTCGATAAGGCGGGAGAAGATTATACCCTTTCCTCCCCCGGGAAATCACAGCTAAGGCGGATCTATACAAAGGATTGAATTACAGAAAAACCCTTCCTCTGTACTTCCGTGTTCGTTTATTGATCTCAATACGGTCGTTTTTTTTTTTTTTTTTTTTTTTTTTGTCTCAGTTTCTTCTGCGTTTTTAGAAAATGGACGCGTTTAATATTTAATAGGTGAAACTGAGAGATAAAAATGGAACATCTTATTTTGTTTTCCGGAGATGTGGCTTATCATTTTAATGGATTTTGTCGATGTGTAAGGCGAGTGTTTGAAAATCTAGTATTTTATTTTTATTTTCAAAATCTTATTTGCAGCATTTTTTTTCTGTATGCTACAATCATTTGAAATGAAATATTACTGGTGATTCTTTTATTAAAGACGTTATGGAGTTTGGGTATTTTTAATCTCCATGTTAAATGTAGATGTTAGCCTCTTAAAATCTAGTTCGTAATGAAAAATAAACTTATTTTAAGAAAATTACGTCACCATCGTCTTAACTGTGACAAAATATTTATTTTAATCAATTGCCGAAAAACATTGGGCGTCTAAAAATACAAGCGAAGCTGGAGAAAGTAAAAATGTTCTATATTATAATCACAGATAAGCTAATGTTTAAATAGAAATAATAATACATTTAACTATGTAAAATTAGTAAAGTAAAGAGTTTTCTATTTTTTCCTGCCCGCGCTACAAGGTCATGAAAAACTTTTGGTGAATTTTTGTGATTTGCAGTTAGATAAATTTGAAACCAACGGAAATGGTCTCCCCGAAACTTTCTCACATGCTCTCTTATAAATGCAGTATGAATTCTCCTTTTGCATAAAATATAGACCTTGGATAAGGCCATGAGAATACTTCTCACAATTTTACTTTCACAATTCCACACATAAGAGTTTTGTGCTGCGTAGAAAAGGCATTTTGAACAATTTTATTTTTTTCGAACAAATGAAACAAAAACTGCATGGACATGTATAATTTTAACAACATTGTAATATAACAAATTTCATTTATCTGAGGCATTACATTTTTGAGTTACTGCGTTTACTACATTCATGAGAATGCACGGACCGATGGACGGACAACATTTTTACATATTTAACTCAAAACGTGACAAGAATCTACATATTAGATGCTAAAACTGCGTATAAAATCAACTCTTTACATTTCGTATCTATCGCTTCGCTTGTACTCGGACAGTCGAAGAGACAGATTTTCTTTGAAAGAATTTCATTCAAAATTTAATAGAAATCTAAAAATTTTGTTTTAAGGCCACATGTCAAATATCACGAGTCTAGATCAAAGTGTTTATGAGTAAAGATTTATACATTTGAAATCACTTCACGTGTCACTAAGCGTTTGAAATGAATATTTCAAATCATCGATCAACTGGCAATCGTACTGAAATTTAAAATGATAAATTGGCAATTTATCGTGGTAATAACTAATCTATTAACTGGGACTCTGCTGAATGTCTTTAAATAGTGTATATCCATCAAAAATACACAATTATGCAAAATTTCGAAACTCTAAAACATCATAAAATGAATCACAAATGGATTATAAAATTCCATCCTTACAAAAGTGAAATAAGTCAAGATAAATAAAAGTGTTTAAGAACCAGGATCATTTTCCATCCATAATATGGAAACTCCAGAACCAAGCTCACAGTGATGCTTGCTCTTTTCATTATCTCAATATAATAAGATTCTTACTTAATTGAAAAGAAAAATCGTTAGTACATTTTTAAACAGCTTATTGTGGGAATAAAATTATTTATTATTTAGGAAAAATAATTTTAATTAAATAACATTTAAATAAATTAAGATTTATATATTTAATAATAAACCACTATTTATTCTCAAAATTTGAATTGCAATTGTTTCCGCTCTTAATCATATAAAGCTTCTCTACTAATAATAAAAATGAATGTGAATATATATGTGTATGTGTGACAATCCGTATTTTGGCGCACAACAGGTGAGATCATTGACCAAGAGCGCCAAATTTGATTCATATCTATTTTAAAGGGTGGGAATGCGCACCTTGCAGCGATTTTTTTAAATATTTTAAATAGAATGTTAATTAATCTAAAGTTAAGCCAAAATATGAGGTATAATCGAGGTTACTTCTGAAAATATTACAGCACATAAATGATTTTTACATCATTTTAAAAATCAAAAAAAAAAAAAAAATCTTTTCAATTATACTATTTTTTGTCATATACTTCTTTTTCTATTTTTAATTAATATTAAGAAATATTTTATAACAATATATTTCATAATTGAAGTGAAACTCAATTCGTTTACTTAACGATATTTCTAATTCAAACATTTCATCCTACTTTTTTTTTTATTGATGATCAAGATATGAAGATTCGGTTTATTTTTCCATATTGAATAGTTTCAGTATAAGGTATAATTTTAATAAAATTTCTTACATTTTGTTCTATTTTAAAATGAGAGCTTCAAAATCAAGCAATGGCAAAAAGAAAATTTGCCCTTTTTTAATGCTACAGCTCTTTTCTTCAATTTTATTGACTGTATGATGATATAGAGAAAAAATAGGGAATTACACAGTACAAAAATCTAAGGCCTCTAAAATATTATGAGTAATATGTCTATCAAAATGTAAGGTTTCAAAACATTTTTCTCGGAAAGTCATTAACACACAGTTAAAGAAAATAATTTTTTAACAATCAGTAATTCCGGCGAGCCAAGGGCTGCTAGTCACATATAACTTAATAGAATGACTTTTGCTTTGATAAACAAACGTCCTCATAAGCAGGCGAATGAAAGATCATCGAATAAGTAAAGATTCTTGTCACTTTTAGGAATATAAACTTAATTTCAGGCCGAATTGCCACTATAGCCATGACCAATAATTTCTGTGTAAATGTCTCGACGATTATCATTCATATTACTCCGGATGATTTGGTATGGCGGGGGAACTGTTTACGCTTAGAATTTTAAATAACCGATCGGCATGGAATGCATATGAATCACCTTAACTTTGATATCTTTTATGTACACAGGAGCTTTCGGTATGATTTGGTACATCTTCTGGCTTTGGTTGACTTTCGAAAAGCCTTCTTGCCATCCAACCATTAGCCAGGCGGAGCTCATATACATAGAGAACAGCATCGGACCCGTTTCCAAAACCCTGCCAACGGTAAGTTTCATTTCCTATATCCCTTCATAATAAACACGATAAATGGTTTTTGTTATTGTTGCTTGTTTGTTGATTTCTTTGATTTTTTTATCATAAAAAGAATAGAAGATATATTAACCGATTCATCCCTAAACTTTTCCATACTCACAGAAACATTTGTGCTTTCGTGCGTAAAATATTTTCGTAATGCCATAATGCTAAGTAAGATTGAATGTCCATAACACCAAAGAACATAACATTTATGCAAATAGTTCCATTTCTTCTAGTACTTTTTCTATTTTCTCTTAATGTCATTTTTATATAGTTGATGGTACTTTTATTTCAAAATAGAGTGATATAAAATTACAGAAAATTTGTTTGCATGTGCAAAAAAATTCATATGCAAAATTGTTTTTGCAAATGCAAAAAAAAATATTCGGCAGCATTTGTGTAATTTGTTCTCTATCACAACCTTTAAGTTCTTTAGTTTGATATTTTGTATGAATCAAGAATTTGAATAGGAAGAAAGTCATGTGTTCCATTGATTTGGCAACTATACGATTAAGGATTTCGTTATTAGATGATTTTAGCGCGTTATTTTATTTTGTCAGTGCGTTGAAAGCAGCTAACCTCGGATTCTAAAAAATTCCGCGCTTTTGCGCATGCGTCATGATGCGTTTATTTAATCAAAATAGGGGTGATAAGAAAGATGTTTACATTTAGCAATAATAGGAACTCTGTTTATTTATGAATTTAAGATATGTATAAAAAACGGTAGCTCGTATATTGTCGGGGGGAAAATACTGATAAGTAAAAAGATAAAATATTAGCAATAAAATACTTTAGAACGATTTTTATTTACTGGAAGAGTCCTAAACATTAAATTATGATGAATAACTGGAAGATTTCCAATATATTAGAACAATATCATCATAGTTGTACTTGTTCATAAAATGAAATTAACATCTTAAAAGCAATAAATAATTATCAATCAAAATTCGTAAGGGAAAATAATAAAAGGAAAATCCTATTCTGAATTTAGATAAGGCTTCATGAAATTTAGATGGTAAATGATCTGTAAAAAATCTTATTTAAATTAATCAATCATCTCGTTACAGAAATATCTGAAAACAGAATTATGCATGTTGATTTTTGTCTTCAAAATCTAGATTTTTAAAATTCATCTAATAATTGCCGCTATCCTGTCTTCATAACCACAGTCAACATTCTATCATGTCGCCATCTGTTGTTGAGATCTGGAAATAAAATTATTTCCTTCTTTTTCTTCTGAATAGTTAAAGACAACTCCCTGGAAAGCAATGTTAACATCCATGCCCGTGTACGCCATAATCGTCGCAAACTTTTGCAGGAGTTGGACATTTTATCTGTTACTTTTATCGCAGCCAATGTTCTTTAAAGAAGTGCTGAATCTGGAAGTTGATCAAGTAAGTATACAACGAATCTCTTGACATCTTAAAATAAAAACTCTTCTACGATTGATGGAAATGGAATAAAGCATCGTTTATATTTAGTTTCATAACAATCTCAATTTCTTGGTAATTATTTTAACGATAAAGTAGTTCGTTTATATGGCGTAATTCTTCGCTTATACATCATTTCGCCCTTTTCTAAATCACGTATTTTAGAATCTGTCGCCACAGATATCACATAGGAGGAGCAATGGCATAGCGACCGGAAGCAAGGGAAATAATAAAGGGCATCTGTCTAATAAAAAATAATAATGCGTTTGTATCATTTTTACTTTCTCGTGTATAGTATAGAGAAAGTATAGTAATCGTCAAAAAATTCTAATTCGAGATTTTTTCAGACCTCCCTGAATTCGAAAAACTCATTTTTGTAAAATGTCCGTCTGTCTATGACAAAGATAAATAAATAAAAAAAAAGCTTTGAGCTAGACGGCTGTAATTTCGTATACAGCCTTTACACCAAGTTTGCTGATTTCTGTTAAATTTTTACTAAAATCTGTTCCAAGAGAGTTCGGCTGTATGAATGTAACTATAAAACGAAGAGAGCTACATAGATAAGATTCGGTACACAGATTTAAAATCTATAGTGTACATACCTATCAAATTTTGTGACAAATCTAACGACGTGTTGTTTGTTGGTCTGTATTTTCAGAAACATGTAAACGCGATAATTCAAAAATGTATTAACTTAAATGTATCAAATTTGGTATGCGATTTTGTGACTACAAGTGTAGTTTTGCATCAAATTTTTGCTTCAATCGATTGAGAGAAACGTGCCTAAAAGCCAAATTCGATTTTTGGATATTATTAACCGCATGCCACGGATTCATCGCCAAATAACTCGCCAATGTTCACGATACATTCAGTAAAAGTACTAAATTCTCGCCAAATGTTCATATTTCGTAACGATTGTATGTCAGTAGCATGCAAGACATTCCTGGCATGACAAGTTTATTAGAAAGTATGTGAGAAATTTTTGGGGAGACCACCTTGATGGTTCAGATAAAATATTATGAAGGGGTGAAAAAATAATGTACTAAACCACTATATATGTACTAAACCACTTGACGACAAAAAAATATTATGCCCCTAAAGCCTGTTTTTTTTTTTTTTTTTTCTCTACACTACAAAACAAGGAGTACGTGAACTATGATACTGATGTCATAACTTCAAACTATTGATATATTAATAGAAAGTAAACTGTCTGAAACAATTTAAGTGGTTGTGAAGAAGTTATTCCATCTTCCATGACAGAAGTATGGAATCCATTGAAAAACTTCTAATTTATTTTGAGTTTTAAATCTCTTGTACAAAAAAATAATAATAATAATTAATTTGATTTATAATGCTATAACTTAAAGACAGTCACAAGGTCAGATAAACGATTAAAATTTATTTTAATTGAATTCCTACTTGAATCATTTAAAATATGTAGTATTTTCTCTCAAGACATGCAATAAAGGTACGACTTTTCTTACTTTTATAATAAACGCTTAATTTTAATTACTCTTTTCAATATTATGTAATAATATATTAGTCTCATCTTGAAATTTTTTAAATTATCACTTTTCTTTATCACTCTCGATTGTTTGTCGTTTCAAATCAGATCCTTTGAAAGTTATATTAAAGTATAAGATTCACTATGCATTAATACAGCGAAACAAGAAAAATTATATTACATTATATAACACAATTCTTAAATTAAACCAGAAGTCGGGTCGAAGGATTTCAAATTCTCTAATATTTCAACAGGATATGTGTTTAACATATTCTACAAATCAAATAAACAAACAATTAAAAATCCCTAAGAAATCAGTTTTCAGATATTCTGATATGACAGTACGTGGTGTTAAAGTGGGAAAAAATGATGTCCATGTCATTCGACGCTAAATAGTTCGGAAGTCATTATATTTAAAATGGTAATTTCAATGTATTTTAAAATAAATAAAATTGTTCCAACAAAAAATAAAATTTTTGATGAAAAAAAAATGTTTTTCTTAAATTTTTAATTAGTATCAACTTAGTTAATTCACAGATTACAACAGTAATATTTGTAAACTATTTTGTTAATGGTTTTTTTGCTTTATCAATTAATTCATGCATCATTTTCGTTTGTTTCTATTTATAAATAATTTTTTATAAATTTTAAAATATCTCACTTGTTATTATTATTATTTTAATAGGAGTAATATAAATTTTCATTATTATTTCACATTTCATTACATGTTATACATAGTAACAAAAAATTTTTTACACTTCTGTATTTAGCGAAAAGAGGAGACTTTTCGAAATTTTTTCTAAAAAAAATCCCATTTTAATTATGCATGTTTTATTCCTAAGAAATATTAGGAACAGCCAGATGCTGATTCACAAACCAGACAATTGTATATTTTTGAACAACCTTTTATAACTAAGTTTTTAAAAAAATACTTTTAAAATATAAAAGCAATAAATGGAAAAAAATACATGTTATCAAAAGAAAATTCACAATAAATATGGAAATGTAGCCATTACGAAGTTCCTAATTATTCCACGCCAATAATAGCTTCATTCTTTCTTATTTTCTGACTATGCAATTATTCTTTTTTTTTTTTTTTTTTTTTTAGTCTGGCATTGTTGGTGCCTTACCCCATCTGTTGATGACTATTGTGGTTCCCATTGGTGGCTATCTTGCTGATTATCTCAGAAGGCGAGAATATTTAACAACAACAGGTGTCAGAAAGCTATTTAATTGTGGAGGTAGGTATTCGAAATCTTTCATCCAAATAGTAATGAAGGTTAATTTACCAATAAACTGCTTGTTCCCTGATAGACAGTAACTAAAGGACAAATCAAAAACTAAACTTGTGAGAAGAGAAGAATTAAGTTGTTGTAGAAATTAAATCAGACCATGAGAATAAGTACTCGAGTCCGAATCTAGTGCTATTCCAATTCTAATCATATTAACCCCTTAACCGGTTTGTCAGTACGTCTTGCGTGCATCCATTTATCTCATTTTCATACTTTTAAACTAAAAATAAGCTGTTCGTAATTGTTATAATGCTATCCAAAGTTACATAGAATAAATAAATATCTCAAGTGTTCTATATGAATTCTCAGTTGAATCAAAACAACAAAATAATCCCAAAATTTAAGACTTCGTCTAATTTTATAGTAAAGAAAAATAAATCAATGAAGGAGTTAAAAAAAATGACAAACCAAATGTTATAACAAATGAGCTGAGATACGGTTCATTTACTTCGACTTGTAACGCGGATACGTGCAAACATCGGAGTATAATCCTTTAAGGAATAATTGCTATGCATAGGATAATACTATTGCATAAATTTTATCAGTGATACTCGTGGTTAAATAGTAGAACATCTAGGATTAGAATCCCAGCAACAATATACTCTAAGAACTGCCATTTAAATTCAAAATGTTATTTATTGTTTATTTCTGTTCTTGACAATTCTAGAACTTTTTTCAAAATTCTGGTAAGTATTCTAGAATTCCATAAAAGTTGAATCCCGCAAATTCTCTGTTATCATTTGTTATGAGTAGAGTTGTGCCGATTTTCAATTTATCGGAAAAAATCGATATTTTTGAAAAATTGATTTTTCGATGTCAGTTCTGAAAAATAATCTTAATCATGAATAATAGTTCATGATAAATCGCGATACAATAAATCGACATTCACAATGATGCTGTCATATTCTAAAATATAGAAGTATTTGTTTTAAGCATGTCATTTTGGAATAAACTGTTTTCTCTTCCCTAACTGATTGGTACCATTATGAAAAAATAATTGAGGTTATCAGAAAGTTGTAGGCTGTCCTTTGTTTCATCGCTAAATATTCATCTTCAGAAATAAAAGCAAAAAGGATTCATTCAGATTAAATTCACAATTTTATTCGCTCGCATTTTCACACTTAAGTAAACTCGCATAAAAAAAATCCGTTATACTTCCGCTTTCGACTAGCGGCTCACGATAAATTCGCGATACAATAAATCGATATTTACAATTCATTTATGTTTTCGATTTCATTTTGGTTACCGGTTAATGTTTATTTTTGTTGCTCTTCATACAGGATTTTTGTTAATATTTCTGTAAATACTGTCATATTTTAATATATAAATATACTTGTTTTAAACACAATGTTATAAATTGTATCATGCAGACATTGCTTTGGCATTGCACACTTTATTAAATGGTGTTGACAAAATTATTTTCTAACTTATTTTTATTCAATAGAAAACAAATATCTAATGATAGTAAAAAGAAAACTTGAATGATAGTAAAAAGAGATTACAAAATAATCATCAAGTTTTGAAATGACGTAATTTTTAAAATATTAACCTATTAACTGCCGCATTGAATTTCGTACAATGTCATTTATAAGGGGCCGCCAGTCTCCAGTGACACACACACACACACACACACACACACACACACACACACACACACACACACACACACACACACACACACACACACACACAGCAATCAAGGTGTTAAACTTTCCAATGCAAGAAGGGAAGAAAATTGTATATTTAGATTTTTCTGCCTTCAATTTTTCTCGCGAGAGGCTAGTTGAACGCAATCGCATTAAACATTACAACAAAAGAATAAGTTTATTTAGTAAGAACCAGTGGATTGGTCAGTTTGATGACAACATTTTAGTTGGCTACGAATATCTCCTGATTTTACAGTTTGCGATTTCTTCCATTCAGGTTACATTAGAGCTCAATATATGTAGATATGTATATGCTAACTACATTTCAAGAGTTTCAATACCATATTACAAACAATATTATGAACATAAACAATGACATACTCCAATATCTGTGGGATAAATTGGACCACCGTATAAAGACACAAGAGATAAACGAAAGGCAGACATATAGAACTTTTTTAACTATTCGAAGGGAGAAAAAACTTTTAACATATTTTAAGATCATAATTAATTACCATAATTGCAATAAAATTTTGAAATATATAGAAATTAAAACCTGAATGATTATTTTGTAATCGTCTGAAGTATAGTTGATGTACAGTTGTTTTCTTTAAGGCAGTTACAGAATCCATCAAATGAATATTTATTTTGATCATCCATAGGTTTCGGAATGGAGGCTGTGTTTCTGTTAGTCGTTGCATATGCCCGAAATCACATTGCTGTGCTCTTCGCACTCATTCTAGCGGTTGGCTTCAGTGGATTCGCAATCTCAGGTAATTACTTTCATTTATAGCGCAATTTCAAATAATCCGCTTTTTTTTTTCAATTTTGAACTTTTTTTAAATTTAATATTAATAAGCAACAAAAGAATGCTGTTACTGATAACGACGGTGAGTACATGGGAAGAGAAATACAATATGCTGGATAGCGGATGACGATGCTTTATTCCATAAGAAAACACTAAATAACCATAAAGACCACATTTGAAATAATCAGCAACATACCTACAAACAGCAAATTGTTTGTAAAAAAAACAGCATAAAAAGCGCTCAGAATGCAGAATGTTTTAGCCAATTTCCTTTATTTTTATAACTTTCTTATTTTGCCGCTAACCTGTCTCAATAAATTGACATAATCACTTTACTATTGGACAGTTAATTCCTTGACTATACGAGATACAATTTTGAATTTAAAGGCTTAAAAGAACTTTACCGCCTTTTATATATTCCTTTTTTAAAGTACAAACAACACTGTGGAGCGAAAATTCAGTAGATTGACTCTTTTTAGCTCAATTCTTTGGTATTAGAGCATTAATTGGCTTCCCTTGGGGGTGATCAGACTGAAGGAGAGCAGTACACACTTAGAAATAATGGCATTGGTGCCAAGCAGATATATGTTTTCTAACAGAACATGGAATTTTCTAGAAGGATCGTCAAAACTCGGCTCCTAATATAAACATATCTATAATTCTATTTTCTGAAGCCTCCATCTTTGTCGATAAATGATCGTCACTAACTTCCATCCAGAATAAATATAAGTAGCTTTCTTTCTTATCATGAGACTAACTAAGCGCGAAATAATATCACAGACTTGTAACAATATTTATCATTTTCATTTGGCAAGCATTTATCCTGTAACAGAATCAAAGCATCCAATCAGATACTGTCGTCGAAGGCTAAAAGTGTTGTTCGTCCCAAAATAGACGCCATGTAGCTTCAAAATGGAATATTAATCACACATAACAAATTAGGGAACAGGAAAAACTAACTGAATGTGTGATTACAAAATGCGAAGGAAATCACCAAAGTGCGCCAACTGCAAATATTTGCATTTGGAAATTATAAAAGGACGATTGATATAATGAGTCTGCTTATTTCGTGGTGAGAATTTGAGCTTTAAAATAGGCAGATTAAATTATTCTCGAAACGAAACTGTACTATTTAAAATCCGGCTGAATCCGATTATACTCGTATTGATTCTCGTAGCCATTTTCAGTCGTAACTGTTACCGCTTCAAAAATCAATGTTAATGCTGACTATTTGAGCTTGAAAGATTAATTTATTAAAAATTTTCTCTCAAACAGTAAAGCTTTAAAAATGCGTCGAAATGTGTACACATTCCATTTTACTTCAGAAAAAGAAACAGAAGATTTGAAATAGATATGTCATAGATTGTCAGTAAAAAGTTAAATAAATGAATATTTTTATTCTAGAAGCATTCTAATCTGAAAATAATTCACAATTTTGCCGAATTTATATCTTTATCTTATTCTCTTACGACAAATTTTGAGAGATAAAATCTGATAATCGTCGAAATATTCCAATTCTATTTTGATAATCTTCTTCAGTCAAAACCCGCAATTTTTAAAATTGTTTATCTGTTGGTTAATGATGCTCTGAAACGCACCAAATTAGAATAATGAAGCTTAGAATACTGTCTTAACACAAAAAGTCCATATTTTTTTTATTGCATTTTGAATAAAATATTCAACGGGAAGTTTGTCTATTCATCTGCATACATGAGAAATCGATAACTCAAAAAACGCAACTAGCTAGACGAAAAAAATTGGTAATAGTTTCATCATTAAAATTCTAAATAGGTGTCAAAAAACACAGAAAAAGATTTCATAAAGTTATCTGTGAAATTGAAGAGAACATTTCAGATTAAAATTATAAAATCTCCATGACATAAAAAAGAGTTCGTTCTAAAATTGAAAAATGTATTCCCCGGTATTATCATACAATTTTTCCGAGTTGCACAGCGAAGAAAGTAAACAAAAAAACTGGAAAACTCACCTGTGTGTTGGAGGGAATGGGGGGAATACTGGAGAATACATTTTTCAATGTCAAGACGACGAACTCTTTTTCATGTCACAGTAAACTCATAATTCGAATAACTCCTTCGATTTTACAGAAAATTACATAAAACATCTTCCTGTGTTTTTAGTTTGGTGCAACATACATGATTGGACGTTTTGACCAATCTCCTTTATTTTTTTCAGATGTTTGCAACTTCCTTATTTTACCGCGAGAGGCGCTGTAACGTGTCTCAATAAATTCACATTATCACTTTATTATATGCACAGTTACTTCCTTAGCTATACGAGACGGCGTTTTGAATTTAAAGAATTTAAAAGAACTTTGCCGATCGCCTTGAATATATATTCCATTTAAAGTACAAGCAATCCATAATGCAGTTTAAGAAATTGTGTTTCAATTTATATTTGCATCTTTCAGCAAATAAAGATTTTTTTTAAAATATATATATATATATATCTTTTTTTTTAAAGCGTTCATTTAAAATCATCTCTCAATAATGCCTTATAGTTTCTCCAACTACAATTATCGCCGCGTCCTGGCATAGGGGTAGCGTATCTTTCCCGTGATCTGGGCGTCCCGTGTTCGAATCCCGGTTCGGGTATGGCTGTTCTCTTCCTTGCGTTCTCTCTGTGAGGTGTGTGAATGCGCCCCCCTGTAAAAAGGGGTTGTGCAAGCGAATGTTTCAAGCGCAAGTTTCATCTTCATATGAGCTAGAAAGACTTCTGCCCTCGGGTGCTCAGGGGTCTTTACCCTCAGAAGCTACTGCACCCCTTACCGTGGTAACGCGGACACGACATCATCATCACTACAATTATCGTTTGATTTAATTTAAAATGTATTAAAGTGAGAGATATTCAGAAGGCTTGAAAACTTAGATCTGATATTTTAAATAATTTAATTGGAGGTGGACGACGCACACATTTAAGATGGGTAGAGTATTGAAAAGCAGAAGAGGTAATGACAGGTGTTTCTATTTATATCAAAATAAGTCCTCGTATTTCATAAACACGTCTTTACAAAAATATCATTGGCCGTCGACTTTATTCCCGTCTGGCGAGAGCAGTGGCTAAATGTGATGTCAATAGATGTGTCTCATCAGCAACAGAGATGAGATTAGTGTATGTGCTGCCAGCTGGTGACCCAATCATGAATTATATTGCACTTTTTATATCTGGTGCCATCTAGTAGAGAATTCGAAAAAAAAAAAAAAAAAAAAAAAAACTTACTGAATTCTAAAATATTTATTATAACAAATAACAACTAATAATTAAAGACTGGAAAAAGAAAGATAATAATAAAAAATTTTAAAGCGCAATTTTATTTTGTTAAAAATATTTATCAAAAATCCAGCGATCAAAAGAAAATTATAAAGGCAAGGAACGTTGAAAATAATACTATGTAGAAATTAAAAATACAATGGATATCAAAAAATTCTATGAGTTCATTAAAAATTAAAATACCAATTTGCTTTACGTATTTGTAATTTTGTTTCTGTTTTTGATACATTTTTTTTTTCCTTTCATTAATTTATAAAAACGGGTTTTTAAAAATCTTTATTATTTTCTGATCTTTTTTATGCTAATCCCTGCACATATATTTCTTTCAGGTTTCAATGTCAATCACTTAGACATTGCTCCGCGATATGCAAGCATTCTAATGGGAATGTCCAATGGATTCGGCACACTGGCTGGCATGATTTGTCCTATTGTAGAGGAAAATCTAACTAATGCAGGGGTAAGTACGGAAAGTGATTATTTCCTCTTAAGAACATCGTTCTCTAACAGGTGCCATAAGTTCGTAAACGGACTTTTTATAAGTAGAATTGTTAAACAAACAGTCAAAAATTGAATTTCATCTCTAACCCATCAAATAATTGCCAAGCCCGGGGTGGTGGCAGTGACTTGGGCATCTATCCGAGTTCTCTGTAAAACTGTCTTCTTTACCATGGAAATAACTACGCTGTGAAACAATACTATAGCAGCACATAGCGGCAACGCATCAACAAATAATTATGCAGACGAAAATTAATAACTTAAAACATATATTTGTTCTTTATTGGCATATATAATTATAAAGACCCTGGAAGAGTCCGATTTGGAAAGCTTGCAAATTACAGCAGGTCCAACAGCTTAGCTTTACTATAAATCCAACTAGAATGGCAATGAAGCAAGAACAACTAAAATTGCCCCAAATTCCAATAGTTTTATTGTCTACTGCCATTCAGTTTCGAAGATATTTATAGGGGGGAGGGGAAGTTCAACATTTCAGATATATATTATTTCAAACGGGTATCTGACGATTATATCTGATATATTTACATCCATCATTTCAAATTCTTCTTAAGAAAATATTATCCCTCTTTTATTATCTATAGAAAACCTTTTATCTCATGCATATAGTTTCCTTGGGACCCTGTATGATCAATCACTAATGACATAAAGATGCAACGACTGCAAAACTTTGAAATTGTAAGAATTTTCTTTTCAATAAAACATAAAATTTAGCCCAATAGCTGAATACAGTACTTGCATTATTTAAAATTTTCAGTTTTTTTTAACTAAACTATTATCTAGTTGAATCGTCATGAAAAATAGCAAAATTCGAAAATAAATTCATAACAGCAATTCAAAAATTTTATTGACTTAAGTTTTTGAGTAGGCTATCCAAAAAAAACACTAATTTTTTAACTAAATATGATACCGGATAAGGGGCGAAAGGGGACAGGAAGTTTTGAATTAGGTTTTTCGCACTTATATTAAAAAGTTGAAAGTTTTAATAAAAACAATACAATGAGATATAAGACGTAATGATAGTTTAATTAGATTATGAAAAAAAAATTTAAAAATGCTAATTTTGAAACATTGTTTTAAAATTTGATCGAAATTTTTGGGATTTCATTTTACGTATTATATAGAAAGGAATAAATAATTTTAAAAATATGTCAATATCTGCCTCATTTTTTAAAATTAGACTTTGCTGAGTCGTCGAATGTCTATAAATACTTTTAAATCAGTGAAAATTCGAGCATCGAAATTAATAGCATTGTTCTTTGATTTAAAATAATAATAGACGATTTTTTTTAAAAATTGGGGAAAATTTTATTTTATGTTAACATTAATAAAATTTGTTTTGGTTCAATTATCAAGACCAAATTCATTTTCAGAAATCCGTTTCGTTAGCGAATCTTACTGTTAGATTTCAACGATTGAATCTCGAAAAACATTTAAGACTTTTTTTTACATCCTTGAATTCTGACTGATAACCAGCGGCAGTGACTCCCTCCCCCCAAAACGTTCTCTCCTATTCTCTAATTAAAGGGTCATATCACTCCCCTACCCCCTACCCCCCACAAGATTGTCGACTCTGGGCGAAAAACAGTTACGAAATAAAGATTAATCTTTCGTGAATCTAGCAATTTTATTAAATCCAAGGTACATGCGTTGGCGGGTGTTTTTTTTTTTTTTTTGTCGATTAATTCTTATTATGCGTTGAATACAGAAGTACTGGGGGGGGGGGCTGTATTCTGGATTTTTTTTTTTTCTTTCTTTTTTCTGGGTGATTGAAACCAAAATTTGGCATCCAACGACAATTGTAGTCACGAGATCACACACTACATTTCATTTATTTAAGCGTTCATAAGTTTCCGCGTTTACATGCATGCATGCCGAAGTACAAACCAACAGATAGTCTACATTTTAAATGCTAAATCTGAACACCAAATTTTATCTACCTAGCTTATCACGTTATATTACATTCTGATACAGTCGGACAAACAGATATTTACTTAAGGGATTTCGTTCAAAATTTGTAAAAAATCAGTAAGTGTGCTGTAAACTCTATATACCAAATTCCATCCGACTAGATCAAAGCGTTTTTGAGTCATTTTCAGGCAGATATCATTTCAAAAACGAGTTTTCTGGACTTAGGGAAGTCTGAAATACGGAGACTCGTCATAAATCTTGATTCCAAATGTTTTGTAAATTACAATATTTTGTGCACTTTGTATAGGAGTAAGTAAAAAATTACCTATAAATATTTTTCAACGAGCCAGGTTTTGAAACAAAATCGATAATTTTTTTTCAAAAAGCAATACGGAAATGCGACATCCTTTTTTTTTTTTTTTTTTTTTTTAACAATTCTTTTTTTTATATAAGAAGTAAAAAAATGCTTAGCATTCTTGAACGAGCTTGGTTTTTGCAACAAAGCCGACTTTTTCAAAAAAGCAATACGGATAATGATGTAAATCCCCCCCCCCTTTTTTTTTCTATAAAACACTTTTTATGCGGAATTTCAAAATTTTCTCTCAAATTTAAATATATTAAAATTAGCACTTTTTAAACATTTTTCCCGATCTAATGAAACCATTACTACGTTTCATAGCTCATTATTTAGGCATTTTTAATGTCTTAATTAAATTTTAATTTTTCTTTTGAGATAATTATTTGATTATTTAAACACAAAAAAACTTCCACTGCCATCCTGTAACCGGTAACATATCCGGGTGCATATTTAGGGGTACGTTTTTTTTAGTCAACACAACTTTTTAAAAATAAAATTTATCTTATGTATTTTTCCAGGGGGGAAAAAATTCATTTCGGCTAGACTACCTCTAACATATGTCATCAATAAATATAGAATAATAAATACGATATCATTTTCGATAACTTCTTGGTTCAAATACGATATCTCACAATTTTAGGCTTTTAGACATTTGGATTTGGTAGATATCCCATGATTTGATTTTATTATAAATTGATAAAAAGATTTTAACTCCACGAATGGAGCGCAGCTTGGCCAAAAATGACTTTTGTGCCATAAAACACAAAAAATTCAAATCTAAATACGATATCATTTTCGATAAATAGTAAAAATTTTTCAATATATTATTGGTCAACTTTTTTCGAAATATTCTAATAAAGGTTCGTAGATTTCCAAGAGAAAGGGTTTCAATATATGCAGACTGCAGAATAAAAAGTTTCAATTCAATTATTCTTCTTCATATGCACAGATTTATCATTATTTTATATGGAATTCTATATTCTATTTGCTTTCAGTTAGATCAGCGTCCCCATTTGAAATGACGTAGGACTGTTCTAGGATAGTCTCAGTACATTCATAATGTTGAAACTAGAAAAATATATGAGCAAGCATTTCATCCTTTAAATGTTCATGTCGCACTAACATAGACATTATTACCTAGATTACAAAATAAAAAGCATCTTACATATGCTAAATGTAGAGAAAATCTTCGATAAAATTAGATTTTAAACTCGTCCTTTCGCGATACTGAGATCTTATCAACAAGTTATATCAACTACTCATAATTTATCGGAGAGTTGCGAATGTGACATGACTAATATTGCTCAATTGATATAAAATCAAATACAAATTTATGATTGCACATACACTTTAACTAAAAATTTTCCGTGAATGAGTTTCCCGTTTCGATTCCTAGCAGCATCGTGCCATAAACAAATCAATCGCAAAAGCCATTTGGTTCTTATTTCGGGAGACAACAATAAATTAGTATCTTTTCTCTTACATCAAAGATAAAAATTTTCCATTCAGTTCATTATCAATCCTTATATATATATATTTAACCAGATGCTTAAAAAGTTAGTAACCTTTGATTTTGATACAAAATGAAGATAGTGTTTTACATGCCGCTGTAAAAGGTCGATGACACAGCTATTCAGTGAAAAGAGTTTCGTGTTTAAATATTTCACATTACATTGAAATAAAATCATCCAACTTTTCAAAAATAAAAATTTAAAGCAATCGGAAATAGATTTTAAATGCTCACTAAGATATTTAAGAAGAAGGTTTAAATTTTGAAGGCTCCCATTGAGTTTCCCCAATTATTGGCCTAAGGTTATGAAAATGCTGTTTGTTTCTCAAATTGTAATACACAAAACTTCATAATTCTGTCTCTTCATAATCTTTGGATGCACAAAATAAAAACTTTTAAGTTGGCGTGTTAAGACAGTTCGCAGAATATGATTATTTAGGACTACAAAACTATATAAAATTTAGATTTCCTAATTATTGACTGAAACAAAATAAAATCTTACTATTCACGTTTTTTAAATCCTTTTAAAAGTAAAAATAAAAACTGAATTACATGATGAATAGGAGAAATTTTTATTGGATAAACTGTAAAAATTACTCTACAATGCGCATAAGACTTGTATGCCGAACGATTTTATTTCTGTACTCATATTTTTGAAAAAACATGCTTAATTTTAGCAACAACAAAAATTTGTATTAATTGAAGTTTAATCACGTAAACGTTAAATTAAAATTCAAATTTTAAGGCAGCTGAGACATACACAGTACCATGAACAGAACGGTATATATGACGGTCTTTAATATTATGAGTTATATGACTATTAAAATTTGAAGCTTAAAAATATTTAGCCGAAAAAGCTTAAAGTTACATAGAAAATTTCAGTGAGCATTCATTCTGGCAAACCAGCTGGTCAACAAATAATATAGAACATAAAAAAAGGCAATAAACTGGTCAATTGTATTAGCGGATTGCTAACAATACAACCTTTCTTTCAGACTCCTGATGAATGGCAAAGGGTTTTCCTCATTGCAAGTCTCATCCACTTCGCAGGAGTCATCTTTTACGGCCTATTCGCTTCTGGGGAGAAGCAGCCCTGGGCTGAACCTCCAGACGAAGACAATCCCGACGAAGGCCCCTCCTGGAATCCCTTGGAAAGCGTCTTCGCCAACGAGAACGGGGACGTAACAACCTCTTTGAGCGATGTCAAGCAGCCCTCCTATGGTGCAACAACGACAGTCGTAGACACACGCGAAGAACTGGCTCAACCTCCTGCGAGAGACACGTACATGCAAGGTGCCAGGGACCTCTACTAACAAAAAAAATAATAGCGTTAAAACTATTCTTAAATTTCTTTTTCTGGAAGAATGGGAAGAAAAAAAATAACGGAATTCCTTTTGTTGTTTTTCAGCTGGGGAAATAACTGAGAGAATGTCGGTTTATGTTCTCTTGTTTAACCACAAAAATAATATCTACGTTTGTTTTGGACCGGAGATGGATACCTTTGTTTGAGAAACTTATCTGTCTTCACTTTAGACGTGATGCGAAGAACGTATATGATTTATATATATATACATACATACATGGACTTGATCGAATTAATGGACTTCATCGTTATTCTTTTCGTTGAAGTCCATGATAGCAGATGGTCCACAAGAATTATGGTTTGCTAGACGTAAGATGAATATTACCTCACATGATTGATGGACAGTTGGCTGGATGACGTCTCTGGAAGAACTATTAGCTTGGGAATCCACAGGCAAAGGTTTTCTGCTGCAAGACGAAGAAAAGAGCTATAAGAAAATGTTTGCGAGAAAGGGTAGAAGTATTAGTATCTCTGTTTCGCATAGATGTGTGATCAAAAAGAGATTTTCTGTGATATGAAGAACTCGCGTCTCGTGTTCCATTACGATGCGTGTGTTCACTGCGGTTGCGTTAGGTAGAATATATCTGTTTTTAAAAAATTCGAATTAGATGAGTAATGATTCGAAAAGCAGAAAATTTCTCTTTGCCAATTTAATAAACCAGTGTCACAGTAATAGGGACGCACAAATATGGATGACCAAGACATTGAAAAAAGATTATGAAATTATAAAAATGCAAAAAAAAACATGGTTTAGAAAGTGAAAAATAAGATAATACATCAAATTTCGCATCAGTACAATAAATTTCTGTTCATTTTTTCTTATTATTAAGAAGGAAAAAAAAAGGCAAAATTATGCATCTGGTGGTTGAAATAAAGCCAGCTATACCATTTCTCCCTTTGATTTTCATTGATATGCACAAGAATATAATTAAAAAAAATTATCGAATAGAGTTTATGCATCAGATATGTTCATACACACAAATGCAAAAGAATGCAGAGAAGAATGTGGTGAATACAGTTACCAAGATGGCGACATCAGTACAAGAAAGGACCCAAGAAACTGGACCTTATTTGTGAAAATTCGCAATCGTAATACATGCATCTCTCTGTGTGGTTTCGAATTTATTATTTTTCATTTAAATATGAAAATAATAATGGTAATCTTCATTGAGAGATAGGCGATTTAGACGAAATGGCGGATCTCACTCTACTTCATGTCTTCGTATTTAGTTCCAAGTTTTACCCAACAGCATGCTGATTATTTTACAAGAATTTCACGTTGTCATTTTTCGATGGGTTTGCTCATGCTCTCAATGTATTCTTGTCGATTTCTGTCTATGTGGGAATTCAGATCCATCTCTGGTTTCGTAGAATGCTCTTTCGATGTGCGTTGGTGTTGTTGTATTGTAGTATTCAACTACTTAAGTTATCTGTGTCATCCTTCTCTAGGGTGTGATGGTTGAAAGAGGTAAATCGCCTCTGAATAGCCTTAATATCATTAATCTCAGCTATAAACTATTTGCATCCAATGAGCATAAACCATTAAGCGGTAATCCGCCCATGACAACTGTCAGTTTTCCCCCACCAAGGAATAATAATACACTCGTGACGATGTTCAGTTATTATTAGACATAAATATCCAATTAAACTCTTCAGGATCTTACACCTGTATCATTAGGCAATACAAGTTTCATCACCAATTCTGAATGTAATCTATATCTATAAACAACAAATATTATGACACATTTAATTTTAAAAAAAAAATTTAATTGTGGGTCAATTACTTGAGAGTTGGTTCAGTATCTTTCAAATCAGATTAAAACAAAATGGTAAAAACTTGCTAAATTTGGGTTAGCACAATCCAAATATTTTCATTTTAAGCTTCCCGTGTATGTAGGCTTTTCAGCCATACAATCAACTGCAAAAAGAAATTAAAAATTCCCTGAAATTAAAAAAAAAATCGATTTCAGTTTTAATAAAGTAAGAATACAAACGCTTTTTAATCAAATGAATGCGTAACATTAAATTACTCTGAAAATATTGCAAAAATTTTGCCCTTTAGACAGTTGCTCTTGCTCATTTGATAATGAAACCTTGCCAATCACGGATCCGTTATTCCATAGAAGATATGCGGATTATTCCGCTAAAGGATGCAAATAAATTAAACTAAAAAGTGAACTGGATTTTAAAAAGAATAGCATAGGAAAAAGTTATTTGTTGTCATCAGTCGGCCAATGTCTGTATAGTTTGTGACAACTTCAGCTAAGTTAATTATGCCAATAAGAGATGTATTAAAAATTGTTAGTAGAATATTTTAAGTGATGAAACTTTATATGTTAAGCAATAGATATTTTATTTCATGGAATTGTTTCTAAAATTCTAAGAAATGAAGGAACACATATTACGACATTCAACAAAAAGGTGATATCTCGTACATTTCTATGTCTGTCAACTTCAGATGTCACAGAAATATTATTATTTTTAAATAGCGAACTTCTCAGCTAGATTAGCGTATATTTTCAAGGTATTTACCTGGATAGTTTTCTCCTCCTAGGTATTTATCAAAAAATGCGCGGGAAAAAAAAATTTGCGTGAATCAGCTGAAGAAAAGAAAAATTTTGCCTTGATCATTTGCAAATCGAATATAATTTTAACTTGTCTAAATGATAACTATTTATAAATTATATTTATTTTATCTCAAATATTAACAATGCTTTATACATTTAAAACAGTATGATATTTAATAATAACAAAAAAACTCATACTCTAATATCAGATGATTAATGAATTAATTTACAATGATGAAACCATTAATCGCATCAAAACGATTAAAACCATTATCGTATTAGGGTGGAGTTTCAAATCGTATGCCAATATTTTCCAATGATTTTCCTCTGAAATCTTTTGTTTTGATAAATGAATAATGAAAAGTCGAAAAAGAGTTTTACTATTTCAAAAAAAAAGGGGGGAGGGGGGTCTACAATTGCAAAACTGATCCGTAGTCGAGTGTATTTCAAGAAATATGCATATTCAGATATCTACAGCATACGGACATGAATTAACTGTGAATATTTTTAACTAATAAAGAAAATTAACCAATAATTTTAACTAATAATCTGCGCACAAATTGTTTTTTTTTACGGAAAAAGTTTAAAATAATTAATAATCATAGCACATTTTCGCCAGTCTCTAAAATCTCTCATTTAAAGCTACAAAATTGGACGAAATAATATAGAAGCATTAAAATTCATTTATATCCTAAACCTTAAAACACATAATCAATAAAAATCTTTTTATTTTTATTTTAGAGTGAAATTTAATTGTATTTTTATTTTTTTAATAGAAAACTTTTAAAAAAATTCGAAATATTTTTTTTTTTTTTTTTTTTGCTAATCGAACAGCAATTAAAACAGAATATTTATTTCTATAAAACAACAAACTTTACAAACACTGTTGCCTTTATATGAATTCGAAATATAAAAATATAGCATAGCGTCAGTTACTAAAATTGTGTCAAGGCCCATCCGTATCAAATATATATGACTTAAATATTCTTGAATTAATTTAAAATCGGTCATATAAATAAAAAATAATAAACCGACACAAAACTATATGCCAGTGATATAATTATACTTAAACAATCAAAGATTTCACGTTTTATTTCTATTTTGATGGAAATACAAAACTGGAAATTAATTAAATCAAGCAATTTAAGAGATTTCGTTTAAAATTTTATAATTACTACATATGAAAAGTAGTAGCTTAAATTCTGATGAACAATTTAATGCCAGCAAAAAGCCAAACTTCAGCCAAAAGATCTACTTATTACAAATTTTAAGAAAACTAATACCTGAGAAACAAAGCAACAAAGAACTCTTTCCTGAGAAACAAAGCAAACGACTGTTCTAAATAATCTCCAAATGTTCTAAAATATTCAACAATCCGATATCTCTTTCAACCATCTAATCACACTGGAACAAAACTGGATATTTTTCATCGATGATCTATGTTAGGAAATGGTGCTTTAAATAATATCGATATCTCAATGATTCTAATCACGGCATCACAAGCTTTCAGTTAAGCCTTAGTAAAAGCAAAACATGCACCTGCCATCCTCTTAACAAAAGTTATTTTTTAGCCATTTTGCGCGCTTTTACCTCATTAATCCTTTTGTACCTTGCCAGTCGCCTCATGCAGGACCAGACATTTTATTCTAATTTTTTTTCAGTGATTACTGGATTATATATTCTTTTGGACTGACAACAGATGGCGCCAAGTATAAATGTTGGCGCCAAATGTAGCCAAGGCGAAAATAGTAGGTACATTTGAAAATTCAGAAAGCCATTGTATACTTTAGAGATAGAACATGTTTTCGAAACAGTATTAAATAAAAAAGGTTTGTACAAGTTTACACATAAAGGAATGGTTCTTTCCAAATGCGAACAAAGACAAATTAAAAATACATATCTTTCAGAAGAAGAAGAATTTTAAAACAGTTAGTATATTAATTTCATTTTTTAAATGTATACTAAATTTTAGTACAAAATAAATGTCTGGTCCACCATGAATGTTTCACAGAAGATGCTTACAGCTATGTCCCCAGAAAGTCTACTGAGTGTGTACGTGTGATATCAAAACATATCAATAATTCAGAAGCCACACTAGAGTGTCTGAGAATTATAAAAAGCAGGAAAACACTCTGGTGCTGGTATCTATCTAAGAGTTTCGAACATAATAGCTTATATGGCAATCAAATATAACGGCAATTACAATAAATATAGAAAATGGCCGGAAATATTAAAAATATTTTGTTATATTTCATTATAAATGAAATCTTTTTTTTTATTTTAAATATTAAGATATAGTTAATTTTTTAAAAAAATACTGAACGTTTATTGTAAAGTTAAAATAATGTTTTTGTGAAACATTATGTCGTAAGTATGCATTATTTTGAAATCAAATAAAGCATAAATAAACAAGACAAATTTTAAAAACCTAGAAACAAATAAATATTCATACAATTAAAAATCAAGATCACGAATACGAATTTTTCAGTATGGCATAAAAAAAAATCGTTTGGTTAACAATTGTTACTTATTTTTACTCCGTTTATTCTAATTTTCAAATAAAATAATGCAAGTTAATATATGTTATGATTAAAAGGCGTTTAACAAAATTCGAGAGCGATTTATTATGATTTTATTGTGCCAAAAATGCATTCTACATTTAAAATACCGACCTTATTTATCTGATCTTATCAATCCTAATTAGATTGTTCCTAATAACAATTTCCAATAATCGTATTTAGTTTAAGAAATATTCAAAACATAATTCGTTATATATTTTATCGTTTGGCTAAAAAAACGATTGCCATATAGGTTTGACTTTCGAAACTCTATAGCTATATTACACGAGCTTAAAATGAATTCGCCAACTTATTTTTTAAAAATTATATTTTCTACCAATTAGCTACATCCTATATTTATCCTTTCTATCAAGAAAATATATTTTTTAAAACCATCCTTATTTAGAAAATTTACTAATATATACAATTTCCCAAAACATCTGATAGATAATAATGAATAAATTAAAAAAAATCTGGAAACCAAAACCGAGAATTCGTTTTGCGTTTGATATTGAGATGAATTAATATTTTGATCCGTAATATAATTTTTTTCCCCATTCTAAAAATATTTTTTTTTGTTTGTTTGTTTAAAATTTTTAAAGTAAATTTTTATACATAAAATATCTTAATTTTTTATGCATACATATGTTTATTGTTTTGATGGCTTTTTTTTTTCACTCTAAACAATTTTTTATAGATTAAGATTTTTTTAAGGAATATCAAGAATATGTCTCAAATTTATTTCGCATCAAAAATTCTAACTATATCTGCAGCAATTATTTACAATGTCTAGGATTAAATTCTGTATAATTTCATGCATAAAATATTACACACTTTAATGCATTTTTGTTCAGATGTATGTACTTTTATCTCCATCTTGCAAAATAACAAAATTTTACAAGTTTTTGTAGACTTCACTTGCATCTCCTTTCCAGCACAAATTCGAATATTTATGGATTTTATGATGAAGTTTTAACTTCCATCTTCCATTTTATCGCTTATTTTAATTAATCAGAACAATTTTCATTTTTTAAAAAAATTTCAGTAGTCTCACTATGTAAATATATGAATAAATTATGACTTATCTGAATTAATATAGGTTCGGTATTTTATAAATCTAATTTATTACATAATAAAGTTCGAAAATATCCATTTTCTGAAAACAAATGTGCAATGATTAAAATAATTGAGTTCGATTTGCAAAGAATTTTAATTAAAAATTATGAAGGATAAGTTTAGAAACTAATAATTTTTTTTAAAAAATCTAGAAATGTTTATACGCAGTTTCACATCGTTAAACTGATACGGCACTAGTTCGTTGAAAATTTGATTAAACGATCTTTCATAATTCATTTAGCAATTTTAAGTAACATTTTTCAAAACCATATTCTAATCACCCCACTTTTTCAATATGGTGTTATATTCTCGTCTTTATAACACGTTGCTGACAATAAATCGATTTCTATTCTAATTATCAAATGATATTGTGAAAGCATACAGCTTTGAAAATAACAAGCATGTCAATATAATTAGTCTTTTCAACGTCACAAATTTCCAATATTATAATATTGATTGTAATATATTATCCACCAATAAAAAAAATCATATCTAATACAAATAATTTTTCTTATCTATTGTTTATAAATTTTTTTTCACTGCATATTGTTTTTTTTTCTTTTGTTTTTTCCCCCCATTATTAATTTTTTTTCAACAGAACTCTGCATTGATTATTAGGTATAAACAGCTGAAAAATAAAATAGCAGCTGCAGAAAACGAAAGAAGTTAGTATTTTATATATATATAAATATTATGATTTTAATAAAAGACAGGTGATAAAACTCAAACAAAAGAAGTTTTTATCAGTTATATTAAATGATTCATGATGAAAATGTTTTCACTTAATAATTGTCATTGAAAGAATGTAATTTTCCCTTCTATCTCCAGTTTCCAACTTTAATAAAGCCTAAAAATAAAAATGTAATAAATTGGATGGAGCAGATCCCAAAAAGTAATCAAAATATTCTATGAATTCATTTTATTTACTTAATCGAAAAGAATGAGATCATATCAAACTATTCGACATAGATGCCAAAACAACTTTTTACACTATTCATATAAACTATTCTACATTTTATATGCTTCACAGAACAGAATAATCATAGATGGATTTTGAATTATATTATGTTACGCATTTTAGTATTATTAAATTAATCATTTAAAACTGTTTTGATCAGCATAAATAATCAGCAAATAGTTTTCTAAATAACTATATTATAACCCAACAACTGCATTCGTATATATATAGTTTGAAATAAGCATAAATTTATTCGAACTGTAGGAGCAAGCGATTTTGGAGAGAATTAAATCTATTTTTAACTACTTTTCAGTAAATGTATCAATGTTTGAAGTTTCTAGTTTTTTTTTAAATACGAGTCGAAATTTCGTTTTATAGTATAGTAGTTATTTTTCTTCTATTTAAAAATTGTATTATTTTGCTTATAGCAAAAATAAACACGTGTACCTCGTGATTATTAATCAAAATATCGATAATTAATTAAAATATCATTTACAATTTATACTTAACTGCATATGTTTTTACTGTTATACGATAAATTCGCATTTTACGAATTCATGTAGCCTCAGAAACCATTTTTTTTAAATCAAATATTCATAAGTGCAAATGTGACTAAAAATTAATTTAAAAATTCAGCAAACGTTGTTAAGAGATATATTTATTTGTGTAAAAACTTTATAATTCTACATAAGGTATTCGCACACTTTTGCTCTATAATATGCTGTTCTATGTTGTGTTCTTCTACCTGCCCTATTGGCTGGTTTTTGAATATTAAAAAGAATAAAAATTGGAGAAAGAAGAAAGTCATCGAAAAATAAAAATGGAAATTACAATAAGGAGAATTCGTAAAACGAAAAAAAAAATGAAAATTGCAATTAAGAATATTCATAAAAAATGAGATAGTATTTTCTTTCGTTTGAAAAACAAATAAATTTGTTCGTAGAAAATTCATAAAAATGCAACTTGACTGAATTAAAAAATATTTATGAATCCAAATGAAATGAGATATTTCAATAATTCCAAAGCATTACATTATTAATACTATTTATAAAATTGAATATTTACCTATTATAAAATGTCTGTGTAATAACTTCCATATCTTAAAATCCCTTTTATATGCTAAATTTCCCTTTTTCCCCCAAATTATCTACTATCTTATTTTTTGACAAAACTGTTAAACTTTAAACAGATTTTTGAAGAATCAAAATTTTACCTTTGTAGACTTTCAGTATATAATAATGCACTATGGCTTCAAATAAAGCTATGCTTGCATCAAAGAACTTCCCATTGCGTCCTCACCAAATAAATATTCTAGAAATGTGTGAATAAAACTACATGGCTTAGATCAAACTTTTATAAAGCTCTGAATATCGACCTTAACACCTTTTTCTAACCTTGTAACCGTAACTGAGCGCTTGTGATGCTGTGATTCCATTTTGCTGTTTCTATGGCAGCTATCGAGGATAAAAAATGTGTCCATGTTCTTTTTGCCATGAATATGTATATAAGAGCGTATGCCGTGTTGTTATATTTCTCATCTTCATATTATATGCGGATAATGATGTTCTATTCTGTTTTGTTTGTTTAAACGAATTTTGTTATGAAAATGCAAATCTATATATATCAAAGATAAAAATTTGTTCTAGTTGTCTCTGGTCTGTATTATTGATGATATCATCTCATACTAAATAAGACAAGCAATATTCTTTCATAAAAAAAACTATTTATAAGTCGCCGCTTTTGGCGACAAATTGATTCGCTGAAAATAATAGTTGCTAAAAGTTTCATTTAAATATTTTAACCCTTTAAAGGGTTATTTTTTTCTAGTCATATTATGTTAAAATATTTTTAGGCTTGAAATTAGAATAAGAAAAGGGATTCATTTAGCTTATTAGATAAATTTAATTTGAATAATTAATTAATTTGGCTGATCAATAATTAAATAACGAATCAAGACACATCAATTTGTCTGAGATAGAGAACTGAAGCATTTAAGTTTCTGACTGACTAAAAAAATGTGTCAGAACTTATGCCAACCTACATCATTTCATACAAAGATTGATAAATTTGGTGGGAAGCATACTTCCCACGGCCCTAGAAAATGTTAAAGAATTATGTTGTGATGCTTCCTCGGAAAAATATTTTTAAATTTCAAATTTTGATAGACATATTACTCATACTATTATAGAAGCCTTACACAGTTATGCTCAATGTGCTATGCGTTTGCCTAATTTTCTTTCTATACCTTTATATGTTCGATTATATTACATCGAAGAGCAGCAATATTTAAAATAAAAATGGGCACACTTTAAAAAAAATGTTTACAATCGTTTAATTCTGGAGTAAAATACCTCAATTTTAATTACCAACAATGGAAAAACCAAGATGAAATATATTGCTTTAAAATGAGATCAAAGTGTTTTCTTGAAAATTGATTAAAAATGGGAGGTAAGGTAAAAAAAATGGAATCATCGAACAAATAATTTTTGATATTTTAAAATGATGAAAAAAATCATTTTTAAGCTATAAAATTTCCGGAAATTAAGCAAAAAACCACCACGATTCTGCTTAATTTTTAGTTAATTAAATTTTCAAACCAGGGAAGTAATCTCTCCGAACTTTTTTCACATACTGTCTGTTAAATGTACTTATTAAACGCATACCATTCATGAACAATAATGAAGATCGACCTTAAGAAGTACGGGTCCCGGTTGTGAAAAATATTCTATAATTAATAGATTTCAGTCAAATTTCAAAAGGTATATTTAATAAATTTAATTTAAAAAATATTTTTTTAAACGCGTTTATTAGAAAAGAAATATAAGATTTTTATTTTTATTTTTTCTAAATTTTAGTCATTACTTATTATCAAATATATTACTGAATCATAAAATATTTTTTTTTTTCAAAGTCACAACCAAATTATTTACATTAGTGACGTAACCAGAGTGAATGGTCTTCCCAAAAGTTTCTCGCATGCTCTCTAATAAATTTGGCTCATGTCAAAGGACGCCTTACAAGGCATTGGCGAACAATAGTTGCGAAATATTAACTTTTGGCGTGAATTTAGCATTTTTACTGAATCTATCGTGTCATCCTTGGCGATTCATCTCTGGCATGCGCTTTATAGTACTCGAAAATTGAATTTGTGTTTTAAATACGTTTTTCTCAACCGATTGAGATAAAAATTTGACACAAAACTGCACTTACTGTCACAAACTTTCATTCCAAATGTGATATATTAAAGTCAATGCATATTTGAATGATGACGTTTTACATGTTTCTGAAAGAACAGACCGACAGACAAACAACCTCTTTTTTTCCAATATAGATGTTAAATATGTGTACCGAAATTTATCTAACTAGCTCTCTTCGTTTGGTAGTTATCGTGTTAACTTATATTCGAACAGTCAGACAGACGGAATCAATCTGAATGGATTTTGATCAAAATTTGATGGAAATCTACAAATTTGGTGTAAAGACCGTATACCAAATTTCAAAGCCCGTTTGTACTATTTTTGTCACCGACGAATACACAAACGGATACTTTCCAAAAATGTATTTTTCGATCTGAGGGAGGTCTGATACATAGAAATTCGTCAAAATCTCGAGTTCGAATTTTTTTCACGATTACTATACTTTCTCTATGCTACATATACGATAAAATAATAAAAGTGAATGATGCTCGTGGCATAATATGCTTTCTTCACTCCCTGTCATCATCTTTCGTTTAGATGGGTAAATAGTTCAAGAGGCATGATATAATTTTTTTCCTTCAACAATGTATTTAATTTCAAAAATTGACAATGCCCCTAAGGTGCCCTCTAAAACTTTGCCCTGGGAGTACTATTGCTGTCCTGTAGCTACGATAATGCTCAAATGAAATTAAAATTTAAATTAATTAACAGATCAATTTTAAATAAATTTTTAAAAAATTAAATAGTATCTATATAGTCATAAGAAATACATATATGTGTTCAATTTCAAATCTTTACCACGTGAAGAAGTGAGTGAAAGAAAAAAAAAGAAAGAAAGAAAGACACTCCATTAATTCCATCCACTGAAAATTTCATTAAATAAAGAAATAAGTAAGGTATATCAAATAAGTGATGAATAAAAAATGTACGATTTTTAGATTTAAATAAAAATTATTATGTAAATGATTTGGCAGGAAACAGCTACGTCGTATTATTTTAAATTACCAAAATTATCTTCATCTTTAAGAAAAACTGCTTCGAAAGTTAAGTGAAATTGAATTTTCATACATCCTTATTATGTCTGTGTTAATCAAGCAAAAGAAAAAAAATTATCTCCCAAACATTTGAAACTTTTTCCTTTCTTTCCCCCCCCCCACCACCATTTTTTATTATTATTATTATTAATGCGTTTTATTATGAGCAACCAAAAGTAATTTATATTTATACATATTTACAGAATTTAAATCTATTAAAACAAATCATGTTTTTCAATGCAAATAAAGCAATGCAAAATAAAGAAAAATTGCGAAATTTAACTCATTTGAAGCTGCCATAAAAATTAAATTTATCCAAAAATTCAAATTAATAAAAATTTCTAAAAATGCAGATAGAGAAAACGACGAATTTTAAACTAAAACAGGCAATGAAAAATTTATTCGTAATACTTAAAAATTTTAATAAATATTACATAATTTAATTTTTATAAACCATAAAAATTAAAAATATAATAAAATAATATTTAATGATAAAATTTTAATAATTTTGTAATAATAACTATAATAAACTTTTTTCAAATTAAGAATTTTTTATTATTATTAAATACGCTGAATACCAAGTGTGGGAGAAAATGAACTAAAACGCTATTCATTCAGAATCGCTAGTTGTGTTTACGTAACTAATGAAAACAACTGGGAAATTTTTTGAATTGCGATTTGCACCTTTGAGTAGATGACTTTAAACTAAAGACAAGCGGCAGTGGTAAAATCAAAACTTTCTCGTATATTCTCCAATAAATTTGTCATGACAGAGAACGCCTTACATGGTACTAGAGTAGATACATGGTAGGTAGTTATATGCCACTAGCGTTCTTTACTGGAAATCTTCTTTTCAAGTCAAACACATATTGCAGTTTTAATTGTTTTTTAAGTGATTTAAGATTTAATTAACTGGGTCTTCGGAAAACTTTGTCGCATACTCTTGAATGAACTTGTCATGCCAGAGAACACCTTACATAATTTTGATGAATAGTTACGAAATATTAACTTTTGGCGCGATTTTAGCATTTTTACTGAATCTATCATGTCATCAGAATATTTGGCGATTAATACCTGCCATATATTAATAACAACTAAAAACCGAATTTTTATTTCAGAAACGTTTCTCACAACTGATTGGGAAAAAATTTGACACAAAACTGCACTTGTAGTCACAAATTCTCATACCAAATTTGACATATTTAAATCAGTGCGTTTTTGAATTATCATTTTACTTATTTTTGAAAATACAGACCGACAGACAGTAGCCCAGGGTTGGTTGGCTCAAAATTTGACAGGTGTCTACACTATAGATGTTAAATCTTATCTATCTAGCTCTCTTCGTTGTGTAGTTATAGCATTATTCGAACTTATGTTTGAACAGCCAGATTTCTAAACAATTTTATTCAAAATTTGATAGAAATCTGCAAATTTGATCTAAAGACCAAATACTAAACTTCAACCGTCTAATTCAAATCATTTTTGAGTTATCTCTGTCACAGACATTTGCCAAAAGTGTATATTTCGAACTCATTGAGATGTAAAACGTAAAAATTCTTCACAAGCTCGATTTCGAAATTTTTTAACTATTACTACACTTTCCCTATACTATGTAAACGAGAAAGTAAAAATAATAATAAATTCGTTTTACATAGACGATATTTCAATATTATAATAATAAGACATTCGAAGAATCAGAGAAAAATTCAAATTGCCCACGAATTAGAAATAAAAACTTTCGAATCAACCAAGTTACAAAATAACAATAATGGTTTAACGATCAATGTTCAACAATGATTTTAGAAGGCACTGTATGCATATTTAGAAGATTTTTTTCTGTTTTAAATCACTTTCTACATTGAAACGCAAATGTTTTCTTCTAAACTGCTGTCCTAACATTGGTAGCAGTTCGAAATATTTATCTAATAAGAATTTAGAGATTTCTTAACTGCATTTTCGAGATAAAAATTCTGTTATTGTCTATCTATTTGGAAACCTTTTTTCAAAAATGTTGCAAACTGAAAGAAGCATCGAATTACACCAACGGCGAACTATCCCGTTTGCCAGCTTATCAATAGCGAGTAGGTCCTCTTACACATAAGACAGTATTCATAAGACAGGATGTGTGTGAGAGGGGAAAAAAAGGAAGAATTTACACCCATGCACAGAACTGCTAGAAATTCCTGCGCCTTTTTTTAAACAAATCAGCACCGTAGCAATAAATGCTATGTTGCAAACACGCAACCTTTTCTATGCAAGACTAGGCTGTTGAGCGTGGTTGTTTTATGCATGAAGTGGCGGCCTTTGTGAAACTTGACTAAACAACATCCTTTTCTTTTTCTGTCTGTTTATTCTATTTTTATTCATTTATTCATTTTTGGCTGCTGCATCTCTGCAAACTAATCGCTGTAAAAAAATGGACCATATAGAAAATTTTATTTACACACAGGAAGACCGAATTTTAAAACATTAAAAAATCGTATAATTAACTACTAAAAAATAAACTGATTCTTGGTTTTATTTCGAATGCATTTTTGTAGCATTTTGGCGTGGGGGCATCTTACATGAAGAGGCCCTATAGGAAGCAATCAGTTCAATCGACTAAAAGACGGTCCTGATAATAATTACATGTAAACTTATTAACATGAACATTGATGCTTTGGGGGTGGAGTGTAGGGTTGATTCACTGGAATGCCGCTAATACACAAATACCAAGAAATCAAGCATGAATTTTAGAAGCTTTTTTTTTCCCCAATTGAATTAAACCAAAATTTGACACAGAACCATAAATATACATACCAAATTTTGTTGCATTTTGAGTTATCACATTTAAATGTTTGTGATAAAATGGATCGACAGGATAGTCGACCCATTGATGCATTTGGTTCTAAATTTGATTTATATCTGCAATTTAGATTTGTTAAATATGTATAGCAAACTTTGTTCATCTAACTCTCTTTGTTTTGTAGCTGTTGCATTAACCTACATTTGGTTATCCGGACAGACAGACTTCCTTTCAATGGATTTCGTTCAAAATTTGATGGAAATCAACAAATTTCATGAAAATATTCTATTTCAAATTTTACACATTCAACTTAAAGCGTTTTTGTGTAATCGTAATCTCGGTCAAACATAATTCCAAAAAAATGTATTTTTAGAACTCGGGAAAGGTTTGAAACATTAAATAATCACAAAACCTTGAGTTCGAATTTTTTGACAATTACAATATTTTATCTTTAATTACAAGAAATTAAAATAAAAATTGTTTATTCCCAGCTTCCAATGCATACAGGTGATCAGTTAATGGAACGATAAACTCAGAGGATTGTTAGCAGAAACCAAGAGAAGCAAAAATTACAATGCAACATAGTGTCCCAAATAGCGCTGACAATGAAAATTTCGAAAATATCATGCTGGAATGATAGAAAGTGTAATAATAACGACAAAATGATTTATTTGATTAATTAATACAAAAATTGTTGGAAGTTGGCGTCTTTCATGCTTTTCCACGATGCAAAAACGATTTTCACGAGTTGTGCTTTTGAGATCTGCTGCAACGATAACAATTCTCTCTAAGAGATTCTCTGTTTTGTCCATAGGTGTAGCGTAAACGAATGACTTAAAGTGAACTCAGAAGGAAAAGTCACACATATTAAGATTCCCAAAAAATGGAACCCAAACAATGGATCCCGCGCGTCCATTATACCTCCTTAAGCCCCGTTCCAACGGCCTGTTGCCTTTACAGATATGGTCCTAAATCTGCATCTTACCTACTGTAGGACCACTCTCCTTTGTGAACGACGATCGGGAATTTCCCACAAACTTTCGGTTAAATTGAACAGACATCAAAGAACCCCGGAAAACCACAAGAAAGATGGCAAAATGCGTCTGTCTCAAGGCGAGCACGGGTAGTCGAAACGGGGCTTTAGATATCTAACATCGAGATGATTATCACACCTAGTGAGGGGAAAGTGCACAGGCACTATCATGTACGAACCACAAAGAGTGCTACTGCATTGCATCCGGCACATTTTAAAATATTTTCGAGGTGGCGAGTTATATAAGATAGATATAAGAAGTCTACTAGTTAATAATATAGATGCTTCCTTTCTTACTTTCAAAGGAATTTTTAAGCAACTTTTCTAAAATATTTGTAGTTTATATAATTTTTGAATTATATTAGAGTATATTATTAATTTTAATCTCAATATCTTAAAAAAGTTTAGTTATTTTGAAAATACCATCCAAGATAAATACAAGTCAATTATTTATCACAGATGCAGACAGATTATTCTTTTTATACTAAATTGAAAATTAAGGATAAAAACTAACTTTTTTCAAACAAGAATAAGATGTAACAGTGTTAAAGCAGTTAAATAACAAAGTTGCGAACAGCATGAAATATAATGTTCAAACTATTATAAAATTTAAATAAATTTGAAAAAAAAATCAGATTTTTAATCTTTTATTTCTGCAATACTCTCATATCTGAAAAAAAAAATGCTAAGAAGTAAAATAATCATTAAACCTAAAAATATATTTAATGTTTGCAACTGTAAATGATATAATATTTACTTTATCAACAACATAGTAATTTAGCTACTTGTCATTAGCGAAAAGAATTAAATGCATGCATATATCACAAATTAAAAGTAAATAAACAATATCAAGACACATTACGAGTATTTCAAGTGCGATAAAACAAAAATAATAATCTTATCGGAAGAATAAATCTTTAAAATAACAAAAAGAAAAACTCTTAATTGCAAACCAAAATATATATATATATTGCTTTGCTACATAAAGACATGAAAATAAATCATTAACACAAGACCTCATTAATGACGAATGCAATAAGATGATCTAAAAGAAAGATTCGGGAAGAATTCTTTTTAAAATTAAAATTTTCAGGTGGGCTATTGCTCTATATGTTGGTAAAAAACATTATATAATGCTTCAATCGTCAACAAAATGATATTATTAACTTCGAACAATATCAACCACCGCTTTTTTTCAGCTTTGCCCTTATGTATGTATGTATATTACAAAATAAAAATTATATAATTCAAACAATCTAAAAAGAGGCATTGTTCGTTAAAAAAGTACTTACATAAACATTCTACGACAGTAGATCTGTTTGTTTTGCCCGCCAACAGCTGCATCTGTATAGTCTCAAACCCAAATATTCCAGTAACTCCCTTCAAGATCAAGGCAGGTAAATAATCGTAAGAACAGAGGACGAGAGTAAGGAATGTTTGCGTCATACACCTGTGTCGTAGCAAAAACGAAACAGATTTGGGCAACAACTCAAAAGTCGGTTCAAAAATAGAATAAGTTTGAGCGCAAGTTATTATTCGCAGCAGAGTGTACGCTAACAGATTAATTATTATTCTCGAAGGAATTATTATCATTTTATTCATATTTTATAAAGGAGCAGCGTTATTTTTTTGTAATTTGCCGTGAGTTTTAATTTGAAATATTTGCTGATCTCAGGTATTTTTATTTTCTTGTTTTTTTATTTATTACTTTGGAATTTAAGTTATGAATGCTGAAATCAAAATGATTATTTTATGCTAATTTTTTTAAAATTTTTTAAGTGCTTTTCATTTAATTCAGGCAGAATATTTATCTTGATAATGTGTATTTCATTCAGAAACTTGAAAATCATAATTATTGAAATTAATAAATTTTTTAGGGGGAACACTCATATTTATAATTACAAAAAAAGTGATAATTTCATCAATAATTTTAAATTAAGATTTAAAAACTTATGAATTAAAAATATGCCACTTTTAATTTTTTTTTATCGTTAAAAAATATGTTGAATATTTCTAACGTTTTATTAAAATTTTATAAGAAAATATCTCTCTTATTTATCTCTGAAAAATTAATGAAAATATTCTTGATAGATCATAAGATATATAATAATATAATTATGAAATTTTTATAATTTTCAGCAAAATGCAATAATTTCTTATAAAAAATATAAATAAGTTTATATATGTATGCATAGCAATAAGAAATCTAAAATTATTATCTTTTATCACAGAAATTTTAAATAGATTGAATGTGTTTATTTTTAATTTTAAAACTTAATTTTCTCTTTTATGGTGTAATTTACTTTACATGAAATGAAAATTTCTAGCCCAAGAAAAGCTTCAGTGTCAATTTTGAAAGTGATGCAAGTCTATTTTTCCTTGTGTCAAGAAAAATTTTTAATCAATCCTACTCACTTTCTTTAATTGATCAGTTTTAAATTAAATAAAACATTGATAAAAACATTATTAAATATTAATTAATTATTATTAAAAATTTTACACTGAATTAATCACAGATTATATTATATATCATTTTTTAATGGATTTAGACCATTTTCAGCATTAACAGTCCATATATTTTTATCTATTGATTTCATTCCTAAAAATTAATCTGTGATTTTGCAAACATTAAAATCTATCCAAAATACAAAAGTCTGTATTTTTGTTTAGGCATAAACTATTCATATTATATCATCTGATGTATATTGTTTTTTTTTTTTTTTTTTTTTCTTATTTGAAAGAATTTTCCAAAAAAGTTATTTCAATGTAAGATGTCAGCTTTAAAGACTTAACTACTTGTTTTAATTAAATTATTTATTAATGCATCTGATAGTTTTGCTTGTCAAAATTCTTGTTCTGCAGTTGACACGAGGAAAATCTTACATAACAAAATTAGTTTTGTTTTACTTTATATCATGTAATATCAAATGCATTTTTACTTCTTCGTTATCAACTGTAATAACAAGAAAGGAAGGAATGAGGTTTGTTTTCCGGCGTATGCTCCTGAACGGATTCTTAGCTTGTGCCGGGTTAACAAAAATCTACTGTAGTAACATATTCTCCAGTATACATATTTATAAACATATACATTCTCCTGTATACATATTTATTTTTGTAGAATGTCAAGGAGATTTAGTGATTGGGACTTGGAATGTAAAGTATACATTGGAAGTATTAGTAGCAGGACTACAAAAGATGATATTGAATCACTTTTTTCAAGATATGGGCCACTTCGAAATGTTTGGATTGCTCGCAATCCACCAGGATTTGCCTTTGTCGAATTCGAAGACCGTCGTGATGCTGAAGAGGCTGTTGCTGAACTTGATGGAACGTAAGCTTCCATTCTTATTAGTTCAATAAAATATCTATTTTACCTACATTATTGAAATAATTATTTTTACCCAGCAATTAATAATGATGCTTTCTTGTATAAAGGCGCTTATGTGGACAAAGAATTCGAGTTGAGATGTCACATGGCAAAACTAGAAGGGACAGAAGAAGTGATAGTCGTCGCTCACCAGCCCGGTTAGTTAAAAATTTTAAAGCTAAAACATTATGAAAGTTTTTTAAATTTATGAAGATAATCTTGATTTTAAATGTCTGCTATTTATTATAGATTTCGGTTATTAATTTGAATGCTTCTTTTGTTTTGAAATCTATTATAAGTACACAGAAAATAGAGGTTGAAATAATCATTAATTTGATAAAACTGATAGATTTTTCTGATAAATATTTGTAATTTAGATTTTTTATTGGTTTCAGAACTTCCTCTAAACTATGAGCAATAATTACATACTACATTATATAAAAAAAAATGGTACCATATTTTGAACAAGATCCATACAGAAATATGCCATAATACTCATTTTTAAATTGTAATGATGAATGTTGTCGCTAACAGAATCATGCATATATAAGATATCTGATGATGGTAATAGATGTATGATTCTAGTAGCATCAACATTCATCATTCTTAAAGTCTGATGATGATTGGGGCCCTTTTAATAAAAAATGAAGGAAATAAATTTCAACAGCCTATAAAGTGAGAGCTTATATGATGTTAACAATCAAGAATGGATAAAATAATTTATATGAATTCTTTAATTAATTTTTTCGATTAATAGTTTTTAAACAGTATTTTTCTTGACTGTTAATATAGTATTTTTCTTGATTATTTAAGAGATCCTATAAATCCAAGATTATGCTTAATGTCCATCCAAGTATATCCAAGATTCCAATTAAATTTTTAAACAATGATGACAATGAAATATTTTATGATATTTGCATTAAATTTGTTTGGAAATTATTTATAGTAGCTGATTTCCCATTTTCAGGAACTTAGATTATTTATTTTGTATTTAAGAACATTATTTAAAATGTGTTAGTTTTTTAATTAAAATTTTTTGTTGTTTTAATGCTCAAAAGCTAAAAAAAGTATTTATCTGGGAATCAGAAATGTTCATTGTTGCTGAAATTTTGCTTATGCTTAATGCTTATTTTAAATTCAAGGATTTGTTGAGACATTCTACTAATGTGTCATTTCAAACACAAGAGCTATTGGAACTTTTTAATATCTATGGCACCAATTTACGTGGCAATTTTCAGATTAAATCAAGTTCCATTTTGTAGAAAATCCTAAGATTGTTCGTTAGGGTTTCATTTGTTAGCCATTTATCAAGAGGACCATAAATATTATATTATTACAATGATGATTAAATGATGAAGAATATCACTACCAAAATGACATTTTAACATTCATATATATTTCTTCTGATCATTATGACTTTTAGCTTTATTAAAGAAAATTTAATTCAGTTATTTCTTTACCTAAATATATTATATTTTATTATTATTAATATATAATTATTTTACCTAATTATATATCAAAAATCTAATATTTCATTTTAAAAGTAATAAAGATGGTTATAACATTACATATGTACTAACACAGATAGTACTTGTGTATTATTACTTCATAGTTGTGAAAACATTTTTTTTTTTTATTAAACATTTATCCACATCACATATTAATACATTTCTTATTTTGTAAAATTAATATGCATACAGATTGTTGTTTAAGAATTTTTCAAATATTTAATCCTCCCTATATCAGTTAATGATTAAATACAGCTTTGTTAATCAAATAGAGTTCACTGTTTTCAAAGCATTAATAAAATTTTAGAATATAGTACTTTGTGTCTGAAAAAAGTGGAATAACCTCTTCAAATTTTTCATTGTTTAAATTTCTATTATATAATTTTTAGATTATTTTCTTTATTGTAAATTATTCCAAAGTTATGATATCAGGTATCATGATCAAAATTGTAATCATTCTCAGGAGATAATGTCTCCTTCATGGAATCTTCATTGTTGGTTTATTTTAAATGGGTTCTGCTAAAGGAATTTTTATATTAAAATAACTTTACTAATGAGAAGAAGCAATAATACTAATGTAATTTTTACTGTTACAAAAAAAAAGGAAAGTGATGGTTGATTCTTTAATCAAAATACGAGAGTAGAATTTCTGTTAATGAACTCTCTCTTTTTTTTTTATTACTGATTGAAAAATTGACAAATTGAATTTTTAGTTGATTGAAAGTTTACTTGTAATATTAAATATTTTTTGCTAGATAATTTAAATATATTAATTTTGATGGGAAAAGATAATTTTAATTGTATCTTTTATGTTAAATCTATTTTTATATTTTTGACAATATTTAATTATTACTTAGTGTTTTTATAAAATTTAGGTGTAAACTCTATTTTATTATTTCCTCATTATAATGAGATCTAACTGTACTTTCAAGAAATTTACAGTTTAAATAATTTAATTGTTTATTGATGTGTCTTATAGTTTATTATATTGTTTTCAATTTATGTATCTGAATAGTTAGAATAATTATATTTATTATCTAATTTTCAATGTGATAAATTATTGTTAAAGGATATGCTTGTTAAAATTTTTAACATTTTGTGCTAAAATCCTTTGAATTTGAAATTATTATACATTGCTTCGGGCTTAGAAATACCTTCAAAATGTCCATTTTTTTAATAGTATTTTAGCAGACCAGTCCTAATCTGTTTCCTTTTTAGAATTTTATATGCTAATTTTACTTAATGAAAACCTTTCAGGCATTCTCATCAATTACTTCGCAAGGCAGCCAGCCTCATTCGCAAATTTCAGTGCTGCGTGCTTCCCAGCGACAATTTAATCAAAATATGGCTGCTTAGGACCACCCACTCTTCGAAACATCGCAACGAAGACATCACATCTATCAACTGCAATTACATAAACAGATAACTGCGGCTCATCCACTTTCCTTCCTGAAAGAACAAGCTTACTAGCATAGCTCTCCATCAGGAATCCGCGTGTTCCACCTCTGAAAATTATATCCGGCGGCTGCCACCACAGCTTTCTCATACTCCCTCCTACCATATTCCTCATCTATAACACCCCGATCAACATGCTTCAATAAAGGTTATTCACTTTATTTCCTTGCTTCCTTTTCGCCATCGTTACTTTATGGTAGTTGTACTTTATTAAAGTTAGTGGTCAACTGCATTCAGTGTACAAAGGATTAAAACTTATCCACAGCCTTTATAATTTTTTCCCCCATTCTTATCCTGTTTTGTTTTCTTTAATTTTGTAGTAGTGTTAATACATAGATACTGAATGAATTATAATGGAAAACTTTCAAAAATTTTGCAAGAATGTTCAAATTATATTAATGTTGCTTTTTTTAATGTTTAAAAAAAATGTTAAATGTGTTCACTTTGCAGCCGATCCAGATATTCTAGAAGTAGAAGCCGCAGTCCAAGATATAGCAGAGATAGAAGAAATCGATCTTATTCTCGAGAAAGAAGATGAAGGTAAAAACTTCATCACATTTTTAGCATTGCCTGTGATTACCAAAGAAAAAATGCATTTAAATTACTATTTTCCTATATATAAAGACAATAAAGTTTTATAAACTATTCTTTAGAAGATTATTAAACAAAATTTTGAATAGTATTAAAAAATTTAGCACTTTTAATTTTATATGCAAATTTTTAAAACATTTCATTCCATTATAATGTGATGTGCATTCTTGCCCTGAATGTTTTCAACTCGACTTTCCCATGATTGAAATTTTAAATCCCATAGAAAATGGTTCTTCCTATGATAACTCATATAAACATAGGTTTTATTTATTATATGGGGAATTAAGTCTGATTTCCCAGAGTCATATTCTCATTAGAACTCATAGTGTTAAACTGTATTTTTTAATCTCATGTTGTTTTATTATTTGAAGTCATAACGCTTATTTAGCATAATATAAGAAATTATTCTTGCCAAACTAAAACCAACCAATCATGCCTGTGTGATATGAATCATATATTACGTTCTTTTACCAAATCTGCAAATGTATGATGAATAGATTAATTACAAATGAAGAAATGAAAGAAATTATCTTATCCACCAATGACGTGAAAAGAGGGAGGAGCTTTGCTTCTCCAATGAAATCCAATTTTCCCAAGAGTATTTTGAGATTTTTGCTGCCTGTAATTTTATAGAGTAATAAGAAGTTCTTTGTACTTAAAAAATACTATTTAAATTTGCCGGCCTCTATGAAAACAGTAGGAAATCCTTTTATTATTATTATTATTCAAGCAAATAGATAAAAGATTTTGAACAATACAATGCATAAAGCCTATAAAGGTTTAAAAAAATCACTATGGCTTATAAAAGGAAAGAAAAGAATTTGTTTCTAATGAAACAAATTCTTCTTCTTCTACTCCAATATAATATTCTATCTTTTCTGCTATCTATAGCTAATGTAACTCAACTTCTAATTTAATCGCAAAATGATTTAATAAATAAAAGCTTTAGCACAAATACAAATTAGCACTTTAACAAAACAAGTTACAGTGCAAAATAAAAAAATTTAAGAATTCACCTGATTGACACACATAAAAGATGTTTTATGAAAGTGATATTTCCTAATTCATAAGCATGGATATGCTAATTAACTTCCACTTTATTTGCATTTATTGTAAACAATTAAAAATGCAATTGGCTATGTTCATATCAGAAATAACTGGTTTTTAATATGTTTTAGATTTTACAAACTTGTTTAGATAATTGATTTATCTTAGCTAAATAATTATTCATTTATCTTACTTTTATTACAGGTTTGCTAAAAGTGAAGACATTGGGACACCAATATATAAAAATAACATTTGATTATTTATATGAGCATATTGTATATATATTCATGGTTGTGATATTAATTAATAAATATTTATCATAATTTTCATGCTATTATGGATTTTATTTAACTTCTGAAATTTTTAGAACTATCTTTACATTTGAATTAGGAATTTTACTACCCACTTCTATGCAATGTGCACGATTCTTTGGAAAACATAAATGATGCTAGAAAATGTGTTTGCTGACAGAATAATTCTGAAAGGAAATATTAATACAAAAAAAATCTTGTGGATATATCTTTAAAATTTTGGTACTAATTTCTGTAAATTGTCATAGTTCTTAGATGTTATCAGATAACACCTAAAATTTACATTTATTATTCATTTTATCTAATATTCATGATTACTTTTTTTTTTTACTGCTAATGAACTGATCCAATTTAATTCAAATGTATTCTAAAATTAGTACTAACTTCTAATGTTATTTGTAACAGCCTCTATTCCTTATTATATTACATTATATAAATACTAGCCGCCTATGGCGACCAGGCGGTTCGCCAATCTTAATGTCCGTTAAAATTTTAATTAAATATTTTATGCAATTCCTGCTTTAATAGCTTCTTCATCAAAATATTTTAAAACCTCAAATTTTGATAGTCATATAATTAATTCACTCATAATATTATAAAGGCCATCAGTCATAACATAATATGTATCTCTCTAATTTTCTGTTAGCTCCCATAGAATTTATACTTTAATTTAAAGTGGAAAGGATTAATCTGCAATTAATTTAATAATATTTTTTACTGAAACAAAGTATTTTTTTTTTTTTTTTTTTTTTTTGTGATATGATTACTGAAAACAGAGTCACTGAGCGTTTCAACTTTATGGGCACTAAAGAATATCTTTAATTTATGTAATATTTCAAGAATCTGTCAACAAAAGTTTCTCAGATTAATCATGACCAAATCGATTAATTAACAATGTTTAATTCTAAATGCATCAAACACCAAGAAAATAAAACGAATCGGTTGAAAACAGGTTAAAAAAAAGTCTTTAAAAAACGATGTACTTAAAACTATAAGCATATACAAAATATATATAACTAACATAAATGCAATTTAATTACAAAAGCATGCAACTAACCTAAAAATAATTTAAATCCAGTCCGCATCCGTTGTTAATAATTGTCAACAATCAGAACACAATGTGCATGCGTGAATTTTCAACGCCAGTTACGGTAACGCAAATGCTGATTAGTAATTTTTAATTTCCTTTATTATGTTTCATTTTAATTCAAAAGTACTTCACAATGAATCTGAAAGATCGATTAATTAACAATGTTTGATGCATTTAAAATTAAACATTAAGAAAATAGACAGAATCGTTTGAAATAATCGGCCGAAAAATCTTAAGCCTAGCCTCATTAGAGTGAGAGAAAAAAACTGAAGCCTTACTGATTTGGTGGTGGGGAAAATGAGAAAGATTTTTTTGGCGGGAAAGTTAGAATTTTAATTAGTAATTAAAAACTAATAAAAAATTCAAAAAAAAAGGGACCCCAGGTGCCCATTACTGCCCTCCAAGATATACATGTACCAAATTTGGTAGCTGTAGGTCAAACGGTCTGGCCTGTAGAGTGCCAACACACACACACACTGAGCTTTATATAAGTGTATATATATATATATAATATTCATGTACAAGAAAGCTACATATCTCTTTGAAATATGGCAAACTAGTTCTTAAAATTTCTAAGCAGAAGAAACATATACATTTTCAAACTTTTTATTAACATCGGAAAATGCAAAAGAAAAAAGAATATAAATCTCAAGAATCTAAGATCACAAACAGGGAAGTTAATAAAATGGTAGACGTTTCAATTAATGGATATGTTTAAATGCAGATATTCTCTAAAAAAAGGCATAATGAGTAATAAAAAGCAACTAATTTTAAACGTTTGCTTCATTAAAAATTGTCAATTCTTTAAAATTTGGCGATTTTAACACTTAGTCAGCAGATGCAATTTCTTATTTTTGTTTCAACACGTAACTAATAAATCCAGTTATTGTACAAAACTGATGTTACAATCTCCTACCTGCAAAATTTTGATATTTAAAAAAAAAAAAATACTTATATAATAGTCACATTAATATATTTTTAAGAAAAGTCATTACAAATTTAAAACAAGTATAAAAGCCTTTACAACCATCAACTAGATGTTGATACTTGGTTATGAAACTAAGTAGTAGGTTGACTTTATAATTAAACAATGAACTTATTAAAATATTCATATTAAGACCATCATATAGGGTATGTAAAATTGTTAAATCAGAATAATTTATTTTTCCTGGTGGAAAGGCATTTGTTAAAGTGCAAGATTGCATCACTGACTTTTTCATTACCCAAAAGTGTTGATAAATTTATCATAATATAATTGATGAGCAACTTATTGCAATTGTGTTAAGATGAAAATTCTATGATTTTAAGTGCCAAAATCACTGATGAATATATTTACAAATTATTGCAGTGTTAGAAAAATCTATATACATTATAAAATTGTTTTTGTCATTGATATATAGCAAAGAAAGCATATTGGAACAAATAAAATTTTGATTATTAATATCAACATTTGTTTGGCCTTTATGAAAGTCACAATAATCAAAAAATAAATTTTTAAATATTTATATGCTATAAAATGGACATCAACAAATAAAAAAAAAAAAAAAAAAAAAAAACATTCTAAAAATAATCACTGGGCCTATAAGAAATGAAACTTGAGATGCCCTTTATTCTTTGGTCACTGAAAATAGAAACTTTTAAAATTATGCATGGTGTTAAATAAGTTTATCTATGATGTAAACAAACAATATCAAAGAGTTAAAATGAATTCTTAAATTATAACTCAATTATTTCATGAAATTAGCTTTCACAAAACATTTTTCTCAAAAGTTTTAGAAACTCCTTGATTGTAATGGTTTCAAATTCTCCCTCTCCCAAAACAAAATATTATTTGAAATGAATATATATTTAAAAAATATAACTATAATTTCAATTAAAAAATCATTATTTTGAATAATAATGCAAAGAAAGAACAAAAAATATTTGAATATTATTGCCCTGCCTCATTGCCAAAGATGCATTTTTTTTTTTTTAATTTCAGCTATATTTTTTAACTGAATATATATTTAATATATATAACCTAACTATGTATCAGTTTTTCAGTTGAATTATTAAATAAGGATTCCTTTTGTTATATTTAATGATAATACAACTATTCATTTATCTTTATCAAAGATAAAGGGCTCTTTCTGGATATGCTTATTTAAATTATCAGAAATTATTTTTTACTGCTAATAATTTGTTTAAGAAATTATTATTCTTAAAATAATGCAATCCTTTATCGAGACAATTAATGTATAACAATTAATTCATAGAGATACCAGTAATGAATATAGGTAATAATATATATATTAGTAAAATGCATACAGTTTTTAAATCCATTGTGCACCTTATAGGAAAAAACAATATTTACAACATATTCAATTACTCCATTGATAGACTGGGAAGCCCTGATTACATTAAGAATAGAATATTTTCTACAGAGAAAAATACAATCATCTCTATAATATGTGTAGAGTCGAATATTTGTTTTCAATTGAGTTACATTTAAAATTAAATTCGAATCTGAATTGCCATTTACTAAGGTTACTTTATTTATTAATTGATTCAGCTACCCTTATAATGCAAAATATTCATTATTTAAAAGAAATATTATAAGCAGTTATTGGAGGGGTTGTTGAACAACAAAGCAGCATAGAAAAGAATTCAGTAGTTTTAATAAAAGATGTACATCAAGATATTTTTTTTATGTAAATAGAGAAAGTAATGTCAGGGCAAAAAAAGTTTCAAAGGCCTTTGGCACTTAAATTATTACATAACAAACATGCTAAAAGTACACAAAACTGATAATAAAGGATAAAAAGAAAACATTGCAACAAATACCTTGAATATATATATATGAAATACCATGTACTATGAAATAACTTGATGGCAAGGTCAATATATCATTGATAAACTAATGAAATTCATGTAAGTGGCAAGTGAAAATTCTTGGATGAAACAAAATATATCATGTCTAGAGTATAAAAACAAAAAATAATAGCCTACAGTTTAAAATAAATGCTTAATAATATTCCAAATATTGTAAATTATGATGAAAGGGAACTGACAGCCAGATCATGTTCTGAAAAGAAAAAAATCATATTGGTAATAAACCATTCATATTTAAATAAAATCAGTAATGGATAAAATTTAAAAGAAAAATATCTAGATTCTTTAAATGTTGGCTACAATCTTTCACACTATCCATATTTAAGTGAAATTCAAAGTGCATTCTATAAGTATTTATCATAAAATATGACAAAGCTATTTCAATCTTTTTAATAAATCCTGAAATAAAATATAGCAAACTAAGAAATCCTGAATAAAAAATTAGCAAATTAACAAAATTAAAATCATCCTCTATTTTTAGAACATTGAAAACATTACTTAAAATTATTTCTTACACTTAATAATATTTACAAGCATAATTTGAAAGAAAAAAATTTTTTAATTACCTATGCCTTAAAACTCATAAATAGTAAGTATAAAATATGATTCCAAGACTTTTGATACTTGTTAGTCAAAGCAACTTTATTACTATTTTTCTACTCTTTAATCAAAATATAAATCATGGTTATATTGCTGCACATAATTGTATTTATTCTAAGTAAAGCTGCACATACTGTGACTTAATAGGATAAGGAAAAAAAACTATCTGATTAAAGGTCCACCAGAATAAATAATACTTTGATATTCTAATGTGATGGTGTTTCTAATCCTACTTCGATTAGCATATTTAATCAGATTCATAAATCAAAAGACTTACAGTGATGTGAAAAGTGGCACCTTTGGTAGATTAAAAGACTAATGAAGAAATCTGACTTAACTCCAATATGAGTTAGGGGGAACCTCTCTAGAATGTTCTCAGAGAAAACTGGCCTAAATTAATTAAGGTTGCCACTCAAATCTGGAGAAAAAAAATTTCCTGCATTTTCCCTGCTTTTTTTTTTCTTTCCCCCTGTACATATATTCAAGAAACAAGGAAATGCACATATTGCATTCATGTGCCAGTTATAATGGAATATGGTTTTATGGAGTGGAAAAAGCAAGGAAAGGAAGCAACAATTTAACATTATTCGAAATAGAATGTTAAAAAAAGGTTTATATTTATACAAAGAAAAAATTATTTATTATCTAGAATTGAGCAAAACAAAATTTATATATTAAGGGAAGGAGGAGATATTACCTCTCTTGTTTTACAACCATAAGTCACACAAAATTAAGGTCTTGGGAGAAATAAAACATAAAACATTTTTGTTGTCAAGATACAAATCATTTACTGATTACTTAACAAAAAAACAATACAAAACAAAATTACTTTTTTTATTTATTCATTTATGCCAATTCAAGCATTTGGGTATAAATTTCTGCAGATTTTTCATGGAATTATCAGCTGTATTCAGGAAAATCATGATTGATTTCTTTTATGCGTCCAATTCATATTAAATACAAATTTCGAGAAACTCGTTATTTAAAAAAAATTCTCTAATCTACTATGAATAAGCTCACAGTTCCTGAAATAATAAGCAAACCATTCAATAAACTCAAGTATGATTGACTTAACACCACTGTACTGCTTCCACAGATTGAATGTTATTAATTCAGTCAGAGAAATGTATTTTATTCATTCACGCATTTACAGAAGTTTTACGCATATAGAAGCTGTAACTCGGAAAACTGGTATCTCATGGAAAAAGAACTATCTCGCAAATCAAAACTGGTATGATCTATGCAAAAAATAGGGGAGAGAAAAATAGGACAAGTTTCTGCATTACACAATCAGGAATGGAATTGTTTCGTTTTTAGAAGCTATGACTACCATCTTTTATTCTTCCAATTTATAGAAATTGGCATTTTTTAGATGGGAAAAAAAAGTGCCCTAATCCCTGTATTTTCCCTGATTTTATGAAATTTTTCAAATTTTCCTGCATTTTCCTGGGTTTTTAGACGATTTTTAAATTCTCTGTGTTTTTTCTGTTTTTCCAGTGGCATAGCAACCCTGTTTATGTTTTACAAAAAAAAAAAAAAAATTCAAGAGCTGACTAACTGTAGTAAGGAATTTATTATTAAAACAGACATTAGTTGATTAGCTTTTGAATAATACTAGTTAAAAATCAAATTGGGGATATGATGCACAAATTTATTTCTTTAATTTACATTCAGTCGCATTACTTATTCACAATATTTCAATTGTATTACTTACATACTTAATTAATGGTGAGCTACGTGCAAGACAGAAGTACAAAATTTTCTTATTAATATAACATTAATTCAATCTGCAGGGGAAAAGGTAATTAAATTTGATAAGCAGCAATTTTCAATAAAAATAAGCTATTTTACCTTCCTCTAGACAGAGACTTGCTTCGGCTCCTAGTGCGACTTCGAGTGATACTGCGACTCCGGCTTGCAGAATGGCTTGGAGAACGGCTTCTACTAGCAGAACGACCTCGAGACCGAGATCTACTTCGACGGCTCCTAACATTCAAGCAAAGAATGTAAGATGAAAATAAAAAATAAACATAGAAATTATAGATTTTTTAAGATTTATTAAAACAAATAACTATTGATTTAACTAATATAGATAAGCATGCAAAAATAGCTAATAAAGTGCAGAGATAATAAAAGAATTTTTTTCTACAAAACAACATTCAATTATGGAGAATATATTCATCTCAAAATGTATAAAACTATTACATTATTTTCTTAAATTTTTAATCACATAATTTGCATGGTATATAACATACAATTTATTTTTTTAAAATTTAGTAATTTTATTGAGTTTATTAGTGTCGCATAATAAAATTTTACATTAGAAATATTTTTTGATATGTTTTTTCATCAGAAAGTTACTTAAGTTTTAGTATCAAATGCAAGTTAAGTATGTAATTTATAATTTTAATTCTTATTCAAGTTAAAAATAACTGTTTAATTAAATTGCCTCCCAAATCATGCAATTTATTGAGTTGCAAATTATTGAGTTCAAATCATTGCAATTTATTAACTTGATCTACAGTTAATATACTGTCAATAACTCCACACCTATTCAGCCACAAAATTCTTAGAGTTCCTGAAGTCATGTTACTCTATGGAAATTCAGTAATTCAAACAAATAAAATAATCATAAATATAGATTTATCAGCAGCTGTATGTAAAACTCTCAACAATATATCTGAAAATATCTAAGAGTATGACTGTAAACTGCGACAAAATACATACAAGCAAACAGATGAAAATGGAAAAGAAACAGAATTTCTCATCCTGAAAAATTATGCCTTAAAATTAAAGAAAGCAACACTATAATAAAGACAGAAAAAGACTCATCAATCCACTTATACATTCCTTAGTAACTTCACACAATGATAAAATCACTAAACTGAAGCATGAAAAGTGCTTTTATTTTAAATTCAATTTTTCAGTGATGTATACTGGAAAAAAAAAACAGCTTTTTCATCAAAGACATTCCTAATTTTATCAATAAATAACGATGACCATTTTCAGAATCTCTCCTCCAATCAGAAATAGTGAAAATATAAATGAACTAAGAGCCACAATCTTTACAACAGTTTTTAAATGTTCATACGCAGTTCCAAAAGTATTCCAGAAATCAAATAAAAGATCCTTAAACTAGAATATATTCTAATAATGTTTTCTTTTTCTCAATCTGAAAAATACATGCCATGAATTATTTTGAAGTAATTAAAGAACTAACTATATTCAACAGAAACATTTTTAATTTGTTTAGAGATTCAATTAGATCAATGAGAAAGGAAGAAAACCAATGTAAAAACGATGCCTCTAAGGAGAAATTTATAAAACAGCATCACAAAATCTAAATTACTGCTCTCATTCCTTAAGAAAAACACACAGTTTTTACATTTAAAACAAGTATCCTATTTCTTTTCAAACTTACCTTACAGCATTATTTCCATGACACATTCAATATAAAATTTACATTAAGTGTAATTTTTATTTTCTATTAATCTAAATATTAACATCAATTTTACTGACAATTTTTTTAGATGTTATTAGTTTCAAAATTGGTCAAAAATATGAAAATATTCTCTCCAATTTCACTTAAGTTGTCCAATTTCCCATTTTCCTCCAAATTAAGAAAAGATAAATTTGAACATTTTGGTATAGATTATTGATCTTATACCTTTGAATGTATATATACAGTATCTACTTTTCTTATTGAAAATAGAAAATTAGGTCATGAATAGGTCAATTTCGATTTTAAAATATTTATATATTAGTATAAGAATTTTAAATTACTTATGCAACCATCAATTAAAAGAATAAGTTTTGGTCAATTAAGAAGGACTTTAATGAACTATGATGGATTTGCACATTTGCAAAAAACACAATTTGCAAAGAAATGGTCAACTCCCTTCAACAATCAAGTGTCAAAGTGCTACATGCACATACTCGTGCATTTAACTTTTAATCTGCCAATGTAATCAAATATCTTTCATTTCCCAGTATCATGAGATCACATATGGCCTTTAATGACCTTACAGTAACATTCTAACTCCTTATTCTAAGATAAAGGCCTATCTTAGGTAAATTCCTGTTCAAAGTCAGATTATTGCATTCCAAAGCAATGGAAACAGCTACATACCTCACAACTAATTACAAATAAAGGCATATATATATATATATATATATATATATATATATATATATATATATATATATATATATATATATATATATATATATATATATATATATATATGTAACCATAATTTTTCTAAGCAAAATCGTGGCTGAAGACAGAGAAGACACTTTGAATTTTAAACTTCACTTTTATTCAATCCCAGGAAGCATAATTTATGTACAAGAAGCTATAACAGACTAGCGTCTGTTCACACTGCAGAACAAGAAACAGAAAAGAGTAAAACAAAACGGAGAGAAAATATTTTTCCCGACTTATTTATACTCTTGAGATTTTGACAGGGAATTCTTTACATGTGTTGATTTTGGTAAGGGAATTATGGGGATCTTTTAAAAGAATGTCTTATCTCAACAAATTTTTATCCCTTTACTCTGAGTATGGGAACTTGTCGATGTCAGCAATTTTACAGAGCTTCTGTTGCATTAATTAAATAAAATGGAGGAATTGGATCAGGAAATAAGAGAATATTTTGGAATGAAGTTAATATGGATTAAATTAAGATAAAACTTTGAAATTAATTAGAATTAAAATTAGATTTTGAAATATCATTACACACACACACATATATATATATATATATGATTGTGGCAATTAGTATATATATTCCACAAAATACATACATATCTGCGGCAGTTAAGAGATTACTTATTAGGTTTAATATGGAATACAAAACAAATTATTATAATTTAGTACATTCACATAAGATTGTGCAATAAATAAATAGTAGACACATTGCTTTTTTTAAATGAGATTACTACTTTGAATTTTTTAGAAAATGGCAAATCAGGCAACTAAAGTTGGGCAGAGGGAATATATAAAAATAAGATAAATATTTACTATGCACAAAAATCCGTATATGCTTTCCTATCATAATATGCAATTTTCAGATACCAATTAATTCCACATATTTTTCAAACAATGCTAAGTGCATTGGATTGCAAGTGCTACTGATTTATTATGAAACTTTATTACTTACAAATTTTCAGCAAATAAAACTTATCATTGAATGTGTCAAGGAAAAACTAGTAGCAGTGTTGAGAGCTCAAATGGAATAAATGGACACTGAAGATATTGAAGTTCTATGCTGAGAAGATCGTCGATCACTAGTCGTAAGTGCTATTGATGGCTCAAAGCATGTCTCAGGTTGTAACGAGAGTGTCGCTTAGAAACTGGGCACTCTAATGTTGAGACGGTGACATTATCTCGAAGTTCACCATTAATTACAGGAAGAATTCATAGGCCTTCTCGGCGAAGTCTATGCAGTACGACTAGATGTTCCTGATGTGAAGAGCAGATCTCGAAGATTGCGCTCAATTCGGTGTATCGTTTACTGAAGCATCAGGATGTATCTAGCCGAATTTACGTGATTCAAGCAGTTTTAGCCTAAAAAATATGGTTAAAAAATTATTACAATGCTTCCCGTGGATAATTCTAATAAGCATTGTAGTTTTAGTGATTTTCTAAAAAAAAAAAAAAAAATGAAATAAATAAAAAGTATAATAATGAGGACTCTAACAGCAATTAAGTCATTAGAAATTTAGAAAATTGATAAAATATAATACTTTTTCTTTTAAAAATTATGCTTTGGTTTTTATTTAAACAGCATAAAAATATATCTTTTAATTTTATGGAAAAATGAATTGTTTTGAAATAAACCTCCACCCACTATAAAAAAATAGTAAATAAATTTAATCTGAATCAATATTTACTTTTAAAAATATTTAAATGTATCCCTATACTTTAGTATTCACAACATAAAACAGCACATATGGCTATTGCAGATAAAATTTATGTTTAGCATTTCTGAGTTTTCTTCTAATGCTCCATGAAAAGATTTCATCTATGTTTTATCTTTCTTGTTGGCAAAGAAATGAATCATTCACTATAATTCATGTTACAAAATAATTGTCCATTCATAATAAATATGAAAAGATTTCTTCTTGACGATACTAGATTACAAAATAGAGATTTCTTTTCATAGCAGTCAGGAAAAGAATAGTATTGTGTTATAATATTAAAAAGCACAGAATTCATTATTACCTCTTGCTAACACGTTTACAGTCTCTTGCATAATGTCCTCGTTCCCCACAATCATAACATCGATCATCTGGATGAAATGGGCGAGGTGGCGGCCCTCTAAAAGAACTTCGAGAACGTCCAGTGGATAGTTCAACTCTTACTCTTCGGCCACAAAGTAATCTAAATGAATCATAAAAATCTAATTAAAATAAACTATTTTTTAAAAATATTTTATATTAAAAATTTAGGAGACAATCATAAATACAGAATATAATTGCAAGATAAAGAATGGCTAATGATCATAATAAATGTGTAGTAAATATCACTATTCAAAACAATGGTTGAACAAATTTATTACTAATGTTTCAGTGAAAGTAGAACAGCAAGTCTGATGTTTTATTTTTGTAAATTTGATATTTTTTAAAAGTTGGAATAAGCAATTTTACAAACTTAAACACATGTGACAGTTTAATTTTAGCCAATCTATTATGCTTTTATATCATTCCATATATGTTTCACTAACAGAAAAGAAAGCTGAATCGGAGGAAATTTTATGCTTTCAAAAGATCTTGTATTTTAAATGTATAAATTTCTTTTCACTTTGCAAAATATATGTACTTTGGTTTAAAAAAAAATGCATTTTTTTTAACTGCACATAGCATTGCAGTCTCATATACAATATCTGTATTACCAAAATAGTTAATTTAGCTACTATACAGAAATAATTTTTTAAAGTGTAATTATTTCTACACTTAGTCTGTTTAATTGTGTTTATAACTTAAAAAATACATTACATATATTTAATATGCTGAATTTGCAGCAGAAAAACTACAGCATTGCACATATTGGGAGAAAGCTTAAAATGGTAAAAATTTGAGAAAATAACAAGAAATAAAAATAAAATAAAATACATCACTTAGTAGGGAAACACACTGTGTGCATAAGGATTACTAAATACAAACAAAATAAATAATCCTTAACATAGCTTAAAATATTTGAAAATCTAAGAAAGTGTTTTATAATAATGTTTCAAAAATGACAGAAAGATCACTAAAAAAATATATATAAATTAAGGTATAAGTAAAACATATTTTATCATTCCTTTTTTATGACATTAATAAAAAAAACACAATTAAAGTTATATTAAAAGTTAATACCAAGTGTTTGTAAAAGCTGTTATTGACCTCAAAAGAGTTAAATTCTAAGCATCATATTAGTGTACACATTACCTATAGGAAAGGTACTGTGTGTCACTACAAGAACACTTCCAGCCAAATGTATATGTTTATAGCGGGCGTTATAGAAACAGGTTTCAGTACAGCCGATCCAATTCGAATAGGAGAAATTCGACAGAAGTCTAGGGATTATATTTTTTTCTTGGCATCAATTTGAAATAAGAAGCTTTGATCATTCGTCAGATAGATTACTTCTTACTTATTACAGAGAATGTGATATTAATTATTAAAACAAATTAAATGAAGATGATTAATTTTTTTGTCATGCATGATTCTATTTTAGATTTCATAATTGATATTTTTTCTTCTTGTGCAATCGTTATTCAGTTTCTCTATTTGATTTGTGTTGTTCTTTATATACATATGGCAGGAATATCAAGATATTTTTAAAATTCCGAATTTGTTTCCAAAAAATAAATGTAGTAATACCAAATATTGCTAATTTGGTGCTAAATGTGCCAATGTAAGAAACTTGAATGAACTTCAACCTATGGTAAATTAACTCTTCCTAAAGTAACCTGTTTCTTTAGCAACCGCCATAAACATAGACATTTGGCTGGAAGTGTTCTCCTGGTGGACTTAAAATAACATATCATTGCATGCACAGATGTTACAACAGCATAAATCCAACAACAAATAATTAGTGTGGCATACAGTTGATCTTTTATATTCAATCAGAAAGAATAAGAAAACCATGGATTTGAAATCTGGTACAATTACTTATTGTACCCATGTATATAATGCATTTTTTTTCATAAAAGAAAGATTCTCAGTAATAATGTAAATGACTGTTTGTTTGCCCCAGCTATAGTTTTTCAGATGTGAATTCAAATTTTGGAATTATTCAAAGTATCTAATAACATGATGATATCTTACCATGGTAACATTTTACCATATCGTGGCTATATCTGATTCAATTCATTATTATTTGCATTAAAATAAGTATAAACTTTTCTCTTGTAGATGATATTGATAACAAAAGTATTAATAGTATTGTACAGCACTTATATAACATATATTTTTGAGAACTTACTTTCCATCCAACCCTCTAACTGCATCCCTAGCATCACGAGAATCCTCAAACTCAACAAAGGCAAATCCAGGTGGATTCCTAGCAACCCAAACATTTCGGAGAGGCCCATAATAGCTGAAAGCATCTTCTATTTCATGCTTTGTTCCACTGTTACCTAAATCTCCAACATAAACCTTGCAATCAGGGGGACATCCACTATCTCTGTATCTACTTGACATGCTTTCTGTTGATAAGAAAATATTTATTACAATTAAAAATTAAATAATAATTTGAAAAATTAAATAAATGATAGTGAAATAAAATAATAATGTTTAAATTTACATAATAAATATTTTTTAAATATCGATTAAAGCTTCTAAATTAAAAGCAAGACAAAAGAATTTATCACAGGCAATAAAAAGGAAATAACTTTCGTCAAAAATAAATGCAAATCTCTCCTCTGTTATCTATAAGCCTTGTGACCTCAGAAAATTAGAACATCCGAGTTTCTTTTATCAAAAACATCTGAAACTATTTTACATCTACTTTCATCAAAAAATAAAAATGACAGCCCATATTCATATTATAAAATATATAAAAGGGCTCCCCTTAGCAGATGGACATTAGAGAGAAACATACATGGAAAAAAATAAGCTCTTATCCAAATTTCTAACTTTACAGGATAAACTTCTTTTGAAAACACAGAGTGTGCCTTAGGTATTCATAATATCCAATCTTACTGAGAACAGATATAGTGAAATTTCACAAATGTTTTAAGGTTCACCTTAGTTGTCTTGAACAGACATTTCAATAAAGAGTTAAAAAATCCTTTTGAATGTAGCTAAGTAACAAAAGAGAAAAAAAAAAAAAATGAAAATATCATAATCAATAATAACTCAAACTTTCAATTATGAGAAAGATATGAGATGTTTCATTACAACAATTAAAAACTGAATATAATCTAAATGTGTTTAAAAGTAGCAGATATATATTCCACAATATCCAATTACAATAATTAACAATTAATATATTGTATAAAACTCCACATTTAAAATGTAATTGCTTAAATTCCAAATCTTTCAAAAGTTGTAATCTCGTCAATTCAAGATATTCATTCAAAAAAAGATTAAATAAATTAAGTTCTTCAAAATCTAATTTCCAAGATGAATTAAATTACTGAATATAGAATATCAACAATCTTAATTTGACAATATTGCACAGTATCTTTATGTCGTGCGAGTTACGAGATTTTAGAATTCGATTTATATGCCTTTTTAATTATCATGATCATACATATAATTTCAACATTTATTCGAAAATATTAAGCATGAAAGGGTTTCATAATATTCATAAAAAATATACACCCAGATATAAGTATTACTTTTGTTTTTTATACTGGCTTATAAATCAATCAAACAATAACGGACGATCGAAATTGAAAAACAAAACAAATATCTTTGCAGTCAAAGTAGAGATGTTTGTATCCTGGAAACTAATTTTTATATAAAAAAAAATAATGACGGCTAATTGGCGTGATTTTGTTAAACAACGTGAAGTTCAGAGGATGGCTTATGAATAATAACAGAGAAATACCTTATTGTTTATTTTTTATCTGATTTAAATACGCACAAAATTAAGCAGAAATTAATATCTGATTACGTGAAGTTGAGCTTTGCCTATAAGCACAAACTAGTTCTATCTTTTGTACAAAAATTTCGAATACTTATTTTTTTATTTTATTTACTGATTTATTTTTGTCAATTCTTTTTGAGTACTAATTCATTTGATCATTAGTTAGATGGAGAGAGGAGGTGAATCAAAACAGCAAGTTCGAAACACAGTAAGCAATGATTGTTAAGATTTTTATTATAGGATTGATTCTTCTGTCTTTCAATTACTTTTAATAGTGATGATGAAGGCACACAGAAAATTTATTTAATTTTATTATAATGCATGTTTGGGTTTTCTAAATCAAAGACAAATGATTTTTTTAAAAAATATACTTAAAAATAATTTTTTTAAACTTATTATAATAATGGAAAAAAATTCTCGAAATAAATTTAATGCCGGGGGAAAGTTAATTTTTTATTAATTTAAAGCGGCAAAAAATACTTTTTATGCCATAATAATTCAGATGTTTTTACGGAAAGACAATTAAATTTACTATCTTTTACTTTTAATTTGATATTAGCGTGAGTAAGTGATCAAAAATTTAATTCAAATTTTCAAAAAAAAACTTTTTTAATGATTGTTATCCAAGAGCTTTAATTCATTTTGCTCACTTTTTAATCATATTTGTCACATCATAAATGCTGCAATTTACAGATAGTATCCCAGTCTATAAAAAAACTACCAAATTAAAATAATAATATCCGTCCTTAAATTGAATTACAAATTTAGCTTTAATATCAGTTCCTTAGGTTAAAAAAAAAATATGGTGATTATCACCGATTAAAGAAAAATTCTTCTACAAACTAAATCAATGTTCTCAAGGTATAAGCCTACATTCCTTTCTTAAATTCCTTTAAGGTCTTCCCCCCCCCCTCCCTAAAGGCTTTTATCTCACATTCTCTAAACCATTTGCAATTTAAATCATTTTGCGATAATTAAAACTGAAATGAAAGATGTTTTAATAGACTTTAATAGCTAAAAACAGAACTGTAAACATTATAATAAATAAGATTTTTTTTATTTAATTAAAATAACTAACTATCTTTTTCTATTTCATTTCTCTGTCACTAGTCGCCTTTAGTGATCAGTTAGTTCGCCGGAGATAACGTTATATTTAATTTAATTTCAGTCATTTAGATAAAACTTCATGTCCATTAATCTTTCAAACTATTAGGCATTAAAGTAATGTTATATTAATTATGTTAAACATATTTCGTTAATGTTGTATTTTCTAATTGAGACCATTTTCATGTTTTCATAGCGCTATTATGTTCGGTATATCTTTCTAAATTTAGCGATATTGTATAACTTCCCTTTTTTATTCATCCTGTAACTACATATATATAAAACGGAATCCTTCGTTAGCTTTCAAGAATGCAAGAAAAGCACGATATCATATTTTTAATCAAACAATGATTTCATATGCTCGATTGTTTTCAAACGATTTGGGTTTCATTCACAACAATGAAATATTGTTGTGAAATATATTTAACAATTCGTTAAAAGTTAATTAAATTCAGACAAAAAAAAAGTTCTGTAACTAAATTAGCATCGTTGAAAAGATTTCTTTTTAACTTTAAAACGAGGTAGAATTCATTTTTGAGCGGAAATATTTTCAGAGGTTATTGACAGAAAACATCAACATTTAACTTATTTTTTAATTAATTGATATTTTGTTAAAATTTCCAAAAATTCATTCCAAGGTGCATATTTCTATTTTCCAAAGTATATATCTGACAAAATTTATTAGCTCTAAGACTGTAGTCTGACTTGTAGAACAGCAACACCCATTCATCTTATTACTAGCCTTATTACTAGCTAAGATTTACTTTTTGTAATTGTAACTTTATGTAATTTGGTTTCTTGATATTTCTCCAGCAAAAAATTTTACATAAAGTTTAAAAACACTCTGTATAATGAGATAAATTTTAGCAATAAACATAGAAAGTAAGTCATTTAAATGGTACTTATGACAAAGTTATAAGTTTTAGTTAATATTATATTAGTTGATAACAATATCACCAGACTAATTAACATGCATTTTCAAGAAAATCTACCGCTGCTAGTTTTATAGTAGATGATAATAAATGCACATTTCAACACAGAAAAAAGAAATCCGAACTTGAAAATTTTTAAAAAGCGAATTAGTTTAAGAAAAAGAAGGAATAACTTACCAATCTAATAAGTTTTAAGAAAATCCTTTTCTTTATCTTACTGAAAATTAAAAGTAAAAACTTTAAACCCATTTTTTTCACAATGTAGTTTTTCCAAAAAGAAAAAAAAAATTAAACATGATAACTAAAATATTATTTAAAACATCAGCCTGAAATTTGGCATACATTTTATTTATATTACTGTATACCTAAATGCAATTGCGGGAATGAGTAATTATAATGTCAGACATCTTTTAAACTTGAAAATTAAAAGCCAAAATTTCAAAAAAAAAAATTCAATTTTTTACTAAAAATTTTGTAACTTGCATGATTTATGAATTATTTCTAAACTTTTTCTTCAATCCTTTCTTCATCATAGATTTTATATATATATATATATATATATATATATATATATATATATATATATATATATATATATACCAAAGGATGCATCATTCTGATCATTTTGCTTTTTACTTAAAAGATTTGAAAAAAAATACCAAATTTGGTCATAAAAAATCTAACTTTTCTCAATTTTTTGAAAAAAGATTTAAATTATTAAATATTTTTTTACGATATATGAAGTATTTTCTGTAAATATCATTTGAAAGTGAAAAAATAGTGTTTCAAATATCAGTATTAAAAAAATTGCCGAATGTAATAAGATACCGTAAGTATTTATAAGCTGTATTTTTAATGACAGATCTCATTTTTACAATGAAGTTAAAATTGTTTTCATCGTCCCATGCAATTTCCGATCACATGATTTTCTTTCATTGCTAAAGAAGAAAGCCTCTGTTTATCATTTATGATTTATAAGAAAAATCAAAAAATGAAATTGCATTACCTTGCTGCACAAAACAAAGGATAGTTAGATTGCTCAGACACTTAAATTCTTAATGTTAATATAATGTCACGAGACTCGATTGCATTTGAAAAGTTCAAGCACACAGTGGTGGATTCAGACATTTTGTGGCACCTAGGTAATGTCCAATATGAGCCCCCGATTTTAATAAACTGAAATATTCGGTTTCGTATTTCAATATCTTTTTTAAATATAAAATCACGCTAATGATTTATTTTAGGGTAATTTTTTTAGTTTAGTAATTTTATAAAAGACATGTTTTTATTTACTTATTACTACTCATTGAATACAAAGCATTTGCGTTTATACTTGCTGTCACTTAAACAGAAAATTAGTATTCATAAGTACTCTAATAGCTTAATAAACGTAATGAAATAGATAATATAATATTAATACTTGAATATAACTGAACAAGTTCCAAAAATAAATCACTAAATTTGTTATTTTTACAAATTTATTTATTTCGCAACAAGGATTATAACATCTTTTTAAATGAGCCGCTTGTGGTTCTTGACAGCTATCTAATCTACCTGGATTGAAGTTCAATATAGTTATATTAACATTTCGTTTGAACACAGTATTAGGGCTATTTTCGGATTGACCTCGTAATTTTGAATCGCAGTCATACGTTGAGGAAGACAACTGAGTTGGTACCCTCTTTCCAGACTTCGGCATCACTGTTATAAAAAAATGTTATCACGACATCAACTTTAATGTGCATTAGTCCTGTCAATATCATGAAATTTTATTGGAAACGAATTTCGAATCTGAACTCCCCCAACATTAAGCCCGAGACGTTACTCCTAGGCCACCGCAGCTCTCACCTCGACAGGATTTTACCACTGCATGAACACAACCAGTGGGAGTAGTCCGCCCAAAACATTCTCGGATACTCTCTAATAAGCTTGCCGTAGCAGAGAACGCCTTACATGGCATTGGCGTACAATAGTTGTACAATATTAACTTTTGGCGTAACTTTGGCGTGGGAACTGAATCTATCGTCCAATCCTTGGAGTTTTGTTTGGCGATGAATCCCTGACATGCGTTAATAGTTTCCAAAAACCGAATTTGTACGTTAGACACTTTTTTCTCAACATAAATCGCGTTTATATATTTCATAAAACAAATAATCGCGTTTATATATTTCTGAAAGTACAAATGGACAAACAGTGAATCCTTTGTTGGATTTGGCTCAAAAGTTGGCAGGTGTCTGCACTATTGATGTTAAAGCTGCTTACCGAATCTTATCCATCCAGCTCTCTTCGTTTTGTATCTATCGTGTGAGATTATATTCGAACATCCGGACAGACAGACTTCCTCTAAATAGAATTTATTCAAAATTTGATAGAAATCTGCAAGTTTGGTGTAAAGACCGAATACGACTTTCATCCGTCTAGCTCTAAGCGTTTTTTCAGTTGTCTTTGTAACAAAAGACAGACAGACGGTTATTTTCCAAAAGTGTGTTTTTCGAACTCAGTGGTTCTATAACGTGGATTTTCGTCAAAATCTCGAGTTTGGATTTTTCGACGTTTATTATACTTTCTCTATACTACGTATACGAGAAAGTAGAAAAAGGGAATGGATACTAGAATAACATAGCTGAAATATTTGTAACAATTTGTATCTTAACAAAATGCTTTGCTGAAAAATCACGGACATCAATCTTTGCCAATTTTTGCACAACAGATTCAATTAAAATAAAATTCAACCAATATTTCTGATGAACTAACCAGCTGGTCTTCAAATACGGATAGTTGACAGCATTTGCAATCTATTAAATAAAATATATAATCAAAAGTTTTGCAGAAAATTTCAGTGCAGTATGCATCAAATGTACTCGATTGTAAAATATAAATAAATTTTTATAAGATAAAATAACTTTTAAAAATATTACATAAAAAGAAATCTAATACTGACTCCTACGAGCAAGCATAAAGTTTATCTGAATCTAGAAACAAATCCTTTTATATCGAAAATATAAACTGTCAAATATCTCCAAACGTGTTCTTTGTATTTTAAGTCAAAATTTATTCATAACATAAATTTTTCAAGCACAGTTTACACATGGCCATTGGAAGCTCGGAAGTTAGCGGACATTTATTTATGCAATCTTTCAGTTATCATTATTATTCAGTAAAGTTATATTAACATCTTGTTTTAAAACAGCACTAGAGCTATTTTGGAATGGACTTCGTAATTCTGAACTGTGATCAGATGACGAGGACGACACCAGAGCTGGCACCACTCTTTCCTAACATCCGCACCACATCAGCAGGAGATGCAATCCTTCCGAGAATGTGATTTGTATTTAAATGATTTTTGTCGAAATCTGCGAAATAATTCCCAGATTGTTTGATTTTATTTATTATTTTGTGCAATTAATACTCAAATTCGATAATTCAATGATTTCATTTTCCCGCTTAGTAAGATGTGTAGGAAATTCCATTTCCTTCCCTTTGTAAAAAATAAATAAATAAATTGAGGTAATTCGAATCTCAGCCCAAAATATTGTACAATGATAATGTTGTATGATTATTCAGTCTATCTTTGTATATTTAAAAAAAAAAATTCATTCTTTACTCATTTTTTCTATGAATTTAACTTCTTAATTAAATGACACATTCTATTTGGAACATTTATTGTTGTTTTAATTCGTATAATAATATAAGAGACATTTGAAATATTGGAGAGTATCCAATTCATTTTTGCATCTTAATTTACTTAATAGTTCACTTAATTGCAGATTTAAACTAAAAATTCAATAATATGATGCTCGCTTGACATGTCTTTGCATGCGATGAGGTTAATTATAAAACAATGCTACAGTGCACAATAAAAGTGCATATAATATCGTAGCAACGTACAAATATATAAATCATATCACTAAAACACTGAAAAGTACTGTAATAAAACAAACGTAAGCACATTTTCAAACGTCGGGAGTGATCACCATATTTAAAGTATTGCGTATTTGATTTATCGCTTTTACATATTTCTGAGGAAACATAACGATAGTCAGTCAACCCGTAGATGCATTTGGTTTAAAATTTGATTCGTGTCTATATTATAAATGTTAAATCTATGAACCGAGTCTTAACTCTCTAGTTCACTTCGTTTTGTAGCTATACTGTTAACTTATATTCGAATAGCAGAACAGATAGACTGCTATTCGAACCAAATTATGAATGGATTTGATAAAAACCTACATATTTGATGTAAAAAAACCATATACCAAATTTCATCCGTTTAGATCAAAGCATTTTTTAGTTATCACTGTCATAGACAGATAGACGGATATAATAGCAAAAATGTTTTTTTATTTCGGAGGTCTAAAATATTTAGTTTATTAAAATTTGAAGTTCCAATTTTTTGCCGATTACTACACTTTATTTATACCACGTATTACGAGAAAGTAAGAATTTTATATAATTAGAAAGACCACTGACGGGAAACAAAATCGGACTGGTAATGAAAAAAACTAATTTTTTAAAATTTTAAAGTAACTAAAAAGGAATTTTGCGTGATTTTATGCTCAGATGTTATTAAAAAAAAGAACGTTAAAATTTTTTAATAAAAATTTAATTAAAACGTTAATTTAATAAATATATTAAATAATTTAATAAAATTAAAACCTAGATGAAATATTGAAAATCGTTTTTATAGCCAGCACCTGCTACAATCCAAGAAGAAAATATCAAATTTGGAAGTCGTAGAACCAACGATTTGCCATGTAGAGGATTTTGCACGATTTTAATCATGCATCTCTTGTAGTCCACTTTACTGATAATATACGAGTTTAAACACTTTATCAAGTTAAAACAGTTTTTACATTAGTCTGAAATAAGTTTATCAAATTGTGTGCAGAACATGTTGATAATTCTCTTTCAGAAGTTTCTCAAACACCACTGATTTATAAGAACTGAAGGACACGTGATTACTGCCTGTTCAGCAGAAACAAGCTTAATAATGAATTTAGAAAAACTAAGCACGCTTCGATAATAATAATATTAAAAAAAGTTATGTTCTTACGGAACGAACTTACTTTACGAATTCTTGCTTAAAAAGAAGGGTGAAAATTTTTCCCAGAATAATATTTGTATAACTTTTTCTTTCTTTTTTTAATTAGCTGCAAACGATTTTTTTAGATAAGTAAATAAAAGCTAAAAATTCAACAGCGGTTCGATTTTTGTCATCGTTTCGCTTCTATAATTCTTGAAATAAAAGTACATGATTAAAATTTATTTTCGTATTTACAATAAAAAATTTTATAGCATACCATAATCTAAAAAACAAAGCATCATTTATACACCTTTTGAGGGATTAATGTAAAACGATGTATATAGAAAAGATATACCATCAAAATTTTATGAATAGCTTTGATTATAATAAATTTAATGTTCATATTGAAAATTCATTTAAAAGTAATAAATATAGCAGTAATATAAATTGCAATGTGGAATTGAAAATGAAAATTAAATTTTAAATTATTTATCATAAAACTTTGAAAAATCATACTTATACTGTCTACTGGTATATTTCTTATTTTATGCGAATTATGTGTATACAAGTAGGATTTTGATTATAAATACTTTTAAGCGTCGTTTGATGTTTTGATATTCTATGAGTATTAAATACAGCATTATGAATTGAATTTATATAACACAATAAATGCTCTATTCCAGTGTTTTGACAAACAAGATAAATTAATTTTTTTATCGGAATCCATTGTATTCTATTAGAAAAAGCAAAGTAACTTCCTCACATTCTTTTTCAACAAGATTTAAATTAGTACCATACACTTCGATTCGATCAACAACTACCTTCTAGAAATTACCATAAATATTTCAATAACCATATTTTTTTCCGCTTCGTATATGGGGAAATTCTGGGATTAGAAATAATATGGAAACATGGTGAAGTTCTATTGCTTCTTGTGTATTAATAATGTATATTATTCTTTCAAAAAAAATATATTTATTATGTGATAAAATATACTTCTAACTTTACATTCTTACAGTATTTTTTTAATCAAAAGTCAAACGTTTAGCAGTTTCCATTTCCTAATAGACCTCCTTTCAAACAAAAATTACGATCATATTTTTCCTAGCAAACCAGATGGAACTATGATAATGAAAATTGTTTTAATAGTTTTATTCGTGTATTTGGCGAGAAATTCCCATGTTCTTCGCTAAATGCTAGCCAACTTTCATTTTTGCATTAAACCTTGACTCATTATCTTACAATATTTTTAAACATAAAAAAATAATTAAATAAAAAAGGATTAGCAGTTTTTTACAAACATCATTTAAAATTGAAGGAGAAAAAAATTTTACAAGCCAAAACATTTCAAACATTTGGGAATTGATTTTTCAGATGTTATTTTGTGATTACCTCAAATTAATGACATTTATTTATTACATCTTAATAATATTACAAATAAAGAACGTGATCGGTAATTTTATAAATTTTGATAGATTAACATGAATAAAATAAATTTTTTGAATATTTTAAAATTCATTCACTTATACCGATGTATCTTATAAATGAATCCAATTACAGATGATTAAAAATTTGTTCCAAAAACACAAGTAGCGAATAATTTTAAACATAAGTCACGCTGTTTCAAAATAATGTACCATTTAATTACAAAATTTAAAAAATCTTTTATTAGTATCTTAAAACATTTTTATTTTCAAAATACTTAGAATATAAGTTTTTATTTTATTCTTTTCAACAAAATTATAATTCATAAAAATCTAGTTCATTCTATTGTCCAAATAAACATAATATAAAATATCATCTGCAGTTTTTAAAAACGTGTTTTTTATTAACTTAAGCAAGATCGCAGATCCAAACCAATTTAAACTTCAAATTTTCAAGTATCTCCAAAATGGAAAGGATCTGCTTTTTATCTGAACGAAAGCTAATTAATGTAACTCAAACGAAGGCGTTCAGTATTCGAAGTTCAAGGACATTCAACCACTCTTTTCCTAGGGTTAAAAGCATTTTCGAAATACTCCGATAAGCCGAACGGCTTAGGAAACTAGTTTTCGATCACCAAAATCCATTAGTCACAAAAAGATATTTTCCTGGTAGTCCATTTTGTTATTCAGTCTTAGAACGCGTTGCCTACAAAAGGTAAGCTACTAAAATTTTAGAATTCCAAATTTTACTGCTTTTTTTGTTTTCGCTTTGCTTTAATATTCAAAACTTCTGTATTACTTTGTCTAATAATTGTAAATAGATTCTAGTGGTCCTATTTATAATTATTAAACAAAGTATTGATTTGTTCCTTCCTATTTATTTCAAGGATTATGAAAAGCTTTACAATGTTGCAGATATTTGATAATTCATCGCTTAAAAAGATAAAAGATTTAAAGAATTTCAATTAAGAATTAATTAGAATTAAGAAAAGATTTTAAGAATTTAAATTAATTTCATAGTGATTTAATTGAAATTTTGGATTCTAATCCGAAATCGAAGCTCACGACAATTAAAATTAACATAACTTTTATAAAAAGTAAATTGATATTTGAATAACTTCTTGAAAACTTTTTTAAAACGAAGGGAAAAAAAATCAAGACGGCTATTTCAGTAGCAATATAAGGATTTGAATTTCCATTCATTGTTATAAAATTATCTAAAATATCCCAATAAAAATAAATAATAATACATCTAAAAATGATCCTTAATTTTTTATATGCATTGTAGTAGATGTTTAATACAGAAGAAAAGCGTTCTATATGTTATTAACCAAAAAAACAAAACAAAAAAAAACAATGTAATTACCATTAAATATTTTTCAATGTCTCAAATAATCCATTTTTTTTTAATTTTAAAATTATTGATGTCATTTGACATTATCAATATAATAATATACAAAATATATTGTGAAATATATTAAAAAGATAAATCAATAATACCATTATATTATGCATCTAAATTAAAGCATTTTGGGCCAAGAATTTATATAGCATCATTCTAAAGCGATCCTTTGAACAACTTTCATAAGAAGTTTTACAACATAAATTTATAAACATCGAAGTGTAAATTCAGTTATGTCAGAAAATACACATCAATGTCATGAAATAATCGATGAATCGATAAAATTGTACATTAAATCAATACATTAAACAGATATTCACTTAAATAATAATAAATTTTGCTGACATAAACACAAATATGAAGTGGAACCCCAGTAAGTAAAATTGAATTATATCATTGAGTCAGGTATTAATTTTAAGTTTTCTTCAACAAGTTAAAGTAATCTTCTAAATAATTTAATTAATTACTTTCTTGAACTAGGCATGTAAGAATCGCATCCCAATACACATAGAAATTTCGCGGACTAAGCAGTTATAGATTAATAAAAATGAATTGTATTATATGATTGTATTGTTGAATTATGTAATACTACTAGTGCTTTTGGCCAGCAACATTTTTGCCGAGAAATGAAGTTTTGTTTAATATCAATTAAATCTTTAAGCTTAATTTGTTTTCATTTCGTTTAATAAAAGTGATGATTCCTTTAATAAGGTATTTTTAAACACCAAATTATAAGAGATATTAAAGGTGTGTTTATAATTGTATTCAATAGTTTATCAATAGTTTTATTTCACTGTTTGTTAAGTACATGGACCTTTCTTAATTAAGTTGATCCAGATATGAAATCGTAAAGCCATTATAAATTTAAGAACCTGTATAATTTCTTTCAAATTCCAAGCTTTATTCGGTAATGTAATTTCACCTTTTCATTTCTTATGTAAATAGTGCAGATAATAAACACCTTTCTTCCTTAGTCTTCAACAATGGAAGACCAGCAATGAAATGTTTCGTTATTATAGTTTGTCACAACATTTTTTATTGATTATACAGAGATTAAATCAAAATCAATAAGAAACATTTGTATTTATGAAATTTATCGAACTAAGTTGGTTCCCGCCTTAGCTGCAATTGTAAAGCGATTAAACCAGGTAGCGTGAATTCTCTAAAACGTTCTTGCCTGCTCTCTTATGAAGGTATTAACCCCCACTCCTAACCCCACCAAAAATTATAGACCTTTGGTAATACAGGGAACACCTTGCAAGATACAGTATAATAGATGCGAAATAAGTATATTTACGGTAATTTATCGTGTTATCCTTGGAGAGCCTTTTGGCGATTAATCACTGGCATTCGATTAATAGTATCCAGAAATCGAATTTATATTTCAGACAAGTTTTTTTGCAACTGATTGAATCAAAATTTGCAATTAACTATACTTGTAGTCACAAAATTTTATACCAAATCTGACACATTTAAGTGTGTTTTTGTCATTCTAGAGACAGATGCGTTTTTGTCATCTGTTTTCTTTTGAGCTATTGCGTTTACACGCTTCTGAAAGTACAAATCAACAGGCGGTCAACCCCTTGTTAGATTTAAATCAAAATGTGATAGGTTATTTTAATATTCTACGCTATAAGTACTAAATTTGTAAACGGAATTTTATTCATTTAGTCTCTTCGTTTTGCAGTTATTGTGTTAATTTATATTCGAATAGCTGGACAGACACACTTCCTTTCAAAGGATTTGCTCACAATTTAATGGAAAGCTACAAATTTGGTGTAAAGATCATATACTAAATGTCTTCCATCAAGCTCAAAGCATTTTTGAATTATTTTTGTCACAGACAGACAAGTGGAAAAAATGCCAAAAATGAGTTTTCGGATCTCAGGGAGATCTAAAATGATGAGAACTCCAGATTTTTCAAAAACTCGAGTTCGAATTTTTAGCCGTTTACAATCCTTTCTCTATATTTCGTACATGAGAAGGTAAAAATAATCTGTCGGTGTCACGGTTTAAAAAGAGAAAAAACCAGCGGCAGTGATTGATTGTCCTCAGATTTTCATGTACTCTCTCTAATAAATAACTTTGTGCATACAATAGACTCCCGATTATCCGCGCCTGCCGCACTAAGTTCTCTTATTTGCTTCCAAGCAAAGGGAAAATGCTTCCAAAGCAAGAAGTAAACACAAATGACTGATTTCTTCAAAAAGGTGTAGTTTTACAGTTATGCTTTTGTAATTACATAATACATTACAGTATTAAAACAATACATATGTGTTAATTTTTCTGTGTATCCTTGACGCCTCTCGTAAGTACAAAGCACTTTTCTGTCTTCATTAACAAAATGCATTTTAGGTTAGTTTTGAGTGATATACTAAAATATTAAGCGTTAGTTAAACATTTCCTGCTGTTTATTTTACGTTTTATTGTACATAAAACGATTTTTCAAAGTTGGGATGACTGTTTTCTCTTTTGCTATACCCGGTTTTAGCATTTTTCGGATTATCCGCGATTTTTGTTATCCGCGGCGGCCGCGCCACCCGATTCCACGGATAATCGGGAGTGTACTGTAGTTAGCAATATGCTAGTGATTTACAATAGTTATTACAAAAGAGCTTATTAAAGTGCAATTTTTGCAATTAATCGCTTGGATGCGGTTAATATACAAGTACATTCACTTTGGCTTCTTTTTTCGGCTGATTAAAACCAAGATTTGACATAGAACTATAGTTATAGTCACATAATCGCATACCAAATTTCCTTTATTTACGTCATTTTATTTTTGTTCATTATGTTCACATGCATGTGAAAGACCGAAAGACGATCAATCTTTTGATAAATTTGCTTTAAAGTTTCATAAGAATATACATTTTAGATGCTAAACTTGCGTACCAAATTTCATCTATTTAGCTGGTTACATTTGCATATATCGAACTGTCTTGCTCTCGGATAACAAGACTAGTAGACTTCTTCTAAATGATTTCTTTCAAAAGCTGATAGAAATATATAAATTTTGAATAGACTGTAAGTACCAAATTTCATCCATCTGGCTCAAAGCGTTATTGAGTTATCGCGTTCATAGGCAGGCATAATTCCAAAAAATTTCGGTCTCGGTGTGGTCGGAAATGTGAGGATTAGCCAAAATCTCGAGTTCCAATTTTTTGACGATTATAATACTTTGTATATGTCATATATGAAAAGTGATAAAAAAAAACACCCAGCATATTAAATTTCATATTTTCTATTATTTAAGAAAGTAAAATGCTATAGGCCAGCTGGGTTGCGGCCGATTCTGTCAATAGGCAATTTGATTCAAGATGGTTTTATGAATCATTTAGTAAAAGTAGGTCAGCCGACAGATGGCGCTCTGAAAGTACATGACGTAATAATCTACTTATAGAACGGGTTGAGGCGTAGCCGTCGAGATCGGTTGAGGGGAGGGAAAGAGGGGAACAAAAGGGTCCTCGGGACGCTAAGTTGGTAAGATTTTTTTTTGTATTTTTGAAGTACTGTTTGCTTGAAAAGACACTGGGTTGTGTGGTTTTAGAAATGCAGTAAAATGATGCTAACAATTTATATTATTATTAATGATTATGAATGAAGAATGTTTTTCGCGCTCTTTCGCAGAAAGAGTTTGATAATTCAGCTTTCTCTGATAATTCAGTAAATAATTGTAATTCAGTTTTCTCTAATGTATATATATGTTGTGGGATTGCAAGATACGTGCGTGGTGACGTAATTCCATAAAAGAAACGTACAAGAACGAAAAGATATAGTGCATTGCTATATCTTTTCAATGCTACGCTGACTATTTGCATCATTTACAATATCACATTTAAAATCTTGAAAAATTTATTTTAATAAAGTAATATATGTATTACATTTTGATAAAAACTGTATGCTTATCTAATTAATTAATTTCAATTAAAAATTTTAAGTTAAAAATTAATTTGTGAAATTATTTTTTCTTACATTCTTTATTTTTGTAAAGAATATAAAGAGTTTTTTTAAAGAAAAAAAATTAAAATTGAATTTTGTAAAGAAAATTAAAATAAAATTAAAATAAAAAAATTTATTTTATTTTTTAAATATTTAAATAAAAATAAAAAATTGTAAAGAAAGATGGATGCAAGATAATAATTAAAATAAATAATAACAATAAAATAAAAATTAATAATAATAAAAATAAAATAACAATAATAATAATAATAAAAACTTTGTAAAGAAAGATAGATGTAAGATAATAATTAAAATATATAATAATAATAAAATAAAAATTAATAATAATAAAAATAAAATAATAATAATAATAATTTTGTAAAGAAAGATGGATTGGATGTAATAAATACACGCAATAGCGGCAGTAAAGAGATTCACCAGTGTAAGGTACGATCGAATAAATCTACTTGTAAAGAAATAAATTTCTTATTTATCGATAACTAATCAGCGAAGGTAGTTAATCCAAAACTTTTTCTCATTTTCCCTAAGAGGATATTCACCTTCTCCAAATAAAAATTGTGAATATTGGATCAAGGACAGAATTACACGAATTGCTCAGATTTTTATCTTCAGAGACCCGCACGTGAGCGTTTTGTGCTTCGTAGTTTAGTGGAGAAAATTAAATATCTATTATGGATACTTTTTTTTTATTGATTTAAAGCAAAATTTCACACTTAACTACAGTTTTAGTAATAATATCGTATATTAAATTTCATTTATGTAAGTCCATGGATTTCTGAGTTACCGCGTTTAAGAATATACAAATATATAGACTGAAAGACCCTTATATAAACAGCAGGTACACTTTGGAAATAACTCGTAGATACTTGTAGTGATACAATTAACCCTTTGCACACGGAAAAGTAATTCGATGCATAATTACTCACCTAATATAAAGACTTGTTTATTGCTCACAAAAATAAATACACATAATTGTTTTAAGTCAAATTTCTTTGAAAAATTAATCTACATCTTTTCGCCATTCTGTAGGCGTTTTTAATAATCAAAACTGAAAAATAAATAAATAAAACGCCAAAATGATGCAACGTCTTGAATGGTAAGTGAAAGGCACTATTCGAATGCAAAGAGTTAATATTTTCTTCCTGATATATATACTCACCTAATATAAAGACTTGTTATATAGGTGAGTATATATAAGTATATATATTAGGTGAACAATAAACAAGTCTTTATATTAGGTGAGTATATATAAGTATATATATCAGGAAGAAAATATTAACCCTTTGCAGAATATATATCAAGACTTCCTGATATATATACTTATATATCAGGAAGTCTTGATATATATTCTTATATATCAGGAAGTATTAAAAGTATCTTCCTATATCTCTTGCAGCATTTACCCTATTTCAGAGGAAATCTTATTGGCTGTAATTTCTCTTAAATCTGTTGAAGAATAAACGTTAGGGTTCTGAAACTAACAGTAATTTTCTTTTCTTTCGAATATCTATGTAAAAACTGTTAAAATTCCTAAAGGAACCAGGATGAAATTGCAATAAAATTCTATTCAATCATCATATTCTCTGCAAAAAAACAAACAAACAAAAAGGTTTCGAAAAGCTATTGCATGCAAACATTTCAGTTTAAAAACATCTAGTTTATTAACCCTTATGTTCATTTTGTACAGTATACCATACATACAACTTTATAAAAATATACTACCACTATAAAATAATTTTTAACTTAGTTTTATTAAACGCATGACATTTCTCGACGTTTGTTTATACTTCAAAAATAAAAATAGTAGTTTATCTGTCATAATTTTATATCAGTTGTGAAAAATAACCGTCAAAATGCGCCGCTCAGGTTTATCTAAGATAAGTTTTATTTTATTTTTATGGGCCGCGGTGGCCTGGTGGTAAGGTCTCGGCTCGGAGCCGGAGGGTTTCAGGTTCGAGACCCTATTCCACCGAAGAACCGTCGTGTAAGGGGGTCTGTTGCACGTTAAATCCGTCATGACCAAACGTCCTCCCGCTGGTGTGGTGTGGAGAGGGGGGTGCCATCTCAGGTGTCGTCCTCGTCATCTGACCGCGGTTCAAAATGACGAGGTCGGTCCCAAAATAGCCCTTGTGTTGCTTCAAACGGAACGTTAATATAACTAAACTAAACTTATTTTATTTTTATGTTTGTACCCCTAAATATGTATGTTTATTATAAAATACACATGCCTAAATGTTTGTTCTTACACATTTTTATATATACATACCTATATACATTTTTTTTTTTTTTTGCTTTTCTTCAAAAAAGCAACCTTGCCACGATAAGGGTTAAATCGACTGTCTAAAAGTTTTTTTAAAACTTATTTATCTGTGACCAAAATATAGTAAAATTACAATATTTCTAACACCATTTTAATATCTAGAATAGAATAAGCAATCAAAATCTGTAACACTGTATAGAGTTAAGAATATACTATTTGGTTTGTGTCATTATGGATATACAAATCTAATTTCGGGTTTGTCGTGAAGCAAAGGCAATTTTATTGTTGTCATTTTTTAATGTTTAAGTTAATTGATTGATCAATGTGCGATTAAACTTTAACATGCATGAAAATTAAATATGTTATCATAAACTTCTCATTTTATTTACATTTTTTATGCTGGATTATAGCAAAGTTCAATGAGCTGAGGTCTCCAATTTTTAAAATTTTATATTTACTCCGATTCATTGGAAGTTATTGCTAATATTTTCTTTCAAAATTTTTATTTTTTATTTATCCTCACACTTTTTTTCTTCTGTTAGTGGATCGCTATAGATTTTAATCCGATTTTAATTATTTGTTTTAATTTTAGTGTTCTTGAATATTATAGATAAATTCCCATTAAAAGGAAATGAAACTTTTAATTTTACTGTATATTTATATCTAAAATGTACTTGAAACAGTATTTTTTTTAAAAAAATTTCTTAAGCACTCTGGCAATGCGCAGGAGATTTTCTATTAAAACTTTCATTAGTAAATCTATGGCAATCATGTCTGAGATTGTTAACAGCCAATCTAGAAGGGGGCGTCTTGTACTTGTACAACACATTTATGCGCTAATTGACAATTAGCATTGTGCTTTTTATTGTATAGATAATAATAAACAGTTTAAACAACTAACTCTTACAAGAATAAATCCATATTGGATTTAGTTAAATTTTATAGTAGTTATGAAATAAATGATGCATTAAAAACACTATTGGGATTTGAAACTACGTTATAAGTATATTTTTAAAAAATCGCCATTTTTTCCCCTTTTATATGCTTTTATTTAATTTCACTCGTTTCATGTTTGCAAAAATAAAATTATGTACATATTTCCAATATTAATACAAAATTTTTATATTTCCAGCATTTTATTATCGATTATTTATACGATTTATTTTAACTAAAGTTAGGTTTCATATTAGTCCTGCCATCTAGAAATGAATTTGAGAAAATATTGATTTAAGATTTCTAATGTTTGTGATAAAGAATACAACGTTCTTCATCTTCTTTGTAAAATATTTATTTCGTTAATACATAATTTGCTTTATATAAGATTTTATTTGTTCTGTTATAAATCTTAACTGAATAATTTCTCAAATTCACTATCAGATGGCACTACTAATATGAATTCTAACTTTAGTTTAAATAAATCGTTTAACTGATAAATCGTCTGAAAAATTGAAAAATAATGCAAATGAGTGTTTTTAAATTCAAGTTTTTATAAATGAACTAAAATGTAGAAAAGGTTTTTAATCAAAAATATGAAGGTTAAAACAAAATTATAAAAGCTTGAGGTATTAAAAGGAATATTAAAAAGAAATTAACCAACAATGAAGAATTCTTTTATCATACTATGAAAAATATCTAAGCATCTTATATTATATTTTAAACAAAATCAAATTATATTTTAAAACGTGAGTAAAATTCTAATTTGCTTGGAATTTTTCCATCAATGCCTCACGTTTTATTTCGATGTCAATATTTTTGATAAATATTTTTCTATTTTTTTTCTATTCTTATAAAATTATTTAATTTTTAAAAATTATATTACTAGCTGCCTTTGGATATCTCTATGGATCGTCTACAGATGATTCATCTATCTCGTGATATCATTTATGGATTATGATGTTTGATGAACTATATCTTATCATACTAACTGAAAAATCTAATTTTAAAATATATTTGCTCATTAAACATGGAACATTCAGATTGATTAGATATGCATGTAGAGTGATGGTATTAAATAAACAATTGGAAAAATCAGTCCAGTTGTTGAGACTGAGGTCTGTGCTAAAGTATAATTTTGCGAATAGCTCTAGAAAATGGACTGTAAGGAGACATGCATCCATTTATGATGCATCTATGGGTCAAAAACTGTTTTATGAAATAGAAATTGACGAAACTGGTGCAGAGGTTGAGGGTGGGGTTTTTACCCTATAAAAATTGTGAATAAAATTTTTAAGATTTCTATCGAAAATGAGAGTTAGTGGTTGACATTGTTAATTTATCTAGGAATCATACGCTTTCATATGAAATTAAAATTGGTAAATTCAATCCATTGGTTGGAGCTGAAGAATTGGTTATTTGATGGAAGATAAAGGGAGACAAGTGTTCATTTATATTGTATCTATCGATCAAAAGCTTCATATGATATAGAAATTTGCGAAAGCGGTGCAAAGGTTAGGGTTGGGGGACTCTGTTCTGTTTTCTTTCTCTCTCTCTTTATATATATATATGTAGAGAGAGAGAGAGAGAATGTAAGTAATTCTTTTTGAGATTTCTCTCGAAAATGTGAGTTGGTGGTTGACCAGTGGTGATTTATTTCCAAATCAGGAGCTTTTATATGAAATTAAAATTGATGAGATTAAACCATTGATTAGGGCTGGAGGACAGGCTCTTTGATGGGAAATAAAGGGAGACAGGGGCCCATTTATGATGCAGATTATTTCTATTGATCAAAAGAAAGCTTCATATGATGCAGAAATTTGAGAAATTGATGCAGAGGGTAGGATTGGAGGACTCTTTTCTGGTTTTTCCCCCCATCTTTATAGAGAATGTAAGTACTGTTTTTAAAATTTCTTTCGAAAATGCGTGTTGGTAGGGGATAACTGGCCAATGGTGACTTATATAGGAATCATAAACCTTCATATGACATTAAAATTGACGAAACTTTTCCTTTTAGTTGAATTTGGAGGACAAGGTCTTCGGTTTTTCTAATTATTTTAAATAGTATGATTATTTTTCAAATGAACGATTTTTTTATCTACTTTGAAATATATATATGGATAGCATTAATCTCCCATTTATTATGTTTACTTTCCTTTCAGATGGATCTGTTTGAATTGTGAATATAAATAGAATTTCCAAAAACAGCCATGATCCGGTTTTTAAGCAAATCACCGGCACTGAAATGGGACAGTTTGTTTGTGAAAAGTATGCGCGGAGTTGTCACCACATCTGACAGTAACAACACAGATGCGATTGAAGAGGAGTCGAAACCTTTTTCTTCCGTTCCAGGACCAAAAAAATTGCCTGTGATTGGACATTTGCATTTATTTTCTAGATTTGGTAAGCATTTTCTGACATTTTTAGGTGTTTTAGGAGTATCAGTGTTAGGGTATTGGCAGAAGAGATAATTTGTAGGCCGCCAAAACATAGCAATACAGTATTTCTTGTGATGGCAAACCTGCAGTCTGTAAACCTGCAGTCAATGTCATTACAGCACATATATCAATATGCTGTAATGACATTGATGTGTTTATATTTATGGTTATTAAAGTGGAAATTTTGTAACCACCTATAAGAGAATGTACAGTGATGTAGTTTTTAAGATTTATCTCTAAAATAAAAAATTGGAGAGCAGGCGACCATGGATGACTTATGGGGGAGGGATCGACGAAATCAAACCAATGACTGGGACACTGATTTTTTTCTTATTATTCCAAATTTATAAATAGATTAAATGTTTTTTATTTCTCAAGTTATTAATTAAAGTATGCAATTTTATAAATGTTTTAATTTCCCTCCACGAGAGGGCGCTCTGCATTCTTTCGATGACAGCTAACATCCAGAGTTCAGAGATGTTAGCCGAGAAGAGTTGGACCGCAATTCGAAAGGAGATGGTCCTCTGAGAAAGCAGCAACTGGAGTTCTTTCATGGAAGAATTCCTCAATAAATGTCCAATGTATCACGCATAGGTGGAGAAAATCATTATGGACAACATCACATGCCCTTCTTCATGTAATATAAATTCCTTCTTCGTCATTGAATTCTCATTTGCAAAAATCATCATAGTCATCTGTGTTAATCAAGAAATAAAACGATTAACCTATTCAAGTGGACTGATGCATTAAAACTCATCACACCCTCATAAATGTATTGTTTTTATCAAATATCATACACATTTCACCTGATATTGACTGTGGCTAGTAGGCTTTTCCTCATGATTATATTATGCCCTCTTAATCTAGTTGATATTTAAATATAAATTGACACTTTTTTTACCATTAATAGTATTTTCTAAAAGCATAACGTTTAGTATCATTGATTTCTCATGTTTGTAACTTTAAATGCGCACTCAATAGAATAATGTTAGTTTTCCTTCCCAGGTCCATATACTTTCGAGCGGTTGAACGATGCCTACGCAGATCTCTATCAGAAATACGGTCCGATCATCCGTTTGGACGTGGGAATAAAGATGCTGTTGCTTTTCCGTCCCGAGGATATCAAAAAGCTTTTCGTTAATGAACATTACCCTCAGCGTCCGCTGTTTGAAGCGCTGAAATATTACAGATTGAAAAGAAAGGATGTATACAGTTGTGCCGGACTGATTACGGAGTAAGTTTTTTTTCTCAGTATTATATTGTTGCGAATTTGTAATATTGCTTTCCTGAGCAATAAGTCATCTGGTAAGGAAGTTTTACAGATATAATAGTAATCGTTGAATAGATGCTGAGTCAATAACGCCGCTTTTGGCGGCTATTTGGTGACAATAAGGAAGACTCTTATATCTTCTGCAAAAGTAGGATTACCACTTGCACTTTTATTCCGTTGTTTATACATTTTTTAATTTGTAGGCGGTGTAATTTATAGTAGACAAATTCCATTTAATACATATTCCATCTTATTAAATCTCAAGATGAAATTTTAAGTAAATGACTTCTATAATTATAGCTTAACAGAAGGACAGCCAATAAGTAAGAAAATACATTACAGCTCTTTCCTTTTCTTAAGCGCGATAGAATTAATTCCGAAATCGAAAGTAAAATTTTCAAATAAGTTCAAATGGCATTAACCATTCCCGTCCTAACTAAATAGGATACCGTAATTGAGACACTTTATCCGCGGATAACAAAAATCGCGGATAATCCGATAAAAGCTAAAACGGGAAAAATAAAACGTAAAACAAACAGCAGGAAATGTTTAATTAACGCTTAATATTTTAGTATATCACTCAAAACTAACCTAAAATGCATTTTGTTAAACAGAAAACAGAAAAGTGCTTTGTACTTACGAGAGGCGTCAAGGATACACAGAAAAATTAATAATTACAAAAGCATAACTGTAAAACTACACCTTTTTGAAGAAATCGGTCATTTGCGTTTGCTTCTTGCTTTGGAAGCATTTTCTCTTTGCTTGGAAGCAAAAAAAAACTTAGTGCGGCAGACGTGGATAACCCGCCCTCGGATAATCGGAAGTCTACTGTATATAGTAACGTTAAAGGCACTTGAAATATTTAAGTATGTCTGCATGATTCTTTAAAAGTTAATTAGCTCTTTGATTCAAAATTAAAATTTTAAGTATCAAACATTTTGAAATGAATCGGACTATTACTTGTAAAGATAACGAAAACTTTTTAATTATTAATAACAACGTGTTAGAAATAGAAATATACTAACCAAACTCTGCTCAGTTTAACAAACTAGAATTTTTGGCAAAATGACTTAAATATCATTAAGAAAAAATTAATAAATTTCATATTTTAAACCATGAAAACGTATTGAAGCAAATTATTATTAGTATTCATTGCATTCGGCGATCAGCTTGTTCACCCAGAATATGGACTACTTGAGCTGGTAGATATTAATTTGGAATGCATAGTTGCTTTTTAAAAAAATTCATCTTATTATTTGATAAGACCGAACGCTGTATTGTAATTTTTTTTACTGCGTATGCGTTTATAGAATTTGGTATTTTATTTTGGTGTGAAATTGGAGTGAATTGATCTTCCGTTGCACAGAAATAAAATTGATATAATTAAAAAGTATTTTAATTTTAGCATCATGCAACAACTATTTCTGTGCGATAATAGTTTTTAAATATAGTCATCAATTTCCATTGGTAATTCATAACAGTTACTCATCTGACAATGGTTAAGCTTATTTTCATGCTCGATTAATCTTTGTTGGTCGTATATTTTTGCGTTTTCTTTGCATATTATTTCCTCTCAGTGAGTAATTTTTTATATATCCTATTCAAAACATTTCTAAGTTGCAGTTTCATTAACTAAATACAGCTATAAAAAAATTCAATGGAGCAGTCTGAAATGTTTGTATAATGACTTATTTACATTTGATTATTGCCATTCGGCAATAAGTAATAAAAGCGATTTCTGTGCCACATATATTAGAGTTTTAAAATTATTGACGGCTTTTAAAATTGCGTTAAAAATTGCCAGGATTATATTTGGCGAGAAATTGCTCCCAAATGTTTCAATTTTGGCGTCCATATTTTAATCTTAAGTTTAGACGTAATCTTTATGACTTGACTTATTGAAATTGATATTCTTATCTCTTAAAACAATATTTTTAAAAAATGCTTTTTCTGTTACCTTAAAACTTAAAAGATTGCCTTTTTAAGTATATAAATTTCATTTTCGTACAGTTTTTCATTTAATTTTGATAATATTTTAAAATCAATTTCATGTATTATCTCCAACAATGCTTTTAAATGCTATGATGGAATTCAAACTCTCCATCAAAACATAAAAACACGTGCTTTTACCAATCATTAAATCAGTAGTAGGATTTTCACTTCAGTTTTTATTTTGTAATATATATACACTTAGCAATTTGCAGTAAACTACTTCAATTGAATTCATGTGTTTTAATCGTATCAAATTACATGAGGAAAATTTTTTAAAGAAATGCATTTTATATTAATAATTAACAGCCTAAAACCCAATAATCTAGATGAGCAAACTAGTTGTCAAAGGCAGCTAGTATATTTATTATTATTATTTTGTTTCTTCCAATGTCGTATTTTTATTTTCAGAAATGGCGAAGAATGGTGGCGAATTCGGAAACCGATCCAGTTTATTATGAATCCTGGTTTTCCGAAGATTTACTTCCCTCATCACGTTGATATAGCAGACGATCTCATTCGTTTTATTCACCAGAAGAGAGACGCACAAGGAATTGTGCCAGATTTTTTGAAGGTTTTATATCGATTCTCTGAAGAAGGTAAAGTCTTATTATTAGATTTCCACCACATGGAATTTTTTAAAATCTACTTTTCATGTAAATCTATATGTATGGAATGATATCTGTTAATACAATTTAATCTTTATTAATTTCCAGTTTTTCATCTTAAATTAGGCCTTGCTACTTTATTCTAAAATTTTATCTTATTTCCTGAACCAAATCCCGCATTATTTATTTATTTCTAACACGCACTCTAAAAAAGTTGCTGAATGTTTTGTTTCCCTCACTGCGAGTGAAGGAATAAAAATCCTAACATCTACGCGTTTCTTCCAAAGATATGCAAGATTCCCTTTCCTAAGTCGACACATGTCAAAGAAATTTCTATCAGAGTCTATCTCTTAGTAGAATTACTAAATGGAAATTTTTTTGTCATTTTGCTTTTACGTCGAGATGTAAACAGATGTGTCTCTTTATCAACGGTCTCCCCGTGTACAAATTATGCCTCTTGTGGTGAAATAAATTGTTAATCTCAAAAGTTCTATCTTTTCAGCCTCGCATCTGCAAAATTATGTTTACAATATTATAAATATATTATATGGCAATTAAGTGTTATCTTTTAAGGCCATATAATAGACACCATATTCCACCACAATTACAACAGATTTATTTCAGTTTCGCTTAAGATAGGGGATAGGGGTAATGAACAATCATTACATAGGAATTGAATGTAAAGCCATAAGGGCCATCAACAACTAGGGTCCAACTTTCTTTAGAAGGTGTACTCCGAGGAAAGTGAAAGTACGCTTAGTTAGTCAGCAACTCTCTTACGTATTCACCTTCGCATGTATGCAAATTGTACCCTACTTGATGATGCCAAAGCCATCAAGTACAATCGATGGGTAATTATGAAGCAATCTTTTACAGAGTAAGGACATAGAAATGAACCATAGACTGTCAAAGGACAAACCAAAGCAAGCCTCCGAAGCTTTAGGTCCACTATACTGACATTTAGAATATCCTCTCCCCAGGGGATCCATCTTAATTCATTCATCCATTGGCAACATTTTGCTGAATTTTGTGCAAATCTAATAGCATGTGAATAATCCAAAATTAGTCATATATTTGAATTCGATCCTATAGTGGACACAATATAAATCTTAACCACAATAGAACTATCTCGACTTTGCCTAGATAACGAGGTGAATGATCGTTATACGGAATTAAAGGTCGATTCATGGGACCGGGCCATCTCTGGCAGGTTCGATCGGGTGCAAAAAGTACATACTCAAACCATTACTATACCCTGAGGAAGAGCGAACACCTGCTTGCTTAACTTTACAATGATTGTTGATACATGATTTTATCTATTATATGAATTATTTCAAATGCCACTGAAAGACCGTACCTAAAATTAACCACTAATGGAATCAATATTTCTTGAAACGTTATTGTTCAACTTAAACTTTTGGTATCCAGGGTATTTCCTTTTATATGTTTCGGCTAACAAATGGGATAAAAAAAATGAGTCTTAAATTTGTCTTTTCATTACAGCTGTAGGTTTACTATGTTTTGGCAAGCGCCTTGGCTTGTTGTCCCTGAACTCGGGAACAGATGCAGAGACAGATTTCAGCAAACAGCTTACCCAAGCTTCGGAAGACACATTGAAGAGCATGGCAGACAGTTTGCTGGAATTTCCTTGGTGGAAGGTTTTTCCAACTTCTACTTATAAGACGCTAGTCCGATCTCAAGATTTCTTCCAAAAGTGAGCACAAAAATTTTGTTACAAAAGGAATCTTTTGATTGCTGATTATATTGTAAAGTTTTAGTAAAAGTTTTTGAATATTAGACATAAAAGATATTTAAAGAATTTTTCTCCTCTTATAAATAATGACATACAGAAAGATAGATAGCTGCGTGCTTCAAATCTAGGTTATCTTCTTGAAGAAGGATATCATTTATCTTTTACTTTTCAATCACAAATACAAAATTAATTTATAATACATTAACAACTCCACTAGTGCATAATATTACATAGGAAAGCCCTATGTTCTCAGTATTGCTGAAAATTTAAATCTGGGAAAATTTCTAAATCCTTACTCTTTTTTATATAAATTTTTCAATGACCATTTTCCTTCTTGACTGGAGAGTCGCAAGATCTAGAAAAAAATTTCATTAAAAATCTGATATATGTGGTCTTGGTGTATGTTAAACCTAAAAGAATCAATAATTTCTCTTATGAGGTGTAGAGATTTGAAACAGTCAGTGTCTTCTCAGGTGTTATTGTTTACTTTCAAACCATAATTGCCTAAGGTGTCGTTATCTTCTGGTTGTGATTCTTAATAGCTTATCTTTTGACAGATAATTAGATTAACAGACAGATTCTTTGTCTTCTGGAAATAGTTATAAGTGTCGCAGTCGTTTTGTGACCATATTTCTAACAAATGTTGCCTTTTTGATAGTAGTTAATTCAACTATCGTCATCTTTTGCATCTAGTTGATCAAGGGGCCATGTTCATCTTTTGACTATGATTGTCGCAAATGTTGTTATCTTTTGACTATGGTTTTCGCAGGTGTCATTGTCTTCTGACCATGATTCCAAATGTCGCAACCACTTTTAATTGTAGTTGTTGCAGGTATTATTGTCTTCTAATCATGGTTCTAAGTGTTTAAGTCATTCTTTGACCGTGACTGTCACGGGTGCTGTTGTTTTCTGGTAATGATTCTAAAAATCTTTGTAGTATTTTGGACATGATTCTCAATGAATTGAAAGCCTGTCCTCAAGAAGTTTTAGAGTACCTTCATTTAAACGGAACACTATGAAGACCACCTAACTTATCTGATGAAATTTTACAGTCACGATTTATATTTTTTCAGTCAGAGACTAACATATATCTCGCAATATATCATTGCGACGCAAGTAAGATATATCTTCATCAAAATAACGAAATCATTGGGATGACAGCTGTTTCATGACTCTTTGGAAAATTGCGGAAGGTAGAGTATCAATTGAGCTATGAATCAGTCTACCTTATGTTTAAAATGAGTTGTTAATCTTCATAATTCTTTTAAAGTGCAATTATTTTAAAGTTGCATAGTAATCATACAAACGAAAATTATAATTTTAAGAAATAAAGCTATAAATAATTCATTTCCTACAAATAAATGATGTATCGGAATATCTCTAATACTTCGCATCGCTCTCATTCCTTTCAGCTTCGCTGCCAAATGCACAAAAGAAGCGGAAATAAAACTCCAAGATCCAGCTTACAAGCACGATGGCTCTCTGGAACTTCTGAGACGTCTTTTCCAAGATAAAACTGTGAAACCAACAGATATCAGCCTTCTGATGACAGAACTTTTTTCTGCTGGTATCGATACGGTATATAATGGAATCTTTATTTTACCTATTTCTTATATTATTCCAATTACATAAGATTTTATATATGTAAAATATTATATATTTGGAATAACAATAATTCTAATCGATAAAGAAGTATTCTATACTTCAGCATTATTTGTTATATAAAAAAATCCTCTCTGCAAACTGGAAGGCAAAGATAGATTCCTTTACATCTAAGTTACTATCTGGCAACAGAAATTGTCGATGTTAGAAACAGTCAAAATTGGAGCTTGAAAATCTTTTTTCAGCCCCTAACTTCTAAGATATTGCAGTTATCAAAAACCTTTAAACTCAAAAGTTGTTCGTCTTAATGAGGCGCTCATTTGGCTAATTGGATTTATTTTTCTGTCTTCAATATTAAGAAAGTTATAGCGAAATAAAAGTTTCAATTTCCCAACATTCCTACACCCTTTGAGCTAGATGGGCCATTTAAGAATTCGTCTGAGATTTTTACAACTCTGCCCTCGTTTTAATTTAAATGAAAAATTATGTTTAAAATTTTTTTAAATATTTATCTTGAAGATTAATGGATGAATAATTAGAATTACGATATTCTTAAAAAGCATGAATTCGTCTGTTAGACAGGAAATACCATTGGATTTGCTCTGTACAACCTGGCAAAGAATCCGGATGTTCAAGAAACACTTTATGAACAAATTCAAAAAGGTGTGTCGGAAGGCCTGACTGCTGAGTCATTATATGAGGTGAGGTACCTGAGAGCTTGCATCTTGGAATCCCACAGGTAAAAATTTAAACATTGTTATTTATCTTATGTCTATGTTGAATTTTCAATTCCCGTATAAAAAAAATTATGGTACAAATATAGTGTTAAACCTGAGTGTCAAAATCGCAGCCAACAGTGAATGTTTTCTGGCCCACCAGAGAAGCTAGATAGTAGTGAAATGTCAGGAAGAAAACATTCACTTAAACAACAATTTATGCTGTGTTTTCAGATAAACATATAGATCGTTTCTTTTAAAAATCGTGTAAGTCTATTTAAATAGAGATATTACCTAATTTGTAATTAATTTAGTGTAAATTTTTTATTCATAAGTAAATATTTAATATCTTTAAAAAAAAGGCAATACTTTGTGCAGTTTAAAGTTGACCAATAAAAGAAATTGCGTAGCAATTGATTATGAGAGTGACACCAATCCAGTTTCCATAGATATAGTTAGCTATGGTTATGTGGTTGCATTTGTTTTATTTTATGTGTCAAAGGTAACTTTATTCATTTTAATTTCTTAAAAAAAAGGGATAATTTCTTATTAATATATGTTTAAATTAGATAATTATACAGGCAAGAAGGAATAAAAAATCAATATTATTTTATAACAATTGAAACACAAAATAGCTATATCTTATGTTAAGTTTAGCATTATAAAAACATAAATAGCATTTAAAATAAGGAATACTGCTTTTACTTAATTCTTGTTATCTTTACTTATAATAAAGGTGTGTGTGTGTCCGTGCGTGTGGACGCACACGCTCGTGCATGCTTGCGCTTTACAAGCCAGACCTTTTTTACCTAGAGCTGCCACATTTTTCACAGATATAAATTAAATGGTGGAAATTAAATGGTGCATGTGAGAGTAATTTTTTTAAAAATTTTGATTAAATAAAAGCTAGATCTCGATGTTTTCCGCGATAACTTCCGGAAATATTCCACACAAAAATGATTTTTGCTCCAAAGTCCTTTAAATTATCTTTTCAATGATGCCAATTTAATTTCTGTTAAATCCTTTAGTCTAGATCCTATTAACTTTTAAATATATTTTTAAGTATATTTCACAATATTTTCATTGTTGTAAATGAAATTGAAATCGTTTTCATTGTTACATTAAATAGTTCATCGTGGGATTTTCTTCCATTGTTGAAAGCTAAAAAAGAATTCTGGTTAATTACTACGTATTTTACAGAACGAATAAAAAAGTAAAATTATGATAACGTTAAATTCAGAAAATAGACGTACCGAATAAAATATCATTATGATGTCAAAGAATGAATCTTATTAGAAAAATTCATATACACAAGGAACAGAAGATATGCAAAAGTATTAAAATAGAATGGCTTCAATGTCTAGCAATATGGCAGAATCGTGGACATGTTTTTCTAAACGATTTGATTAAAAGTAATTATTACCAATATCTCCGTCGACTCAGCTAGTCGCCAAACATGACTAGCTATAAGTAAATAAAACTGGATTAATATAAAATATATTTTAAGTGATATTTATTTTTTCATTATTGAAATTAAATAATTTTTTGCAATTGATTACTTGTGAACATTGCGCAAATCCATTTACAATCCCTAAATATAGGTTATTTTTGTTACATTTACCTAAAAGAAATTTATTTAATCCATTTACATGATAAATATTAATTTGATTTATAACTTTATTTAAGAATTTAAGTAAATAATACATCTATGTTTTCCTAACTAATCATATATCTTTCATCATGCTTGCATGCTAATACACTTACGTACTTACTCGCATTTTGTATCTTTCCAGATTATCACCCGCCACGGGCAGTATTGCTAGAATACTGACTGAGCCTAAAACTCTATCGGGCTATCACATACCAAAAAATGTAAGATATATTTTATTTACAGAAATACACAAATCATAATGCCCGATAATAATCATTTAGGATTTTGATTCTCTTTTCAGATAAACAGAGAGAAATCACAATTAGGTCACAGTTGGCTGTATGTTTTATGTATTACTTGCTGTATGAAATTCATAATGAACTTGGTTAGTCTGTGTACGAGACAGAGAAATGAGCTGCTAGGAATGAATTATTTTAATGCGACCAGACTTTTCTAATACCTGGGACTTTCACTTTTTTCTTCATGTTGAAATAAGTCTCTTGCATTTATTTTGAATTTTACTTGAACGTTTCGGACAGAGAACTTATTTCTGAATTCTTAAAGGATGCTCAATATATATATGCTTGGTAGATATCAATTAAATGAAATCCTTTTTTATATAACAACTCTAATTCGCTGTCATTGCGATTTTTGAGAAGATGCAAAATTTGTCTTGTCTTTTAAGGAGAAACTCGGGAGGTCTAGTATTCTGAAGTACATGAATACATTTGATCTTGGGAATAAAATAGTTAACCAGCCTCCCAAACTAATTTAAAAAAAAACAAAAATATCACTTCAATTATTTATTCCTTATTGAAATCGGAACAATGTTTCAAGTCTTTATATGTTTTGTTCGTCGTTTTTTTTTAAAAAAAAAGCTTCATTAAAACGAGAAAAGGGGAAACAAAATCTATGGTCTTTTATATTTCTAGTCATAATATTTATACGTGAAATCATTTTTAAATTTATTATTTTTATCATAATTTATAGTAACGTAAGCAAATGCAAGTGAATTTACTAATAGCAATTTATTTCAAATGTGATGCTACGACTATAATAAGCGTTTGGGCGTTTCTTTCAATTCTTTGCGTTGTGAATATGTTTTCATAGAACTCCAGTATCTGTTCTATGTAATGTTTCTCTTATTCAAAAGGAGACTAGATATGGATCACATGGTGGTATCATGTCTTATGTTTGTCTCATGGGATATTAAAATGTCTCACTAATGAATGCTTTCTTAAGCCACATTGTTTTACGAATCTGTAGTACTACTTCCTTTCTCATATTCAGCCTCTTAGAGAGAAAGAGATTTACAGTTTTTAACATATACTTGATTGGATATCAAGTCACAAAATTGGTGGAAAAATTAAAGCTCTCGAAAATACAAAAAAATTAAATAAATAAATAATAATAATAATAAAAATTTAAAAAAAAATATGGCGAGATTTCTATTAGGAACCTAGACCGTGTTTTCAATACTGCTATTAAAAAATTCGATATGGAAATTTTTATAACAGCATTAGAAGCGAGGGGAAATTTTTTGGCAAAATAAAAAGCGAAGCGGTCATATGAAGTGTCAGTTCTCTCTTTGGAGTATTGATCGCAGAGTGATCTCTCTAGTTTTTTTAACCCGATGTTTTGTGTTTAACGATTAGCTGATTGGGTGTATGTTGTTGATTTCTACAAGCACTGTTTTTGTGTACACTTCGACTTTTTTGTGGGACCTGTGTGGAATAAATCGTTGTTATTCGTTAACGACCTTGTTAGATTTCTCACCATACCACTCCCATATTCTCTAAGAACAGTGATACGTAATGATAGTACAGATCATAGAAACATAATTTTCTTTGTTAGATCATGTTTTGCTGTGACAACACATTTCTATGTGATTCCTCAGGTGCTGTGCGTTGGCATGCAACCTATTATTTGTCGCCAAGAAGAGCACTTTGATGACCCGATGAATTTCAAACCAGAAAGATGGCTAAACGAAGATTACAGCAAGTTAAAGAAAAAGTATCATCCCTACACTCTGACACCTTTCAGCACTGGTCGCCGGAAATGCGTGGGATTCAGGATAGCAGAACAAGAAGTAAATCTATGTGTTCTCAAGGTATATTTGCACTTTTTTATTTATTTAAATCCAAAACATTTGATGCATGATACCTTGAAATGTGCTTGAATATAGGGCTATTTAAATAGATTGAAGCAGCAAAAGTATGTTGATAGAGCCCGTTTTTGAATCGAATTGCTTGGGGTTTTTTTCCTTTGTTTCGTTTGAGTTGTCGTGAGCTTCTCTGAAATAGGAAACAAATTACAATCAATGTTGCAAAGATATTGAAGTCACTGATTGCACATTAGGGTGGAACAAAAACTGCCTTAAAAAAAAATTTTTTTTTTCGATTTTTGCTTGGGAATAGTGGGGAAAAGTTGCATTTTATGTCCATAAAGAATAATTGAAAATTTGGTTGCATTATTGCGACATCTTTAGGTGCCGCAAAAAGCTTAAAATTTGAAAAAAAAAAAATTGAAAAAAAACTGACAAATTTTAAAATGCGCCTTTAAATTTATTTATTTTTATTTCAGTTTGGTAACAGAGAGGAAAAGGTGCCTTTTAGGTACAAAAACATTTTTTTAAAAATTTGGTTGCAATACTATAACATCTTGAGGTGTAGCAAAGAACTTAAAGTTTGTAAAAAATGAGAAATTATAAACTTTGATAAAAAGAATTTTATGAATTTTTCGTGGATATGATGTTACAAAAGATGGTTTTAAATACATATATAAGCACTATAACTCGAAAAATTCTTAATTGTAACATATATTAATAAAAAAAATATATTAAATTTTAAATTTTGTTTTTTACTTTTGTATCCTTAATGATTACAAATGCTTCAGTTCAAAATCTTTTCTTCTGCTTCATTGCCACATTAAACTGTTTTTTTTTTGTATTAAATTTTGACATATTCACACGTGAGTCAGTTTTTGCTTTTATGTTTCCTTCTGTTTCAACTGAACCACAAACATTTTGAGCCGATTCGGTCACCAGTTTTACAGCTCTTTCCACAGCTTGCGTGTGACAAGCAAGCCGGAGAAAGTTGATAACCGAGTCCACTATATTATTTGGTTCAACTTCAGATGCCTTCAGTATAAAGTCTTTGAGAGAATCATTGGAAACATGTTTTAATACGGGAGGGGGGCTCAGTTGCGTCATTTTCAGACCATGAGATCATGGCCATGTAATGCTTTGCATCGCCATCTTTGGAACTTTGAACTTCCTAACTATGTCTCTACTTTCTGTTCTTGCTTTTAAAACACGTTTCAAACCAAGTTCTCTTTGAATTTTAAGTTCATCATTTAGCATGGATAAAAGGATATTTTCTGAAGCAGCAAAGTACCCATTTCTTTGAATAATCGGGTCTATAACTTTCTTGAGATCGTCAGAGAGATAGCGTGAATATGAGATAAGATTAAACAGATGTTTGGAACCATACATACATGATAGTTTAACTTAATATTAAACCACACAGGCACATACACTTTCACAATGTATTCAGCCAGAGTCCTAATATTTTCAGTTGCCACATACAATTGAAGCAAGCGATTGGTTAATGCCAACCACCTGGAGTAAGCAAATTTTCCAGGATTTCTTAAAAATAAATCTAGTGAGCAATTTCCACTTGATACAGCGAGACTCATATCCAATAAATATTTTTGATCTGTACTTAAATCATTTTTGTCTCCCAGAAGAGGAAGGTTATTTTCAATTGGCAAGAAGGTAACCTAGCACAATTTTCTAGCTGCTGACCTATTTCGCCTTTAAACTCATTGGGTCCTTTCGTTTTACCATCTAAATGACAAAAAGATGTCGCAATGGTAGCTCATAACTATGGAACAAACAGATTAACCATTGTAAAGGTCTTCCTATTTCCTTTTCCATCAAAGAAATCATATCATTATTATACACAGTGTTTACAACGGTTCCATCATACCCAACAGCAGTAAAGTTCAAAAGTTGTTTGTTGTGTTCTCTATCTTTAAGAAATTCCAGTATGTCTGCTATTTTTTTTTTTTCGCTGCCGTATTTAGGTGTTACATGGCTTAAAAACTTTGAGTTTGGTTCCTCTATTAGTGAAACGTGCACTTCTGAACTAACATTTTTATAGAACTTACTACCTCTCTTTTCTTGAACAATTATGTCTTTCTTCCCATCAAAAAACAATCCTCGGTTTTCGGTTATCTGAGTATAACGATTGTCTTTAATGAGAACTCTTCGATTTGTTGATCTTGCTCTTCTAATTTTCATCCTGTCTATTTCATACGTTTTGTCTTCTTCTATGATTACACCCAAGTCCTGTAAAGCAGCACTAACTATATCTGCAACAGTCCTATCTGATATTCTATCAGACCAGATCCATCAAATAGACAAGGAGAGATAAAACTACCATACCCTTCGAAAATGAATGAAGAGAAAAGCACTCAAATGTGTATTAAATTGTCATCTGTAGCTTCCATTGCTACCCCTATCGGAATCTGGGGTCAAAATAAGTGAGATTTTGTGATTAAAAATGTAGTTTTGTGACCAGTTATTGTTTCAATCTATTGGGAAACACTCGTATGAAACACAGATTCGATTTTCGGATACTTTTAATTGCATGCCAGGAATTAATCGCCAAAAAACTCGCCAAAGATAACACGACAGATTCAGTAAAAATGCTAAATCCACGCTAAAAAAATATTTCGTAACTATTATATGCCAGTGCCATGTAAGGCGTTCTCTGGCATGACAAGTTTTTATTAGAAAGTATGCGAGAAAGTTTTGGGGACACCACTTCCGCTGGTTTTGTAATTCAGGAATTACAAAACTTATTAAGAATTCATCATATCAAATTCGAACAAATGCATTAGATTTTAATTTATGAGTAAAGTTTTTTTTGTTCGAAGATTTCGCCAAAATTTATAAATAGTGAAAATAGCATTTAGAGAAGCAAATTTGTATTAAGACATATGTTATGCAAATATAAAAATGAATGTAATTTCTTAAAGAATGAAATTGAAAACAAAACGTTTTTTTTATAAGGAAAACATCTGAAATATTAAAATTAGGAAAGAAAGAAAATGGTTGATATTTCCGCCAAAAATCAACTTTTCAAATTAGTTAACTTTTTCTAAATGGATCTAAAATAAATATTCAAAAATGTTCTGGTTTTTTTTTTGATCAAAACTTTGAAATGTCCCAAGCTGCTTGAAATTAGAAAGAACAAGAAATAAGCCATATACAAACTTTTTAAAGAAATTTGTTTTCTTTCATTTTATGAATATATAAAAAAAAAAAAAAAAAAAAAAAAAAAAAAAAAAAAGCTTCCTTGTAGACATATAACCACAATGTGATAATTGTGACTTAAAATATTCCGTTAAATTTTTTGGATGAACTGGTTTTAAAAAAATGACAAGATTTAATCCCGCAGTTTTTCTCATAGAAATATAACTAAGAAACATCTAATTTCTTAAATACCCCAGGGTATAGGTTATTAGACAAAATCGGTATTCTATTAATAATTTGCTCAGAACTTTCAGAATTTTTTGAAATAATTATAACTGCTTAATATATCATTTGTATATTTTTTCTTACAGATAATCCAGAATTTTCGAGTAGAATATGACGGACCAGAAATAGGAGCTATCATGCGGTTATCCTTCGTACCTGACAAACCTCTGAATTTAAAATTCATTCCCCGACAATAGGTAAGACGTGACACTATTTTATATCATTCAAGAGACTATCTTAATATAAATAGAAGTCATTATTATTATGTATTGTTTACCAACAGATCCTAAAACCCTCAGCGCTTTTGCACATGCGTTAGGATGAGTTTTTTCTACAAAATAGGGGTGAGAGGAAAGATGAAGGAAGCGATGTTTACATTTTACAATAAAGTAAATTCCGGAAATGCCCACCTCCTTCCGTGTCTCACCCCTTAGTGATATAGAATCGTCGGAAAGTGGTCTTCTCGGAATACTGGAACGAACAGAAAATATGCATGCTTTACTATGCTAGCCTTGTGGTGGTAACATCATAAGCCAGATAACAACTTCCGGAGAGGAGTATACACTTTTGTCTAGTGGCTTTGTTACTCGGCTATGAACTCTAACGTTGCGAGTTCGAATCTCAAACATGCACATTGGTGACCCTAGTGCTGAATAACCGCATCCTTCATTCAGCTGTCGTGGCTCCATCTATCGGCAGCAACCACTCACACACGCTAGTCGTCGCCCGCCATAACGCTTGGCGCGATAATCACGTTCGTCGCTCGCCATAACTAGCGCGATAAACTCTACCGACTCACTGGTGGGGGACTATTGTGGTGGTAACATCATAAGCCAGATAACAACTTCCGGAGAGGAGTGTACACTTTTGTTTAGTGGCTTTGTTACTCGGCTATGAACCCTAACGTTGCGAGTTCGAATCTCAAACATGCACAGCCTTTTTAAACGTCTAGGTTGACATCAACCAAACGTATCTTTAAGGCAATTTTTCAAAAGTTGATTAAATATTCAGTTAGTTAGAAATTAATCTTAATTTTTTGCAGTAACTTCGGAGCAACTTATCTTACGAAAATTATTTTAAATTCATCTTTACTCTGATTTTACTCTGATAAAAATGTCTTTTTTTTCTTCAATTGTTATTGATCCTTTTAAAATTTAATGCAGACGATTTTGAAATACGCTACAAGTAAGAATCTGATTTCATCTTCCTCTTTTTTTTGAAATCTAGAAAATTTTTGTTAGTTTGAATTAATCATGTAACGGCACCTAAATGAACTGATATATCCTTCATATCGACAAACGATTACAAGGGCAAAAGACTAGGGTGGTCAGCCAAGTGTTATGGTTTAATGAAAGGATTGTGTGTATAATTATAATGTATACAAAATTAATTTTTATATTTAAAATATTCTGTTTAAAAGCATTTTAATTCCGAGTAACGCCAAGTAAATCATCTATATATATTTTATCATCAATTCATGGAATCATTTTTTCGTGATATTACAGACACATGATAAATTGACTACAATGTAATGTGATGCCGAAACTTTTTCATATTTTTGTATATTGTGATCATTATCTTAAGCTCAATTTCATGATTTCTATGAATCGTCATGTTTGTTTGAGAACTCTACGAGTTCCAGAAAAATATTTTTGTATTGCATCTCTCGACCTGTTTGTGAACATTTTACTCAAAAACACAGCTACCTTCGCCCAGCTATAGTACCTGGGATATCTGAATGACCGAGTCACCCCGAAAGTTAAAATGGGCTATCTAGTAAATTCAAAATGACCTCATTAAAGCATGACCTCTTTGTCCACCATCCCACACAGATGTACTTCCCGTCATCGGAGAGAGGGTAACTCAATCTCGCATCATTACTGTGCCTACCATGAAAGTGAAAACAAATTACTATGTCTTTTGATAAGGTAACTCAGAAATGGAATGATCTAAGCAAAAGAAATTTGTCTAGATTTCAAATTCTTTCAGATACGGAAACAGATTTGTACCTAAACTTATCTAATGTGTGTACCAAATTTCGAATGATATCCGCCAAACAGGAACAGAATGTTTATTTGCTTTCCATCTGTGCATGAAGATTATTTTTAAAAAATGAGTTAGATAAATGAAATTTGGACAACATTTTTTTATTCCTAGAATTGTAGATTTATATCAGTCGAGGGAATCGAATCTATCTGCGAGTTAACCGAGTATCTTTCGGAAGGTTCTTGTGTTTGGAAAAATGATAACAGAAAAACACATCAGCGAGTTAAGTAAAATTTGATATGTGAACCTTGACATCAACATTGCACATTTGTATCGATGATGCATTATTTCCAAATTCTACTATTCGATTCTTTTTTCTACATGACGAAGCTAAATCCAAAACACACCATACTGTGGAAGTATACCCCCGTCAAGGGGAAAATTGTTTTTTCTTCATGCAAAATACGCATTGGATTTCAAAATTAAATTTGCAAGATACACTTGACAAGCACCACGTGAAAACGAGTGAAAATTGAAAACTACCCACTATTGTGAGAATTCAAATACATATTTGAATTGCCTGTGTTTGAATACAACAGTTACAGTGCAAAGGAAAGTTCTGCTGGGTTACTTATGATTGTCAGAATAATTTAATTACACTTTAAATTTAAGACTTTATGTTAAATATGATGTTTTAATTTTTTAAACTAAGAGTAAAACCTCGTTTTTAAAAGTTACTCAAGGATGATCTTAGGATGAAACTTAAAATTTTGTTTCCGAGTCAGAAAATGAGTGATAATCTTCCAAATTACATCAACAGGGAGGCGTTTCATCCTTTTAGGTTTAATGTAATCTAAACCCACGGCTGATCTTGACTGGAATAGCGTTCTCGCATCTGATCGATTTTATCAAGCCTATTATTACTATCATGTGTGAATAATACGTTTGCGACGACGTTCACTAATTAATAACAACTTGAAAGAGATTCTGGGATCGGTGACCTCTCCCTTTACTGGCGGGTAAGGAAATGTTGTAGTGTCGAAATACCTCCACTCCAATAACAGGACATATCTCCTAAGCAAGGTTTTGAACCTTCGGAAGTGATAGCCGTTAAGATAAATACAGATTCCCATCTTTGTATTTTAGCAATGATGATCATTCAGATAGCCCGGGTTTAAAGAAGGGTGTGGATACTCCTTTGTGATTACGGCCACCAACTGCTGAAATATTTTGCTGTCCATTTACGAATGTAAAGGAGTCGGAGGTCAGGTAATGTATATTATAAATGTGATACAAATTTGCTTCAATAAAAGTCTCGAATGCAAATTTGAAATCACCAATTTCTATCAATAGTTATAGGAAATATTTTTACATTTCATCTCTTTTAAACCTTTCCAATTAAATTGTTATGAAACACAGTTCACAATTCTAATGCAAACTTCTTTGATTTTTAAAGAGCAATTGCATTATAAACTATAATCGTTTTCCCCAATTAATTCATTTGGATTTTATTTTTTAGAATGCTGTTTCAACCACATAAGAAGTGAAATGAAGCTGATTTTCACAACTTTGTAAAGAATGAAATTAGTACCTGATATCCACTATTGTGAGAGATTGTGTTCATTGAAAGCTTGAAAATTGTATTTTGTAATGAATGTTGTATTTTGTATTTGATTTTTTAATTAACTCTTATTGTATATGTATCAGCATTTCTGTATTTTATCTACAGTTTTTGTTATTTTATATTATTGTAATGTTAAATTGTATTCAGGTTTGAGATGATAAATATATGTCTGTGAAAACTGATAAATAAATGCTTTTTTATATATGGTCATCATTTTTCTTTGAATATACTTTTCTGAGGAATATTTTTACGATCACTCGATGAGATACGATGCGAATCACAATTTGACTACTCCTACTCACACTGAGGCACACGGATAAATCTAAAAGACCCTACCGCCACGACAGCATTACAGGAACTGAGGTTGAGTCCTAACGGATATCATGGACCATGGTAAAATCCCTCTCGTAGAAGGCAAGTCCTGTCATCGATAAGAGGTAGCCGACCCCACACTATTTCTCTTTCCACTCCGGTGCCGAGAACTTTTCATTCTCATATCTGAGGTTACAATGAGAATGAAAACTCCATCAAACTCGATAATATATAACGAAGCTTTATTCCACAAGAAAACACGGAACACTGCTGAAATGGACACATAGACAGACCTACAGAAATCAACAGCACATTACACAAATAACAAATCATTATTAAACAGCAACAGCATGATAACTCTTTGAATTCACCCTGAGAACTCTTTGCACGATCAGAATTGAAAGTGAGAAATTGAATTGCTCGTGCAAGTGCATCAGCTTATATAGTCTCCGTGACACTCGAATTGTGTAGAAGAGTCTACACATTATAGCGCCAAGAAGAGGTCATCATAATTCTTGTATTTCCAAGAAACTTCATTTTTGCCGTCAAGGTCGATGGTCATTGACGCAACCGTTAAGAATATCTGTAAATCTATATTTTTAGCTATGATACTATCATTGCAAGAAAGCAGTATTACAAATTCATAACAATACATTTGCAAATATCTCTTCCAGAGACAAATACAAAAATTGACAATTACATATAGATATTTAAATAATTTTAATTAATTATGTAATTGGCATTCTTTGAACGATAGAGAAAATATTGCGATGGAAGTATGTTTCTTTGAGATCTTAATAGAATATGAACAGTTTTGACTTTACTTACCATTCCAATTTATGGAAATTTTAATATCATGTACATAACGTAGTATATCCAGTAACTCGATCTTGGCGGAATAAAAAGGTTCTCGAAAATACTTGAATTATGTGTTATCTCTAAGAAAATGAGATCTTTCTAGAAGATTCGATATCCTATTAAGGAAACTGTATATAATCTATGTATAAGTTTGGATAAATTTCGTTAGAAAGATAAATGTCTATTTGTCTTTCTGTCTGTATGCATATGAAAAAGATTATTCAAAAGTGCAACATTCTAGATGAAGGAAAGTTAACATATGGATGGGTTAAAGACTCAGTAGTGTAAGTCTGTTTCCCAAAAATTAGCGAGTTGTAAAAAGTATTGTATTTTTCAGGAACAAACACGCTGTAATGTTTATGAGTTACTTTTTTAACCAAATTTAATCAGAGAGAAGATACAATTAAAATTAACTAGTGCATTGGTTATAATTTTGAACAAGTCTTTTTTTTAAAAAGTGATTAATATCACTAAATTTAACCGCCCAGTAGTCTTGACACAAAAATTGTAGAGTATATTAAATTTTGCAATTAGTCAATTATTTTTATTTCATAGAAATTCTATTACTTTGTGTTAAAAAAATGCCAGCACTTTTTTTAAATTTTTTAAAAAATTGAATGACCATGATCATTTTATCATATCTATCATTGAACATTTTAAAATACATTTACCCTTAATACTTATCCACCTACATAAATTAATTGGTATCTCAAAAATGGGATGAGATGTTTAGTGATTGGTTCTCGTCATCCTGATAGTAATGACGTGTGATCGAGTTACCTCTTGTCTATGACAAGGCATGCCTCTTCCAGGATTATACCGTGGCCACTGATGGCCTTTAGGGCCCAACTATAGTTCCTGTCAGTACTATCGTGTCTTCCTGTTCATTTGGTATGTCTGTATATCTGCGAATAGGGCGGGGTAAGTCTAATATGACTTAACTTAATGCTTGATTATAAGAATACCTACCGCTTCTAATGAGGTTTGAATTATCACTCTAGTCAGTATATTTATGAAACTAATTTCATAAATTAACTGGTAAGTTAGTAAAATTTCAGAGTGCTTTTTTTAAACTAAAATAGATTTAACATTATATAACACTGAAAAATATTTCTTCGGAAAACCAGTGTGTACGGCTTACAAGAGTTACTCAATAGGAATGGCACGAATTCTGAAAAAAACACTTTCTTCTTGACTCACAAGAATAAAAAATAATATATAATGGCTCACATCAAAGGAACATTTATCAAAATTTTCATAATATTATCAATGTTTATAAATTTCTTTAAGTATTAATAAAATGATCGATCATAATTAAGAAAATGGCTGAAGTTGGGAGAAATAATAAAGACAAAGCCTTTTTCCCCTACTAGCATACGTTAATCTCCGATGGCTCCATGATGTGTTCCAATTGTAGCGTGAATCCGCAATCTTCGACGAAGCGAGTAACAACTCAACTCCGGATTGAAACAACAACAACTTGGAAAAACTTGAAAAACGGAACAGCGTTGTGATCAGCAGCTGAAAAGATACTGAACTGTTTACTTTCGGAAATGCAGTCATTTAAACTTAATATGTATATAGAATAGCTTGTCTTGTCGTAGAAATAAATGTTATAGTTATTTTTTCAAGTAGAGTAGTTTTTTTCAATCACAGTAAAAGAACCCGTGTACCATAGGCGAGTACACGACATGGCGTCCGCGACAGGATTGTGATTTGAAATCAACGATTCGAAAGGCAAGTGAATTTTTTTGACGATAAATTATTTGTTATTAGAAATTTGTCGATACTTTGAAGAATAACTGTTTCAGAAAAATTATGGAAGCTTTAAAGCTTAAACGAAAAACAGTTAGATCTGCATTTACTAGATTGTTTAATCATTTAGATGAGTCAGCGAAAACGGAAGTAAACATTGCAGATGATTTAGATTGTTTGGCAACCTTCCAGCTGCTTGGCGAGAAAAATAATGAACTTTTGCAATTAAATGAAGATATTTTGAATCTTTTGTTGATGTCTGAAGACATAAATGAAGACGATATTGAAAAAGAATCTCGTTCAGCAGATGAGTATTCACTCAATTTTAAAAGGATGAGTTTATTAGTGGATCGAAAAACTAACCCCGCTGTTAACGCTGATACATTATCTTCAGTTGGCGGTGAAAAGCGGAAATTCAAGCTGCCTCGTTTGGAACTGAAGAAATTTGGCGGGGAAATTAAAGATTGGCTGCCGTTTTGGGGACAATTCGTAAAAATTGATGAAGACAACGATATCGATGAAACCGACAAGTTTCAATACTTAGTCCAAGCAACTATCCCGAATTCCAGAGCGAGGGAATTAGTTGAAAGTTTTCCCCCTACCTCCGGAAATTATTGCAAGGCGATTGATTGTCTGAAATCTAGATTCGGCAGAGATGATTTATTGGTTGAATATTACGTTAGAGAATTGTTAAAATTGACACTCGCATTTAATCTAAAAGAGAAACATGTTGAATTATCAACTGTTTATGATCGACTTGAAACCCAGCTGAGATCATTAGAAACTCTTGGTGTTACTACAGCAAAGTATGCGGCCATGTTGTTTCCCTTGGTTGAGTCTTGTTTAAGTGAAGAAGTTTTAAGAGCCTGGCGGAGAAATGATAGAGGATTGGATAAAAAAGATGACACAAAAGAATCTCGATTGGAAAGTTTGATGAAATTTTTGAAGAACGAAGTTGAAAATGAGGACAGGATAGCTCTTGCTATGGAAGGCTTCTCTTTGAAAGAAAATAACAAAAATATAAAGATTAAAAGAGACTTGCCCACAGCTGCGGGACTTTTTTCAGGAAACCAAAAATCTGTTTTGAAGTGTGCATTTTGTGACAAGAACAATCATGAATCCAAAGAATGTCATGTTGCTCGAAATTTGGATTTAAGTGAGAAAATGAACCGATTGAAGAAAAGAGGTTGCTGTTTCAGATGTCTAAGTAACGGTCACGTGTCAAAGCTATGCAGGGTCCAAGTGAATTGTGGAATTTGTGGTCAAAGACATCATGCTGTGATGTGCCCTGATAGAAAGACCGTTGAGTCTTCTAACTCTCAAGAAGCAACGGAAAGTTCAATCAATTTTGGACAGTTCAATACATTGACCAATCCCACATGTTCTACAAGTGTGTTTCTACAAACCCTGGTCGTGGTTCTTCGAGGAGAAACACAGGATTTTGCTGTGAGGGCCCTCATAGACACTGGAAGCCAGAAATCTTATATTACGAAAGAAGCTGCTAAGAAAATGAAGTATCCTGCATTAAAAGAAACAACTCTTATTCATACTTTGTTTGGAGGGATGCAAAATCCTCAGAAACATTCAGAATACAAGATTTTTGTAAGTGATTTTAACAAAAATTATCATTGCACTTTTAACGCATTTGACCAAGAGAAAATCTGTGCCGAAATTTGTCAGATACCAACCGGATTTTGGTCAAAGGAACTAGAGGATAATGGAATCCATCTAACGGATCAAGAATGTTTACCATCTTGTTCTTCATCAACAATCCATTTGCTTATTGGTGCTGACATAGCAGGAAAATTGATGACTGGAAAAATCCTCAATTTAACTTGTGGATTAACTGCCACTGAGACTTTGCTTGGTTGGACACTTATGGGAAGAGCACCAAGCAGTTCAGACTCTATAAGCATGACAGTGACAAACTTACTTATAAAAGATTGTAATATAAGTGACTTATGTAAGTTAGAAGCCATTGGAATTACAGATCCTACTGAATCGAAAAAGAAGACTGAAATGCATCAAGGTACTTCAGATTATTTTCGAAACACTCTGACGATTGATGAGGAAGGGAGGTACGAAGTCGCCTTACCTTGGGTGTTAGAATCATCCCGGCTCCCTGACAACAGACAAATGGCCGAGAAACAACTTTCTTCTGTTTATAAAATACTTGTAGAATCCGAGATAGTTGGTGTATATGCAGATATCTTTAAAAAATGGATTGCTGACGGTGTCATTGAAGAAATCGAAGATAAAAAGGAATTGAATGTATACTATCTCCCTCACAGGCCTGTATTTAAAGAGAACAGCATTACTAAGAAAGTGAGGCCAGTTTTCGATGCATCCGCACTTATAAAGGGTACACCCTCACTGAATGCCTACTTAGAAAGCGGTCCTAATTTAATTGAACTTGTTCCTTCCCTACTGAATCGTCTCCGGAAATTTCCTGCTGGAATAGCATCGGACATTGAGAAGGCATTTCTTCAGATCGGAATCAGAGAGAGGTACAAGGATTATCTGCGATTTTTATGGAAAACCAAAGACAAGGGAATGAAAATCTACAGACATCGTAGAGTTGTGTTTGGTGTCACCTGCAGTCCATCCCTTTTAGCGGCAACTTTGAATTGCCATCTGGAAAAAGCACCTGAAGAGCTCTTGGATACTGCGGAAATTTTGAAGAATTCATTTTATGTGGATAATTGTGTCTGCAGTTTGAAGAATATAGATGAAGCAGATAAATTTATAGCTGAATCGCAAGCGTTGATGTCTTTAGGAAAATTCAATCTACGAGGCTGGGAATCAAATGCTTCACTTGAAATTATCGATCAACCCGACAAATACCAAACTGTATCCTTATTGGGTCTAAACTGGGACCTAAAACAAGATACTCTGTCTTGTATCATAAACTGTCCGAAAAATGAAAATCTGGTTCTTACTAAAAGAGATCTGCTTTCTTTGGCTCAGAGTATATTTGACCCTTTGGGTATATCTTCTCCTGTAACCATCATTCCAAAGTTTATGCTTCAAGAATCCTGGAATCTTGGACTTAAATGGGATGATGCCCTGCCAGAAGGTCTATCGAAACTATTTTGGAACTGGCTGAAGAGTATAAAGAATCTTTCAGAGGTCAAAATACCTCGATGGATGAAGCTGAGTCAAAATGAAGAAGGGAAAAAGAAGGAAAATATTTGGAAATTTATACCACCATCAGCTCCATGGTGGGGAGGATGGTGGGAGCACCTTATTGCCCTAGTAAAATACCTTCTGAAGAAAGTTCTAAGCCGAGCATGCCTGAGTTACGAAGAATTGAATGTGATTCTATGCTATTGCGAAGACATCGTAAATTCAAGACCCATTACCTACGTTTCTGAACACCATGATTTGGAACCTATAACACCATTCCTCAGAAAACGTAGAGAAAATGGAATTCCAGATCTTGACCACTTGGAACTATCTCCTGAGTATTTTTGCAAATGGCGACTGTATAGGTGTAAACTGCAAGAAGATCTCAGAAATCGATTCCGACTGGAATACTTGTGGCAGCTGAGGCAACAAACTAAGAAAATGATAAAAACCCACGATTTCAAGGTGGGAGAAGTGGTTATTGTCGAAGTAACCAATCAAAAACGTCTGAATTGGTCTCTGGGGAAAATAACAGAAATATTCCCTGGTAAGGACGGTTCAGTTCGTCTTGTGAAAGTAAAAGCAAAGAAAGGTGAATTTCTGAGACCTGTACAGCGTCTCTACGCACTTGAAGTTCAAACGCCTTCAGTAGAGAATCTACTAGAGAAGAGAGCATCTGGAGTTGAAGATGAAAAAGAAGAGGCAGTACAACAGCAATATGTTGAACATCCTGAGCTACCAGAATCGGACGAAACGTCTCTGTTAAATCTAAATACCATGAAAACCCGTTTCGGCCGAAAGATTCAAGTTCCCAATTGGCTGGACCTGTGAACTGTTTGGACTAAAGAACATTTTGAGTTTTCTTGAAAAGAAAAACCCAAAAGGTGGGAGTGTAGCGTGAATCCGCAATCTTCGACGAAGCGAGTAACAACTCAACTCCGGATTGAAACAACAACAACTTGGAAAAACTTGAAAAACGGAACAGCGTTGTGATCAGCAGCTGAAAAGATACTGAACTGTTTACTTTCGGAAATGCAGTCATTTAAACTTAATATGTATATAGAATAGCTTGTCTTGTCGTAGAAATAAATGTTATAGTTATTTTTTCAAGTAGAGTAGTTTTTTTCAATCACAGTAAAAGAACCCGTGTACCATAGGCGAGTACACGACACCAATATTCCATGGGCCGCATGAAATTGTAAAGACATCATAACAATATTATTGGGAATTTTGTGATTTAACAACAAATAAACTATTTCAATATGTACTATTTAAGCTATACATAATCATTTATTGTTCCAGGCCAGGATCCCTACAATCAGGGCGCGACTAAGCCTAATTTGGCCCGGGGCAAAAACTTCTTTGGGAGCTCCCTCTGCTCCATCCTTCAGTAACGAAGAAACGTGCATAGAACTTACTTCTGGCAATTTTTATGGCATTTTTCGTAAGGAACATAAAATAAACTTTCTATTCGATTTGCCCCCCCCCCTTTGATGTGGCGACCCGGGGCAAGTGCCCCTGCTTTATTCTGGCTATGCCTACAATCTTGATCTAATCGGAAGCAAATCCTTTCTTTCACCTTATGGATTCGGATCTGCGGAAAATGTTTGAGATGAACGAAGTAACACATAAGAATACACGATGCAGTTAGAGCAAAGAGATAAACACAGTGTCAACGTCATATCATGCTCTCAATCTGAATCCTCTTAACCGTTTTTATTTGTTATCAGGTCTGAATGTGAAGTATAACTGATTTCATCTTTTGTTTCGATTGTCTTCTTTTATCTGTTTGAAGAGTCTAAAAGTGACACAATTATAAAGCATGGCATATTTGCTAAAGGGCGTTTACTTGGTTGGTAAAGCACCGGTGTATAGTCAACATGCGCTTTTACATCTTTTTAACCCTATGTTTCCTTCTCTTGAAATGCGACATTTCCCTAACAGCTGAACCTGCCAAAATTGGGCAACGTAAGTATAGCATGCGTTATTGTTAAAAATAATAATAATTTAATATTTATGCACAAAATATAATTAATCTGTAGCAAGCATGGAAAATATTCATGATACAAGACATTTGCCTTTTTAAAACTAAATTATTCATAAAAAGTTTTTTGAATATATATCTATTTATTGATTATGCTTTTTTGCTTATATAGTTTAAATTTTACGATTCTGTTGTAATCACAATTACTTATAATATCATACAGAATCATCTGTAAAGGGCAGCAGTATTTTATGAGCAGTTTTGGTAATGAAACAAAATTATTCTGTTTTATATTGAATTAATTACTTTTTACAATAAGTAGTAATAAAAAGTTGACTTTGATTATTTTATTTGTTTGAGGAGATATAAATTAATGCACCTATAATTTATTTTCTATAGTAAATTAATTTTTCATCTTTGTATACATTTTATTATAATGAGCTGTTAACATTCTTAATGTGAAATCATTTTCATCATCAAATTGTATAACTAAGTAATTATATTAAATGTACTATTCATTTATTAGTAGCTAATCTTTTAATTCCTTATATATCTAATGTTTTTAATATAACACAAATCTAAAAGATCCAGTTATAATTTATGAATGGTTTTCAGCATTACAATTATTTTCTTTTATTCTTTATAGCTCTTTTGTGCCATGGCTGTGTTGCTGTTTTGAAGGGTAAATTTTTTTTTTCTATCTTGTAGCTTTTTATTAAAAGAAAGGTATAAAGCTCATTTTTCTTTATCTAGATATCTATCTATTTAAAATAATAAGAAAACTCAATAAGCTTGTCATTCAGTCCTAACCACTGATCCAATTTTAATAATTTTTATTTTATAAAAAAGATTGACTTGTAATTATCATTAAGGGCCACTTATCCTCTTCCTCCCCATATTTTTGAGAGAAACTGAAAAAATTAAACTTCTCAATACCTTCTGTATGGAGAAAACTTTTATCAGTATTTGCCAGCCCAAACCATGGAACTGATTTTAATAATTTTGATTTCATATGAAAACTCATAAACCATCCAAAATTGCCTGCCCTTTTCCTCCTTCCATTTAAAAAAAATTTTAAAAATTAATTTTAAAAAAGCACCAGGACACTCTGGAAAATTTTGCAATAATCTTCAATAGCTCATCCTATCTAATCAATTACAAAAAGTGGTTTCATATGAAATTTCATGATCTCTAGATTTTTTATCAGAAGCTGTTTGTTTTCCACCATCCATCATTTTTAAGAGAATCCATCTTTGGCAACCATATTAATGGTATTAATATAATCAACTAATTTTATTGAATTGTATCTTATCAAAACAAAAAAAGTACTATTTTAAATTATGACTGCATAATAATGACAAAGCATTCTAAACTTTGAGTATGCTTGCAAAGTCTTGCAATTGATTGGGAGGAAAATTGGTGCAATCGGTCCAGTTGATGTTGGGGGTTCGATTTAAACATAATTTTTCAATATCATGAAGTGGGGGTTGCAGATAACTCTTGATGCCATACATAGAGATTGTGAAGTTTTGTACAAAATAAATTTGTAAAATCTGTACATTAAAATGTTATTTAGTGATTGTAACTAGCAAACTCTGTCCGAGTTGTTGAGAATGTACAATGAAGTAACACTTTTGAAATGTTTCCGAGAAATGGATGAAGCTTGCAAGATGAGCACTATTGATGTGATAAGAAATTCTTATAACTACTAATGACTGTAATTTCCTATGGAATGGAAATAGTCATAATCAAGAGAGTACTTGTGGCTGGAGAGATGATTCTTTGTTTGTTTTTTTCAGTTATTTTAAATATATAGATGATAGAGAAATAACTGGTCATTAAAGATGGCTGACAAAATAAAAAGGCAATGCTATTCAATCTGGAACCATTTATTAGAAAAATGATTTCTTTGGATCTAATACTTATATAAAAGTCTAATAATGATGACAGTGATGAGGTTATTTATGGAGAATAAAATTATTTTGAAGTTTTCGGTGAAAATCTACTTTAGATCTGATTGAAATGAGAGGGAAATTATGAAAGTTATATTTTCAGTATTTTTCTTTGTAATAAAAATAATCCTTTGTTATTATTTTTTTTTATGTTTGTCTCACCAACAAGGTATAAAAAGCATACATTTTTTTTTAAAAGTTTAGTTGTTTTTTTTTTGTTTTTTTTGTGGCAAAATACAAAATGATTGATATTTCAAACCTACAAAGCATTCAGTATTCCCGTTAATGCCTTTTCTAATGTTGCGTTATATGACATATGATTTTTAATACTAATCTTAAATTAGGAATTCATACTTTGTGTTTAAATCTTTATCTGGAAAATGTTTTACTTACTATTTAATTGCATTTGATTTCCCAACTGTAAATTTATGAGATGCTTATATTTTGACAAAGGCCTATTTTGTTCTTTTCATTTAATATTTAGCTTAAATAGCATTTCATAATATAGGAAAGTATGCATAATGTTAAAATAATTCATATCTTGCCAAAAAAGGAAAGACATTCCATATGTCACATGGATATTCTGTACCAAGTATGTTAGTATGATTTAAATAAATTGTGTCTAAAAATGTAAGCTGTAAAAAAATCTAATTTTTGAAGAATTGCATATTTAATTCAAAAGTACCGTATGAATAAAATCAAGGAAACCATGGTTTCTTAATGATATGACATATTTTCTCTATTATATCTTTTCATCTTCAAGACTTGTCTTATTTACTGTGACTATTTTCAATTTTATTTGAAGCAAATGGTATTAAGTTTGGATTTCTTATGTGACTTATTTTCTTTTACAAATAATTGCTTGTATTTATAAGTATTTCTAAATACAAGAACAACAGTTTTCAAGTATTTTTGAACCTGGTTATCAAATATTTGCAACCCTTGTAATAACTAGGCATCCTAACTTTGGTGAATTTTACCCTCAAATATAAACTGTGCTAGTTCTCAGTCCCATCCATTTATACATGGTTGTGTACTGATTTAAAATCTATGGGAAATTAGATTAAAACTTATATACGTTATTATAAACTTTAAAAAATAAGCTGTGAAATATTTATTAACATTTTTTCTATCACATATTGTTTACAGAACTGCAAACATTATTTGCCAACTAAATAACTTCATTCGAAATCTAGGAAATGGTTTTTATTGCATTCAAAATTATTGAAGAAACAGTTTTATGTCAAAGGAAAATTACTGTATTAAAAAGTATAAGATGTAATAACTCTTTATCCTTTTATTTAATGTTTTTAGTTCTTTTCATTGCAGGGAAATTTTAGGTTAGTATTTTCAGTTACAAATATTTGAATGCATTCAAGAATGATCAGCTTCTTTACTTTTAGACTCATACATATGTTAATACTGAAATGATTGTTATCTATTAATAATTCAAAAACTTTACTGAATAAATAAAAAAAAGAAATGGTTGATATTTGCATCATTTATAATAATCAGAAATAAATTAGTAATTTTGACTTTAATATTGTGTTGAAAGTGTTTACATAAATTTTGATATTCATAAATTATTATAAAGTTATGAAGGACATTAATAAAATTATAAGCTGAAATTGAACTTGTGATTTTTGTGATATTAAATATGTGCTATATTGATTAACTTGCTTTTTTTTTTTCCCCCAGAACTGCACAAAATGCTCAGAGATTCATCTGGGCGTAAAAAATTAGTGAATCAAAGTCTTGGAAGGCTGTGCGAAATAAATAATTTTGTTTCATATACTTTCAGCCCACCAAAAATGATTAAAGCCTGTAATTACATTGTTGGTGAGTATATTTATTTTAATTATTTAGTGAATTTGATTAATCAGTTTCTATAAATATTTGGATTAATGCAATTTGTGAAAGTCCTTTAATTTGTTTGTAGAAATATTCAATTTTTTCCTCTATCTCATCCTTAATTGGTCGACTCGCATTTTTTTCATGGCTTGTTTATAGTATCGAGGTATTTATAATATATAAAAATAAGATGAACTGAATGTTTTAAAACTGTTCTTGTTAAAGTTAAGCTTTGATTTCAAAGTATTGAGGTGGCATCAAGTTATAAAATTAAATTGTGAGTGTAAATTTATATTCTATTATAAAGTGATTTAACCCTTTCTAGGGCCATGGGAAGTATGCTTCCCACCAAATTTATCACTCTTTATAGGAAATTATGTAGGTTGGCATAAGTTCTGACACATTTTTTTTAGTAAGTCTGAAACTTAGATGCTTCAGTTCTTTATTTTACACTAAATGATGTGTCTTGATTTGTTACTTAATTATTAATTAACCAAATTAATTAATGAATCAAATTAAATTTATCTGATAAGCTAAATGAATCCTTTTTCTTATTCTAATTTCAAGCCTAAAAATACTTTAACATAATATGACTAGAAACAAATGGCCCTTTAAAGGTTAAATGCTAAAAATACAATTCATTATAGATAGTTGAATTTTATAAGAAAATAACTCTTTTCTTTCTTTTTATTAATTTTTTATATATTCTTCATTTATTTCAAAACATTAGATATATTCATAACTTTAGATTAACACAATTTAAAACATAGAATATTAGCATTAGGATACCATTTAAAAATTAGCTTTTCATTAAGCACATTATTCTTTTTTTTATTAGCTAACCCTATCTGCATTTAAAAAAAAAATTAGCAAAATTTTCAAAATTAGTTTAAAATACCATTTTGTAGTAGTGCTCTCCTTTTGTATGTTTCATGCAAAAAATAGCAAGGTTATTAATTATATGAATAATTTAATGACATTCATGCACTATATAAAAACTACTATTAGATTATTCAGTTTAACATATTTCAAAATATTAGATGCTTCTTCAACATGATATTTTTGAGCTGGCATTTTTTCTGTTAATTGTGTGATGTAAAAATTACTACATAAAATGCAACAACAGATGTGATCAAACCAGAAAACAAAACAGATAAATCAAATGCTGTGGTTTTAGGATTAAAATTTTGAATTGCCTTTAATTTTTTTTCTCTTTTCTTCAGAAACACACAGACAAGAGCTTGCAGAAAACTTGATTGAGTACTACCGGAAGTTCAAGACTGCAGAAAACTTACCTCTACAGGAAAAATTTTGTGATCAAGTAATTAAGGCTTGTGAAGGTGTAAGAAGACCTACCAAAGATAGTGAGGTAATTTTGGTGCTTAATACTAAAAGATGGTTATATATTTCAAAAGTCAATAATGTATACAAGTAACTGCATTTTTTATCTAACCCTCTTGTTTGTAGGCTTGTTTTTTATAATTCCTTAGAATTTTTTAAAACCAATTAATATAATTGTCTGAAATTAGAAATGCTATATTTATTTGAATAAGAGTAACGATCAAATTTTAAATAAGATTTTCTTGCAAATGGGGATATTAAAATCATCTACTTTATTGGGGGGAGGATTTTTTGCATTTGCAATGTATTCTTTTATTTGTAATAAATTTAATTTTAATTATTGACTCTATATACATCATGAGTAAATTGATCATTTTTGAACATTTATTATTTTTTTCATAAGAATTAAAAATATTCACTGTAGACTGAATTTTTGTAAAGTATGCTAACAATAGTTAAAGATTTAATATTTGCTAATACTTGTTACTAATTTTATAATGCTATGCTTCTGCAAAACTAATAACCAAAAGTACATTTTAATGAACTTAAATATTTGCTTCTAAAGCTCTGAAATACAGCTGTATTCAAAATTTAAAATTATTTCTCTCTACTACCTTAAACATAAATGTTAAGCAATTTGTCATTATTCTTCATATTTAAGTATCTTTCCCATATTCAGTATTATAATGAACTATTTCATTATAGAAAGTTTACTTTTAATAAGCAATTTTTCTTATATTTAAAAAATAGACATTGCTGTTTAAATTTATTCAACTTTCAAAAAGTCAAAATATAACTCTAAAAAACATTGATAATTTTATATCAATTATTAAATATTAGAAATGAAAAGCCCAATCCTGATCTTTTTGTATTTATCAAAATTTCAAGGGTATTTTACCCTTTGGACACCTGATTCTTACAATCAATAGGTTTGGACTGAAGTTTTAAAAGTAAGCTCAATATGATATGGAATGGTTTTTTTCATGAAATATAAGTGTGTTAGCAAGATAAATTGCTTGTTGACAAATTTTAAGTCATTGTGAATTTTTTAATTCTATTATCAGTTAGATTTTCATTTTAAGCTTTGAATTGAGAAAATAAATACTTTATTTAAATTTTTTAAAGAAGAAGATAAAATACATTCCATAAAAATCATTAATCAGCACCACAAAATATTTTTCACCACCCAATGATTCAGTTTGAATAGAACCATACATGTCAATCGAAAGCAATTAAAGAATTTTTTACTTATGTTAATATAATGATGGGTTTTTCCGGTTATTGTACAGTTTTCATATTTAAAATCATTAATATCAACAACATAAATGTAGTCTTTCATCTTCTGCATATACTTAGGATTTATTTAAGCTATGCGAAATTTCATAATTACTATTAAATTGATTAAAAAAAGTAAAATAATGTATTGCTATTTTTATATATTTTAGAAACTAACTTATTATCTACATCAGATATCACAAGACAGCTATTATCAGCTGTAATTTTTCAATACTTGTCCATTAAATTATATCTTAATTGAGGAACGTAGTTAATTGCATCTGCTAAATATATTTTATCTCAAGTCTTCCTTTTTCAAACCACATACTACCCTTGACGACATGACATCTGACAGCAGCTAATTTTTACGAAAGAAGAAGCTATAAAATCTGAATTTGTACCATTTTATTCTTTAATTAAAGTGATATGTTTTCCTCTTATTATTTACATGAATTACTTCTCCACTTTTATTTCTATAAAAGTAATCCTTAGCCATGTGATTTGATTGTCTGCTACTACAACAATGTCTTGCATCTGGATTTTCATTATTCTTTAAATAAAATATTATTGCAGGTGATTATTATTATTATCAATTCAAGCATTTATTAGGAAATTACTGTATATATTTACCTCATGGAGAATTTCTAATCAATCATCCTTTGATTTGTTACATTGACTTTTTAGAATATCTGACAATTTGAAAAATTTTCCTTTTAAACCATATACTGTATAGTACATGATCTTTCTAAAATACATGATAGTGACACTTGGTCACTATTCCTCTAGCTCTAGCAATATAATCATTTGCTGATTTTTTAGTTCATTACCAGCATCAACTTGACAGATTTCTATCTTACTTGAGAATTTTTTTTTTTTTTTGAAAAAGTTATATCTTAATAGATAATTTGTAATCTTATCTATAGAATCTGTTCATCAGATTTTCCGATTTCATCTGTGATATCAGAAAGTTCAGTATTAAGATCAGGGCAGTACAGATTTTGATTCCCAATTAAAATGGTTTATTCCATTTAATTCTGGCACATTTATCTTGTCCATTTTAACATATTGATTTTGAAAGTTTGTTTCAATTTTCACAGGTCTTTCACACAAAATTTTAACAAAACAGAAACCACATTCTGCTACCATTTGTTATTTTTAAATAAAAATGTTGAGCAGAGTTCCTGAAGACAGCAAATATGTTGCCTTAAAAATGCATAAAATAAAACTCAGAATTTTGAATATAACAGAAATGCACGCAGCATCATGATCTAGGGCTCACAGTAGAAAATCATTCTAAATGTGTGAAGAGGAAAATTTTGTCACAAAGATTCATCTGCTTGAAAAACACATTTGTTTGCTTCGTTCCTATACTTATTAACTGAAAAATTCTAATTGAACTATTCTAAATATAAAAAAACTGAGAGACATTTTAAAAAACATTTGTCAACTAAATGTATAATCTGGAATAATGCATAAAAATGCACCAATCATATATATTTGTCAAAGAAAACAGTAATATCCTTAAACTTTGAAGGATGTAGGTATAATTTCTGCGTTTGCTTTTAAGTTTAAAATCTTATTCATAAAAGTTTTTAAAAAAATTGTACTTTAGTTCAGAGAATACTTTTTAAACAATTAAAAATTATCAATCTAAATTAAGAATAACCCTAAATATTGTAAAATTTACAACTGTAGTTTTCTCTAAAAGTAATATATTTTTAAAAAATTTAAAGCTGCATGTGTTTTGTTTATATTACATACATAAATTTTTTTAATGAAGACCAGTTCCATTAAATCGCAGTGCTATTAAAAACATAAATGTGCAGTTCACCTATCTTCTAACTTTCGCAGTATTGCGACTTCATTTTCCATTTCTCTTGTAAATTAAACAAATGTCAAACGGAATTCTTCTTCTGTAGCTTTTAACAATGAAAAAAAAATTAGTGATGAAATATTTGACGAAACAATGAAAACTGTTTGAATTTCAGAACAACAATATAATATATATTTTGAAATTAGATTGTAAAAGGCATTTTTAATAAATTGGCAAAATTCAGGGAAAATTCGTAACTATTAAAATGGAAAATTTTTAAAACTTTGAAATGATTTAAAATTCATTTTTGTGAAATAATATTTATGGAAGTTAACGTGAAAAAAACATCAAAATTCAGCTTAATTAATTTTTTTAAAATTGCAAAATAGTGCACATTCCTACTCTTCAAGGTACATATGTGCCAAATTCCGTGTCTGTAGGTTAAATGATCTGGCTTGTAGAGCACTGAAATATCTACATTTATCTTTATTAGCAAATTAAATGTTTAATTATCATTTTAATTTCCAACTATATAATTTGAAATTGTCATAAAAAGTAATTTGCATATATGTAGCAATGGAAATCATATTTGTTTTCAATATATTTCATTGCAGATGAAACCTCATGGCTTTTCTGTTGATGATGCCAATGAACAATTGCAAAAAGCTGCAGAGAAAGGGTTTTCTTCCATACAAAGTTCTGCTGGAGAAGACAGCCATATGCAGATTGATAAACCTCAACATCAGTTACTAACTACACCATTACCCCATGAAGAATTATGATGCCAATAAATTATTTATTTTAATCCCTGTTTTCCCTCTGAAAGTCATTCACTTCATTAAATATTTCCATTTCAACTGCATTTCTATTAGCACAGCGTATTGAAAATTTCTGATAAAAGTTTTTAAAACATTGTTGAATATAGGACACATTTCCCTAACAAAGTATATCTACGCTGTTCTTGAGCACATACCTTGTACTCCTATTTGCAAAAAATAGAAGATTCTACATGCAAGAAAAATCAGGAAAGTTTTTTTTATTAGTCATCCATTTATTCACATCGAGCCACCACACTTTATCTTGATACAATTTCTGATAAGCAATTCCATATCACAGTTATGAATATATCTTAAATGCAATAAAAATTATTTTCTTTATATACTAATTTCATGAGAAACTCGCTGGGTTTCTAGATGATCGGTAAAATAAATTTGGTCTGCTTTTCTTCGAGAGCTACTCGTCGCTCACATTCCTGGTGAACGTCTACTACTTGATTGACAAGCAAAACAAGAAATATTTTCTGCATAACTTTCAAGACAACCTTGCCATCTGGGGTTAGGAAGGGGAATTAATCTCGATAATTATCATTTTAAAAATGTCAATGTTCTGAAAATTGGAACATTATCTCCAAAATGTGAGAGTGGGTAATAATATAATTTTCCACCATGTTCATTTTGTACTAAAAAAAAATTTCAAATTTAAGAACATCTGACTGCTTGAAATTATTCTATATAATAATTGATTCGATTGTAAGTTAATTGTTTTGTATAAATTTTAAATTGAATTCACTTTTATAACTTGCTAATCTTTTAGTTCATTTTGAGTTTTTTTTTTTAATTCTAATACAGCATTTTATTTATTATCAGTCTTAATTAGAAAACTTCTATAACTTGTAAAATATTCTGTTAGGTATACTTATTTTCACTTTGAAAGTAAGTCACAATATAGATTTTGTTCACAATAGCTTTATTCATTAGAAAAACAAATAGAATACTAAAGATTTAAAAAAATGAAAACAGTGATACATTGTGACATACTAATACTGACACACTAAGTCTAACACTTATACAGTAAAATAAAGTCGTCAAAATTGTCAAATATCACAAATACCAATATAAAATAAATGATATACAAAAAAAAATTGTTCGCAATAAACATACATGACAAGTTTTATTTGTACCAGTTCATAATTAATGCATCTACTAATTCTAAAAATTATTTAAGTACATATTGGCATTACAGATGAAGTCATTGGTTTTTGTACCTTTAATTTTTTTAATTATTAGTTCAAGGATGAACTTTGATTTTAAAATTAAAGTGTCTAAGGAAATTAAACTAAATGTTATGAGGGGATTATTTGTTATATAATTTTGATTATATGAATGATCATTTGTATTATACAATAATGTTAAATTTCTATGATCTTTATTTTCTTTAGTCACTCAGTATGAAAGCCTGATTTATTACAGCTTAGTCCCCCATCTAATTAACTCATTTTAATTTCATTAAATCAATTCAGAGACCTGAGTAATAATGTCTCATTGACTAGGAATAATTTCATCAAAACTGAGCTTTTTTTTTTTTTTTTTTTTTTTTGGCACTAACAAGACTATAGATATCTTCATTATTAAGAAAAATACTAACCGAATTATAACTGAAAAGGACTAGTTAATATTTTTAAAAAAATCAGTCTTGGTTTTTCATAAGCATTTACATGAGTAATGTAACTAGATTTGATTAAAGCTCTCGACATTAAAAAACAAAATATTTTCAATTACAAAACCTATACAGATAATTTTTAAATAAAAATGCAATAGTTTTTGTTGCACCATTTGAATAAATTGGAATTACTTTTTGTTAATCTATATTACAAATTAAATAGAGAAAAAATAAATAACAATCATTTTGATAATTTATTCTTCAGTTGAATTGAAAGATGTTTGCACTATCATTAAAATAAAATTTCTGCAACTTAATTCAACAGTGAAATAATACTTCTCATTCTTTTCCTGTTATAATAAACTCAGATCTTAAACACACACACACAAATGTGTTGCAGTTAATTGATCATTTGGGTATATGTAAGGATATATATATTGGGATATATATGTAAGGATATATATATACATGCACAGATCAAAAACTGCTATAGCTACTTGTGTACGTGCTATAACAAAGGTGGTTACGTGCTATAAAAGGTATGTGCTATAAAAAGTGGCTACTACTGTACTAGCCACTTTTTTTTCTCTATATAGTATCAGAAGTAAACATAGTAACTGAATAAAGTAAATGTTAAGTTATTACTGCAATAAAATTTAACATGAAAAATGTTGCATTATATACAGTCATTTAAACATCCTGATTGCAAAAAAAAAGAGCGAACCTATTCATTTTGACTAGGGTATTTACAAGAAACATTATAAATATTTTTATTTATTCGGTTTTTATCGAAGGGTTCAATTTCATATTTTTTCTTAGGACCTTAATATACAAAAAGTTGCACCCCACAGCTGTCTATCAAAAAACAATATAAGCATTTTAAAATGAGAGCCAAGCATTAAAATAATTCCAATTTGCACATCTATTAACAAGTTATCTATATCTCAATAAATCAAAACAATACTTATAGCTATGAAAGGGAATTCCAATATCATGATATGAAAAAAAAAAAAAAAATATTATAATCTGTAAGTAAAAAAAACTTCTTGGTGAGACTTTTGGCATCCAATCTGGCAAAATGAATCTTTGACAAGCTTTGAAAAAATTTTGCTCTGCTGAGAATACAAAAAGTCAGCTGCCATTGGAAATTTAGTACTCTCAAAATATTTTCAACTACTTTTCCTGCCTGAAAAATAAATTGAATCTCCTAGAAGAAAATATTCTCCCAGCATCTGCTACAACTGGGTAAATTTCACGCTTTGCAAAAGAACTGTTACCAAATACAAGATGCAGAGAATTTCACACCACCAGAAATTGTCTAATCGAGAACAAGAGAGGAACCCCTAACATGCATTAATTGTAAAAGCTGCTGACACATACAGACCTGCTTGAAGAGGATACCCTACCTTTCCCAAAAGAAACCAGCCAGAAAATTTGGAAGTAAAGAACACTTGTAAATTTCTCAATCTGAGCCAAGAAAGAAATAGGATGGCCGCAAAGAATTTGTAAATTGTGCAAAAGTAGGTACTATATTCTATGTATAAAAGAAATGGAATTGAAAGAAGCGATATCCTCATGGCTGGAGATTCAAGGATCCGAATTGTCTGGAACTTCCATGCCCATGGAAGAGAAAATATTACCAACAGGTCCAGGAAGTCCTTGTTGACTGGAATAAGATTCCAAAAGATTTTTCAAAGCAGTAAGATTCACATCAACTGGCTGGAAGCCGTCATCCTCATCATTGATGTCAGATGATGGACCCTATAAAAGAAGGAACAGAATTTCAATTTAACATGCAAATAAAAATGCCAAATCATTACACTTAATAATAATAAATGCTAATTAGATAAAATTCTAATTGAATTTTGGAAACCTCAAGTAAAGACTTCGTTACTAAGGAAATTATAGTAATGAATCTTAATCTAAATCGAAACCTGCAAAATAGCGTGCTTGTTTATTTTTATGATTCCTGGCTTTACTTGGTGATTTTCACATTATTCCAAGTTCCTTTATACATATCTTGGTTGCTTGGCATTAAAGCTTCGGGGGCCATACAAATAAAAAAGTACTTGAAATTATGCTTGAGAAGGGGTTGAAACTGATGAATATTTATAAATACAATCTTATATATATGTTCATAAATTTCAGTTGTTATATAAAAAAGAAAAAATAATTAAATAGACAAATTCCAGTAAATGATTTTTAAACAATTTATTTTAAGTATCATAAAAACAATGGGAGTAACAATTATGGCTACAAAGTTGCGTCAAATCTTTAATAAAAGTTTTTTAAGTTGAGAGAAAATTGAAAATTACTTAGACCTGAGAGAAAATTGAATTGAAGATTACTTATCATAAGGGAAGATGAAGATTTTCTTTTAATTTATTTGTTTACTTAAAATTATTTTTAACAAAAAATTTCAAAGATTTTATTAGTAACATTCATTATGTAATTTTTTTTTTTTTTTAAGATAGAGCACGCAATGAAAAATTGAGGTGTTTACGAATCTCTTGTGATCTGCTTGCTCAAATTATTTTCACTATAAACAATAGGAAAGGAGCAAACAATTAATTCATCAGTCGTCAAGTGTGTGAACTCTGTGTCCATTATGTATTTAGGAATGAAAAGCATTGAATTCTACAATATTTTTCAAAAATATTAACTCAAAAATATAATTTTTACACCATTTTAAATTTAAAAAAAGGAAACTTTTTAATGATACCAATTTAATAACTAAATAATTTTGTTTATAATTTCAACAAACTTTTAAGATTAGCAACAATATTTTTCATTTTATATAAAAATCTAACTATTTTAATATTTTATTACACTTTTAATCAAATTATTTTTTCCTATTAATAAACCTATGATTAATATTATTTCCTTTCATTTGTTGATTGCACTAACCATAGCAAATTTTCACATACCTGCAGTTTGATGTTACACGAATGAATTTTAACTTATTTCGATATGTTTCATATAGTTAAATATTTTCTTACATAAATTTAAAAAGTATTTTTTTTTTTATATATATAATTTGATAACAAACATATTACAGATGTTAAGTTTAAGTTTGAATTCTCAATCATCACAAATTAGGTAACTTTTATATATATATATATATATATATATATATATATATATATATATATATATATATATACTTAAGAAAATATATTAATTAGAAAATTTTATTAGTTGTCTTTAAATATTTTCTTGTTATTCTTTTTTTGGCCTGTCGTCTCCCACCCAGGTTATTTCGAACTTTTCAAACCTGTTAATTTCTTGGTTAATTTTGCTATACACTGATAATTAGTTTAAAAAAAAACTTATTAAAATGCCATATTTTAAAATCAAATACAGAAAAATATATTTCATTCTCACCTAAACTTCAAAGTTAATTTCATATTTTTTAAGCTTGTCACACAACAAAGATATAATTTTAAATATATGTACATTCCAAATTAATAATTTAACAAATAAGAAAACATATTCTGGACAAATGAGATGATCATATGTATAAAATAAAATTGTGTAATAATAATTTTTTATTAATCTTTGTTATTTCAATATTAATTTTATAAATTAATTGCAAAAAACTAATAAACAATAGAAAATATTTCAACAATTGTATAGAAATATATAATTTCATTAATAAACGAGTATTTGTATAATTAAAATAATAAAAGAAGAGCGGAAAAAAAATAAGTGGCAAAAAAGTAACTATGGTCTGGTTTCCAGAATTGATCTTGCATATTCACTAGACATTTACAGGGACCAAACAGAAACATTTGGACCATTATGTATTCTTTCTCCATGAAAAATTAAAAAATATACCAATAGTTATAGAATCAACAGTTTAAAGTACAACCAACAAAATAACATTATAATTATTTTTCTAACAATTATTTTTTACCAGAAAAAAATCAACAAAATTCCTAAAAAAAAAGATAGGCTTTTACATAGCATGCCATATATCAAAATCATGGATAAACTTCATTTAAATTGTCATCTATTATTTAAAAAGAAGGTTCAAATGATTTGCAAACATAATTTTTTTAAAGTTGAATTCAACGATTTTAAAAATGAGCGAAGTTAGGTGCTCCATGTAGTGGAACACTGTGCCGTGAAGGGAAAAACAGCAATACCATAAAAATGTGATTTTTATGTCTATTGCAATTTGATGCTCGAAAATACTTCATTGAAGGAATCATAAACATTAAATTATGCTTATAAGAAATAAATGAAATTAAATACTTCCAATAGTCCCAACAAATCATCTAATTGCCAAAGGTAGCTAGTTTTATCTATTTATACATAATACATAGTATAAAATGAAGTCTCCTGAAAGCGTCTGTATGTTTGAACTAAAAAAACTCATGAAATATTAAACTGATATTGGAGATATTTGTACAATTTTGAACAGCATTTATTGGAAAAGATTTTATTATATTGAAATCATATCAAAATTAAAAAAGGGGTTTAATAATTGTGATCTCAATTATTTTCACACTACGTTTGCACATGCATAAACGACTTATCCGCGCATGTGCGAAAACTTCAAATTGTGCACACGCAAATAGCAAGAGCTGTGGTATGCACAGGCGATACATTTCTTTGTTTACCTCTGTTTGTTAGTCAATCATGCCAGAATGGCTAAACGGAATTGGATGAAATTTAGCACAGAGATAGATTATAGTTTGGAATAGGACATAGGCTACTATTTATTCCAGTTAATTGAGTGGTTAATTTTTTATTAATTAAAACATAACTTTCTCGCCACAAATCTTTTTATTTCCCCACTGCCAATTGAGTAAGGGTACAGTCTTTTTTTCCCCCCACGCTAACGAGGTTAGGCTTAATATATTTTCGAACCATTATTTCAAACGATTCTGTTTATTTTCTTAGTGTTTGTTGCATTTAAAATTAAACACTGTTAATTAATCGATCATTCGGATTCATTCAGAAGTACTTTTAAATTAAAATAAAACAGAATAAAGGAAATTAAAAAATTCTAATCTGCATTGCGTTACCCCAACTGACTTAGAAATTTCACGCATGTGCAGTTTGTTCTTATTGTTGACAACTGTATTTTCATTTAAATTAAAAGTTAAAAAATATGTGTATTATATTGTTGTAGCTATCTCAATCTCAATCGATAAATAAAATAACTTAATTTTAAAAAAATACTGACGATTTGCTGTTTTGTTTTATTTCAGGTACACAATGTAAATAAATTGTTTTTAGGTTAGTTGAATGCTTTTGTAATTAAATTGCATTTATGTTAGTTATATGTTTTCCGTATATGCTTATAGTTTCAAGTACATTGTTTTTTAGGTCAGTAAATAGTAGGGAGGTGGGATTATTCTTTCTTGATGCAAAAGGTGATAAGGGTAAGATGTTTGTACTGAATCTTCTGATAGCCCAATCCACAACATAGCTCTGGCTGTAGTTTCCTCGGGCATTGCTGCAACTTTGCTTAATGGTGGCCGGACGGCACATTCTGTTTTCAAACTACCGCTTAATCTTGCAAGCAAAGATACCCCAACATGCAACATCACTGAAAACAGCGGCCAGGGAGTCCTTTTGCAGCAGTGCAAGTTAATATTATGGGACGAATTTACAATATCACACAAGCATGCATTAGAGGCGTTAAACCGCGGGCTGCAGGACATAGGATGCAACCAGGTGGCGATGGGCATCATTGTCTTATTGCTCACAATGACCTGTTTGCAATTTTAGTGAGCACTTTCGAACTATCAAAAGCCTTCCAGCAGTGGGATAAATGCAAGAACACTTTATCAGAAGATATCTGCATAGGCTGGATGGCACTCACAATGGCCTAATCATTAACGGAGCTTAGATATTGATTGAGGTGCAAGATGCATAGGTCAGTTTTCATGCATATACATCAAAATTTCTATGCAAACAAAGTCGCGAGTAATAGCTAGTATGAAATATTTTATTTACTCTGAAAATGTATTGCAAACGAAATTTTCTTCATCCCAAATCATAATGGGTATACTAGCAAGTAGCATACAAATATTTGAATGAAATTCCACTTGAGTGAAGAGAAACCAATTTCGTTCCTAATTAAAAAAGAAGCGAAGCACTTACCGCTTCTTCTTCTACGGAAGCTTTCGGAGGTAGCTTTTTTTCAAAACTGAGACCAACGTTGGTTTTTGCAAGTTCTCGATCCATTTGATCCATGTACTCATTCATCTCGTTGAAAACTTTTACTCTTTCGCTACGTCTATTATATTTACCTAAAGAATACAAAAGGAAAAATTTCATGCATGTGCATATAAAAATCAATTGAACTATAATTACAGATCATTAGGTGATAGTTTGTAAATAAAACAGGTTATTAATTATAACAATAATCTGTTTTAATTAAAAAATTAAAAACAGATCGATTTTTAAAAATTTATTTTTATTATACTACAAATTTAAAATTATTAATTCCCCCCCCCCTTTAAAGTAATATTTATACCAAGGTTCTCTTCAAATTTCAAATGGGATCCTGTCATTGAATTTTGAGGTATCAAAACTCTTCAATTAAGTAAAATGGTTTAATATTAGCAAACAAATATTATGTATTCCAAGTATTTAGGGTTACAAATTAATTAATTAAATTGGTAGTATTAAATTATTTTTGATAATTTTGGGGGGGGGGATGAAGGAAGGATAAAAAATTTAAGATTGTGCTAAGATTTAAGATTAAACTTATTAATAATTAGTTTTGTATCAGATAGATATTAAGATGAAATATTAGTTAACAATTCAAATAAAATATAATTTACCACAACTATGTTTTAAAAAAAAACTATTAATCTTTTTTTTTTTTTTTTTTCAATTTTTAGAAATACTTAGCATTAACAATCAATTTAAAATTCTGTAATTAGTTATATATACACAAAGAAGTAATAATAAATAAAAAAAATTCTGCTGCTAATAATTACATTCACAGATCCATGAGCCAAGTAAATAATGGTTTAAAAAAATAATACTTTTTTTCTTAAACAAATGATTTTAAACCTAATTTCTTTTATCTTACAGGTTACTTCAAAAGAAATTCCATCACATTAAACACATTCAAGAAAATGAAAGTTTATCTTTAAATGTCAAGGCACAGGTTTAAAGCATTTTAAAATGATAAAAATAAATTAAATAAAAATAGTTTTTGAGACACATTTTCATTAATGCACTGAAATTTTTTATATATATTTTCATTCTATGAATTATTGTTTGACAATGGATTCTAAAATCCTCTGCGCTTTTGAGCATGCGTTAGGATGGGTTTAATTAATCAAAATAGGGATGAGAGGAAGGATGAAAGGAGGGGATGTTTACATTTAACAATAAAAATAAACTCAGATTACTTGCATACTGAATTAAAATGATACGGTCAGAAATGACACAATATTCACAGACACATGAAAAAAATTGAACAAAAAGGTATCTAATAGGGCGAAAATCAAAATAAAAAAATATGAGGAATTCCGGAAATGCGCTAAGTGGTCATCTCAGAATACTGAAACGAACAGTACATTTTATGAGCCGACAAACAAATATTCATTTTTTTTATAAGAATGATGACTCCAGATAAGATTGGAAAGAAGAGATTATTAATAAAACATAATGCCCTGGCAGACTATTTTTTTTGAAGTTTTTATTCCCTCTACCCCTCAAGAAATAAAAATGCTGAGAATGATCTTTTATTATGCTCAAAATTTAATACTGTACAATGCTTCTAGTTTTACATAATCTTGAATGAAAATGGTGAAGAAAGCAATGTTTGATACAAGAAAATGAATGCTCAATATGCACCAAACACCAAAGAAGCTGCACCACCAAAAGATCAAACATAAAAAGAAGCTGCAAGTATTTTTGAATTTATTAATACTTTTCTAAGTGCAATCTTTTTGAAGAAATACAGAAAATTTAATGTACTAGAAAATCCTTTCATCGAAATGAACTGAAAGTTATGTATAGTTACTTAAAATAGCCATCATCATTGATAGCTTTCAAAATTTAGTTTGTTACAATTAAAAAAATTCTTAATCTTTAATTTTCAAAATTAAAACTTAAAAATTTGCTAATCTATTGTTAAAAATTACTTCTAAATTGAAAGGACAAAAGGAAATCTGAAAAAAAAAATTATATTTTTAAAATAAAAAGATTTTATGTCAATAACTATACTAATTCTAAAGATATGGATAGAAGTCCATAATTATATTCTAATATTAGAATCACAATTTTGTTAACTCATAATTTTGAAACTATATCTGTTATCAATATATATATATAATCACAATTAATACAAAATTATGGAATCTTGAAATCAATCTTTTCTCAAATTCACTACAAAGTGTTTATATTCACACAAACTCAAAATTCAGTTAAATTAATCCAATAACTGCTAATTAGGTTTTGGAAATATTAAAGCATGCATTGCCAACAAGAATACAATAATGCAGAAAATTTCAAACTTAGTTTAACAGAAAGAAAGTTTTAAAAAAATTGATTAAAAAATAACTCTTTCACAAACATGAAAAGTTAAAAAACAGATGTTAAAAAATACCTCTTCTTCCTTCTCCTAAAACAACATCATCATTGTCATCATCAGAATAGCCACTCATGGATGAACTAGATTCATCGTCATCAGAGTGTGGTATATGGAAATCTAAATAAATACACACATAACGTTATTAAATTACTGCATTAGCCATACCTAGAATTTTAATGCATAATTATTATGCTTAAAGTAATTGAGTTAAGATTATTGTTTACTTTAGATTATCAAAATCTTCTTGTCCTAAATCACCATATTCAAATGCACTCAAAAATTTGTGTTTGGTATATCACTACATCGTTTAATGTCATCAGATTTGAAACAGATAATAGCAAATCCATTTTCAACCAGTATTAATGATTGATGTCTATGAAATTTTTTGCCATCCTGGTAAGAAAACATCTGAAGTGTATTTGTCCCATGTGATGAGGTTCACATTCTTAAATATAGACAAGAGCAATCAGGATGGGCTTAAATGGACAGCAAAGCTACTATAACTAGCTTAATTTCATTTTTCTAACTTGTTTAATTGTAGCATTATCATGTTCACATATATATGGGCATACTGACATAATTCTAATCTTTTATTTGAGGGGATGGATTCCAAGAGTTCTAAAACGTGGAGGTATCTCCAAATCTCAAGATTGAACATTGACAATTCTAGAATACAAGAAATTCTATAAATAAAGTGATATTATGGTATTATATCTATCATTATGTGCACTCTGATGCTGCCCAAAGAAAATACATTTACTCATTCTCTTTTATTAGTTTCATGCATTCAAACTTACTACATTTTATTCTCAGTGTATAAATATATGGCATCATAACTGTAGTATTTGTTATTCTTTAAAAAGTTGTATCCCCTGAAGTTACCCATCTCTTTTTTTTCTCAGTCCAAGTCACAGTATTTTCTTTCCATATTTAAATAGGATCGTACAGAATAATATTGGAGTTTTTGAAATTTTGCAAATTCTTTCAGATATTTCAACATTTCTAAATAAAATGCTGTAAGAAAATTGTTTGAATACAAAAAGAAAAGTGAAAAAAGAAAGAGGGTGGGGGGCTACTGAAATTTGCCTACAATAATTTTTGATGCATTTTTTTTTTTTGTTTAATTTATTAATTATTTCTTCTTTTCCCTTTATTAATTATTTTCAAATTTCATTTAAAAGAATTTCATTTTTCTACAATAAAAAAAAACAATTTTTCTGTAGTGGCTTTACTAGACTTGCAATACTTTTCTTAGTTAAAATACCTTACTGGGAACAAGATTGTACTGCATTAATAAGTCCATGCTCAACAGAAAGAATTAAGACCAAGGAAAATCTTAGTATGCAGAGGATAAAACTTTTCTGAGACAATAGAAAAGGAAAATTCCTCTAAGTAATTCTTCCTACAATTCAATGGAAGATAGATGGATAGAAAGATTGGATTATTGTAAGATTTGATAATACATGCAAAAGCTAAATAATTTAGTGATTAAATTTATGCATTGGAAAAAGAGAAGGCAGCTGCAGTTCTGCTGTACTAATACGTTAGTCACCTTTGGTTATAACTATATTTTTGAAAAAAATATACAATTCTTATCTGAGCAATAGCTCTTAAAAAGTGTAGGAACAAAAATTATTTTCTGTTTCTTGTTCTTTGGCTAGCAAATAAAAAGATTAGTTTGTTCCTGGGTTTAGATAATACACTCAAATGTTAAATAAATGATTAAATTTATGCATTGAAAAGTGGAAGTAAAAACTCTTGTAGTATATATAAACAAATCCCCAATTATTAACAGTATATTTATAGAAAGGATTTACAATTCCTACCTAGAATTTTACTAACTGCTTCGTTAAAAGCATCTGGATCAAAATTTATCTTTTGTTTTTTGCTGTTCGAGTTGTGGATAGGCGGCTCAACACCTTCAATATCTGAGTAACTGTGTACAAAGGATTTTATTCCATCAGTTATAGTTTTAGCAGTAGTTGCATCCATTGGTTTAGCTGTCATCTTTTCCAGCATAGAATCTAAAATTTCGGGAGTGATGACCATCCAACTGTCATCTGAAAAGATAAACACGTGTTTGCTTTAGAAATAGAAAAGAAAAACTATATTACTAATAAAAATTTGACATGAGGACAGTAAAAATACAATTTATTTGAATTACAAATAACAGGTTTAAGAATGAGCAAAAGAAAAATTACAAGATAAGATAATGATTTATAATATTTAACAATTTTAATAAATTAATATATTATCAAGAATAAGCAAAACTAATGTACTAGTCACACAGCTCCAAACACTGGTCTGATCTCGCTAATTTTTAATTCATACAAAAGTTTATGATCTCTAGATAAATCATTAATTTCATCAGCCCTCCTACACTCTCTATGTTTGTAAGAAGTTTCAAAAAAATTATTTTACAGTCCAATCTATATGTACAAAATGTCAAATGAGCTCTCTAGCAACCATTGACTGGATTTCGAAAATGTAATTGCATATGAAATCTTGTGTCACTTAGATACATTATCATTGATCAACATCCTCATTCCAAACTGCATCATTGCACAATATCAGGGGGGAGATAAACAAAAGAATGCATCATTGTTAGAATGTATCATGTTAAAAAAAAAGCTAAAATTCTACTTAATACTTAATTAAAATTTCAAAAATATTGTTCTCAGTTGCACATTATCACTTTCCAAATCATACATGTACCTGATTTGGTAACTTTAAGTCAAATAGTGCAGCCTGTAGAGCTCAACACTCAAACAAATACATACATTCCTTTATTATTATAAGAGTTTATGTTAATATGAAATTAAAGGGACCAGAGTAAAAATTCTAGTTTGTGACAAATTCAAATTAAAAATATTCGAATTAACTAAGTTCCAGTATGAAAAAATGAATATGCATTTAAATATATCTTCTAAAAGTAACTTCAGGGCAAAATTTTTCCATCAACCGTCTTCAAACACAGAAAAAAATGTGATACTTTGATAAAATCAGAACATACTTCTAACCCCTTGCATCTTTCAAGAATAAGAGAAATACAAAGTTCAAATATTATTGATATGATACAGTAATTTATTTGTAAAGAATACATTTTAATACAGAAATAAACAATGTAATCACTGATAAAAATCAGCATCACTCAAAGCTATATATATATATATACATATATAAAGATAATTTTTAAAAACAGATGTTTATTTGTACATCGTAAAGTAAAATATTTTGAGTTAATTATTCATTAATCTTTAGTTTTTAATTTAGAACTCATCTATATATATATAAAACAAAGTTGTAAATCATGTTAGTTACACCATTTATAACTCAAGGACGGCTGTACCGATTTTAATATTTGTTTTTTGTTTTTTTTGGATTTGTCTCAGCCTTGAATAACAGAATAGCCATTAAATAACATAAAAGTTCAAGCAAAAAAAATTAATCTTGAACTGCCACGGTATGGCATCTTTTGGCATCCAAACCACCAATGAAATTACCAGCTATCAAGTTGGTCAATATGTGAACTGCAATGAGGCTATTTGACGTATATTCTCATTCCCTATTCACGAACATCATTCCACTGTTGTACATTTGGAGAATGGGCAACGAGGTTATTTCATCGCGTCGACTGTTGCTCAATGAGCTGCAGCACCTTTGGCGACAAAACTGACGAGTTTCTTTGCGACTTGCCAAAGCGATCCATTTGCCCGAACGTTGCCTTACTCAGAGATTAAGCCACGTTATTATACTTGGAATGCTTCATCGAAGAAATTTCAACGTCGGAAGAAAGGGGATGCGGTTCCTGGTAATCCGGATGTGCGTTCTACTGATGCTCTTGGCCGTATTTATAGAGTTCATCCGAAGAATGATGAATGCTTCTATTTGCGGTTGTTACTGGTGAATATTCGAGGCCCAACATCATTCGAATCACTACGAACTGTTAATGGTATAGTGTGCCCAACATTTCGTGCTTCATGTCAAGAGCTCATTTTGCTTGAAAATGATAATCCTTGAAACACGACAATGGCTGAAGCAACTATTTCTGCATTTCCAAGTCAGATAAACACATTATTTGCTATCATCCTTTCGACATGCTTCCCATCCAATCCACGTGACCTGTGGAACATACAAGGATAACATGTCAGAAGACATTTTACATCGAATTCATGTAAGTTCGAGAAACCTCGATATTGAGGTAAATGAGGAGATGCATAACCAGGCTTTGCTGTTGATTGAAGACATGTGTTACCTCATGTGAGGCAGTTTATTACTGAAGTTAGGAATTCCAGCGCCAGATTGTGGAATGAACGACGCGTTTAATTGAGAAATGGAACGTGAATATGATCGACATGAATTAGATCAATCAGTTCAAATGAATGTACCTCTGCTGAACCCCCAACAGAAGGAAGTGTATGATAACATTAATGAAGGCAATTAATGATGGAAATGGTGGCTTATTTTTCCTGGATGCCCCTGGTGGAACTAGGAAGACATTCCTTATATCATTGCTTTAGCCACTGTTCCTGCGAGATTGGACATTGTGGTAGCAGTTGTTTCTTCTGGCATAGCGGCAACATTGTTGGAAGGATGCTGTACGGCTCATTCAGCGTTAAAGTTGCTGTTAAACCTACAAAATTCTGAACAAGGGACATGTAACATTTCGAAACAGTCTGCAATGGCCAAAATTTTAGTAGCATCTAAAATCAACATATGGGACGAATGCACGATGCGCACAAATGTGCATTAGAAGCACTTGACCAGACATTGAAAGATCTGCACAATGACTTGAGATACTTTGGAGGCCCAATGATTTTACTATCTGGCGATTTCTGCCAAACACTGCCAGTCATTCCAAGATCGACTGCTATCAATGAAATAAATGCTTGCTTCAAATGTGTGGCTCTATGTGAAAAAAACTTCAACTGACAACAAACATGAGAGTTGCATTGCTGAACGATCCATCTGCTGAAGATTTCTCCAAGCAATTGTTGACTATCAGTAATAGCCGTGTTCCTGTCGACGAATCGAGCGGATTAATTTCATTTCCTCGGAATTTCGTTTCCTCGAAAGATGAGCTCATCAACAAAGTGTTCCCGAACATTACTGATAACCACAAAAATCACAAGTGGTTGAAATTAGCAATTTTGGCGGCTAAGAACAAAGATGTGGATGACTTAAACTTCGTAATTCAGAATCAACAAACTGACTGTGTAACAAACAAAGACGAAGTCACCAATTATCCATCTTCAAATGTCTTTCTGACAAGCCATTGTAATACTTATTTTTGTAGTTTTATTGAATTTTTTTTCCATATATTATTATAAGAAGTCAAATATGATTAAAATCGGAACAGCCGTTCTTGAGTTATAAATGGTGTAGCTGAACTGTTCATTGATTGTTAGGTGGTACGAAGTTCGGTGAGTCAGCTAGTATGGAATATACATATATTACGGAATTCTGAAATCCATTTTTTAAATTTACTATCAGGTGATTAAAATTTGTTTAATCTATTAATTAATTGATAATTAGGTTCTAAATATAATAAAAAATTGTTTGGTGAACAGAGGCATAAAATTGCAAAACTGTAGTACACGAGTTGAAAAATCAATTAAAAAATATGTCATTACAGGATTATTATTCTTATTTTGTTTTGTTTTTTAAATCAAGGATTTTCAAAGGGTTTTTCTAGAAAATTCAAGGGCTTTAAAATTGTACATTTCAAATATAAGAATGTAAATGATAAATTTAAATCAAATATTTTTCCCATTAACTTTTAAATTCCCCCTTATTTCTTGTTTACTATTTTGACATGTTTAAGAGATGATTACTAAAAACACCAGTTATATTCATCTTTCAGTTAATAAAATAAAACTTACTTTTCATAATTTTTTTTGAGATCACAAAACAAGCACCATCACTGTTAGCCAATGTATGGTTATACTAAATGCTTTCACAAAAACTAATACTAGATGCACATATCACATTTTAGTTGAAACAAAATTCATTAAAAGAGTACTAATCCAGAAAAATCTCTAACCCTACTTTTCAACAATGCTAGTCAGAATGAAGGAGGCAAATGCAAGAGGCAGATACAAATTAATAAAACTTATTTACATTTATACAAATGAGCTGGAAAGAGTATCATTAAAACATTTAATATTTATATTTTAAGTACCTCGGCCATTTGAATTTCAAAATGATGAAAGAATAGTCTGAGGGGATGATTTATACCTGTTATTGTAAAAAATAATAATAATAATAATTGAGTTTTCAATTAATTTTAGCATTTCTGGAAAGTTGACAGAGTTCTTTTTTCTTGTTTTAAGCAACAAGCATGCGAAATTTGGATGAATTCCATCTTATTGTTTAGAAGATGTGGGAAACATAAATATACAGTTATAATGACCTTTATTTATATTAAGAAATCATGTCACTGGAAAAACACAGGTGCGTGAAATTACTGAATTTTAGTACCATAAGTGAGTATAAAGTTAATTAGAAATAGTTAAATACAATCCCATCCCATCCATTTTACAAATCGTTAAATTCAAACATGTAAGAAAGAAAACATATCTTTAACAAATGAAAAATTTAAAACATGATTCATTGATGACATCATACCATCTGGAGGCCTTAAAGACTTTTCTGCTTCTTTCATCTCTTCATAATTATTATTGACAGTTTTCAAAAGTTTCAAAACACGAACGCCAGGAGAGGAACTTGCAGGTGTCCCGGAACTAGCAGTTGCCCCACGATTTAAAGATGATAAGTAGAATTCTTTGGCTTTAAGCATCAGTGTATTATGCATCTTGGAGCCTTCTACTTCATCCTATCAGGAATAACAAAAATATGAAAATAATATGCCAAAAAATAATATTTTGTGTAAGTTTTATACTTTTTTTATATACATAGATTGTTATCAATAAAAAAAAAAATTGATTTTGAAATTTAGAAGAATCTACTCTTTTCAGAGCTTTTCAAGTCTATAAAAATTCAGTTATAGAATAATGCCTGCCAATAATATTGAAAATTTGAAAACATAAAGAGTAAGACAAATGAAATTTGCTATGTGATATTTACACCAAAGATGTGAATTTATCAAATTTTGAATGAAATATATAAAAGAGAAATATGTCTGTCCATCAATGTACATGTGAATACAATAATTCAAAAGAATTAAAAATTACAAAGAAAGATTTATTACAGGGTTTAATCATAAAAAATAATAGATCTTCAAAGCAATTTTAAAAGGGGACTCTTCTATACCCAAGAAATCATTTCAAATCTTCATGATCTTCAGGATTTAAACAAAACCTGTACTCTTCAGTGGATACCTGCACACATTGCCATTGCAAGCAATGAAAATGCAGATAAATTAGCCAAGGAAGCCAGAAATCTCAACATTAACGACTATTAGAGATGCATAATCCTCGATTTTTTGAATAACAAATAATATTGCTATTGTTATTTTTAAATATGCGTTCCAAATATCTGTTATTTCAATCATATTATTAATTAAAAATTATTACTTAATATTAAATATAAAATTTATTAATTGTAATTAATACTTAATTTACTAATTTAAGTAACCTGTGATTGAATTAATTTATCTGTTTCAGCTTACTTCTTAAGATTTTTTTTTCTCAAAACTATTTATTTAATTTATTTATTAGAGTGAACCATTTTCTGAAAAAGGTGAGTTAAAAATATATGTCATTTCTTTAGAATGTTTACTTTAGTCCTATATTCTACCAATAGATGCCGCCAGCAGTAAACAGAATACATGTAATCAAAGTCAATCATGTCACAAGCAATTAAAAATGATCTGTATGGAATAGCGCATCATCAAATACGAATATCGGTCACTCCCGTAAAGTGGAGCAGTGACTTCGCACTTTCCAGTGAAGCCTCGCACTTTCCGGTGAAATCACCATTCCGATAAATTTCAGTGATATGCAATTCAATGATACGATACGATAATTCCAAAAACCGGTCCGTTCACTTTTCAATCCAATCACAGATTTCTTTCGAGAGCTTCCATTGGACAGATCGTATCGATTGTTACTTTCCAGTGAAGTCACCGCTCTGGCAAATTTCAGTGATATCGTATCAATTTTACTTTCTATCGTGATCCAAAACCTGTAATCGAAATATCACCAGTAAGATCGTATCAAGGATTTGAATCACACCCCTCTTTGAAAAGTATTGATCACTTGTATTTGTGACTTTTTGATATTGGTTACGTAATAACCGCTCTTAAAATATTCGTCATCCCTAACGACTATAACATTTCCATCCAAGATGCAAATGCAATAGCTAAATCTAAACTAAGAGAAAAATCAATACCAACAAAACACGATTTGTAATATAAATGCAGATAGGTCCACTACAAAAACTATAGCTAGGCTGAGAACCAACCACCGCAGAGGCATTAAGATCGACAGAGAGGGCAGAAGAGTCTACAGGAACAGTGATAACTGCCCAGATACGCAGCTGACACCATTCCACATCTTTGAGTGTCCGGCTATGAGTGTTAATCTGAAAGAAATGGGAGTCTTGCCGTCGTTGATAGATCTGTATGATGATAACATCAAGCAAATTGCAGAAGCAGTAATCAGAACTCATGAATACATTTAATTCGGCTATGTCATAAACACGACAAAAAAAAAAAAAAAAAAAAATCTTCATCCAAGTTTGGACATAAACAGTCAATGATTTGACAAATAAGCAAAACAAGAAAATGAAATTCTGCATATGATCTTATCAACAAAATTGTAGTTGTGTGCCTAAGTTGTTTAAGACAAATCATTTAAAGGAAATGGTCCAAAATGAATACTTAGTTTCTTCATTATATTACAAAGACTAAATCATCATTAAGCATAAATAAATAAACAAAAGTTGCAAAATATTCTTTATGATTTCAAACTAATGTTGAAATATTAAAAATGATTTAACTGATCCAATAAAAGATTCTATATAAAACAAACTCAAATATTAAAATGCAAAAGCACTTAAAAAAATTATTCTTCATACAGATTTTCTTCAAATCATTAATACATGTAAAGTAATTGTACTTTTAAATTCAATTTTCAATATCATCAAATTAAATATGCACTTTTATTCTTACCCTAAAATAACCTCTGTCTTTCAAATTTTTTGCAAATCGTTTCCATCGAACATCACTGCGGAAATCATATTCTGCATCATCTTTTCCAACTTCCATTCTTTTCTCAGCATTGGAAGCAAGAATTTCGAAACCACATGCCTATTCAAAAATTCAAGAAAAGAGAAAATAACATTAGAATAAATAAAACATCTCAAAGGAATATATTATATGAGATTTGTACATAAGTTAAAGATATTCAAAAGAAATTTCTGACAGATCAAGGAAAAAGTTTATTATTTATACAGACTCTCTAAGTATTTTGCAATCTATAAAATCATTTTATTTTCATCCTCATAACCATCCTTTGATTTTAAAGGCTCTTGATCGTTTTACCAAATTGACTTTACATTATTTTATTATTTTTTTTGTGTTAGATACCATCTCAAGTGGGAATTGTAGACAATGAGGAGGCAGACAAAGCTACCAAATAGATGAATATTACAAGGACCATTTCTATCCCTGGGAGAGACATAGAGAAGCACATAAAAATGTTTCTTTATTCTAAATGGTGGATTCAATGGGACCTTGAAACTAACAACAAACTTCATATTATCAATCCCCATTCAAATATTTTTACTTTCTTGAAAGAAATTGGTATTTTCCATTTTATTTAACTAGAAACAATTTTACCTCCACATTACTTAGTTTTTGCAAATTTTACTTTCACTTTTTAGAACTTCATTGTATATTTTTTATCTTCAACCAAATGTTTGGCGTGGCATAGCGAGATATGGCTCTTGCACCACAAAATCCTAACTAACCAACCATGTTATCATACCTCATGTAAAGCCTTCACCTTCATTATTGAACTGAAAAGTAGATGCAATATTAACTTGTTCATGCATTCTGCATACCAGATTCACTCATCTTTAATTGTTGCTGGGTGAACAACCACCATTGTGTTTGAACTATGATTATCAAATATTGGTTCAACACACCATGTCAGAGAGTCTAAAATTCAAAACCCAACATTTCCAATTCTTTTCAAAAACTTAACATTCCATTATCTTTCTTAGTTGACAAGACATATCAGGCTCAACTTTTTTTAAAGTCTATAAAATTTTCTCCACTCATTCACATATTGTTTGCAATTTTTGTTAAAATTTCTTCTTATGAAATGACGAGTAGCATTGGCTGCATCTAATTATGAAGAAACTCTAATATCACGCAGTGGTCTAAAAGTTCATCTAATCGCATACTAATACTACTTACGATGCAAAGGATTCAAAAGTTGGAGATCAACATCCTTTTAAAAACATCAACGGGATTTATTCATTAAGGTTCAACAGAAAATATAAAATCAAGAAGTTACTTTACAAAATTTTAAAAGCACAGAAAGTATTATAGTGTCTATTCTCAGACATTTCTGAAACGCGTAGCAAACAAACGTCGCTAGAGCGAAAAGCAAGCCAGAGAGCGGGAGAATGGATTCGGATATATCCCCTTACAAAAGCTGGCATCCACTTTTATATGATCTCATGGCGATCACGTGATTTTACATGTACATACAGATTTACATTTGCATATTGCACAGTAGTTACGACTCGAATCAGAAATACCGAAATCTTATGCTAATTAGTCAGATGATTGCATCAAAATAGTTTAATCTTAGACAATATTAAATTAGCACGAGATTATGATAATTTATTATTTACGAGATGAATATGTTTAAAGATTAAAAGAAACAATTTCTCAAGAAAGAACAGAAGCAAACTATGCTTTTGTTTATGTAGGCATTTTCGCGTACATTTCGAACTTTGGCTAGGAAAACTAACCGAAAAAGGTAATAATAATTACGATTAAATTATCTTTTTCTTAACAATTTTAAGTATTCTTGTACACTACTCAGTTTTTATTATTTTACATTGATATGACTTTAATTCTGGTTTTGCACAGCATACACAAAACCATGGCTCTTGCGCCAGAAAAAATCCAGATAATCCAAACTAAAGATATTCAAAATTTAAATAAAATAAGGCTAAATCTACATAATGATAATTATAAATTTAATTTATAAATCTTAAAAACTATAACCACTCTAATCAATTTCAATTTTACTTAAAAATAAATTTCACATAATTTTAAATCAGTTTTCATTTAAAATAACAGTATTTTAACTTCTAAATGCTTGCTAAAATAATTTATATGCTGGAAATAAATAACAACTTTTGAATAAAAGCAAATTTATCACTATTATACTAATAATTCATCAGCACTTTAAATGCTTCCAGGTTGTTAAAATAACGATTAATATATTGTTACAAATATATAATTTTGCTTCACGGCGCAGTTAGTTCAATCACTCGCTGGAAAGACCATTTTTCTATCAGCTCTGTTGGATGCTCATCATGTGCAATGTCAGTAATCCCAGAGCTTGGCGACAAAATAGATAATACTAGAAACTTCCAGAATTTTAGTGATTGAGCTAATAAGAACCGAGATATGTCTGACTGTTCCAGAACCTTCACTGCCCGCCTCCAGGAATTATAAAAGTTTGGCAGTCACAAACTGAAGTCAATCGTATATTGAGTCATGGAAAGAGACGGCGGAATAGTTGGATCAGTCCGCGAAATGTAAGCATTGTGTGGAGCTCAAGCGATTACTGAATTGAGCTGTGTGCCGAGTCCTGGTGTTTATTGTAGAAGCAGCATCAAGTCGTGTGCAGCATTCAGTTAAGTAGCAGTGAGTTGGCAGTTGGATACAGCTAAAGCGAGGAGACAGTGGAGAATTGCAGATATTTGGAGAGACCATAGAGTGAAGCTACGCAGATTTCCTCCTCCTGCTGAATTCTATCTGTCTGCTTTGTGTGCTGTGGTTGTTTTAACTATCAATTATTACTTGTAGGCTACTGTTTGTTGTAGTGTGCTGCTGTGTGTTGCCTGTGTTTGTCTCAGCTATATATTTGTCATCTCAGTGCATTCGTTTCATCGTGTGTAATAAAAGTCATCTGTTACTGAAGGACAGTTCTTCATCAACCAACAAATCTTGAAAGAACCCGGATGCATCCGTAAAAATATATTTATTAATACTGCAAACAGTTATATATTCTTCGGAACATGTATTTCAATTTAACATTTTATTTTTAAATACAAATATGAGTCCATATTCATAAAATTTAGCAATCTCTCTTTCCCATATACATAAAACAAGCAATAAATAAATAATTACCAATTTCATGCCGAGCTCATGTGCTTTTCTATCAGGATGGTTGACTGGAGGCAAATTCCACCCTGTCATTTTATCTGGTTCATAATTCTGACTAGATAATTGTGCATACAGACAACGTGTAAAAGTAACCTTAAAAAAAAGATGTTGCACACAAATAATTACACAACTGAAACTGAAAACGAAAAATGATTCAAAATGAATTATAACATTAGATTAAAGATAATAATTAAAAGAATATTCTTATAAAACCTTTCAGCCATATAAAAGTAGAATAAAACATCTAATCAAATTATTACTCTTACATGACCAATGATAATACAATTATTAATATTATCAAAGCCAGAAAATTATAATACATAGTGCCCTCAAACTATCTCTACAATTTCAAAACTACATAATTGATGAGATGCATTAATCAAATTTGTTCCATGTACATCATTATAAAAAGTCTATTATCAAATGACTTTTATATAGGTAAGGAAGGAAAAGATTTTCAACAATCTTCCTTTTCCTCCCAGAGGAAAAGGAAGATTGTTGAAAAAAATCCTTAGAATTAGTTACTCCTCATGAAAATATGTATTGTCACATGTGCATAAATTAATGATTTAAAGCAAAAAAAAAAAAAAAACTAAAAAATTTATTTTAAATTAAAATTTTACTTCATTTAACCTTTATGAAGACACTATGGTACAAACATGAAATCTAGAACTGTTTTGATACCCTTTGTGCTTCTAATTAAATCCTCGTGAAGGTATATTAGGTTGTAAGAAGAATTCACTAACTACTTCTGAATCAGAAATTTAAATCACATATTTGTCTATTCTTTTGTGTTAATTAAATACTATAACTTTAAAATATTTTGTGGAATCTCTCACATTAAATTTCAAAGAAATGTATCACAAGTAAGTATTTCTTTACACTTATAAATACACAAGCAATAGAAAGTACATAAAAGGAATAGAAAAGTTTTTTACCTCTGACATAACTTTAGTTTCTGGTGCAAAATATCTCATAGCACGACAGGCCTGAAAATCAAATAAAACATTAGAAAATCCTAAACAAACTCCCCTTTCCCTCCAATTATAAAAGACTTATACATACTTTCAAGTCTATAGGATCTCTTAAGTAGAATGCCTTAACAGCCTGAGACAACAAGCTTGGGTCTTCCTTCAAGATAGCAGTAACAGGGCATGGAACACAGCAATGAGCTCTATGCTTATATTCATCAATCCTCATTGGGTACCTGTTAAAAATAAAAAAATAATAATAATAAACTGAAAATACATAAATAATTTACATGATAAAAGATATTTAAACTGCTGAATAAATTTTCTCTTACCTTCACAATATTTAATTTTGAATCATTCTTTATATGTTGTTCATAAATTATAAAAAAGTTTTGGGCAGTTTATAAAAATCATTTACTACTATTGATACTCAAATTTCAATTAAAAGTAAAGCTCAAGATGCTAAGAAGATTTTGTGTATGGCATCATATAAACAATTTTTTAAATTAAATTTTATATACATATTTTTAGAAAAAATGCATGATGGTATTTTGTCAAATGTAATCCATTTTTCAATATATGCTAGCCTTATACTTATTTGGTCTAGGAATTAATTCGTGTGGTTTTACAAGAGACGGCGTAATTAGCTTATTGTCCCATAGTTTCGTTTTTTCAAACATGCATTTATTTAAAACTACTGTTATTGCGCATCTAGCCTAGTATGTTCCATTTGGTTTAAGCGTAAACAACAATAATTTTTATTCAACTGAAAATATCAAATTTTGTGCCTGATAAAGTGTTTTTGCATGAGGTTCTTCTACATTACTTTAACATGAAGAAAAGTGCTACCGAAAGTCATCGTATTTTGGTGGAAGTTTATAATGACCATGCTCTAGCTGAGCGAACATGTCAGAAGTGGTTTGCACGGTTTAAAAGTGGTGATTACGGCTTGGAAGACCAATAACGACCTGGACAGCCAAAAAAATTTGACAGCATTGCTCGATCAGGATTCGTGTCAAACGCAGGAAGAACTTGCAAAATCATTAGGAGTTGATCAAACAACAGTTTCCAAACGCCTCAAAGCAATGGGAATGATTCAAAAGATGTCACATTGGGTTCCATATGAATTGAAAGAAAGAGACGTTGAAAGAAGAAAAATCGTTTGCGAAATGCTGCTTCAAAGACAGAAAAATAAATGATTCTTCCATCGGATTATTACTGGTGATGAGAAATGGATTTATTATGATTATCCTAAACGAAAAAAAGCCAGGGTAATGACGGGTGAACCAGGCCCATCACAACCGAAACAAAATATTCACTGTGCAAAGGTTATGCTGTGTATATGGTGGGATATGAAAGGTGTGATGTACTATGAGCTTCTGAAATCTGGTGAAACTATTAATGGAAAATGTTATCGACTTCAGTTGATGCATTTGAAACAAATTCTGGCCAGAAAACGACCAGAATGGGATAACAGACATAATAAACTTATTTTCAACATGATAACGCTCGACCACATGTTGCAAAACTAGTCAAAACATATTTGGAAAACGTCGGATGGGAAGTGTTACCCCACCCACCGTATTCACCAGACATTGCTCCTTCAGACTACTACTTGTTTGATTGCATGAATAAAGATTTGCTTGGACAGCAGTTCACTTCTTCAGAAAATATTGAAAAATGGATCTCTGATTGGATCGCTTCAAAAAGTGAGGAATTCTTTCAACACGGAATTCATAAATTGCCTGAAAGATGGGGAAAAGTAGTGGCTAGCGATGGACAATATTTTTGATAACGTATTGATGTATTTTGCTTTTGAAATAAAGCTTTAATTTTTTATTAAAAACCGCACAAATTAATCCCTAGACCAAATAGATACACTTTTACGGAACAGTAATGTGGTAATATAAAGTGACTCCACCCTTAGCAATTGAGAAGCACAGGCACCACTTGTAGACTAACACCAGACTATCTAAATACGGCACGATCTGTTGTGTACAAGTTGCAGAGTGCTTTAACATTATGTTACCCATTTAGGTCTACATCACCAAAAGAATGTCAATACCATTCTTTTCCATTTAAAAATAATATAATAATACATTTACATATTCATTGTAGCATAATTACAGCATTGCAATAAAAAAAAAATCCCATATTCGTATTCAGAATACAAATTTATTATGTCATTATTTTATTAATACAATAATAATTCAACTATATTAAAATCCATTTAAAGAGCTAGATGAAAACATCAGCAGTAAAATTTCAGTACAGAATTACTTAAAAAAGGAAAGACAAATTTCAAAAGATCTCTACCAGTCCATGAGATAAGAAATCTTTTTCTAATAGAGTCCCATAAGGAAAAATTCAATAGGATATATTCAGAAAATTTCTTATCACCTTCATTGGCCCACAATGGGTGAATTTAAAACAAAAGCACATAATACAAAAACAGTGAATGCTTTCATATAATTGAAACAAAGTACCAAATATTCAAATTTTATAATCAAAAAAGATTACTTTCTGTTTTATGAAATAAATAATCCTACAGGGTGTGGCAACAAACAATTTTTAATATAACTTTATTAAAAATTAATAAATAAAAAAATATAACAAATAATAATAAGAGTAGAGATTTACTGATAAATAAATTTAATTACCGCCGCCTGCAAAGTGTCCGCCTTTTGCAGCGATGTAGAGACGCAAATGCTTATTGAAATTTCCAGCAATGGGCCACAAGTCTTCTACTTTTTAATTTATCTCATTCCCACCGAAGCTATTGCTTTAAAATTCCAAACTTTTGTGTGGATTAGTGCAAACTCTAGACTCCGAAATGGGCCACACACTGTAACCCATGGAACTGAGATTCATCAAGTTTTGTGCCCACTCTCCAAATGATATCATGTCGAGAAAATGTGCCATGCACCACTCTTGTGTTTTTTGTTTGTTTGTTTGTTTGTTTTGGGCCTTGTGAACTGGTGAGAATCTTTTTGAAAATCCAGTTAATATAGCCGAAGTGCTTTTTAGTACACAGAAGTACAATAGTTTCTAAAATGTCCCGCCAGTACACTTTATTTTAAAGTTCTCATTCCCCAAATCCAGAGGTGTTATGCCACTTGCACAAATTCTGCCGTAGACCATGGCCAACTTCGGATGTTGACGATGTTCAACAATTGCTGAGGTGCCTGGAGCATCTACAGACCAGATCCTATCAATCTGGGTGTTATGAACTCATTGGATGGTAATGAGCTTCTCATTAGTGAAAAAGAATCTCTCCCAGCACTGACTTGCAGCCCATCTCAAAAGTTTTCTGCATCTTTGGAGTCATCATGAGTTTGTTTTCTTCAGTGAGAAACTGAACTTTTTGGAACTTCTAAGGCTTGTCCAAGCTCCGTTTTTGCTATTCGTCACATTGATCGGTCACTTATTCCCATTTCACGAGTGATCTTTCTCATGGAAACTCTCGGATTTCATTGAATCACTTTTTGATGGCCTTACAGCTATTAAAAGTGTTTAATGTACGCTTTCATTCATTTCCTGGAAGCCGGCCATCATTGCCAAACTCTTTGAAATAACAGAATACACCAGACACCATTTGCCAAGACACATTAAGCTAACTAATGATTTCACACTGTCATTTTCCTTGCTTAAACAATTTTAAAATAGCAGATCTTTGGCTTCACATTGTAAAAAAGCCAAAAAACACTACTTAAACTAAAAGATACATTATAAAATATCTTATAATTGACAGAAGACAAAAAGAAATGAACACAAATTTAAAAGAAATTAGTTAACTTCTATTCTACGATGCAATAACTTTATCTGAGTTTTTTTTATGTTCCTGGTAACTTAATAACTTTGCTTAACAAGTACAAATTATTCATGAATCTTACTTGTAATGTGAAACACTGATTAATTAAAACATTTTTTTTTCCCATAGGAATCCATGTAAAATAGGACAATGCATTCCACTACAATAAAAAATATTCACACAAATTTACAATAAAATAAATTATTTAAGATGCACGCTTTTCTTTACAAGAAAATTGTCTAATGATATTTGTTTTTGGCTACACTTCAAAATTTGTCATAAATGAGACACAGTATAATTGTTAAACGAGTTTGTAGCACACATAGCTACTGTCTTATCAAGATGATGCTTCTTAATTTACAATGCAACGATTTCCCATGTTTTCAGCATTTCCTTTACTTCACTGAAAGGCTGTTGCTCTATTGTATCCATTAATTCTTCCTCTCCCAGGCAAACTTATCTGAGGTAGAATGCAGCTCCATTAGTTCTTCTGCCTACGCTCTTCCATCAGCTCATCAATGTCATTCTAAAGTCAGTGGTATTGCGTATCTGGTGAAGACCATCTGCCTCTAATCCCATAATCTTTGCCAGACACACAGTACCACTGATTCAAGCTCCATATGCATTTGCTCAAATTCCTTGGAGTTGCAGTCGACAGTGCTATCCAGCAAAAACTTCTTCCATGTAAATATGAGGTTTCTCTTCAAGAAGCATTCAACATAAACTGATACAGGCAATCCAACATGTAACGTCGCAGCATCTCTTTGCCTCTTATTGTGCAAAACATTACTCACTAAGTAAGACAATTTTTTTATATTTTATTTTATTTGTTATGTGAAATGCTTGTTAAGTGAGGATTAACTTAAAAATGATTAGGTACTTTAAAAATGATTAGGAAATAAACAACTGAACAGAAATGAATAAAAATAAATTTTAGAGTACTATTATCGTGTCATCACAAGGAACAAGATGATCCTAAAATGAAAAAGTTTATTATTGAAGTCTTTAAAATTTGCCTATTTCCAATTAGATAACATGACCAGTAGTTGCAAAATGAAAAAGAAAATGGCATCACGTTTTTGAAAAATATATGTGACTGAAGTTTTCCAAATAAAAACAAAAAATTTCATATTATCTGCAAAGAATAATACAAATATAAATTAAATTTTTAACATTAGACAATTATTATACATACTGTAATGGATAGGCATAAAGAACTATATCAGTTTGATTAATTAACACAAAAACTGCTTACTCTTTAATTCGATCTCTTATCATCTCTTGCACAGATGAGGAGGCTTTTGTAATGGAAGGAAACTGACGAACAAATGAGACTGCAGTTGAAAGTGAAGGAACACCTTTTGGTAACTGAATCGCGTCATTAGGGGTCCAGGCTTTTGGGATTATATGAAGTGCTCCCTGATGAATAAAAACCTGGAAGAATTCATTTGATTCATTATTATATTTATGGATTTTAACACTTTTATTATAATATTTAGAAAAAATACACAACATTTCTTGTTTCAAAATGTATCATTAGTGAATAAGAAGAAAACTGTTTATAGCTGAATAAAAATGATTTGAACCAAGGAATTGGAAAAAGTTAAGATTTTTAACATCATGTCATAACACCGGGCATAATTATTTGCTATTATCTGCTTTACTATTATCAAGTCCTTTCTAAAACTAATCTAGCTTAAGACAATAACAGGATAAAATATTCCACATTAATTGCTTAAGAATACCCAGAGTATTGGTAAAATATTTCACAATGAGAATATACATTTATTTACATATTACACAATTTAAGAATATACATAGTGATTGGTCAAGTCCTTTTAAATCTTTTAATTTCAAAACAGTGTCTCATATAGTTAAAGAAGTAATGTGTACTTACTTGTAGCAAGGTGACTATATTAAATCTTTTGATACAGGTAACAGTGCTGCTAGCAGTAAAATAAGGAATTATAAAAAATACTGGAGATTAGCCAGAGTCTAATTAAAAATATGCATGCTACAATATGTTTATTTTTCACTGCTAAAATTTCATTTTACTGTAACTTAAAATTTGTTACGATAATACCAGAAAATAGATTTTTTTTTCAACTTAAGGATTAACACTTTTCAAGTCGCAAAAAGTTCATTATTTTAATTGTAATATATCTAAGCCGATTTTATCTATAGCACTATGAAACCTTTTCTCATGTTTTATTATGGTATAGCAAACACTTTTCTAAATGTAGTTTCTAATCAATCGCCTTTTAATTTTTGTTACTTTTTGTAATTTCCTTATTTTACCAATAGGGATGCAATCTTATCTTTATAACTTTAGGATAATCAATTTACAATAGGTATTTCTTGACCATTTTTCTGGCTACATGACACACCATTTTGAATTTAAAGGATTTAAAATGAATTTAACAATCATTCTACATATAAATACAATAAAGAATCTTGATAAGATTTTAATTTTTAGATATTTTCTTCATGAACAAAGAAAAATTAAATTACTTTGTGATTTCAAAGCAGGAAATTAAATTCTACTATGCTTTACCTATTTACAGAAAACTTTGAGACTACATTTTGATTTCAAATTTATTCTGTAACCCAATCTGCAAAAAAAATATTTTCGAGACCCAATGTGCAAATAAGTAAGTGCATAAAATAAAAAAACTAAGCACTATTTCTGATAAACAAAATTATTTAAATTTATAAACTTAGAAATTTTTGAAGGAATTTTGCTGCTGAAGATGACTTTCTTTTTTTTTTTATTTTCTTTTGTTGACTCCATATAATCTTACAGAAGTTTTTACAGTTTTACAACCAAATTCAAAGTCACAATTCATAGTTTTAGAATACTCTCATTAATTGAAGTGTATTTCAACAGTTTTATAAAAAAGTGCATAATCAAGAGTATCATTTACAAATATCAGCACACATCAAATGAGCAATGTCAAGATTTATATTATCATAAAAAAAAAACTTGCAAAAACATATCACAACATTAAAAAAAAACAAAAAAAACAATGCCTGAAATTTTTTTTTTTTTTTTTTGACATGCAGCATCCTTATCAGATACCATTGCTTTTACTTTTAAATAATGATTTGAAACTGATCCAAGGTGAATTGCATCAATTCTGGATCTGACAGGAGCCGTATTTTCTTTTATAAATAATACAATTGCTTGCATCAATAAGAAATTCAAAAGAAGGGAACAATTAATATCCTGTCTAAAATATATTTGAAAAGTTCAGTCATCCTAACTTCCAAGAATAATAGCTATCTTCAGATCTAAATTAGCATTAGTATTCAATTATTTTCATTCATGTATGATGAAGTACTGATAGATACAAAATCATGGATACTTATAGAAAAAGTCATGAGGATTTAAAAAAAAAATCATTTTTAAATAACTATTTACAAAATATAAAAATAATTATTAACTATAATTATGAATTTTAAAAATTAAACTACAGACTTTTTATAATAATTATGCAACATATCCTTTTGTTTGTTATGTTTCAAAGATATTCATTATAGACTTCATGTAACTTTAGAATAAATAGTTAGAGCTTTTATTTCAATTCAGTATAAGATATATTATCAGCAGTAAAATCATAACAAGATTGATTCATCAGAACTATAAAAATTATTTGCACATTACTTTGTTATGTAAATAAAATTAAGAAAAAAAGCACCACTAGTAATAAAAATTATAATTAAACATCAATTTTTGAATATTGATCAGTAAACAATAAATGTAACATACAATTATTAGAATCATAAAAAATGTTTAGTAAATAATAAATATAACATGCAATTATCAGAATCATAAAGATTATATATATATATAAAAAGCATATTTTTTTTTAATTTTCGCTTACTCTATTTTTACTGGTTTTAAGATTCAACCATTTAGGTATATGGTCAGCAGCTTCTATTAGCAAGAATTCGCCATCCTCATCTTGTATCCTAAAGAGGCGAAATGCAGAAAAAAAAATTATATAATTATTCATTGCTAAATCTTCATAAAAGTTTATTCTAAAGAATTTGAAAGAATTTCTGCAAGTCTTACTGAATAATTAGATTCTTATTCTTCTCGGAAAGGTAATACAAAAGATAAACAATAAACCATTCGTCTTCATCGTTATCTTCGTAACATGTTATTCCTTCTAAATGTGGCGGGAAACCTGCAACAAATGAAAAGGCATTCAAACAAATCTCAAAATATATATATATACTCACGTAAAATATAAAATAAGATTACAACAGTATTCTTGTTAAAGAATAATTATAAAAAAGAAGAAGAAAAACCTGTTGTTGAAGAATCCACAACTCGCAGATTAAAAGGATCATTTTGCCAAATATAACGGCGTAGAAATCCAGAAATTTGAGATAAATACTTTTCTGCTGTTAATTCTAATGCTTCCGTACTGATTAAATTATAATCCCCATCATCATTAGGACAAAATAATTTATAAATAACGGTATTTTCTGATGGGTCCAAGCAGACAGCCATGATGGTTTTGTTCAGTAGAGTTGCCAAAACAAACTGACAACATAAGTCTAAGCATAAATGAATCACAAAGGAATTTTGTTGCTCATGAAATATGCAACTGAAATAAATAATCATTACGTAATATATTTAAATTTATTTAAACTACTCCTCATGTTTAATTATATTGAACTTTTCTACAAAAAGCTTGTTTTAATTTACCCTTTTTCCAACAATATTTACATTTCAAATCAGTAGTAGTAAAAGCAGATACTAATATGTATGGGGGTTTTTCCCCCTTTTTCTTTTTTTTATCTGCCAAGTTCTGCGGAATAAAATATGAACTTAAATAACGATCGAAGATTTAAAGAATTATAAATATAGAAATCGCAGCTATAATCTAGAGTATCTTTCCGCTTTCTTTAAAATTTGTACAAAATTATGCGCAAGCGCATAATCAAATAAATCAATAAAATCAATAAATGCATGAAAATGAATATAGTTAAAAATCATATTGATTGATATTATAAATGAGTTTCATTGTTCGATTAATACAATTCTGTTTCAGGTAATAAATTTTCATGCACACTAATTTATTCCGAAGGAGTATTTTTATTTTTCGATAATAATAATAATTTAAAAAAATATGCGCTGTTTTATAACATTTGGAAAACTAAATTCTGTTGATTGGTGCCCTCATTTTCTGCATCAGTAATAAAAAAATAAGTAAATTAAATTAAATGACAAATAAAATGGTAATTCAATTTGTTTGGAATCCGTTCAATTGAGCTAGAGACATCTATCGGAAATAAAAAATAAGATTAAAAGATATTGAATGAAATAATATTCCGAGTATGATAAATGAAATGATATTCCGAGTTAGTATTCTTACTTTTTCCAGATTTTATTTCTAAACAAAAATAGACAAAAAAAAAAATTAAAAATCTAAATTACATAAAATAAAGTAAAATAAATTTTTCAAAACATTTAATTGACTCAAATTGCAGATTCTTGTTTCTAAATCCTCAAGGAATTATTATCGTTTTGTTTTTTTTATGTGACTTTCATTCAATGCAAAAAAAAAAAAAATTAATACATACGCAAATAAATGAAACAAAAAGGTTGCAATAATAGAAATTGCATAAGTTTATTTTCACATTGAACCAAATGCACTCATGGGATTCTTCTGCAAGAACTCCTCTTTACTTTCACTCAATTTACAAAACCAGATGTTTTTCACATATTGTAATTCAACCTTCGTTAAACAGTTTTTTTTTTATAAAAATAATAAATACTATGATAAATTGAAATAATAAAAGATTTAATTGAGCGTCGCCTTCAGAAGAGTTGTTTACATTATATTACATATAATTTCTTTTTGGTTTTATATTTAAAAATAATTTTAAGCAAAAAATTGCTATTAGTAAAAAAATTACAAAACCTTTTTTATACATTTCAAATAATCTAACACAAAGTTTACGAAGGTCCTTAACTTGCAAGTAAATTAGAGAAAAATTATCTGTTGACAAATTTGGAAATATGAAAAAAGAAAAAAATTCTGAGAATTAAGTTCTATACTCAAAACAGTTCTTGTTTTTAATTTAAATAAAAATGAGTACACTACTCGCGTAAATATCAAATAAAAGCATAATATAAAATTGCCTTGAAAATACTGAAAAAAAAATCTCGAAGCATCTTAAAATTGCGGGGCCTTTGGTCAGTTGCTATTTAATAATCTAATCTGTCTCCTAAGTAAAATATTAAAAAAAAAATGATACGCTTCCAAGTTTATTTTTCATGTGCAAAATTATTAAATCAACTAACAATAGTATATTTCTAAAAAGTGCATTTTAATTGAAGCAATTCTTATCAGTGGCGTAGCGGGAGTAAGTAAAGGAGAATATAATTTTTTGTCCCCCTACTTATCATCACTTACTTAGCAAGCGTAATTGGTGGTTATATTTTTTCTCCTTTTTAATAGAATCGGCTTTTAGAAAGTGGCCAAAGTTCTCTAATATATCGAACTACAGGCCGCATCTCAACTGCTGGAGTATAATAGAACAATAAAAAAAAATGGGAATCGTCGCATAGAAATAATTTTTACAGCATTTTATTAACACAGGTAGGCTGTAGCGTAACGTGATTAAGTGGCACTTCGGACATGATATTATTTTCTGTCGTCAGTGACCCCTAGCTGTCGTCAGTGACTTAGAAAGTATAAATAGGAAATTGGGCGAAACATTAATATAATTCGCCTTCTCATCATAATTTTTTTTAAAAGCTGACATAAATATTTTATTTGATTAATACTATAAAAATGACATAATGTTTTGCCTCCAAAACTGCATCTGAGATTAGTGCCCACAGACTCTACACCCTTTGCCTGGTAAATAAATTGGGCCTAGTTGCAAATAAATAAATTTGTAAAAAATACAAATGCGAACTTCTAAAAATATGAATTCTATAAATTATTCGTTCCAATCTCAATCCATTCACTTATTACAATATTCAACATAGAATTTTATAGGTTTAAATAATGCTGAGTATAAATGTAAATGCTGCTGAATTTCTAGGTATCTTTAACTTTACTAATAATAAAAATGAACGTATGTGCGTGGACGTTCTAACAGATTATTTGATCTAAATCTACCAAATTCGGTATATATATATGTACTGGAGAATGAAAATGTGCTCCTCGGAGCGAAATTTAAAAAAAAAAAAATTTACTTAAAAATTAAGGAAAATTTTGACATTTTTCCAAAATTTCAATACAAAAATTATTTTTATGACATCTTAAATTTTAAAAAAAAATTATCTTTTCACTGATACTAATTTAATTTTTTCGAATTTCGGCAATTAAAAAAAATTTTTGATTTCCAACAATAGATTATATAATTGTCTTGAAATGCAAACCATTTTCATTGTTTTGTTAAATATTTAATCGTGTAACTTTTTTTTCCTGAATGTTAAAGAATGATTCTGTCTAATATCTTGTCGTTTATAAAGCGAATAAACAAATGAAGTCTCAACATTGTGAAAGTTTGAAGGTAAATGAACAGGATAATTATGATTTTTATTGGGCTATGATGTCAGGGCACTAGAATCCATCTGAAAGTTTCATGTACACAAAGGAAAGAACATATGTAAGACAATTAAAATAATACAGTTTTAATGTCATACTTTGATGGAATCATGGACATGTATTTAATATTTAAACGATTTGACTGAAAATAAATATAACTAATCCCCCAGCGAGTAGTAAGCAAATAAAAACATTTGCAATTTTGCAAAGTTACTGAAATAAAAAATAAAGTAAAATAAATAATTAGTACACTAATTAGGTTTAAATTGTGTTGAGATTTTAATGATAATAGGTGAAATTAAACATAAACTATATTCTCAATGGTTCAGCTTATCGGTAAAGATGGTTGGTATAAAATACAACATGGGATAAACTGAATTCTGGTACTTTTTTTCGTTCTCTTATAAAACTAGCGCAATAATTTTCTTCTGAAGCACATAAATATATCATTTGAATGTATATATGAATATGTTAATGTTTCTTTTAATAGAACGATTTTCCGAAATTTTAATTTATAATACTTATATATTATTTAATTTAATACTTTTATTTCTTATTACTTTAATTATTAATATTTATTTAAAATTTAATTTATAATGCTTATTATTATAATTTTATTATAATATTTATGTTATCATTTTATCATTTGTGATTAATTAGCAAATATCATATTTAATTAAAAATGGTTTTTAAATAAGTCATGTACCATTACTATATTTTAATTAATATCAAGGATTTAAATATTGTTGACAGGATTCTATTGCAACCCCCAATTTAAGCTTGCATCCATTTCAAATAACAGTGAACACGTATTCATGATTGATCAATACATTTAACAAGTAATACTCATTAACTGACCGTCAGAAAGGACAACATGACTTGAAAAAAAATCATTATATGTAATGCTTTACCTGCAAAAGAAGAAGAAGAAGAAAACCTGTTACCGTGTAACTTACTGCAAGGTCATTTATAATCCGAAAATCAAAACTACTTATGAATTATTGATAAACGAGCATCTTTCGATTTGAGGGCTCTCCAGAAAAGAGGTACTGATATTGTAGAAGTAATAGGATGACATTTCTTGTCGGGATAGTAACAAGCCGTCCTTCTTTTTCGGTATTGTTATGTATAGAAATATTATTTTCCTAGAATGGATAGAAGAGAAATTCGTTGAACTGTCAAAGTCATATCAATTCAAGGACATGAAGGTATAAAGTGTCAAAGGTGTTAAGTAATTTAAAAACGTGTGAGGATGAAAGCCCAAGGTCATACGATCTTTACTGTAAAAGTGGAGTCATAAATGTTTATACAAACAAGGCTGTTTGCAAACAACTCTTCAGACGAAAGGAGAATCTTTCTTTAGAATGTTCTTCTAATCATATTATTTATTAAGTATTCTTTGAACGTCTTTTAAATTTGAGAATTAGCTCTTTACATTGTTCTGAGATTAAAAGAAACCAGCTGGAGTGGTCTCTTCAAAACTTTCTCGCATACTCTCTGATAAAGGTGTTATACCAGAAAACGCTTCGCATGATATTGGCTTACAATAGTTGCGAAATATCAACTTTGACTTCGATTTAACATTTTTACTGGATCTATCGTGTCATATTTGGCGAGTTATTTGGCGATTAATCTCTAGCATGCGGTTAAAAATTTCCGAAAATAAATTTTTTCTTTAGATACGTTTTTCCCAACCGATTGAAACAAAGATTTGACACAAAACTGCACTTGTAGTCATAAAACCCCATACTAAATTTAATATATTTAAGTCATTACGTTTTTGAATTATCTCGTTTGCATGTTTCTGAAAGTACAGACTGACAAATTGTCATCCCGTTGTCGGTTTTGGATCAAACTTTGACAGATGTCTACCCTAATAGATGTTGAATCTGTGCAACGAATTTTATCTATCTAGCTCTCTTCATTTTGTTGTTGTCGTGTTAACTTATATTCGAACAGATGGACTTACGGACTTCCTCTGAACAGATTTTACTCAAAATTTTACAGATATCTGCATATTTGGTATAAAGTCGCCAAATTTCATCCATCTAGCTCAAACCATTTTTGAGTTATCGTATTCGCAGACAGACAAACAGACGGATATTTTCCAAAAATGTGTTTTTTGAACTCAGGGGAGTCTAAAATGGCGAGATTTTTCTTGAATCAAAAAATTCAGCCTTCCCATTTCTGTGTAAAAAAATGAGTGCTATCCCAGAAATTAGAAAATAAATAAGCACATGCTTTTAAACTATAATCTTGAATTTCTCTTTGTATTTCTGGGCTCAGTCTCAGAGCTTGCATAATCCCTGAGCCCATCTATTAGTATCAGACCTTCGAATTTTTTGTTCTGGGAGCTCATCCTGTCTCTAAGAGAGCGGGCTATGCTCTCAGAGAAACTGGGAACGTGCATTTTTAGCTGACACCTGATCAATCTTGGTCAGTTTGATAAAGGTAATTCCTTGAGTGTTGTATAAAATATAAAATTTACCAAGTAAATACATAACCTTTGGAATGTGCATCCCCTCTGCCGAAATAAAGAGTTTGGCTTGTTTACACACCGATTCTAATTTCCATTCCATGTTCATTTAATAATATCTGGAATAGACATAACATAATCTGGAATAGACATAGGGATAAAAATATGCACTGGGAATAAACAGATAATTGGCTCGTAGTAATGAAAAAAAAACTATATCCCATGCTTAATCTCAAATCCAAGCTCTTGCAAAAGAATAAGTTACTCATCTATAAGACTATGCTCAGGCCTCTCATCTTTTATGAATCTCACGCCTGAGCGACCGCCGCCAAGAGTCATATAATATCATTAGAACCACAAACTAGCTACTCTGACCAGAAGAAGGCACACGAAAAAACTTGAATGACAGGCACAGAAATGACAGCAAACTGATGGGAACTGTTTTAAGTCCTAAGGGTCATCACCGGCCACGATACAACCCTTCCCTAAGAAAGTACGTCCCGTCATCGATTGGAGGAGCAAGATCTACCTTTTTGTATACCCACAAGGGTGGTGAGAACCAACCACTATACCAGAAGCTTCTCATCCTCAGTTACAAGGTGTCCCCCCCCCGTCGTGGGACATAACATCATTAGAAAGACATCAAAATGTGTCGGTTAGGCAAATCAACAACAGGCCGTGATTTGTCAGAAATAAACAAGAAGACTTGAATGTCACAACTGTGCAAGACTTCCATAACAAACTCTCACAGTGCTTCTTCGAAAAAATCGACTATAGCAATAACATCTCATTTAAGGAAATTGAAATATATGATCTAGCACTTCCAAAGAATGCTAAATGACATCGCCAGCTCCTGCATGTCTAGGACATCACCTTAGCTTTGTCGTAACTCTGGACAGTTTGTGAAAATTTATTAATGTAAAATGATCTTCATTTTTTTTCTCTAGAGTAATGATATTAATTTTCCTATTTTAAGTAAGCCCTCCGTTTTTCTTCCATAACCATTTACTAAGAAATCTCACTGCCATATTATTACTCTAATCACCTGTTACATCCGGAAGTTAATCCACGATTTCCGAGGGGTTGGAAATCAGTCCATTTTTTATTGCATTCTGCGTTTTTCGCAATTTAGTGTGTTTATTTTTACGATTACAGATTTTTATTATATCATATCATTACCTTGTAACATATAGTATCAGTTCACTTTGTTTGAAAAAATATTTGAACTTATTTGCAAACATAGCATTTAAATAGTGATTTTAAAAACTTACGCAGTCAGAGGGTTAAGAATCTCGAGTTCAACACACCGTGACAATCCTCTCACATCGCAAAAGAAAAATTGCCTCGTTGTTATATAAGTCAAATTAAAAATCAAACAGATGAATCAGGTAAAGAAATATCTCTTCACTGAGCGTGGAAAACTTTTGTTTTTGATATTAATAACCATTAAATCCTTGATTAAATCATCCAAGTGTGCATAAAAGGTATGAAAACTTTCATGAGTCATTATAATTGATCAGCCTGGCCTTCTACAGTTAAGCAGAAATGCGCTAAAATATTTTAATAGCCATAGAAACAGAATTTGCGGTTGCCACTGTTCAAGCAATTTAAGATAGAATCTATTCATTTGCATTAGCAACAGCATGTGACTGTAGACTCTTATAGTAATATTAGCATAAAATGTAGTATCAGCTGCTCAAGCTACACTCTCACTCTTCACTGCTCAAGCTACCTTTTTCACTTTCTCATCCGGCATTTATTTTCATTAGGTTTGAGAAATCTTTGAAAAGAAATGATAACGGACTTCAGATGGTGAAAATAGGCAGCCAAAAACATTTAGCCGACAAGCCGATTTCGCTAACAGAAACATCCGCACGGACTAAGAGATTAGATTTTTTTTTTTAATTTCTAAAACTCGAATCTTTTTCAGCACAAAAATATCAGCAATAGCCCATTATATAGCCAGAGGGAGCTGTCTTACCAAAACTTTCTTACATACTCTCTAATAAAGGTTTTATACCAGAGAATGCCTTGCATGACACTGGTGTACAAAAGTTAAGAAACATTAATCTTTGGCGTTCATTTAGCATTTTTTCTGATTATAGCGTATGACCCTTGGCGAGATTTTTGGCGATTAATTCTTGGCATGCGGTTAATAGTATCCGAAAATCGAATTTCGGCTTTGTTGTTACTTGTGGAACTTTACAAGCCCGCTGACAGATTTGTCAGCGATTTAACCCGAGTGAGCATCTCTTGCTTTTTCAGATGCGCCAATTAGGGCTAAGCTACTTCATGCATCACATTCGCTTGCACACCACCTTTTTACAGGGCGGCACATTCACACACCTCACAGAAGAACAACCATGCCCGAACTGGGACGCCCAAATCACGGGGAAGACATGCTACCCCTATGCCCGGTCGTCGGCGAATTTGTGTTTAAGATGAATTTTTCTCAATCGATTGGAATAGGAATGTGACAAAGAACTAGGCATGTAATCACAAAATCGCATACCAAATTTGATATATTTAAGTCACTGCGCTTTTGAATTATCTCGTTTTCATGTTTGGATAAATACAAACTGATAGACGGTCAACCCGTGATTTGATATGGCTCAAAATTTGACAGGTATTTGCACTATAGATGTTAAATCTATGTATTGAATTTTATCTATCAAGCTGTCTACGTTTTGTAACTATCATATTAACTAACATTCGAGCAGCCGGACAAGCAGCTTCTTTAAACATATTTTACTCAAAATTTAATAGAAATCTACACATTTGCTATAAAGACCACATACCAAATTTCATCTGTGTAGCTCAAAGCGGTCTGAGTTATCTTTATCACATACAGAGAGGCAGACAAAAGGACGTTTTCGAGAAATGTGTCGTTTTTTTTTTTATTTATTATTTATTTTTTATTTCAAGGAGTTCTAAAACATGGAGATACGTCAAAATCTCGAGTTTGAATTTTTTGACAGTCACTATACGTTCTCTATTTACGTAAACAAAAAATAAAGAAAATTGTTATAATGAAAGCCATGAATAGGGTGCGTTATGGGTGCAATGGCGGATTTAGCCCTAGACAGTGCATGTTGGATGTACCTTTTTCAATAATTGTAGTTAAAAACCAAAGGTCAATTTAGTCCACCACAACGTCTTTATCAGTCAGATGTTTTGCCAAAATGAACGATCGTTAAAAATTTCAATGAAATATTTTGTGTAAATTGATCTTATTGATTTATTCAGCACAAATTTCCGATCTTTAAATTTTGATAGGCATATAATTTACTCTATTTTAGAAGCTTTTTGTCTCTCTATTGTGTAATGCATTTTACTAATTTTGTGTCAATATCTTTATTCATTCACCATTATTAAAGGAAAAAGCAGTATTTAAAAATGGAACCCTTTGAAAAATTTGATTCTTCAATTAAATTTTAAGTATAACAAAATGTCAAAGCCTTTTTCAATAGAAATCTTTATACTGAAGCCTATTCAGCCTGGAAAAATAGGCCAAATCTTCGTAACTTGATCACCAGAAATTTAAAAAAAAAAAAAAAAAAAAAAAAAAAAAAAAAACTTGGAGGGGAGTTAGTTGTTTCGCCACAATTAACGATTTTTAAAAATTTCAATTAAATATTTGTGTAAATTGATCTTATTGATTTATTCAGCAAAAATTTCCGATCTTCAAATTTTGATAGGCTTATAATTTACTCATTTTAGAAGTTTTTTTGTCTCTCTATTAATTGTGTAATGCATTTTACTAATTTTCTGTCAATATCTTTATGCATTCACTGTTATTAAAGGAAAAAACAGTATTTAAAAATGGGCACCCTTTGAAAAATGTGATTCTTCAATTAAATTTTAAGTATAACAAAATGTCAAAGCCTTTTTCAATAGAAAGCTTTATACTGAAGCCTATTCAGCCTGGAAAAATAGGCCAAATCTTCGTAACTTAATCATCAGAAATTTAAAAAAAAAAAAAAAAAAAAAAAAAACTTGAGGATATATTAATAGCAACAATGGGAAAAGGTCAATTAAAAAAGATTTGAGTTGAAGATCGATGAGTTTCAATTCAGCAATTAAATATATTATTTAAAATATACTAAAATATATATTTTTTATTTTAATTAAAAACAAAAAACATTATATGGCACAAAACTGGTATCATTGATAAGAAAATTTTTTGAATTTTTAGAAGATATAAAAATTATTTTTATGAAATTTTCGAAAATTATTGTGAAAAACTTCAAGTTCTCACTTAATTTTAATTAATTAAAGTTATACTTAAACTTTCAAAAAATTACTCAGAGTTGAATGCTTCTACCGCCCAAAGTATACAGTGCCAAATTTGGTAACTCTTGGTCAAATGGTTTGGCTTATAAAGCATCAACACACACACATTCTTTTTTAACATTGGTAGAGATTTATAACTGACTAAAATCTACTTTTGTATGCAATATTATTTAAGCAAACGCTGGATGTTTATGAATTTTATAAAAATAAAGTAAATGTATTGAAATAGAAAGGGACATAAGTAAAATATTATAAAGACGGTACTTTATTTTATAATTCAAAGAATTATTATTTTTTACAAATTAATTTATTAGCTTATGAGCCAAATAATATGTTTTTAATCAATTGCAGTCCAATTCAAGTTCAAAAGAAATTTCATCTACAATCTATTACCACTTTTTTTTATGTGTTTTATAAGCATTTTTATATATATACGCATTGCGCATCCTTCAGCAATCTGCTTTATTTAACGATTACTCTTAAGAGGGGGCGTCGCTTCGGTTACCGAAGGGCGCAACGCACTTCACCCGTTCATTCATTTTCATTCTAGAACTTTCGGCGGTGGCTGACACAATTCCGAAAACGAGAGTAAACATCTGCTTCAAGGGAACCGATGCAGAAAACGAAAAGTGTTTACAGAGTGCAATGTGCGTTCAGCAAACCTTGATCTCACTGAGTCTGCGGGAATATGTCAAAAACCGCGTGATCTATTCTGTAGCGACATTTAAAAGAACGACTTTTAGAACTTAAGAGCTTATTACTGTGATGAAATGATAATGTTGCGTCGAAAATTTTGTGCGTTATTTCTTGGACTTACACCTTGTTATGAATTTTTTTTATTTGAGTGGTGATGTGAAAGAGTTGTTTATGATTGAGTCCTTTGATCTATTTATTTTTTGTTTTAAAAAATAAAAATTATATAAGCGTTTTAAACTTGGTTCTTAAAACGAAATTTAAAATACTGTATATTATTTTTGAGATTACCTTCGGATATTTGAAAGGTTTTGTTTCTTTTAAATGGCATCTTTTTCATTGGACTTAAATTTTCTAAACGAACAATTGTATTGGCACAATTGATTAAAAAATACAGAAAAAAATTCCTGAATTTTTTTTCTTTTTAGGAAAAAATAATTTTGTGCGTTCATTAAATATTCTAATTTCTGTTAATATTTAACTTTTTTTGTGAATTCTAACTTTTTGCAGATTAAAAATTTGATTTAAAATCAATTTGTAGTTTAAAATGAATGACAAATTGAAAAACATATTCTTGAAGTGACAAGAAAATAGTCAAGAGACGGCATATATAATAAATACTCTTATCATTTCTCTCTCTAATGATGAAGGTAAAAATCATATAATTTAAAATACCGATGTTTAGTACAGAAAAACATTTTCAAATAATTGGACCATTTATAAAAATGATAAATTCATATGACACATAAATATTTCAAAACAGTTACTTCATAGTTTCAAAATATGTAAGCAACTTATTCTATTTATAAAATGAATCCTTAATTAAAAAAAAAGCAACGCTGATTTTTTCAAAAAACTTTCTTGTATACCAAATACAGAAAATATAGTAATTATAAAAAAATTCGAACTCGAGATTTTGATGATTTCCCACGTTTTAGACTTTCCTGAATTCGAAAGACACATTTTTAGAAAATCTCCATCTGTTTGTGACAAAGATAATTCAAATTTTAAGCTAGGTGGAGGAAATTTGGTATACACGCTTAAAATTAAATTTGTAGATTTATATTTAAATTTAAAGTAATGCCGTACAAATGAAGTCTGTCGGCTATTAGAATAAAACTACATAACGAAGAGAACTAGAAGTATAAAATTCTGTTAGTATAACTAGTTATACTAACAGAAAAGTAATATAAAATTCTAAGTTAGTATTTAGTATTAACATTTTTAGAATAGATGCATATCAAATTTTGAGCGAAATCCAACAAAGGGTTGACCGTCTGTGAGTCTTCACTTTCAGAAATACGTGATTACGATAACTCTAAAACGCAGGGACATAAACATATCAAATTTGGCATGCAGTTTTGTGACTACAAATATAGATCTGAGTTAAATTTTTGTTTCAATCGGTTTGGAAGAACGTACCTGAAACCCAAATTCGATTGTTGTATACTTTTGATCGCATACCAGGGATAAACCGCCAAAAAAAATCGCAAAGGATCACACGATAGATCCATTAAAAATGCTCATGTCAAGGATTAATATTCCGTAACTATTGTAAGCCAATGATATGCAAGGTATTCTCTAGGATAACACCTTCAGCAAAGGGTATAAGAGAAAATTTTGGAAAGACTACTCTCTCTGGTTTTAAATCTCTTTTATTTTAATACGTTGATAATTATTTCATTAATTTATGAGTTCATTAATTTGATAATACTTTCACTGGTCTTAAAGTAGGGATTTAACTATTTTTTTAAACTACGCTTAAATCAATTGCTCAAATAAAAACAAATTTGCTTATGCTTGCAAATTAGTGAACAAAATGTGCAGTATTAATATTATAAATAGCATTAACTAATGGAAAAAGTGAGCTATTGGTGGTTTTTAAAAATCGTCTGGTTAAATTGATACTTTGCTTTTAATTAAAAAATATTTCAGATGATGAAAGGATTTTATACATCATAACATTTTATACAAAAAATAGTATTTAATTTAAAGATAGTATACACGAAAGGATTTTATTCTCTAGAAATGCTGGGTACATCAAATAATAAATAAATAATTCCTTTTCTGTCCATTCATAAACTATATATTCCACGTTAAAGACAGTTAAAAATCACAAATTAAGTTAATTTCAGGAAATGATATTTTTCTTGTTAAATACAACCACATACAATTTATCTCACGTAAAATTCAGTATAAGCTGCAGGGCGAGTTCTATCCTCGATTTTCACTAATTTTTGTGTCAAGATCTCTTGACAGATTCCACGTATCTCGTTTACTACATTTCATCATTTCATAAACATACCAATAATCATCCAGATAATATATTTATATCATCATTAAAAGGTATCTACGATTTTAATAAGGTTTTTGGGACTAAGTAGGACTGACCACCGAAAATCATAGACCAGAAAGTTCCAACTTCGAAACTCGGTTCGACAGAAAAGAAAAAAAAATGTAGTATGAATAATTTTGATATATGTTAAATCACTCGGAGCCAACCCGCTTGCTGATCTGGCTTGGAAGTTTGTTGAGGGGATGTCGGATGAAGTATCGTCCTCGTTACCTGATCATGGTTAAAAATAATGAAGAATGCCCCTCCCCCAATAACCGTTATGAATGCTTCGACAAGAGGCAGAAATATAATTACATTAAATAATTTTGAAATTAGGATTCTGATTGGTAAATTTCGAACTAAATTTCATCGATCTAGCTCTTTGTGATTCTGAGTTATCATGCTCATGGGTGCGTGGATGGAAAGACGTATACAGTTTCACATAAAATGCATTCATATATATAATTCTGATGTGAATGCATTATGTACCTAATTTCAATAGTCTATTTCATTTTGAATTTTAAGTATATTTAGATACAGACAGATATCGGATTAAAATGTTATTTTTGGACTTGGGGGAGGGCACTAAAATATGGAGATCAACTTTTTAGATGATTTAAAAAATAACTTTTTGTTCATTTCTTACAAAAGAAAGAAAAAATATATTATTTTTTTGCAAACGATTTGAGTTTCTAGAATTTCTTTCTCTCTTTTTTACTTTCTCGTGTACGTAGAATAGTTGGAATATAGTAATTGTCACTTGAAATTTTGACAATCTCCACGTTTTAGACCTTTTTGAGTTCGAAAAACACATTTTTGGTAAATTTCCATCTGCCTATGACAAAGATAATTCAAAATCGTTTTGAGATATACGGATGAAATTTGGTAAACGGGTTTGTACACCAATATTGTATATTTCTAACAACTTTTGAGCAAAATCTGTTCATATGAAGTCTGTTTGTCCGTCTGTTCCAATATAAGTTAACACGAAACATATAAAACGAAGAGAGCTAGATGTATAAAATTCGATATGTATATTTAACATCTATAGTGTAGACATCTGTCAAATTTTGAGCCAAATCCAGCAAGAGATTTATTGTCTGTCTGTCTGTACTTTCAGAAACATGTAAACGTAATTACTCAAAAACGGAATTATTTAAATTCATAAAATTTGGTATAGAATTTTGTGACAACAGTATAGTTTTGGGTCAAATTTTTGTTTGAATCAAGTGAAAAAACGCATCTAAAACAAAAATTTTATTTTCAGATAGTATTAACCACACGCCAAGGATTAATCGCCAAAAAACTCGCCAAGAATTACATGATAGATTCAGTAAAATTGCCAAAGTCACACCAAAAGTTAATACTTCGTTGCTGTTATACACCAATACTATGCAGAGCGTTCTCGGGGTGACACCTTTATTGTGGGGAAGTTTTGGGGGGGATCATTCTCACTGGTTTCTACTGAAATTCATAAAATTATAGAAATATTGATAATTTACGCAAAGAAGATTATAATTCATTTACTAATATAGGAAAGTACCTCCACGTTTATAATCCATATAATTTAAGATTATATTGAATTATATGGATTATTTTGAAAGTCACATGGATTGTAATCTTTCTTATATTGCTCTTTTGAATCTGTCTGTTGAATTTGACCTTTGAATATGTTTTTTTTAATTCAAAGTTTTAAAAAAAGAAAAAAAAATTAAGCTTCGATGTCGATTCCTAGTAACGAAGTAGTTTCTTCAAGGGCAGATATATTACATCTAGTATAATTCTTTTGTATGTTAAGCCACGTGACTAATAGAGCGAGTAGCGAAACAAGTATTCTTTTACTTTTAACTATTATTTACAGAATTAACAAGAATCCAATATCTATCGCAATCGTGCAGAAAAAAGCTGACTTTTTGTATTAGTTCCCCATTACGTGTTGGTGCTTTAAATTGGAAAAAGAACGATACAGTTTCAGTAATGGGGTAATTTTACAGGTAATGTTGTCTGCAGTGATGGAGTAACAGGTAGTAGCGTGTGTGATGTATAAATTGCGTTCACGTAGGATAAGAATTATACAACCGAACTTTCGATTTTCATTGTAGATTGTTTCCTCGGGTGTGTAATGTAAGCTAAAAGCACGCAATTCAAACCCATTTTTCAGTTAGAAAAACCAATGGGAATAGTCTCGCAAAACTTTCTCGCGGATTTTTTTTCAAAATTCGCATATGACTGTTTTGTACTTTTTAAAGTAGTTTCATTTCAACAATTTTTTTTCCAACTGAGTGGAACCAAAATTTGAGACACGACTATGATTTTCATAGCAAGAATACATACAGATATAGAGATAGAAACTTGACAGTTGATCCTCTCTATCCTGACTGTAGGGTCGAGTTAGATGCACTTCTACGGCGGGACTTAAGGGATGTATTATACGGTTACGGGTGGTGGCATCAGGACTCAACATTTGCCTTTTTGCTGTAGCGACGACAATCATTCAGATTACTCGGATGCTTAGACAGGGTTGGACTAATTCTGAAGTGACTACACTCAAAAGCAATTATGGAGAAAGTCAAATAAAAAGTGCAGGCTAAAACAATGTAGTTTATATTGATAGATAAGTAGCAAGAAATTCCCGAAAATTGCCCTAAGCCGGTGTTTTTATAGGAGACAAGAAAATTAAATATTTGTGACTATTATTAAGAAATTAAAGATTTTAAAATGAGTCAGTATGAAAATTATTATTATTATATATATATTCACTCACAGGTATTCATTGATTCAAGCTTCATTACTCCAGGGTTCTGCCTATCGTAGCATTTACTAACATAGAAAAATTTCTAATTGTTCATATTTTGTTTCTTTAGAAATCCAACCATTTCACACCTTTTCCGCTTTACATTTATTGTTATCGTTTCATTCTTTTGTGCATATTCTTTTTCATTAGATAGCTTTTACAAATAAATGTCATCTTTTACAAATTATGTCACTCCAGTCGACCTTTCTTAGATATTTTTTTATAATTATATTATAGAATGACATTTTTCCATTTGTGGCTTTTGTTTTGGTATTCTTATCTGTTTGTTTCTTAGTCTATTCAACCCCTATCAGCGATTCCGACAACAATTAAGAAAAAAGCTAAGAGTAGATTCTAGAGAGTATTCTTGCGTTTGTTTGTTTATTTTTCCGCTCTATTCAATCCATGTTCACTCAACTGATTAAATAAAAGAAGGGTACTAGGCAAAAGGGATGCAAGGGGCTTTCTGCTCCATTACCAACATGTATTTCTTTTTATTTTCTCGAATACGAAAAAAGCGTAGAAGTATTGCAATTACTGGTACATTCAACTCTGAGAAGTGTTTGAATCTCTTCTCTCTCTCGCTCTCTCTCTTTCTCTCTCTCTCTCTCTCTCTCTTTCTCTCTCTCTCTCTCTCTCTCTCTCTCTCTCTCTCTCTCTCTATATATATATATATATATATATATATATATATATATATATATATATATATATATATGAAAGTGCTTGAATCTCAAATATTTATAAAAATTCCAGGCCTTGTATGTGTGAATACGATAATAATACATTGAGCCAGATGAGTGATATTTAGCATGAAGTTCTCTCCTCTAAATTATTGATCTGTATCTATTTTAAATGTGAAAATTCGGAGTATAATTCGAATTATTTTAATCAAATTTAAAATCTAATAACTTATCAGCTTTCTCACTGCTTTCTATCTTTCTTTTAGTGTCATCCTTTTCAGTTGTTTATTTCTATTTCTATCGTACACAAGCCGGCAGAATTTTCAAGAAGAAATATAAATATCCAGAAATCAATATTAACTTTATGATTTCGTTTTTATAGCTTTATTTTATGTTATTGTGATTTTGTCTGTATTAATATTAATCGTCATGGTTTGGCTTAATTGCATTAACGTTCCGTTTTAAAGCGACACTAGGGCTATTTTGAGACGTACCTTGTAATTTTGAGCCACGGTCAGATGACGAGGATGACACCTGATGGCACCCCCCTCCACTCTCCAAATTTCCACACCACACCAAATCAAGTCATGGACAACACCTCCCAGATTCGATTAATATGATATTTGTTGTGTTTAACTGGAGTTCAATAGGAAGTAATACGGTACACATTCCATTTTCTTCACTGTACGATAAAACGATACTAAAATGTAAACCACATTAACAAATAGACTTTCTTTTTATCATTCACGATACAGTTTCGTGTTGAATGAAAATATGTTTTTATTGTTACAATCAGTTAGCAGAGAGTTGCCAGTCATGTAACATTTTATATTGACCAGCGGAAGTGATCTCCTTAAAATTTTCTAGCATACTCTCTAATAAAGTGTTATTTCGGAAAACGCCATGCTTGGCATTGACATACAATAGCTACGAAATACGAATCTTAAATCTTTGAGGTGAATTTAGTATTTTTACAGAATATATCATGTGATCTTTAACAAGAGTCAATCTCTGGTATGCGGTTAATAGTACCCGAAAATCAAATTTGTGTTTCCAAAATGTTTTTCCCAACCGATTAAAACAAAAATTTGACACAAAGCTACTCTTGTAGTGATAAAATTGCATACCGAATTTGATATCATAAAATCATTCTATTTTTGAGTTATCACGTTTACAAATTTATGAAAATACAGACCGACAGACGGTCAACTCTGTGTTGAATTTGACTCAAAATTTTATAGATGTAGATTTTTATCAAAATTTTATAGATGACACTAGAGATGTTAAATAAGTGTACTGAATTTTATTTCTCTAGCTATCTCCAATGTGGACTTATTGTGTTTGCTTATATTCGAATAGAAGGACAGACTTCCTTTGGTCGGATTTTGCTCAAACTTTGCTAAAAATCTACAAATGCTATGTAAAGATCGTATACCAAATTTCATCCGTCTAGCTCAAAGCGTTTTTGAGTTATCTTTGTCACAGAAAAACGGATAGACATTTTCGAAAAATGTGTTTTTCGAATTCAGAAAGGTCTAAAATGTGGAGGTCCGTCAAAATCTCGAGTTTGAATTTTTTTAGATTGCAATACTTTCTCTTCATAACGTATACGAGAAAGTAATAAAACGCAAACATATGCAGTACAGAAATCGCTCTTAATAATTATTATCGAATGGCAGCAGTCAAATGTAAACAAAATGTCATACAAAAGTTTCAACCTGCTTTGTTAAAATTTTTACAGTTGCACTGAATTCAGCGCTTCATTTAGCTAATTAATGGAGCTGCAAAATGTTACTAGAAATTCTCGGTTGTGGGCTAAAAACTCCATTCAATGAGATGATAAGACGTATAAAAAAATCAAGATGTCAGAAACAAGCATCAAACAAAGTTTAATAGAGTGCAAAAATATGTTTAATTATCGCTAGATTGAAATCACTATGACTTATCTATGTGAACTCATGTAACTTTCAAAACTCTTATCTCACATAAATGGTTTTTGCATTATCTTAAAATTCAAATAATGTTTTTTAATGATATCAATTTCATTTCTGAACTTTTTTTTTTATTTTCATTATTTTTTTAAATTTTCTTTGATTTCATTCTGAAATAATGCTATGATGAAATTGAAACTTGTTGATGAAAACATTCAATCGTATGCTTTTATCGTTATTAAAACTGATATAAAAAAATTCTCATTTTTACATTATCTCTGAAGTAGGATTTTCACCTTTGCTTTATTTATCTTTTTAATTTGTATTTCGGTAATTTGCAGTGGACTGATTCAATTAAATACATATGTTTCAGCAGTATCAATTAGCATGCTGAAATTTTTTAAAAATTTTATTCCATGTTAATCATTTAACTGTCTAAAAAGTCAACAATTTATACGAACAAACTGCTCGCCAAAGGTAGATAGTTCTAGATATTTTGTTATTCATTGCTTTCATTTACATGACAGTTCATAATAGAAACAATGTTATTTGGATGTAAGTTATTATAATCATCATTAAAATTTGGAGTCATTCAGAAAAAAAAGATGATAATCAAACTAGAAAATTGAATACAAACAACATTGAATAGATAATTTTCATCTTCTAATGTGCAAAAATATTTTTATTTACATAAAATAGTTCCTAGAGTTATCGTTTGAATATTTAAAAATTATCATATTAGAATGAAAATAGACAAACTGTAATCTAAACACTTATCAAATGTTGAGCCAAATCCAATATTTACTCCAACAACAGGGATTGGCCGCCTGTCGGTCTGTATTTTTAGAAACATGTAAACGCTATAACTCAAAGATGCAATGACTTAAATATATCAAATTTGGTATGGGAATTTGTGACTACAATTGCAGTTTTGTGTCAAATTTTTATTTCAATCGGTTGTGTAAAGCGCGTCTAAAATACAAATTCGATTTTTAGGTACTATTAACTGCATGCTAGGGATTTGTCGCCAAAAAACTCGCCAAGGTTGACCCTATAAATTCAATAAAAACGCCTAATTCACACCAAAAGCTAATATTTCGTAACTATTGTACGCTAATTCCATGCAAGAGGTTTCCTGGGCAACACCGTTATTAAAGAATATGCGAGAAAGTGTTGGGAAGACCCCTTTTCTTGATTTTAATTAATCAGTGCAATACTTTCTTTTTCATATTTACGAAACTGAATGAAAGAAACCTAGTTTCAGAAGAAAATTTCTTCCTTGTATGATCATGAAAACGCTTCGCCGTATTCTGTTTTTAGCACGAATATGTAGAGGTATGTGTTTAGTGAAATCAACAGCACTTTCCCGCTTCTAACTGCCAATTAAAGCTTTGCATGAATGGTAAACTGGACATCAATTATGGAATTATGTCATTTAAATAATCATTATTGAGTCTCCCACGTGTAAAATGTCTTTATAAAAGACACACTTCTTAATGGTATTTTTATTTGTGAGATAATCAAGTAAGAAACATCAATTTTGTTTTCAAAGTCATGAGTTATGGTTACAGAAATAAAAAGAAAAAGGAAGTTATTAAGTATATTTCAACAAAAGGGTTATTTGTTTTTATTTTGAAAAGAATTGCTTCACATAATTGCTGTTATATGTCGTACCATATTTGGAAGAAACTTGGGAATTTAAGTTTCTAAACTAATCTTTTAGACTTTCAGATTTTAATAATATTTTATTAATCATTTAAAATTTTTTATTGATTTAAATAATAACAAAAAATATTCTGATGTCTCCAAAACGAAACCAAAGAAGTATTCTCCTCTTTCATGTTATATTACTAGCTGCCTTTGACAACTAGCTGTGGTGCAAGTCGTGTTTACTTTCAGTTAAATCTCTTATGCATAATTTGATCTTCATGAATGACTAAGATATGTATTTTTAGACATCAGGCTGCGACGGATATTAAAGCCGTGTTATCTTAATAGCCTTCCACCTATGCCTGTTTATTGGGTACTTGAACCTTCCTAAAAGAGACTATTCTCGCGGGTTCACAGAGTCATTACAAGCTTAAGTGTAAGTATTATCTAATTCAAATTGCGTTTTGACTTTTTGGAGTATGCATTTCCAATTTCTGATTCTTCATGTAAGCTGTCATTGTCTCATAAATAATAAGTAAAATTGTTACTATTTCATCTTTCAAAAATAGAAAGAAATCGAGCAATAAAAGTCGTTGATGAAATAATGAAAAGAACCATTTGAATCTCAATGCAGCAATAAAATCTGTTAAGTAAAAAAAAATTAAAAATTTTGTTAATTATCAAAATTTAGAAAGTAAATACATGGTCATTAAATTAGTCCAATTAAAAATAGATTTCTTATATTTAAAAAAATAAACTTTGTTTAATAATATTTTCGAGAATTCTCGTCAAAAATTACAAAATAACGCTTGATTTTTAAATAAAATTCTAGCAAAAATTTCAAAAAATTCTCTCTAAATTGCACATTCTCATTCTTCAAAGCATATCTGTGCCAAATTTGATAGCTCCAAGTTAAACGATTTGACATGAGAGCATCAGTACTCACAGACATACTCTGATTTTCCTTTATTATTAGTAGAAATTTATATCCATTTTTCATTCTCTAACCTTGCTATATAAAGTGAGTCATTGTAAACTCATGGTTTGGTAGTAATCGTTTCGTCTATTTACTCAATATCAAATGTCCACTTTCACAAAACAAACTATGTTATTCTGTGATTTAAAAATATTTATTCCAGTTGTTAAGAAATAAAAAACAGATTGCAGTTGGTAAGAATCGAAATTTCGAGAGATTTTTACTTTTTGCAATATAAACACTGTTTACGGTATCCACTTGGATACTTGTTTTCTTTCAGAAGGCAGGTGTTTTCAGACGATTGTGCACATGTGCATTACTGAGTAGAACCATGGTTACTCAAAACAAAATCTATGACAACACATCTGCTTAATGATCAGCAAAAGAATAGGGGGAAATGAATATTTTCTCAAATACGTCTACTTTAGAAGGTTATTTATAAGGTCAAAAATAATTTTACTTATATATCTCTTCTAATAATAAAAGAGAATTAATAATCTTTGGCGACAAGCTTGTTCATATATATTATTGACGTTTTAGGGTGTTAAACGATAGATTCGGACTTCATGTTTTTAAAATTTCAAATTATTTGATACAATTGAAAAATATTATTTTAATCAATCTGCTACAAATATTAAAGTTAGTGCAGATTAAAGCAAATTAAAGCAAGTGCAGATTAAAGCTTTTATTCTGCGAAATAAAAGCGGAAGTGAAAATTGTATTTCGGAGTTAATGTGCAACGAAAGCAATTTTTCTTAATCTCAATTTTAACGCTGACAAAAGCATGCGATTGAATGAGTTTTCAATTTCATCATTGCATTTAAAAAAAGTTGTAACAGATTGCATATGAAATTAAATATAAAAAAATCATTAAAAAAAGGAAAAAGTTATAAAATGAAAATGATATAATTAAAAAAGTCATTTTCTGAGGCTTAAAGAATGCAAAAACCATTTTTGTAAGATAATATTTTTAGAATTAATACAGGTAAAGCATAGCGATTACCCGTCTGAAAATAGTTAAGCTAATTTTGATCAAGCTCGATTACAGTTTCTGTTTGACGCCTGTTTCTTATTTCTTTTGCTTCTTATTTCCTCTGCCTGAATGGAATTTTCGATAACAAGGTGAGCCCATTCCTGAATATTTCACATAAAAATTTGCAGTACCACTAATTTACGAATCGTTGAATCAAGTGCAGTTGTAAAACGTTTAATAAAGCAGTCTGAAATATCCCTTATAGTGATTTGTGTAGATTTTATTGTGAGTGTTTGTAAGAATAGTTCGTGATTTGAGTCTTCGAAAGAATAGTGCGTGATTTAAGTGTTCGTAAGAACAGTTCGTAATTTCAGAATTTGCAAAAATAGTTCATGATTTGAATATTCGCAAAGATTCATCCTATCATAGCAAAGAAATCATATTTGAGATATTTTTAGTCGGATAACAGTCCGTCTAGACGGACATGTCTCCTAATAAAACATAATTCTTCATGTCATTTAGAAAATTTTCCAGTTTGAAGCATTTGCCTGTTTCTAAGCGCATAGAAAATTTTTATATTTGGCTACTACTGTAGTTGCCACTTTGTATATGAAATGACCAATTACTTTATTTGTTTACATCGTTTGTCATATTATTAGCAACTCTTTTGTATGCAATATTTGCATTTCGACTACAATTTGTTACACCCCCGTTTCCTTGTAAAATTTTAACTAAAAAATTGTAAACGGGATCGTTCTATATTTTTAATTTCAAGGGTTTCATCAGTAAAAATGCAGTAACCAGCAGAGTTTTGAAATACTGTAATCCAACTTCAAAATTTTATTCTACTTTTTAATCTGAATTGAAATTTAAATTAAATAGCCGTAACTTTAAAAATAAAAATTGTAAGTCATATATGCTTGAAAGATTAAAACCAGTCCAGAAAGTGATTGCTTATTTTGCAATCGTTCCAAAACTTCAGGATTGAATATTTCTAACACGTACTAAGATCAGCGCTTTTCAAAAAAAAATCTGACTCAGTGAACTCTGCTCGTAGTTCATGGCACAACCCACTTAAAAAAAAGAATTCCATTCATCGTTTCAAAAATAAAAATAGCAACTAGGTCAAGAAAACAACGAAAAAAACTCACTTTCATCGTCGATTGTTTTCTTTTCTTTCGAATGCTTCACTTATTCTTCGTCACTATCACACTCCTTGCATGCCCTTATTTTCTAATCCGTGGTAAATGTTTTCTGTTTTTTTATTACTGTAAATTACTACTTGCACATTTAATCAAACAGTGGGAAAGATCGCCCCTCCACCTTTAAAAGAAAAGTAATAGGGAGGATAAAGGAGTTGTGTGCGTGTGCATGCGTGTGTGCAGCTGCCTAGTTGCCTAGAGCCTCTGGATTGGACAGGTAGATCAGTGAGCCTAGCTGTGAATTAAATAAGTTTGTAAAAATTTATGTATTTGGCATTCTTAAAAATTCTCTAAATTTTTACTTTCACCTATACATAATATAGAGAAAGTATACGAATCGTGAAAAAAATTCGAACTCGAGATTTTGGCATATCACCACGTGTTAGACCTCCTTGAGTTCGAAGAGCATAATTCAGGAAAATTTCCGTCTTTCTTTTGACAAAGATAACTCAAAAACGTTTTGAGCTAGACGGTTAAAAATTCGTATATGGTCTTTATACCGAATTTGCTTATTTCTATCAAATTTAGAGCAAAATGTGCTTAGAATAAGTTCGTCTGCCCGACTGTTTGAATATGAATAAACATGATAATTACAAAACGAAGATAAACATGATAACTATAAAACGAAGAAAAATCGATGAAATTAAGTATACAGATTTAACAGATCGTAGATATCTGTCAAATTTTGAGCCAATTGCAACTGTAGACTGACAGTCTGTCGGTCGGCATTTTCAGGAATATGTAAACGCGATAATTCAAAAACACAATGACTTAAATTCATGCAATTTGATATGGAATTTTGTGCCAAATGTTGAAGTTTTGTATCAAATTTTTGTTTCAATCGGTTGTGAAAAACGTATCTAAAGCACGAATTTGATTTTTGGATACTATTAACACATGCTAGGAATCGATTGACAAATAACTCGCCAAGGATGACACAATAAATTCGGTAAAAATGCTAAATTCAAGCCAAAGTCTAATATTTCGTAATTATTGTACGCCGATGCCATGTAAGAATGTTCTTTGGTATGATAAGTTTTGCATGCTTTCTAGAAAACTACCCGTTTTCTTAAGCTTCAAAATATAGCTTGCAGAGCATCTTAAATTCTTAAAGCTAAAATAATACTCCAAGCAATTTAGAATTCCATCGGCTTGTTTATCCTTTAAACATAACAGCGTATTTTACAACCATTGCCAGATTCCAGAAGGTTTACGACTGATCATCAGCTATTATACAAAAAATAAACGAAATAATATTAACAAAATATATTTATCAAAGAAAAAATCGTTTGCTTTTACTTTTTAATAATATTTTAACAAAATAAAAACAGTAACAGTTATAAAATGTCTGAAAAGGAATCGTCTGCTAAATGTCTATTAACAGATTTAGATTATGATATTTACCGAACAATAAGCTTATTAGAGAGGATGCGAGAAACGTTTGGGGAGACCATTACCGCTGGTTTTGATTATATATTATTATAACTACAATATGTGCACCCACTGAATTATTAAAATCACTGATTACTTTAAATATAATTATATAGTATGAATTTGTTCACATTTTTGTGCGAAATTTTTGCCCTGGATATACTTTGGAAAGTGGGTTGTGTACCTCGAAGTGATTTCTTTGAAATTTTAATTAAAATGTAAGCGAGCTTTTGGTGTTTTTTCCGGAATAATTCCTGAAAATATAGTTGCACAAAACCGATTTTTAAAAATTTGTCTTTTTAAAGATAAGACTTTGTAATTTTTTTCCCGAATTCCTGCATTTTTTTTTTTTTTTGAAAAAATATTTTTGCATAATTTTTAACAATTGATTTCATTCTTGCGACATAATGTGGGCCGTTTTCGTTGTTCAATCAAATATTCAATCGTGTGAGTTTCTTCTGTTGGTTGAAAGATTAAAAATATATATATGGTTTTCTCAGCTTACTTTGAATGGGGAATAAGAAAGTGAAGTTACAGTACTGTCAGTACTGTGAAAGACGATGTGTTACTAGAAGATAAGATTACATGGATAGCTACATTTTTCCTGGTTACATTTACCTTTTTAAGCCGATATGAAGTCATGGGACAGCATTAGAAAGATGTACACAATAATTTAAACAGATGTATTATATTAAAATAACATTTTCTAATAGCTGTCACTACGTGATGTTATTAATATTTTGTTAAGGTAATCATTAACATCAAGTTATGCATAAAGGATTAAATGTAATTAGCCAATATTCATGGCAAAGCAGCTGGCGAACTAAAGCGGCTAATATAAAATTAGTAAACTTAGCGATTTGTAATAGAATATCCAATATTCTTTAACGCACTGAAAGCCACAATGTCAAAAATTGTCGACATTTTGTATTCATTTGGATAATGATAGAGTGTTAGATAAGTAATTAAAGAACTATAGCATAATTACACTGTTCTGTAGTATAATTAAACAACCTGAAGCAATGCTATAATATAAAATATAAGTTCTCAGTTACATATTTTGTCAATGATGATGCAAGTAACTTCTACTTATAATACTAGCATACTATAGTACAAACATATAGTAAAACTTGGGACTTATGAATGCTAATTATATGAATGTTTTTGAACTTATATGCATATCTATTTTATGTTACAAAATCTGGCTTAATAGAAGAACGTAATCATATTTTCACTTTTAAAAAATCTAAATTATAATTAAATGAATTTTTGTCATAGAATTAAAAAAATTAATAAAATAAATTTTTAGCTGCTGTTAAACCAATAGCTTCCCTAGGCTAAAGCCTCAGCGATGGAGTTTCAACTAGGAAACTGTCTAAGGTCGCTAGGCTGAGAGGGGGTTGCAAGCTGGTTGATTGAAAAACTTTATTTTCCTACTTGCTAAATAAACAAGTTTGTAAAAAATAAAAATTCAATGAATGATAAATTCTTGGGATAAAATTAACAATTTATCAAATACAATTCGTCAGGTTTCGGTATTTTTCCTTATCTGCATTCCGTTATTAAAATTTTTACAAAACCAAGCATCTATTTTAATAATATTGTGTTCAAACGTTTTCATAAATCAAAATAGATATATAAAAAAAACAAATACGTATTTTAAAAGTAATAAAACACAAAATGTAGTAATCTAAAATAAATCATTAGCACATTAAAAATGTGCTGAAATGTGAAATAAATTTACCATTTCTTCGAAATAGGGAATCGTAATGTATACTGCCTAGGTCCGCAAAAAATCTAAATCCATCTCTAAAGAGCCTAACAAGCCTACTGGATAACACAATCCTGAAAAATCACACATCAAATTTAGATTATATTACTGCTTGTGTTTTTGATTTCATGCGCATATTTCTACCATTATAAATAAGAATGTGTAGGGGAGTAATGAGGGGGGGGGGGTATTGGCGCTCAATCTTTATCTCAATTAATAATTAAGATGAATGCGTGTGCGTGTGTTTCGGCGCTCCACAGACTGAGAGTTTCACTTATAACCACCAAATTTGGCATATATTTATATTTGGAAAGGCTGGAATGTTCACCTTGGAGATAGTTTTAAAAAAATTGTAACTAGAATTTGAATTAATTAAACATTAAAGGGGGATTTGGCGCTTTTCTTTGATAGCATCTGAAAATATTATTTTATAAAACTAATTTTGATACTATTTTAAAATTTTCTTTTAATAATGCCTATTTAAACGTTGCGTAATTTGAAATTCTTCTAGAATTTCGGCATTTTTTTTCCTTATTTTAAATAATAGATTACAATGCTGCACTGAAATTTAAACTATTTCCATTGTTTCATTTGGCGTTTAATCGCATGATTTTTTTTCATTGTTGAAAGCTAAGAGAGAAGGATTATGTTTAGCATCTGTATAATTTACATGACAAATAACAAAGTGAAGTTACAGTGCCTCGAAAGTTAGAAATTGGATTTTTTGGGGGCAGTTAGAGTTTTTTAATAACCCTATGATGTTATATAAGTCGGGTCTTTTAGTTTGGTTCATATATGTGATGTAAAAAACAAATATAAGGCTATTAAAATAAAACGGCTTTAATATCTGTCATAATTTGATTATTAGAAATATTTTTTTTGGAGAAATGATGAATATTAAGTTATACATAAGAGATTTAATTAAAAGTAAACGCAATCAATATTCCAGACTAACCAGCTGGTCGTCAGAGGCGGCTAGTATACCATGATAGACAGATAACAATTTTACTAGAATTGAAGGAGATGGAATTAATCACAAATTTAATACGATCTACAATTTTAATAAAAAAAATGTATCTAAATTCTATCTAATTATAATTTAGCTCTGTAATCAATGGATAAATTTCTCGTGATCCCATTCGTAATAGGAGTAGAATCGAAAATGTATTTTGATTTTCTTTTTTATTTGACCAATTATAATCAAAATTTGAAACACATCTATAATTTTGGCGTCGATATCCCATTACAAATTTCGTTAATTTTGCTTATTATATTTTTAAGGTGTCCAATTCACATACACACAGGTAGATACATAAATGGAATGGTATTTGCTTAGGCGAATTTTGATCGCAATTTCACAAAAATTTGTTTTTGGTTTAAAATTTATGTCTGGTTTAAATTTTTATTTTTGGTCTACATTACTAATTTCAATCGTTTAGTTTGTTTCTATTTTAGTTATCGAAATAAAATCATTTATCAAAAGGACGACAAACAGAAAACTGCAATTCCAAAAAGTGCTTCTTCGAACTCAGGGAACTCTTAAACGCTTATTTTATAAAAATCTTAAAAACTGATTTGTGATTATTTTTACACATTTCTTTATAAATTTTCCATTTGTACGTTGAAACTACGATTTTACTAGAAACGAAATAATATATTTATAGTATCAAAGCAAAGTTCATAGTTCCAGCCAAAGGATTGCCGGGTTAATGAAAGTGCTAGATTAGTAGTAGAAGTCACATTTAGAAATGCAGTTTAAAAGTAAAATTTGTTTATTGCCCAAAATATTACAAAATGTTCTAAATTATGCTTAAGTTTATAGAATTCTAGGCTCTCCTGAGGACCTGTTGGTTTACTGGGAATGCTGATTATTTTATTATAATTAAATTTTTTATACATAATTAGCCGTCTTTGGCAATCATCTGGTTCTCCCAGATTATTGATTTTTTCAGGCAGTAAAACGATTTACATGGAAAAAAATTTTTTTTAATGTAACGTGTTATTTGATACGAGAGAGAAACATGAATTTAATTGAATCAGTCTTCTACAAATTACTGGAATGCAAATATATATATATATATATATATATAGGCAATTTTTTAATCTTAATTTTAACACTGGCAAAAGCATTATTGGAATTTTATTGGAATTTCATCGTAGCACTGATTCAGATTGATAATTAATGTGATAAATTCAGATCGAATTCAGATGATAAATAATTGTGAAAATAATTGTGAATGAAATGAAATAAATATCGTAAAAAAAAGGAAATGTTTAAATTTTTTAATATAAAGCCCATTTTTTAGGTAATAGGATCAGAACATATGGACAACAATTTGTATAGGCAAGTCATAGCAATTATACATTTGATGACAGTTAAGCCCATTTTCGCGTTCGATTAAATTTAATTTGATGACTTTTTCTATAATGCTGACATTTTTTTACATATACTTTTACATATGGTTGAATGGAATTTTTGGAGACGCTGAACGTGTTTATATCGGATAAATTCGAATAATATTTTGCAGTTCTCTTAAGATAAGTGTTGGATCAAGTGCAGCTGCAGAACTGTTCAATTAAGATGTCTGAAACGATTATATGAAGCTGTATTTACATTTGACTGCTGCCATTCGATGATAAGTAATAAGAGCGATTTTTGCACTACTCACGTTAATTTAAATTTGATGTTCATGATCTTTCAACAAGGGAAGAATTTGCCAGATGAAGTCGAATCCCATAATACATCATAATGCTATTAAAAACTTAAATGTCTGAGTGATCTATTTCAAATTACCCGAAGTCTTTTGTGGTAATGTAATTCATCTTTTGGAAATTCCTCATTCAAATTTTCATGACAAAAAATAATAAGCAAAATCTTTCTTCTTGAGTTCATAACAGTGGAAAATCATTAAATGTTTAACGAAACAATGAAAATGGCTTAAAAGTTAATTGCGATAATGAAAACGACTGTCGAAAATTATGTAAAAAATATGTTTAAAAAATTGCCAAAAAAAATAAAATGAATATTATATGGCAATTAAATAGGTAACATCAACAAACATTTTTTTTTAATTTTAAATTGATGTAAAAATTAAATTTGCTATAATATCATTGAAAATTATGGTGGAAGCATGCAAAAATTTTACTTAATTTCTAATTTATTAAAATTCTAATTAACATTTGAAAAATAAAATAACTTTAAATTACACATTCCACCTTTTTAAGTTATTTGTGTTGAATTAGGTAATTCTAGGTCTAACGATCAGCCTTGTTGAGAATCTAAACATACACACAAATACTTCCTTTTATAAATATAGCTAAAATAAATATAACAAAACGATATTTCTAAATATACGATTGTTTACATGTCAAGTTCACTGAAATACGCATTGAAATAGGAAGAGCCGAATTACTGAGAGTATATGCTTATTTTCGTAGAGGCTTATTTTCACTCTTGGAAATTCGAACAAACTTATTTAAGTCTTATATAACCATGCAAATAAGTCTAATAAAATTGAAAACCCGTTTAAACAAATTAATTCTTTTTTCTTTCTATTTGATATATTTACAATAATTTTCCATTATCTATTACCCCAAAATTATTTCCAATTCACTCGAACTCCGGTTTTTCTTTCATTTTAACTTCTAAAATACGCGAGCTTTTATTCTCCCATAGTGACTTTTGAACACGTGTCGAAACTAATGTGGTCTTCTGCGGCAGTATAAGTTCAAAATGCTTTTTCACTCTCTCTTGTTAAGGCTTTCTGCCTTCCTAGTTGGTATACTGAACTGCGCTTGTTATGGCTTTTAAAAAATAATCTTAGTAATAAATAAAATTTAAACTATTTCTTTAATATCAGGAAGAATAAAAATTGTTAAAGAGAACCAACCCTCCTTCTCTTTAAGTAAAATCATGTTTTGCATATATATAAAATCAGTGGAAGTATACATACAAATATATAAAATCTCCTCAAAATCTTCACACACATTCTCTAATAAACTTGCCATGCCAGAGAAATCTTTCCATGGCATAGGCGTACAATAGTTAACACGTTCACTGCCACAGTTCAAGCCTGATATCCGGGCCTTCTGTCTAATTAGATGGTCCCTTCTTTGCTATCTTTTAACTGCAGCAGAGAAGGTGTCATCTAATATTGGTACAATTATATATTATCTGCGACGCGCCAGCGCGTCAGTGGCAGCAAATATGTTAAGAAATATTTTGACGCGAATTCAGCTTCTTTAGTGATTCTATCGTGTCATCTTTGGCGAATTTTTTGGCGATTAATCCTTGGCATGCAGTTAGTTAATTGTATCCAAAACTCGAATTAGTGTTTTAAACACGTTTTTCTCAACCGATTGAATTAAAGATTTGATATAAAACTGCACTTGTAGCCACAAAATCCCATACCAGATTTGATATATTTAAGTCATCGCTTTTTTTTTTAAATTATCGCATTTACATGTTTCTGAAAGTACAGACAGAAAGACAATTAACTTTTCGTTAGCTCAAAATTTGGCCATACAGGCGCACTTCCTTTAAACAGATTTTACACAAAATTGATGGAAATCGGTAAATTTGGTGTAAAGAGCATATACCAAATTTCATTTGTCTAGTTCAAAGCGTTTTTGAGTTACCTTTGTCACAGACAAACAGGCGGACATTTTCCAAAAACGTGTTTTTCGAACTCAGGTAAGTCTAAAAAGTAAAGATTCGTCCAAATGTCAGGTTCGAATTTTTTTAACGATTTTCTTTCTCTATACTTCGTATCCAAGAAAGTAAAAATTAGTATTAAGTTTTATTGTTATACAGTTATTGCAAAGAATATTGCTTTGAGATTAACATTTAAGCAATTTCAGTGTAGTTTTGCAATCACTGATGAACTTACCTTCAATTCTTATACATTAAAAACAAGGGTTTTCAGAGTATTCACAAATGCTGCATTCTCATTAAACAATTGACTAATAAAGCATTGGTCGTTATTGTATGATCGTAGACTTTTTCCTCCTTATCTGAAAAACTATAATCCATAAATAATTATTGGCAGTTGAGATTTCGTGATACTTTAATTTATATTTAACCCTTTCTAGGGCCGTGGGAAGTATGCTTCCCACCAAATTTGTCAATCTTTTTATGAAATTATGTAGGTTGGCATAAGTTCTGACCAATTTTTTTAGTAAGTCAGAAACTTAAGATGCTTCAGTTCTTTATCTCAGACAAAATGATGTGTCTTGATTTGATACTTAATTATTAATTAACCAAATTAATTAATTAATCAAATTAAATTTATCTAATAAGTTAAATGAATCCCTTTTCTTATTCTAATTTCAAGCCTAAAAATATTTTAACATAATATGACTAGAAAAAAATGGCCCTTTAAAGAGTTAAAAGACTTGCAGTTTCTAATAAAAATGAAAATACAAAAATGACCTTTCATTAAGGCCATTTCTAAATGAAGCATTAAGTATGATTCAGAAAGAACTTAGTATTTTATAAACTAGTAAAAATAGTTACCAGCATGATAATATTCATGATAACTACACTTCTTTAAATTTATATTAACTACATTTAAAAAATTATTACCAATTTTTACAAATGTATATAACAGATATATTTATACTACGTCATTACTGCCATAACCATTAATTATAGTATATTTAAAATGCATAAACAAATACAAACTGCATTCTAAACTACAATTTAAAATTCGGTTACAACTTCAAACTAGCGGCTCGAATCTCCTTAGTTTTTTTATTTTTAATTTCTCGTATATTCAATATACAAAGAGAAAACATTGTTAAAACCTAAATTCGAACTCGAAGTTTCGGCGAATCTCCATTTTTCATACTTCTCCGAATCCAAAAAACATTTTTTTTTTTTTTGGAAACATGTCTGTCTGTCTGTCGAACATAATAATTCAAAAATGCTTTATGCTAGCGGATGAAATTTAATATATAGAACTTTACCCCATATTCGAAGATTTCTATCAAATTTTGAGAGAAATCTATTCCAAGGAAGATTGTATGTCCGGTTATCAGAGTACAAATGAACATACTTACAAAACATAAAGAGCTAGATAAATGTAATTTGACTTATAAGTTAAGCATCTAAAATTTAGATTTTGAACAAATTTAACACCAAATCTGCATGTGCTTTCGCATGCATATAAAAGCTTTAATTTAAAAATTCAATAATTTAAATGCATGAAATCTGTCATGTGAGCTAGTTACACCAATTGTCATTCTTTTTCATAATTAGTTTCAATCGGTCTGGAAAAAGGCGTCAGAAACATGAATTCGATGCATTAGGCGCCTGTCAGGGATAATTCTGGATTTTCGCCGAAGATCTATGTTTCGTAAATCAGGTTCACCAATGCCATGCAAGGTATTTGTGGCCTATCCCACAACCCCTCCAGTTCCCTTGCTCAAGGTTCATAAATCGTAGACCAGGTAATGCAAGTGGTAGAAAGTTAGCCCCTTTATTGGAAAATAATATTGTTACAAAATTTTTCTTCTACAACAAATATCGCTAATCAATTGTAATAGCGCAGCACATTTAATTGCTATAGTTCCGCAGCTTCCTTGCTGTCTAATCCTCCAATACCTTATTTTGTCGGAGACTCCGACTGCTCACCACACACCGCCTCTGACTATCCACACGACTTCCGACGATCCACACCACTTCTTCTTCTGAAAACACACGACTCCCGAGTGCCTGTCTTTTATAGTTCCGGGAGGCGGGGCTAGAGTCTTCCAGACCAATCAGGGCGTACCTGGCTGTACTTCGGGTCTTACTAGATGGATCGTGAAAGTTCTCGAGCTTTCCGGTATTATCCATTTAGTCGCCAAACTAGCCAAATTTATCGCCAAGCCGCCAAATGCTCGCCAAGTCTGTCGCCAAGCTCTAAGTTCATTGATCTCAGCACGTACAGGACCGATCGTACAACGGTCTTTCTTACGATGACTCTATTCTTGCCGGGTAGCAATATTATAGGTTTGTAACAATATATTTACTGGTAAAAGTTCAAGATGATTGTTCTGTTTTTTGAAGGGGGAGGGTGATTTTACCGAATTTTTTCCGTGATTTCTCATATACATTCACAACATGATATATTTTATGCTTAGTTTCATTATATTCTGAAATGAATAGAGTTTGCAGTTTAACACCTTTTCTTCGATTGATTGGGTTCTAACCATAGATAGATCTACAAATTTAGTAAAAAGAACACGTACCAAACTTCATTTACATAGCTTATTACGTTCTTTTAGTTATTGTGTTTACAAATAAATGAATAAACAGACTAGTAGACAATCAACCGTTTAATGTATTTGCTTTAAAACTTCATCAGATCTACGATTTTGAAATCAAAATTGGACATCCAAATTCTTTGCTCTAATCTTTAGTTTTTTTTATTCATCTCTTTAACATAAGCATGAGCAAAAAAGAAACAGATCGGCAAACAATCATCTGTAAGGTATATTTTTGTATTTCTTATTATAAAACCATAAGCTAAATGGCGCCTTGGAATTATTATGTTAATTTACACATTTAGGGATAGATAGATTTACTTTTGATGGATGTCGTCTAAAATTCTACACATATCTACAGTTTTAAGAAGATCATATTCTAAATATTATTAGTCTGTCTCTTGGATTATAAACATTGCTAGCCATTTTTAGATGCCGAAACTACAGCAATCCACTTCATTCTCTGCGAAATAAGTTTTTTTTTTTTTTTTTTCAGAAGAACAGCATGCATTTTTCCGCAAAGAGCTTTCATAGATAAAAAAAAGACGTTTTTTAAAGGAAATAATTATTAAATATAATAAACGTTTGCAAAAATGTCCAGTAATTTAGTAATAAGTAATTGATTTCGAAATGGTTTGTAAAAAATGTTTTCAAGTTAATACATGCAGAAACTAGATTGAAGGTTCAAAGCGAAAAGGAGCTTCCGGTTACTTGAACAGAATCTGAATTGACACGAATTGCGGGTTTGCATATTGCGCTTTTTCACTGTATTGCTTAGTGAAAATTATTATTCGTATTCTTAATGAAAATCATTGTATTAATAGTAAAAAATAATAATAATTGCCAAAGGACTTACTGGAAATTTTAAAACCACATGATATTTTTGTAGATTGTGGAATACATGCATACATACATGCATATATATATATATATATATATATATATATATATATATATATATATATATATATATATATATATATATATATATATATATATATATATATATATATATATATATATATATATATATATATATATATATATATATATATATATATATATATATATATATATATATATATATATATATATATATATAAATTACGTGTCACGCGTTGTTTGTCCGCGATGGACTCCTAAACTACTTAACCGATTTTAATCAAATTTGCACACCGTGTGCAGTTTGATCTAACTTAAAAGATAGGATAGCCCTTTTTTTGAATTTTTAATTAGAATTTTAATTATTAATTAAAAACTAACTTTCCCGCCAAAAAAAATCTTCCATTTTCCCCACCGCCAAATGAATAAGGCTTCAGTTTTTTTTTTCTCCCAACAGTAATGAGGCTAGGGTTAACATTTTTCGGCGGATTATTTCAAACGATTCTGTTTATTTTCTTAATGTTTTATGCATTTAAAATTAAACATTGTTAATGAATCGATCTTTCAAATTCATTCTGAAGTACTTTTGAATTAAAATAACACAGAATAAAGGAAATTAAAAATTTCTAATCTATATAGTGTTACCCCAACTGACGTAGAAAAACTCACGCATTTGCGTTACGGTAACTGGCGTTGAAAATTCACGCATGCGCATTGTGTTCTGATTGTTGACATAACAACCATTATCAACGGATGATTTAAATTATTTTTAGGTTAGTTGTATGTTTTTGTAATTAAATTGTATTTATGTTAGTTATATATTTTTTGTATACGCTTATAGTTTTAAGTACATCGTTTTTTTAGTTTTTTTTAACCTGTTTTCAACCGATTATTTTAAACGATTCGTTTTATTTTCTTAATGTTTGATGCATTTAAAATTAAACATTGTTAATTAATCGTTCTGGTCATAATGAATCTGAGAATATTTTGTTGACAAATTCTTGAAATATTACATAAATTAGGAAAGATATTCTTTAGTGCCCATAAAGTTTAAACGCTCAGTGACTGTTTTCAGTAATCATATTACAAAAAAATACTTTGTTTCAGTAAAAAATATTATTATATTAATTGCAGATTAATCCTTTCCACTTTAATTTATAGTATAAATTTTACGGGAACTAACAGAAAATGAGAGAGATACATATTACGTTATGACTGAAGGCGTTTATAATATTATGAGAGAATTATATGATTATCAAAATTTGAAATTTTTAAATATTTTGATGAAGAAGCTATTAAAGTAGGAATTGCATAAAATATTTAATTATTAAAATTTTAACGAACATTAAGATTGGCGAACCGGCTGGTCGCCAAAGGCGGCTAGTATATATATATATATATATATATATATATATATATATATAACTTGGTTTAGCTCACTACGTTTCTTTTATCATTCTCAAAGACCAACAGACATAAATCCAAACAATCTTTCGTCCTTCGGATTTGCGTACTTTAAAACGTGGAGCCTCGAAAATTGCTTTGACAATTATGATATTCATTCATTTATTTATTTAATTTTTTAGCATGCATCAAATAAAATATATCTATAGTCAAATAAAATAATATTTTAAGAAAATCTAACAAAAAGATTTTACTAACACTTACACTAACTATTAAATGTTAGTTAAACTTTTAACTAACACTAGTTAAACGCAAGATAATGCTAGTAGTTAAACTTTTATTTAGCCCTCTACTAACACTTTAAGAAACACTAACTATTTTGGAAGATTTTTTGAATCAAACAAATCTTGCAAAAAATCAATTATAGAGAGAAATAAAATCTATAAAATTAATCATCCTTGCTTTATCATGGCAATATAATCAACCCCAACAAGTGAACTAGGAAAAATAATACGGAAGTAAAGGCAAGGAAAACAAATTCAATGAAGGACAAATAATATATATATATATATATATATATATATATATATATATATATATATATATATATATATATATATATATATATATATATATATATATTGTTGGTAATTGTGAATTGTCAATTCTTTAGTAAGGCAAATCTATAAACTGACATTCAAAGATGACTGTTTCATTGAAAAGAAATTTTACGTGAATTCTCGTGCTGCTATTTACAAATCCATTGAAACATCAAGTGATCGTTAATGGCAGCATTTATGATTTAAATTGTTGCATTGTTCCTGTTTCGATACTTTTCAGAAATGTAATTTAAAAATGGGAATGTTTCTTAGCAAAATAATAAAAGTTTTTTTCCTTTCCCTCTGTATTTGCGTAATTTCATTTCCTACATAATAGTCCCTCTTGTTCATAGAGCTCATAAATTTTGATTTAAATGTCAGTTTTACAATTATTTTTTCCGCTTCATTCGTTTCATTACTGTCTGCGTTTCAAATACGGAAATACTAAGTGCTTTTGTGAATGTCTATTCAGTTTTGTCATTCGGAATAGGGGTGAGGTGGCAGGTGGACGAAAAATAATATTTTTATTCACTGAGCAATATATAAAAACATTAAACAGCTTAGAATTAAAACAAAATAGTATAATTTCAAAACTAAACAAAAATCAACATAGGTGAAGGAAAGAAAATAAAAATAATAAAGAATGCGGAACAAAGAACTCTCACTTACTCGACTAGGCGATTGAGAACGCCGCAAGCAAATAATTTAAAACATTTTCTTAGCTGCTATATAAATAAGTTTTTATAAAAAATAAAAATTCTGTGAATAATAAAATATTAGGATAACGTTTAACATTTTATCTAGTATAACTGGTTAGGTTTCGGTATGTTTCCTTATATTCATTTAATTATTAGAATATTCATAAAATCGAACATCTACTTTAAAAATATTCTGTACAAAAGTCTAGAATTATAATAGATAAATAAAAACAATTACATATTGGTAAAAGTAATAAAATAAAAAATATTAACTGAGAACAAGTCATTAACATTTTTAAAATGTGCTGAAACGCGAAATTAAATTGACCATCTTAACATAAAGGAGGAATTGGGGGCAGGAGGTCTCATAATGTTAGAACAGATTAACAGCAACAAAATTGGAGTACTCTTGTTAACTCATTTTATTAACTCATATGTTTATTTAACTTTGTATAATTTTTGTTTTACTATTGTTGCGTTATTGATTGTATTATTATTATTTCTGCTTAAACAGTAGCTTAACAGCGACTGTAACACAGAATGTTTTTTACTTTCACCAACTCCGCTACTTGTATTCTCGCGTTCAGCGTTTTCTGCAACAAAATAAATATTTTGCTATAATTAAGACGACTGGGAACGCAATTTTTTAAAACAAGTTAATTCTTTATTATGAACTAGATTTTAAGAAGTAAACGTCTACATTTATTACGGTGATACCCCCAGAGGGGGGCACCTCGGAAAGAGGAGGAGATACTTCCGGTATGGTGGTAGGATCTTTCCACCCTGGAGGGTATACAAAAAGGTGGGGGATTTGGCTCCTCCCATCGAAGACGGGACGTACTTCCTTCGGGAAGTGTTGTACCGTGACCGGTGATGGCCTCAGGACTCAACCACGTTCCCGCCAGTGTTGCTGTTGAACGGCGGTCCGGTCAGTCAGTTTTATTTATCTGCATGCCTTTGGGCGGTCGGAGAGTCAGTGATATGATTTTATTACGGTGATAATAAATACCCGAACTCCATAATGTGTACTGTTTAAGATCTTAAAGTACCTAAATCCACATCTGGTCCACTGAGAAATAGAACTGTCTGAAAGTAACAGTCATAGATTTCTGAAACGAAAAATAACTACCATTCTATGCTGTAACGAACAAACCTATGCCGTTCAGTTGCGAATTTATTGAGTATTTGTATAACCACCGAAAGTGGCCACCTCAAAACTTTCTCGCACACTCTCCAATAAAAGTAACTTTCTGTTTTAGATACGTTTCTTTCAACCGGCTAAGACCAAAATTTGGTAGAAAGTTACAATTGCAGTCACAAATAGCCTACCAAATTTGATGTATTTAATTTGTCTTTTTGAGTTATTGAATTAGCACACTTCTGAAAGTACAAACTGACAAACGTTCAATGCCTCGTTGGATTTGGTTGAAAATTTCATGGATGTCTATAATATAGATGTTAAATCTGTGTACCTAATTTTATCCATCTCGCTCTATTCATATTTCGATTATCGTGTTAATTTATATTCGAATAGCCGGTCTGATAGACAAACGGATTCTGAACGGATTTTTTCTTCTGAACGGATTTTGTTCAAAATTTGACTGAAAACTACAATTTTGATGTAAAGATCATATACCAAATTTCATCCGTCTAGCTCAACGCGTTTCTGATTTATATTTGTCAAATATAGATAGACAGACAGACGTTTTCCGAACTTTTGGAGGTTTAAAATGTGGAGATTCGTCAAAATTTCAAAGTCGAATTTTTTAACGATTACAATATTTTCTCTATATTTCGGATACGTAAAAAAAATACATGAAATAAAAGCATCCGATATTTTAACTCTAATTTAGCAAAACAGCGCTGTGTTCAAAGAATAGATATGCATACTCCAAATATGTATAAATTCCATTTAACACCTGATTTAAAACATGAATAATAAATTTCGAGAATGCATTAATTGTTAGAAATATTTTAGATTGCCCACCACAAAGATCTATAATAACAGTTTTAAAACCTTGCGAAATTTTTTATCTGCTGAAATTTTATATGCAGTGTAGCAATTCCTTGAACACTAAGCATTTATTGCATTTCTGAATTCATTTGAAAAGCTCAAGGCATAAAAATTGACTTAATGACTAAATTAGCAATTACACAATCAAATTCGATTCGCTAAAGGCTACTTTTCAAGATGCGGGTAAATCATTAACCTTATAAATAAGTGCTTGTCTGTCCTATTTATGAAGAAAAAAAGCTTGCGACCTCGACGTTTAACCATAGTTCAAAATGACAAGGCTATCTCCATCAGTGTATTTTACTGTTCTAATAGAGCTGTTGCCAATCTATTTCGCCTTCTTACACACAAATAACACTTCTTTATTTTTGCTGTTAAATTTTGCTAATAAATTTTTGCTTCTTCTTTATCTGCTGTTTAATCCGCCAACTAACCTTTAGCGCAGAAAAAAGTTTTTTTAAAAAAAAGCTTTAAGATTAGTGAAAGAGTTAAATGATTCGAATGAGTGCAATAACATTTATAGAACTCATTTTTGATTTTGTATTTTATTCCATTTTTTTAGTAATACTAGACGCTTTTTGGCATCCAGCGAGTTCTACTTTTGATAGCCATGTAAACTACTAATATGGAATATTTATATTTAAATTTTCATCTTGTTATTTCAAGACTGAAAATATGAATTTTATGGAATCAGTATTCTACAAATTACTGAGCGTGTGAATTAAAAATGTGTATATTTCGAAATAATAGCAGAAGTGAAAATCTTAATTCGAAGTTAACAATCCAAATAAAGTTAGCTTTATATGTCCTGTAGCAAACCATCAATTTCGGGGCTGGAAGACAACAGGTTCGAAACCCGATTCCCGTCAAGATCTGTTGTGTATGTGAGCCTGGTGCATGTTTAAATCTGACGGCATGGCCCGAACGTTTTTCCATTGGTGCGATAGGAAAGTTTGGAAAGGAGAATACCAGATCAAGTATCTTCCTCGTCATCTAACTCCGTTTTGAAGTTATGAGGTTCGTCTTAAAATTACTTAGCATTGTTTTCAAACAGAACAGTTAAATAACGCAGTTAAAGCTTAATACCGCAGTTTCCGGTATTGTCTGAAGCTATTTTTTTTTTTTTTTTTTTTGTATAAGATGTTGAAAAAAGAACGCTCCAATTTGGTAATTGAACATACCTATACAGAATGTGTATTCTAACCGCGTCCAAGCATCTCATTTCTTCGAGATATGCATATAATTATTTTAAGCTAATCAATAATCGTTTAGAGGATACAGAGTTCTTTGTCTCCATAAGCTTCTTTGTGACATTCGTTGAAATGATCTAAAATAGTGATACTTAAAGTTTCACAACTCGGACAGTTTAGGTGAAGAATAATTAAACTTTTTTTAAGCGTTATCGTTTCAAGAATATTTCATTAAATATGATTTAAGGATATGACTATCTAGATGGTCTGCTATTTTATTAACAATATCTCGGATATAATTGCCAGTGATTACCTAACGAAAGGTGTAATAGAAAATCTCATGCACATTGGCAGAAAGCTAGCTTAAGAAATAAAAAAAAATGCCATACACTTTAGATGTTAATATATAATAATAATAACAGAATGTTTTTCGCCTTGCGATAGGATCTTTATCTATATTGTTCACTAGCGCTAATATCAAAACTAATCATTAAAATCGGATTAAAATAAATAGTGATTCACTAACTGAAAAAGAGTCATGAAAAAAGATATTCCGAAAAAGAGAAATGCCGAATACAAAATCAAAAACGTGCTGAAAAAAGATAATAGCAATAGCCTTCAGTTTGGTCCGTAAAGGGAGAATATAATGAATCAGCATAAATATTATTGATTCATGTGTAAGTTTATACTCATTTCCGATAAAGCAGTCACTTTAAACATAAAAAAAGTTCTTCGTGAACAGAATAGTTCTTTATGAACAGAAAAAATAATCGTTTTCTATCGCGTAAATAATTATCTCCTGCCAACGAATTTTTATCCTCGAAATTAAATTCATGTTAAAATTAGTTTAATTTCAAGAAAACAATGAAAAAATAATGATATTTATATATTACTATTAAATACTTTATTTTGCAACAGAAAAAGTGAAGAGCGGTGAAATTTCATGTATATTTCCATACCAGGACGCTACATCATGTAATTAGAAGCGACTGTGACTATTAGCTATACAAATAAGCGCAGTTTGTATACGAAAGGATAGAAAGTTTCGCAAATTAATTGTGGTTAATATTCGACAGAAATCTGCCAGTTTGATATATGGTTATCATATAAAATTTCTATCATGTTACGTTTTCTGTGGTATCATGTTCACAGACGAACGGAATTCCAAAAATGTGTTTTTTGGATTCAAGGGAGTCGGAAATGCGAAAATTCATCAGCTTTTCAATGACAATATAAAATACAAAAAAAAAAAAATGTTGCGATGCTACATCATTTGATTGATATAGCTGAAGTGTTCCAATTAAAAACAAATGCACAAACTACAATGCTGTTATTTTCTTGTGTTCATAAATGCAATCCATTAATGTTTTTTAAGAATTTTCTTCGTTAATTCACTTTAGAAATCGTGATTTTAAAATTTGCTTACTTATAAGCAAACTAATACAAATCTTCAGTTTTGATGGTCTGAAAATGCTTGCCGAAGTTCAAAAAAATCAAAATTTACCTCTTGCAAACATTCTGTTGTGACTTGTAACTTAAAGCAACCGGTTCTTCAGCTTTCATTTAAAAACACATGTTCTAACACGTGAGTGGAAATGCATTTACATTCCATAAAGCAGGCTGTTCCACGGAAGAGAAAATGAAGTGAAATGAAATTTTGCAGTTAACTAACGCGTCACATTTATTGCATCAACACTTGGTATCAATAAAATATTATTCTCTAATTACCAAAATGCTGGAACACCAGATTCTTTTAATCCGTAAAATTGATATGGAACTAGGCAAATTTGCTTGTATGACAAAATAACGCTCACAGTTGTAAGAAAAGAATTTAAATGAAACTAATATTTACAAAAAAGTGTTCTGAAAGAATTTCTTTAAATTATCGTTTGAGTTTTTTTTTTACAAGAAATTATTGTGTTGAGTTGAGTTGTTTAAATTAACTCTTTTACTCGACAATATTTATCGTTATTTGTAGTTAACTGATACAAAAAAAACTGAAAATAAAATATTTTAGAAGCCGTTTTTCTATTAGCGTATAAAAAAGTTGAATTAACCTTTATTCGAAAATCCGCAGGTAAAAAAAAAATATATCGTGAAAGAAATAAACTGATAGAAATACTCTAAGCAAATCAAAATTTTATTCGATTTTAAAATAAGTTTTAATGAGTTTAAAAATACTTTTTCATATCATATTTGCTCTGTAATTTAGTTTTAAAGTCTTTTTTAGACTTTGTTTCCAATTCTTAATGGTTTTATGATTTTTCAAACTCTAAGTGTTTCATAAAAAAATCAGTTCCTGTACGGTTAAAAAATTAAAAACAAATTTTTTTTAATTCACCAATTAAAAAATCTTTTTTTAGCTTCTGATATTATTTTCAGTTCAACGATTTTTTTCCCCTTCAAATCCAAATTTTAAACAAATTTATTTTTTACTTTTTTGAAAATGAACTTTTTTCATTTTTATTATTCATAGCTTTCAGCCATTTTCAGAACGCTAATTTTTTTATTTCCATTTTTATTATTTACAGATATTTTATTATCTCTATATTTCATATTTTATCATAATAAATATTATAGAATTTTATAACCAATTTTCCTCTCAATTCTTTACTGATGACGCTTTTCGTACAGAATTATGATTGAACTAACAATAACAAGTTAAATTATTATTATTAAGTTGTAATTAATTTTAACTTTCATTTTAAATGAACAAAAACACTAAAAAAATGATAAAAGCATAAAAAATATGAAAAATTCATACATTACATATAAGTGTTAATTACTGAATATTATTTTATTTTGTATTTCTTTCGCATTATGAAATAGAAATATTATTAAAAATATGTGTGCAATACTATCTTAACACAGATAACGATGCTTCTAGAACTTCACGTTTTGCACTTCACATCATTCACTGACAATACTTGACAAATAAAAGAAATAATCATATAATCGTTCGCATTTTTCAGAACTGCCAGCTGTTCGAATAAAATAAATTTCTGTGTAAACAAATTACACTTGTTTCTAGAATGCAAAAGAAAGCAGGATGATTGTTGTCAGTGACATAAGTTTCTTCACTTGGGCGAAATTACTACTTCCTGCGTATCTGCAAGCAGATTACTAACAATAAACATCAATGTTTGTTTATTTTTATGCTTTCAATAGCAAAAAACTCTAAGCAGAATTTGTGATAGCGAAACAAGAAACAAACAGTAAATAAATTATATGAATAGTCTTATTAAAAAATCTTACACCTGAAAAAAAAATTTAAAGATTGAAAAAAATGACTAAAAAAGCATTTATAAAACAAACAATTAAATAAAAATTTGCAGGTTTGATACTAACGCAAAAGTTACTTAAAATTTGAAACTTTATTTATTAAAAATCAATTTGATTACATATTTTAAAATTATTGAATTCATATTCACATGGTCAAAAAAAGGTGAAAGAGAAAAAAATATTTTTTCTTAGACAAATATTATCCAAAATATGATGAAGATCTTTAATTTCATTAAGATCATACAACAAATTCAATCAGTCTTTCTCTTTCTGTTGACACACATGCAGAAAATTTTTCGGTCTTAGGACGATGAATAACTTCGAAATCCTTTAAAACATATTTGTAGAAATTTGATGATACAGTAATTTGTGTGCATTTTAACTGAGCGTGACTTGTTTGTTTGTAAAGAGGAAATTTCTTATATCAATCTTTTTTTTACACTTCGTTGCATACTAAAATTTTGAAATTTTATATGCTATTGTCTTCTCGGTACCAGTTTATTATGTTAATATTTACAAAACTTTATTGTCAATTAATCGATTGATTTAATTCAGCTTTGATTCTATATGAGGAGGCTATTTGATATTTAACTTGAGGAAAAATAATTTTAAGATTCTATAGTAATTGTAATTATGAATTATAAATTGAATTTGAAAATAATTAAAATAAAATAATCTGCTTTTTAGTATTATAATAAAAAAGTTTTTTAAAACTCTGTTTTTTATTAAATTTATCTGCTTAAAATTTCTTTATAATATGGAAAGCCTGTAATCATTTCTATGGGGGGAAAAATGAATAAAATATTTTATATCCTGCCCCAATTAATGGATAAATACATTTTTTTTTCATTTTTTATTATCTTACTTCAGAGACAATATTTAATAAAAATCTTAAAAGTATCAACAATAGAGCGTATTACTATCAAGCTCAACAAAATTGCAAACAAGTTTTTTAAAAAATTAAAATAAAAAAGGTTCTTTTAAGTGTTAAAGTATTTTCAGCTAAATGTTTCATCTCATATTCCAAAAATCGGTTTGTTTGTTTTTTTTTTTATTTTTTTTTTTTAATTTTCCGCAAACGATATTTTATTACTTAACTGGTAACTGGAAATTATATTCATTAGTTTCATCAGACATTCACCGTAAACAAACCTTTGATTCTTTTGTGTAGTGTAGTTTTCAGCTGATTTAATGAATTATTAATTGCGTTTATGTAATAAGGACATATTTATGTACTTTTAGGTACATACACATCTTTTATGCCGTTTGCAGCTCATTTTCCTCATGTTACGTAAGTTCCCAAATGTGTAAATTATGTAATTCGAGGAGTTTTAATATGTGAAGCCTTTTATCTAATTTTGTTATTTTCTCGTGTATAAAATATACAAAGAAAAATTTTGCCTTAATGATTATATTTTATAATTGTGAATGAATAAAAACACTTTCAGTGGAATTTATTGCAATAATTGGAAGCAAAGCAAAAGCAAATATGTTTTAATAACAAAAAAAATATTTCAGGTACAAATTTCAAAGCGCTATATTTATCCACATTATAAATGTAGAGCAATTATAAATGATAAATGTAGGAATTTTTATAGGCATTCAATAAGGAAGTTTTTCACGTCCTTGTTGAATGCCCATATTTTGATGTTCGGCGTTTATTTTACTTCAAAACAACAACAGAGGCTTTGCCATTATTACTTGGCAAACACTCAAATGATAATCTTTTTGACTTTTAACGTTCATAAGATTTTATAGTTCAATTTCAACTCACTTCTTGTTTTTTAACTGTGATCTTATATATTTTATTGTTATTTTTCAAACGATTTTTTTGCGTTATTTTACTTTAAACTATTTTTCGATTCAAATCTTTGCATTAGAGAAAAAACTCGTTTGGTGTAATATAATCTACATATAGAATTTTGCACCTTAAAATTGAAAATTAAACAAACTATAATTCAGGTTTCTGACTTATTGTTCTATTGACATTATTTTTTTAAATAATGGTCACCACAAAACTTTCTCGCATACTCTCCGATTAAGAACTTATACCCTCCCCTCCCCCAGCATAAAATTGTGGACCTTGGATAAAGCCTCGAATACCTTGCATGGCAATGGTGAACAATAGTTACGAAATATATATGTGTGGTCATATGAATTAAATTTATTTTTACTAGATTTATCATACAAATTTATATATATTTTTAAAAATTTATACTAAATTTTTTAAAAAAATAATTTTTATTAAATTTATTATACGAATGTGTATTTGGGTCGCCTTTTTTTCCCGAAAATTGAAATCCAAATTTGACATAGAATTACAATTATATTCATAAAATCACATCTGAATTTCATTGATTTAAGTCATTGCGTTTAAATGCATGCAAAAGAACAAATCTACCTATAGTCAACTCTGTGACACATTTTGTTCAAAATTTAATAAGAATATACTTTTAGGTGTTAAATCTAAGTTCCAAATATTAACTATGTAGCCTTTTACATTTTATAGTTTTCGAATTTATTTACATTCGAACAGCCAGATAGATGAACTTCTTCTGAATGGCTTTCATTCAAAATTTGGTCTGATGTCCGTATACCAAATTTCAATCATCCAGCTCAAAACGTTTTGGAATTATCGGGTTCTCAGACAAACAGACGTAATTTCAAAGGCGTTTTTTTTAGAGTAGAATAAAAAGTGAAAATTCGACAAAAAATCGCATTTTCTTACGATTACAATATTTTCTCTATACTTTATATACTAGAAACTATACTAAAAAGTAAAAATGTTTCTATGCAAAAAAATTGCCATATCTTGGACTAATACTTTAATTTTTTAAATTTAATTTACTTTAAAAAACATAAACATTGCTTCATCAACATTTAGTATCAATAAAATTCTATAAATAAAACTTACTAAAATGCTGGGACATCAAATTCTTTTAATCCGTAAAATTGATATGGAACTAGACAAATTTGCTTGTGTGACAAAATAATGCTCACAGCTGTTAGAAAAGAAAAGAATTTTAATAAAATTAATATTTACAAAAAAAAAAAAATATTCGGAAAAAATGTCCTTCAATTATCGTTTGCACTTTCCCCAGAAATCGTCAAGTTGAGTTGCTTAGATTAAATAGCGTACACGACAGTTTTAATACAGAAAAAAAAATCTTAGTGTAAATCCAGAAGTCGAACTGACTTCTTTTTAATTTTAAAATGGTTTCTCTTTCAGTATTTTAGCAATGTATTTAGAAAATAATTTTACTTATATCTGTTGCTTAAATAACTTGATTAACGAGACATCTGCCACACGGAGTAATGACAAGATCAAAAGTATGACGTTAAAGCTCTAAACTTAGCTTTAAAAAATAGTTTCAATTCATTACACAAACTAAAACTTGTTATCATATATCTAATGACTCTACTATTTACATCATGGATTGCCATGTCGTCTGTAATAAATACACATAAAAATATGAAGAATTTTTTTAAGTTGGATTATTCATCTCAGTTGTGAACATAACGGCTTACGTTAAGAAGATATGAATTTGCTGACCTTTTAAAAAAATTGCCAGCACTTGTTTGGATTCCAGGAAGGTTCATATATTTAATCTTTATTTCAACAGAAAACTCGCTCGTATTTTAATTTTTTTAGAACGCGTGGGTGTGACTAATCCTCTGTCAAGGCAACTTTTGCAATGGAAATTTCTTGTACTTTTTTACCTGTTTCATGAGGATTATTACTTTATCATAAACAGAGCCGGTTTTCATATTAGATGCTCTCCCGAGATCGCCCAGGTGCTTCGGAACATTTGGACCTATCAGACAGGAATATGTTATTTTAAACAGTCAAAAATTTAATTTCTCATCTCTATTAGTTTATAAAACAGTTGGATGAACAAATTTCCTTTAAATAGATTTCGTTATTAATCAGAAAGAAATATGCAGATTTATTATCAAATTCATATACCAAATATTATCCATCTTGTTCAAATCGTTTTTGAGTTACCGTTTTCACAGACAGACAGACATAATGACGATAATAGATTTTTCGAACTCAGGGAGAGAAGAACGTGGAGATTCATCAAAACCTCGAGTACGAATTTTTTGACGATTAGAATGCTTTCTGCTTGTATCATTCGTACACGAGAAAATAGCCAGCATGAGAGCCTCTAATAACAGCATACTCTCTAAATGTGTTATTCCAGAAAACGTCTTCCATGGAATTTTCGCACAATAACTACGAAATATTAACCATTAGAATGAATTTAGCATTTTTGCTAAATCTATCGTATCATCCTTGGCGAGTTTTTTGGCGATTAATCCCTGGCATACGGTTAATAGTAACCGAAAATCGAATTTTTTTTTAGACACGTTTATGTCAACCAAAGGGAACAAAAATTTAACACAAAGCTACATTTGTAACCACAAAATCTCATAACAAATTTGATATATTTAAGTCATTGAGTTTTTGAATTATCGCTTTACATGTTTCTGAAAGATCAGACCGACAGACGGTCAACCCCTTGTTGTATTTGGCTCAAAATTTGATAGGTGTCTAAAATATAAATGTTAAATCTGTGTACCGAATTTTATGTATCTACGCTCTTTTCATTTTGTAGACCTTATTACAATATAGGGGCTACATTATATTATTATATTTATTGCTATTATTATTTTTATATTCGAACAACTCGACAGACAAACTACCTCTGAACGGATTTAATTCAAAATTTGATAGAAATCTACAAATGTAGTCTAAAAACCATATTCCATATTTCATCTGTCTAGCTCAAAGCGTTTTTGAGTTATCTTTATCACAGACAGATAAACAGACATTTTCCGAAACTTTGTTTTTCTAATTCAAGTATGTTTAAAACGTGGAGATTCTTCAAAATCTCGAGTTGAATTTTTTGACAATTGCAATTGCTTTCTCTATTCGAGAAACGAGGAACAAGATAAATGATATTTAGTATGCACCATATTTAATGATATTTGCGCCAAATGCTATATATGAACGCCAAAAGTTTCAGAACATTTCTGATTTTAGAGCCAATTGCTCAACGGATAAAAGAATTATTAAAAGCCTCATTTTCAAATATATTATTTTATTTTAGTATTATATAATTTTTTAAATTTTAGTTATTTATTCTTATATAAAAGGCCAGATAATGAGAAGAATTTGAAATGCAAGTTTGCATATTTTTCAAGCCCGAACAATTTTTTTTTTCTTTTTTTTCTTGTTCTGTTCTAGAAATTGTAATTTACTATTTAATTTCTCAAACAAACATTTCAAAAACAAAATAAAGACAAACATTTTGTTTCTCCGAAACAAGCATTGCTATTAAATTTTGATTGATTTTCACTTAAATATAATAAACTAATAAGTAAATCTTTGAAAAATGTTCCATCTAAAAATAAATAATTTAAATTCAGTTGCTGAGACTAGTTGCGTTATTTAGAAGAAAATAATTCTTTCTTGCAGTGCAAGTGATTCGTGAATCGGCTGGAATCAGCCAAAATAGCAAACATTCTTTCGTCACAGTCGAAAGATTTCACAAACAGAGGAAGAGGAACAAAGAGTTAAGCATCATTAAATGACATATAATTGTCTGCCTTGCTTAACGAAAAAAAAATTTCTTTTCTATTTTCTGTTTATCTTTGAGTCAGTTCTGTAAGGAAGTTGAGACTCAGTAAAGAAAAAAGAAAAGAAATCCCTAAACATTCCGAAAGCATTTAAGTATATAATAAATATGATTTAATTTCTAATTTGCTTGAAGATTTTAATTATCGTCTGATGCTTTTACGATAATAATAAATACATTTTTACGATAATTTTTCTTTTCCCACTTCCAAATTTTTGAATAAAAAATAATTTTCAACTTTAAATTCTTAATAAAAGTATGTTTTTAAAATAATTTTTTATTTTATATTATATTAATTATTTATACATACAAATACAGAAAAATATTAAAGAAATGGAAGATGTGGTATTTGAGCCTAACTGGGGACACCTTTCTGCATAAAATACCGTAATATCAATTGTTTACAAATATTGCATTCTAAAAAAATCATTTTTTGTGAGGCTATTCTGCGATGTAAAAATCTTTACTCTCATAATGCAGTGTTCCTTTTGTCTTAGAAGTAATAAACAAGCAACTACTTCTTGAAAGACATTATCTTATAGAATTTTTGAAAATTTTAATTATTCTTTTTGATTAATAAAAAATTAATTGAAACTTTAAGAATTTTTCTGAATAACTTCGAAATTTATCGCTGCACAAAAATCATTTTTATAACATTTTAAAATTTAAAAAAAATATTTAACTTTTGTTATTATTTTTCATTAAAAAACTCAGTCAGTCATTTTAAAATTTAAAAGAATTATTGTAGCTTTTAAATGCTGATAACTTTACTACAGTACAATTTTTTTTCTCAAATTTAGAATTAATTTTGAAAGAAATTATTGAAATACAATAATTTGAGGCTAAGTTTTTTATTGTTGTTATGAAATTCAACCCAATTTTATAATTTCGTCAAATCTTACATTTGCATGCATTTACCAATATACGATTTAAAAAAATTGATCTCTTTGGATCTATTTTATTTTTTATTTCTTAAACTTTCTTACTTCCAACAAAAGAACATAATAAACTAATTAATTTCAAAACATACCGAATCATTACTGCATAACATGAATATATATATATATATATATATATATATATATATATATTATTTGATCGTTTTCACATAATATTAGCCCAAAACTTCTACACTTACTCTCTAATAAAGGTGTTATTAACTTTTCCAATACGCATACAATTGTGAGCCTTAGGCAAGACCGTGAATGTGATGCGTGCTCAGACTTTTAAATTCTACAGATGAAAATTGTGTGCTACGTAATATAGTAAAGAAAACCGGTGCTTATGTATTAACTGAATGGCATAAGAGAGAACATTCTTACGAAAAAACTTTGGCGTTAATATTGCTCTTTTTTTTTTTTAATCTAATGAGCGATTTTCAGCATTTTTTCCCAGCGATTACTTAGTAACATGAGATTGATGCAGACATACTACCAGAATCGAATATGTATTTTGGGTGCATTTTTTCCTATCGACTTGAACCTCAATTTGTCTTAGAATTATAATTATAATCACATGATAACATACCAATTTTCATTTGTTTAAACCACTGTGTTTTTGAGTTATTGCATTTACATACTTGAGAACGTATAGACCGATAGACAACTGTGCCTTTGACAGATTTGATTGAAAGCTTTCACACTTTAAATATTAAAGCTGGGAATCAAATTTCCTTTAACCTAAGTTGTTATATATCTGAATTATTACATATATATGAATTCAAAAGTGCAAAGCAAACGATCAATCCCTTGAATGATTTGATTCCCAAAGTTGATAATGATCTAGCTAAACATGGGTATCAATCTGAATCAATCTACTTATGGCTTGAAATTGTCGAATTCATGTCATCGACAGCTGGATAGGCAGAATTCCTCCGAACAGGTTTCGTCTAAAATTTGATTGATATCTATAAATATGGTGTTAGGCTCTATATACCAAATTTCAGCTATCTAGCTCAGAACGTTTTTGATTCATCGTGTTCACAGAGAAACAAGCATAGTTGCAAAAAAAGGATTTTCAGAGGTCCAAAACTTGAAGATTCATTAAAATCGCCAGTTCAAATTTTTTTACTATTACAACATTTTTTCTCTGCATCCTTTGTATGCGAGGATTTTGTTCAAAATTTGACAGAAATCTATGAATGCGGTGTAAAGACCATATACCAAATTTCATCCGCCTATCTTAAAGGGTTTCTGAGTTATCTTTATCACAGACAGACCCGACACAATTCCAAAAGTAATTTTCCGAACTCAGGAAGTCTGAAATATGGAAATTCGCCAAAATCTCAAATTCGAATTTTTGGACGATTACGATACTTTATATTACATACGAAAATTTTTTTAAAAATAAAGGTTTTCGAGATCACATTAAGAGATTTGTATAAAATAACTAAAATTAAAAAAATATATATGATTTTTTTAAAAACTTTGGTAACGTTATAAATAAGTAAACGTGAAAGTGAAGTAACACATGATAAGGTCTTACATGCTAGTGATCGTGAACATAACACTGAAAACGTGCCTTATCGTTACATAATAACGTAAAGAGGTTGTATAGTTCGAGTTTCATAATTCAAGGATCTTTGTAACGTCTTATAATTACTCCTTTCATCGCTCTTTGAAATAAAGGAGTAAAGTAGAAACAAAATGAAAAAAATAAAAAAAAATGAAAGAAACCTTGTTCCCATGGAAACATCATACTTAGAATGCGCTTTTGTTATATTAACATATTTTTTTTAAGTAGATAACAAATAAATACAATATAAATACAATACAATATACAAATAAAAAATTTAAGATATTAACGGTTCAGTTTTACATTTGCAGACAAAATATTTTTATTACAAAATATGTTTTTATTACCATTTCATCTATGAAGTGTAAAAAGAGAAACATGGAATCATTAAAAAATTGAAATGCGAGATTTTGTCGAATTTCTATGTTTTAAATCGAATTCTGTTAGGGACACGAAATTTATTTTTCAAAAAAGAATCGATCTTATGCTGGGTAGCTCAAAAATTAGAATAGTAAAAGTGACGTAGAAAAAAACTTATGCCGGAACAGCATTTGCCTTTCTGATTTAAATCAAGCCAATGAAGAAAAAAAAAAAAAACTCCCGTGCTCTTTATAAGTTTGCAATCTAATGAATAAAGATTATTAATAATAAACATCAGAGAAGTTCGCAAATCAATGCGCATATCATTCGAAACAGCAGATGTGGTGAAAATATTAGTTGGGTACGAAGTCTTGTAGAATCTAAAGGTTAAGCAACTGCAGGATGTTGAACTTAAAAGGAGACATTCTGATTTTCCTGATGTGCGATCTCCCCTTTTTCACCCAAAATATCTATGAATATGTGCATATTTTATTAGCAGTGGTAGAAAACTCTTACTACTGGTGCCAAAAAAAAAAAATTCGTTATAAAAAAATAAATGTTTACCATATTTGTGAATGAATCTAAAGTTTTTAGAATGTTAGCTGTTTTTTTTTATTAACCCTTTAACTCTTTTTCTTTTTAGGTAGATTCCAATGGTTCTTCTGACAAGACTTCGGAAAATTTTTTTCATTTCTTCACTGTTCATTTTCCCTAAAACTCAAAAGTTTATATCTTTAGTTGAAAGGTTTAGACAAATACTATATTCGTATAACGCTTTGCTCATATTATCTTGTGAAATGGATTACTAGAGTATTTTTTTTTTAATTTTAACCTTCTACGAATATGATGGTAGAAATGTAAGAGTTCTAGCATAAGTTCGTAAATGGCTTATGTAGCTTAAAGGGGGTGAAAATGGAGGGGGTTTAAATTTTTATTTCTCTATAACTTTCTTAATACTGAAGGTAGAAAAATAAGTTCAATTAGCCATATCAGCACCTCATTAATACGAACAACTTTTGTGTTTAAAGTTTTTCGACAACCGCAATATCTTAGAAGTTAGGAGCTGAAAAAGAGATTTTCAAGCTCTCATTTTGACTGTTTTTAACATCAACAATTTATATTTCCAGATCGTAACTCATATGTAAAGGAATCTACCTTTGCCTTCCAGTTTCCCGTGATGATTTTTTTATTATCTTACTAAATGACGCCTTCTATTGCGAGAATGTGCTATATTACTGATTTAATTAAAAATCTAAGGAATACTCGAGGTGCGAATCATGCATAATTTTTGTGTCGAATTCTGACATTATAAAATCTTATTAAAAAGTTGATGAATACCATTGAATTGCACCCTTAACTCAAGGAGTTTATCTCATTTAGAGCCAAGATTGATAAAACATCATTTTTATGGTTCCTTGAACAACATTTAAAAAATGCACTTAGAAATCGCCACCTCCCCCATCAAAAAAAGTACTATGGCATCTATAAATCCATTCAAAAATTTTGTAAGGTCATAATACACATATGTAACTATAAATACTAGAACTGGAGTCGAATCAAAAAGTCACTAAAAAATAAACATGGTGCTTCTGTGGGAGATGCGCTGTTTTGGTAGGAAATGTTGGCATTACACACGAAGTTTGTTTCCTGTTGATAGAGCACGGGAAACGAAAACAGGTGTTTGGTGGACTTTTGGCACGGTGTGTTATTGTGTTATTGTTGCGAATGGCATGCCAATCTCATAGTTATTTTTTGAAGAGGATGTAGTTCGTTTTTTAACTCAAACCTGTTGAAGGAATGGGTGTGTTTTATTATTAAACCTCTTTGACAGTAATTGACTGATTAGGATGGAAATGTTTTTTTTTAAATGGAATGTTCTATTTAGATCCATTCATAAAACTTCTAAAAATATCCTCCGTAACACACGTTAATTATGAAATGTGTAGGATTGGTTTTCCATCTATTTTCTATTAGTAAATAGGTCATTTTATTTAATTTCGTTATTCATAATTTTAGAAGAATTTAAAAAAAAAAAATCTGTGAAGTCTCGTTAGTACGTCTCTCAAAGAACCCCTGTAAAATGTTGTACCTGAAAGAATGACGAATTGTCGAACTGTCTTTCTTGAATTTTTATCACAGGACGTCGCGTTAGAATGTCGATCAAAGTGTATTTCTAAAACGATGTATTAATGAGAATGAATATCGAATTCTTCTTTCTTGAATTTTTATCACAAGAGGTTACGTTAGAACGTCGATCAAAGAATGCTTCTAAAACAATGTATTTATGAGAATGAATATCGAATTCTTCTTTCTTGAATTTTTATCACTATGTTGCGTTAGAACGTCGATCAAAGAATGCTTAACAATGTATTAATGAAAATGAATGTCGAATTCTTCTTTCTTGCATTTTTATCACAGAGCGTCTATATATGCAAAGATGAATATATGCTTATGTGTCTTTACATAATCTTGAAGAAAGTTAGCATACATGCTCTTCGAGACAAGAAGAAAATAACTGTCGTGTCCGAAAATTAATTTAAATATGCAAAAATTATGCAGGTTTTTATTTATTTATTTTGCTACAACTTTCGAAATATAATCTTACAATAATTAGTTTACACTTTCTAAATTGCACTATTTATACATTATTAAAATTTAAATTTCTTAATTTACTTTCCTTTTGACCATTTTTTCTCTAATTTTAATAAATATTAAATATTAAATTTGATGCACAATCTGTAACAATACTTTTTATTGTTTGAATGAAATTCAAACTAATTTCATTGTGTCATCAAAAGAGTGGATTGAAAGCTTTTGTCAGTGCTAAAATTAAGACTTGAAATTTCTATCTATGGATATTACTTCGAAGTAGGATTTCCGTTTCCACTTTTATTTCGTAATGTATATACTTTATAATTCCTAATAATTTATTGTGAACTTATTCCATTAATTCACCTTCTTTTAGTCTTATAATATAATAAAAATTTAAATAAATGAATTCAATCGCAATAGTTTAAAAACCAGGAATGACAATTTCCGGACTAACCAGCTGATCATCAAAGTAGACTAGTAGTGCACTAAATAACAGATTTTAATATAGATTTAGAATGCATTAGTTTATTTTGGATTTTGTGAGCTCTGAAATGGTTTGCAACAGAACAGTCACATGATGCTGTAAAGGATATATGGTTGACTAGTAAATCATTGCCAACTTTATAAAAACATCCGAACATAAATGCATATCGTAAATTCTAGCTTAATCCAAAGAAATTCAATTGCTACTGCAACTACAGTTCATGGTACAAAGTGGAAAGACCATTTCTTTCTTATCGTCTCTCATTTACTGATTCCAACGACTTATATAATCAAGAGACTTCTTAAATACGTCGGTTATGTAATTCCACTATTACGTAAGAGTTTGTCACATTAGTTGAAAAGCATTCTGCTGCCAATTCTGAATTCCGAAGCTGACCGTGTTTATTCAACTAGAACAGGAATTCATCAACATATCATTTTATAGAGAAATATAGATAATGGAATATTTAGAAATGAAAATAATTGGCCAAAATTAGTTTTGTAAGAAGGTTGCTTATATTGCCAAATTTTATTCTTTTTGTAATCGTAGGGCAAATTGTATCTTATCCTTATTATAACATTTTTCTATTTAGAATTTAATGAGGAAAATAAAAATCATATTTATGCGGGTTAAATCTTTTGCTAAAATACTTTTTAAAAGCTTATATTAAGTCCGATTCTGTTCCGGTCTTTTTTCCTATTTTATATTGACTATTTAGAAAGGTAATGTTAAATAAGCGGGATAGTCTTCCCAAAACTTTCTTGTATACTCTCTAATAATGGTGTTATCCAAGAGAATGTCTTGCATAGCATTGGCGTTACAAAATATTAATTTTTGGCATGAATTTAGCATTTTTACAGGATCTATCGTGTTATTCTTGGCAAGTTTTCGGGAGATTAATCACTGGCATGCGGTTAACAGAATCCGAAAATTGAATTTGCTATTTAGGAGTGTTTCTCCAAACTAAATGGAACAAACATTTCACATAGAAGTGCAATTGTAGTCAGAAAATCATATAGCAAATTTGGAATATTTAAATCATTGTGTTTTTAAGTTATCGCGTTTACATGTTTCTAAAAGTACGGACCGACAGATGGCCAATCACTTGCTGAATTTGGCTCAAAATCTGAGCCAAATTCTACACTATTGTTGTTAAATCTGTCTACCGAATTTTATCCATATATTCTCTTTGTTTAGAGTCATCGTGTTGACTTATATTGGAACAGTTGGACAGATAGACTTCTACCGAACAAATTTTGCTCAGCATTTGATAAAAATCTACACATTTGGTATAAAGACCAAATACCAAATTTCATCCGTCTATCTCAAAGAGTTTTTGAGTTATCTTTGTCACAGACACACGGGCATTTTTCAAAAATTTGTTTTTCGAATTCAGGGTGGTCTAAAATACGGAAATTCGTTAAAATCTCAAGTTCGAATTTTTCAATGATTGCAATACTTTATCTATACTATGTATACGAAAAAAGGGTGCGAGTAGAATTCAAAAAAAAAAAAAATATTTTGACAGAGAATGAAACGCATTACTGAATTTAATAAAAGTTTTTCTTTTTCCGAAAATTGCTGGCGCCATTTTTTCCTTTACTTTTATTCTTAGTAAAACCATGAAACAGATTTTTTACGCTCCTATGATAATGGTAATGATCTGATTTTAAAAGTTCTTTTTGAACCAACGTAAACTAAGTATGACTTAAATGGGTATTCAATTTGTGCGTACTGTTAGGTTTCAGTGAACTTATGGATGATTTCATAGGACTATTAATTATGTTGCTGTATATTTATTTTTTCTTTAAATTTTTTTGTGGTGCAAAATGTTTGTAAGAAATGATATTCACAGCATTATAAAAATATTTTTATTTTTGCACCCATAACAACAGAAAATGATCTGAAAGCACTGAGCAATTCGATTATAAAAATAAAATTTCTGTATCAGTTATATAATTAGAATCCGAAAAATTGCAAGAGCTCAATAAAAAAATCCAATCTTGCAACTTTAGAAAGAAGATATGAAACAAAATCTTCATTAAAACGATTGTTCATAACATTATTCTGTTTCATCTGTTACAAAAGGTTCGAAAATTCTCGAATATTGGAAGATTTCTACTTCCGTATTCTTGTGAAATAATGATAACAAAATAATTCTCGAATATTGGAAGATTTCTACTTCCGTATTCTTGTGGAATGATGATAACTAAAATATATATATATATATTTTTTTATCGTTCTTTTTTATTCGAATTCTTAATTGTTCTTTTCTCTTATTCGAATACTTCCATCAAATCTGAATCTAAAAATAAATTCGACCATTGTATGGATATAGTTATATGTTCCATTTTTATAAATAAAATAACACACAATGGCCGTAGTAGAATTCTAATTCTCCTACTATTCCAGCAACCCACATCCGAAAAATTATGGCCGTCGCCTACTTGACGTGTACAGTTGCCTAGCAACCCGTGAACCGGATAACTGTTCTAAACCGGCAAGTGTGTCTGCAAGGGCACGTGTTTTGGCACGTGATATAAGTGTATTTACCTCCCAGAAGCGTGGATCTAGTTCTGCTGCAACAGATATTCGATGTCAAGGTGCTGGTAGACGTAGCCTGTGTGAGAATATAGAAAATACGGGATAGCATCTAAGAAATTTCACTAAATTTTATAATATTTATATTTTTCCAAATCATAACAAAAATTGACTAGGAAATAATTAAGATTATTAATTAAATAAATACAAACACATTAAAAAATTTCAATTATTCACTGGAGAATGAAATCAGTTGGAGAATGTAGAAAATGTTAAATGTCATCTTTGAAATAATTTTGAATTTTTATTAAAGACTAGCATATTTATATTTCTTTCAATTCGGGACAAAAGATGGCTGAGTAACGATTAAGATTATTAATCGAATTAATAAAAAGAATATGAAGAAAATAAAAAAATTTATTCATTTAAGAATGTAATCAACATGAAGAGATTGAAAATAACGAACAGTGGGGAATATTGCCACTCATTATGGAAGCTGTTTGTTTAGCGACTTCTGACTACCATTTAATCAAAAAATCGAGTTTCTTAAATCAATCCCAATCCAAAAGGAATTTTACTTTATAAGAAAAACAGCCCTTCAGATTGTTTAATAAAAAAGTTGAATCTAATAATGAAGAAAAAAAATCGTCAAAGGCAATTTTACAAATGTGTGTGTGTAGGGATTGCAATACCGGACTAAAATTTCAATACCGGTATTCGGTATTTGTGAAATCTTAATACCGGGATACCGGTTTTAATACCGGTATTAGAAATTTTGGAAAAAGAAAGAAAACACAGGTGTTTCTTTTTTTATTTGCCAGTTTTGTTAGAGAGTATAAATATCACAAAAAATAATTTGTAACTTATAAATTATAACAGTATATAATAACAAAAAGTAAAGAAACATCTTATTTATTTAAATCACACAAAAAGAGTAAATATCACTATTCAGTTTGTGGTACTATTACAAATTTAATAAGACCTTTTCTATTTCTGTATGCCTTTCTTCTGTGCGATTTTTCAATGTAATATATAATTCTTCAGATAGTGATGTATGCTGTTCTTTCAGTGACTGCAACATGAAATTTATTGTTGCATTAGCTGTTAATAAATTAGAATCTCTCCGACATAATGCCTCAATAGTCAGTATTATTGGAAGTAGAGCTGATATAGTTCTGGATATTAAGTCGAATTCACTATCTGAAAAATTAATTTGCTGGTTTAAGTTGATTATTGCTTTTTGGATTGGATTTCTCAGTTTCAAAAATCATTCCTTCATTAGGAGTAAACTGTTCCAACGTGTTTTAGAATTTAATATTTACATATATTCTGTTTTATTTTCAGTTAGTATATATTTTAGTAATATATCCTTTTTATAGGGGAACGTTTAAATATTTTAACAATTTTTCGAACTTTATAAATTATAGGAAGCAATTCTTGATAGATTAATATTTCATTTTCATTAGCAATATAATATCTTCTTCAACAATGACATTGTCATTATCTTCATTGTCAATATCACTCTTACTCTTACTCTTTACAAAGATGGAATCCGAAGTTTCTATATCCACAGTATTTGGATTCTTCTGTTCTTTATATTTTAGGTATAATACATCTATTACTCCTAATTGAATTCCATGTGCATAGCACAACTGCTGATTTGCACCAATCCACTTTCCAACTTTTTTTATAATTGTTGCTCCATTAGTCGTTATGGATACAATATTTTCTTTCAGGGATAATCCATGTTTCGCTCATTTAGATTTAAGTAATTAATTAAGCCATTCATTAGCTAATTAATTTCGCCCGTTAGGGAGACATAAAAACAAAAACGTATACTATATTGCTATGTTCACGATCCCTGAACATATAGTGGAGACAATTTTAAAAATTTCTAGTAAATACCGAAAAACCGGTATTTAAACTTGTGAATACCGGTATTACAAAATTGTAGAAATGGCTCAAAATACCGGTATTCGGTATCCCGGTATACCGGTATTGCAATCTATATGTGTGTGTGTGTATGTGTAAATATAATTTTGCAGATGCATTGCCGAAAAGAAGAAAATTTTGAAATTTACCAATTCATTCTACACGGGAGGCATTTTATGCATAGGGACGAAGCAATAAGAGATATGTCAGTCTACATTGCGACACCAGTGCAAAACAGGAAAATTTGTCCCTTCAATTACTATGAGATTCTGATAGAGATTTCTTTGCTATGTGTAGTCTTAGAAAAGGGAAAAATATATGTGGGCGTTAGGGATTTTAATCCCTTTGTTACGAGTATGAGAAATTGCAATAATCATCAGTCTTCTAGAGAGCGTTTTAGAAATAATTACATAAAAAAGTCGGATTTGGATCGGGTAAAAAGAGAGCGTTTTAAAATGAAGTTAACATGAGCTAATTTAAGATAAAAATTAGGAAACTAATTAGAATTTCAATTAAATTAAGAGATACCATAACATATATTTGTAAAATTTTACTTCATAATATGTTATTAATAAATAAGTACCAGGCATTTTTATTAATAAAGTGGTAAAAAATTGGCCATACGCTATTTCATGCTGGTAGTGTTTGATATCGGATTCGATAAGAAAGTGTTCCTAAGCAGATAAATAGAATTTGATGCGTTTTTTATATATTTTTACTGTGGTTGTAAGTATTTACAGAATTATGAGTAAGTATATTTTGAATTTGTTGGAGGCAGTGCGTGTATGATATACGAAGGATATAATCTCAATAGTTTAGTTTGTTTTAGTTATATTGACTTCCCGTTTTAAAGCAACACTAGGGCTATTTTGGGATGGACCAAGGCATGATGTTAATAATATTCGAAAATAAAATTTGTATTTTCGCCTCGTTTTTCCCCATCGGATTGAAACAAAACTTTGATCCAAAATTACACTTGTAGTCACAAAATTCCATACCAAATTTGATATATATCAGTCTCTGCGTTTTAGAATTATCACATTTGCATGTTTCTTGAAGTACAAACCGACAGACGGTCAACTTCTAGTTAGATGTGTCTCAAAATTCGAAAGATGTCTCCAGTATGGATGTTAAATCTGTGTACCGAATTTTATATATCTCGTCGTTTTGTAATTATCGTGTTAACTTATATTTGAAAAGCCAGACAGACAGATTTACTCTGAACAGATTTTGCTCAAAATATGACAAAAATATACAAATTTGATGTAAAGTCTATATGCCAAATTTCAAACGTCTAGCTCAAAACGTTTTTGAATTATCTTGTGTCAGACAGACAGACGGACATTTTTCAAAAATGTGTTTTTCGAACTCAAGCAGATATAAAACTCGTCAAAATCTCGAATTTTTTGACGATTACTATATATTTTGTACTACTTAGTCATCCTACCATGTCACTGCGTTTTTGAACTATCACGTTTACATGTTTCTGAAAGTACAGACCGACATATGGCTAACATGTGGTTAGATTTGGTCAAAAATTTGAAAGGTGTCTACACCATAGATGTTAAATCTTTATGCCGAATTTTATCTATCTAGCTCTTTTTATTTTGTAATTATCGTATTATTTTATATTCGATCAGCTGGACAGATTTCCTCTGAACAGACTTTACTGAAAATTTGATAGAAATCTGAAAATTTGGTGTAAAGACAATTAACCAAATTTCAGTTGTCTAGCTCAAAGCGTTTTTGAATTATCTTCGTGTCAGACAGACAGACATTTTCCAAAAATGCGTTTTTCGAATTCAGAGAAGTCTAAACAGTGGAGATTCGTCAAAATTTCGAGTTCGAATTTTTTGACAATTTCTATACTTTCTCTATACTTCGTGTACGAGAAAGTAAAAAAGTGTGAGCAATTTTTATTTCTTCTTTTGATTCATTACACTATAAAATAGTAAATCCCTTTTAATTAAGAATTTAAACAAATTATTCCCTGAGCATCAGAGGACACAAATAATATTTTTTAACTAAACAGTTCTCAGTTTCCAGTCAAATTAACAAAATAAAATCGAATTACAGACGATATTTATATTATTAGAAAATTCTAGAGAAACAGAGGAAAATTCCAATTATCGCCGAAGTCGCATTGTAGCTTCACTCTGTATTTACAACATACTATGAGAAAGCTTTATCTCAAACGATTTTAAACGTCACTTCTTTTTCTTTTCATTTCTTTTCGTCATATATTGAGTTCAGTATTTTACGTTTTTATCTGATGTTTCACCTTATCTGAGGTCAGTAATCTAAACATTCGATTTTCTCGAAGGGTTAAGTTTTCAATCAACATATAAATTTTATCTTTGACAAGGTATTTTATTATACAATTTACGTAAAAACTATTTCGTAATAAAGAAACCTGTTCATTACTTTGTTTTACAAAGAGCAATTCTGACTTCTTGGTATTCAGAATATAGCTTATCATAAAATCTTTGTTCTTTTTTAGGTGTTGAAGTTTTCCATAGTTTTTTTTTTATTTTGTTTCTAATATATGGCAATAAGTACCACTTCCGTACAAATTAAAAAATTGAACCATGTTTGGAATATTTCCCTACCCATTGCATATACAATATATTTATCGCATTAGTTTTGGTATTTAGCAGATGTGGAATTTTTAATAAATTACTTTTAAGGCAAAATATTTTTTTTACTTGATAAGAATTCTTCCATTTTGAAAACTTCGAATTTTGTTCTTTCGATCAACAAAGTGTATTTGTTTTTAATTTTTAATTTTAAAAAGGTTTTTAATTTTCTAGTCTCATTTTTTTTATGATTTTTTTTCTTTTGCCATTTTCCGCCACCTTCAAGATATGCAAAATTAATTCGGGACATTGAAATATAAAAACTCCTGCTTTACTAAATTGCTAAAATTACTGACAGTGTTTTTTATGACAACTGACAGTGACAAAAAATTTTTTGTTTATTGTAGAACATGTTTTATACTTGGTTCAACGAATTAAGTGAAGTATAATCATTTCTTTTAGATTAAAATCGTGTTGCTAATGATTTTAATCTCGCTTGGTCTTGCATATCTTTATTATTCTGAAGCTAATTTTTGCTATCTTGTATGTAAGTGTACAAGGAGTAAGTATAGTAATTATAAAAAAGTTCGAACTCGAACTTTGACGAATCTCTACATTTTAGGCCACCCTGAGTGCGAAAATCATATTTTTTGCATTATATTGTCTGTAAATACGATAGTTTAAAAGCGATTTGAGCTAGCTGGATGAAATTTGGACTGTGATCTTTACAATAAATGTGTATATTTCTATCAAATTTTGAAAAAAATCCATTCAATGCAGGTCTGTCATAGTACATGTGCGCTGGCGTTGGCCTGGTCTCAGTTTCGGAATCAGAGGGTTTCAGGTTCGAGACCCAATTCCACCGAAGAACTGTCGTGTAAGCGGGTCTGGTGCGAGTTAAATCCATCGGGCCCAAACGTCCTACCGCTGATGTGGTGTGGAAGTTTGGAGAGGAGGGTGCCAGTACAGTTGTCATCCTCGTCATCTGACCGCGGCTCAAAATTACGAGATCCGTCCCAAAATAGCCCTAGTGTTGCTTTAAAATGGTACATTAATATAACTAAACTAAAAGCTAGTACATTTGAACATGATAACTACAAAACGCAAAGAACTAGATATATAAGATCTGTCCGCCACTTTAGCCTCTAAAATGTAGATACGTAACTAGATGTCTGTCAAGTGTTGACCGCCTTTTCGACTGCACTTTCGCATGCGTGTAATCTCGATGATTCAAAAATGCAGCGGCAAAAATAAATGAAATTTGATATACGATCTTTAGACTACAATTTTAGTTCTACATCAGTTTCGGTCGAGAGAAAAAAAGATATCCAAAATTTATTTTTTACAATATCATAAAGCATACGATTCTTTTGTGAGAATAAAAATAAAAGTCTCAGTGCTCATGGTGTTTACTGCTTACCAAAGGTCCACAATTTTATTCTGGGAATGGCTTTATTATAATTGAGAAAATTTCAAGACCTTTCCCCCTGGTTTTAATTTAATTTGACCTCATTTCTTTTTCATATGAATTAATTACGTATAATGAATAATTCTGGAGATCAATGACATTTCCAAAAAAATCACGTGCGTTCATTCCGGAACGTATGGTCACTTTCGAATAATTCTTTGTTATCGGTTATATGCACGCCTTTCGAATGCACGTGAAGTTTGGTTTGAGATTTTTTATCGTCTTTTAAGCATATCTATTAAGTAACCACTTCCAGTTAAACCAAGACTCACGAATATCCTTGAAGGACGTTGCTAAGTTGAATTTGTATTGTAGTAATACCTTGATATAGATTTATGGATTCGTATCACATACAAAATTGACTGAATTATGACACATATAAAACAAAAATGTTATTCTTTTTCTTATTGAAAATTCTTATGTGGGTACTCCACATTCAAAAGCTTTTTCGCAAATAACAAACTACAGATGTGGATCGCTGAAATTGTAAGGAGGAATTCTTACAGCGCTTATTTCGGCCATTTTGAGGAAATTGAAAACGGTAGAAGCAAAAAAAAAAAAAAAAAATGTTTACAAAGTCGTCATAGTGTCGTCAAAGTCACCATTATGGAAAAATAATAGTAGTTATCAGAAGGTTGTTGACTGTTCTTTGTTTCATTGCTAAATATTCATCTTCAGAAATAAAAGCAAAAAGGATTCATTCAGATTTAATCCTCAATTTTATTCGCAGCTCGTATTTTACACAGCTCAAGCGTACTGGCATAAAATGAATTCTCTTATACTTTCGCCTCGCTCCCAATTGTTTGAACATTCTCAAAGATTAACACGTGTAGATCGACTTTACCACATATTAAACATATTCTTACCAAAAGATGAAATAAAAATATGTCATATTTCAAATAATATCATTTAGTTATTTATATTCAATCATAAAAATAAATATGCATTTGCATTTTGTGAGCAAAAGCGTCGAGACACTTTTCGAATTCAAGCATTTTTTTTTCCGCATATTTAGCATTTACAGTGAAGGTTTGGTCACAGTTACAGAAACTGTTGAGGAAAAAAATGATTTGGATACATCCTGTTTGAAAAGCTGATAATTATTTGCAACTTTCATCTGTGGTTTTATTTGCTGAGTGCAATGCTTGCATGTATTTATTTTCATGAAGATAGGACACGTTTTAGAACGCATAAACGTTTTCTTAAGAAATCCCATTTTTTACTATCTTGTATACGTAGTATAGAGAAATTATAGCAAACGTCAAAAAATTCAACTCCAGATTTTGACAAATCTCCACGTTTTAGACCACCCTGAGTTCGAAAAACACATTTTTGGAAGATGTCCATCTGTCTGCTTGTGACAAAAATAACTCAAAAATGCTTTGAGCTAAAAGATTGAAATTTGGTGTACAGCCTTTACAGTAAATCTGTAAATTTTATCAAATTTTGAGTAAAATCCATTCAGAAGAAGTCCGTCTCTCCGGTCTTTTGAATATAAGTTAACACAAGAAAGAGCAACCTAGATAAAAATAAAAAATAAAAAATCAGTGCTTAGCTTTAACATCTGTAATTTAGAGACTTGTCAAATTTTGAGTCAGATCCAGTTTGTACTTTCAGAAACATGTAAACGCGATAATTCAAAAACTCATTGACTTAAATATATCAAATTTGGTATCGAATTTTGTGACTACAAGTGCAGTTTTGTGTCATATTATTGTTTTAGTCGGTTTATAAAAGCATGTCTAATACACAAATTCGATTTTTGCATTCTATTTACGCTTGCCAGGGATTCGCCAAAAAATTGATTAAGCATGACACATTCAGTAAAAATGCTAAATTCAATCCAAAAGTTAATCTTTAGTAACTACTGTACGCCAGTGCCATATAATGCGTTCTCTGGCATGAAAAATTTGTTAGAGAATAGGCGAGAAAGTTTGGAAAAAATCACTTCCGCTGTTTTTTTTTTTTTTTTTTTTTAATCTTGCATGTTTGTTTGCTTATAACGTGCAGATTTTCAACTGAATTATATGACAGGATATGTTGCAATATGTCAGGGAAGTTTTATATTAAAATGTGAAGAAAATTTTTCGAAATATATGCTTTTTGTAGTAAATAATTTTGAATTGCTCATATAAGAAATATAGTATATTTTTTCTTTAATAACTTCAAAATCAGATGTATAGTGCAACGTATAAAAATTTCAGTTGAATATCTATAAACTTGAAAATTATACTGCCATTACATTTGATTGAACAAATGTAATGGCAGTATAATTTTTACATTACATTTGTTCTGTAACAGAAACTAAACCATGAGGACTTTTCCACAATATTTTTTAAACTTAAATCAACGATTAAATATATAGAATTGTAAAAGTGTTGGAAATATGTTAAATAGTTATAATTTAAATACATAATTTAAATTTCAGCTACTTAGGCATCATAAATAACAATAAATATATGGCATAAAATATTAATGATACCAATTTGCTTACAAATCCATTCTTGCTTTAATAAAACCGTGTTCCTGTCAACAGAGCTGGTTTGCTTACAGTAATTCTAAGAGATTGGTTTGGTTGTTCAGTGTCCGGATCTCAATATCATTGAGCATCTGTGGGATGAACTGGAGCGCCAAATTCAAAATATTTTTTTAGTTCTTCAGTGTCCAGATCTCAATTTCATTGAGCATCTGTGGGACGAATTGGAGCGTTGTATTCAAGAGATTGGTATGATTTGTCAGTGTTCTGATCTCAATCCCATTGAACATCTATGGGATGAACTGAAACGTCGAATTAGAGCTAGACCCCAATTCCCAACATCAATAGCAGAGCTTACCAAATTTCTTTAACAGGAATGGTGTACAGTCACTGCAGAAGATGGCCCAATTCCATCAACATTGACGCATTTTCAGGATAGGTAGTGCATAAAGGTGTCTGGATGCTCTTAATTATATATTGTATATAATTAAACTTCATTATTTAGTTTACTTAATTATATAGTGTATATATCAATAATAATTAATACTTTCATAAACAAACATCTTTTAAATATGTATAAAATATTTTTCACGGAAAAAATTCCTTTACTTAAAATACATGCCATCTCTGACCACATTAATAGTATTAACCTAGTCATGTCAACAAACTTAGATGGGAAATATCTTATAAATTAAATAAGGCGCTACTTTGAATTAAATTTGAACAATAAATTTAGAGCATGTCGTTATATTGGTGAAATCAGTCTAGTTATTAGGGTTGGAGGCTTTGTCAAAGTTTCATTTTTTAGTTTCTCTCGAAAATGAAAGATGGGTAAAAACAAACGACCATAGACGATATATGTAGAGACCATGAATTCATTTGAAATAAAAATAGGAAGAATCAAGCAAATGTTTGAAACTGGAGAGCAAGTTCTTCAGTTTTCCCAATAATTTTCTACAATAATCCCGATATTATGTTACAATACAAAACCTCCATAAAATCATCTTAGAGATCATAATATTATTTTTAATGTAAAAGATTTTAATATATATAGTATATATTTTTAAATGCACAAAATCTTTCTATTCTTTGTAACTTTTTTTAAATTAAAAAAATATTTTAAGTCGAAGAAGAAGTTTCTTTAAAAAATAATGATTTTTGAAACCGGAAGAAATTGTTTTTCTTCCTTCAGTTACCATAAATAATTCGAGAATGATGTGTAATCTACGTAAAGATTGTAAGTGGCATTTTAAATATGTGTTTAGAAAATAAAATAAATGTGAAGGCATCCATTTTCGGAAGAAAATTTAAATCTCAATCGATCGTTAAATCTAACAGCGAAATTTCAAATAACTTTTTTTAAATAGACTACTAACAATATTCAAGGTAAAGACTTCCTTTCAAAATAAATAAGATAAAAGAAATCTTATTTAAATATTTCGCTTTTTCATGTTTTTGCAGTTTTGAATTTAGTTTATTGAACGAATCATGAGCACGTCTGTGGTATCTGCTTGAGCAACATGAATTTAATTTTTAATTAAAAAAAATTTAATTCATTACTGGGAAATCTTCTGTAAAACTTTGAACTTCTTATGAATAAAGTAGGTTCAAAAATTTGATAGAAATCTACAAATTTGGATTTATAGACCACGTATCAAATTTCATCAGTCTAGCTTAAAATATTTTGAGCTGTTGCACAAATATATAAATAAATGGACAAGCATTTGCAATTCCGAAAATATATAAATAAATGGACAAGCATTTGCAATTCCGAAAATATATAAATAAATGGACAAGCATTTGCAATTCCGAAAATATATAAATAAATGGACAAGCATTTGCAATTCCGAAAATGAACTTTTCGAACTCAAAAAGATTTGAAAGTAAAAATTCGCCAAAACCTCGAGCTCAAATTTTTTGACGATTATAATAAAGGGTGTCCTAAAATTAACGCAAGATTTGAATTTGCCACCATCCGTGCAGTAAAGTGTTGGCAACTCTATTTAAAAAAACGATTTGGTAGCTAATAGTTTAGGGTTAGGGGTTAGGGTTCATAGGATAACACATAGGGCAAATGGCTTCTACGACTTTGCTGGCACATACGCACTCTTTTGTCGAAATTTTCCATGTTCCTATTGAATAAATGTAGCCGAATTTCGCTGATGCAGCGTTGAATTTCCTCCTTCAATGCACACGTGCTTTTGGACTTTTTAACATAGACCTTTGATTTCAAATAACACCATAAAAAGAAACTCAGTGGTGTTAAATGACACGATCTAGGGGGTCAATTTTCAAATTTTCGAACTCTAGCCGCCAGGCTTTCATTATTTTTGAAATACTGTTCAACAGTAAAACACGTTGTTCTATTGTGTACCGCTCCAATTTTACTAACCTAAACTATCAGTTGTAGAATGGCTTTTTTTTAATAGGACTGCCAACACTTTACTGCACGAATGGTGGGAAATTCAATTCTTGCGTTAATTTTGGGATAGTTTTTAGTTTTATTTTGTTTACTTTCTTGTATATGTTACGGCCAAAGCCAAAGTTCGGCCAGTTCGCGTATTAGTTGGCCAATTCGCGTTTTGGCCAAGAGGTTTGACCAAAATCCGAAGTACTTGCAATTAATATTGTATATTCTTCTTTGGCTGACCATTTCGCGAAGTGGTTGGGAATCCTTGGCCAAAGCCCGATAGGATAATGGTAGATAGATCGGTAGGAGGCACATCAAACAGAATACTTAAAAATAAGTAAAATGTACTAATTCTTAAGTACTTCATGTTGTTATAATTGCGCCGAGTACAATAGACTTAAATTTGAGAAATGCATGTACTCACTTTTTGAATATGTACAGAGATTCGAATATAAGTATGTGTTTTTCCAAATCTGCAGAAATTATGCAAACCTAAATTTGCAAAAAGAATTCTCGACAGAGGGATTCGAACACAGACCGCTCGATTTGCAGCCCAATGCGCTGCCAACTAGGCTAACTCGCACAAAAACGGTGCTTTCCCAAGAAATGTTTTAAGGGTGATCGTCAATCTTTTTATGTCCCATAGACCTAATGCTAAATTTTCCAGATTATATTCTCTTCCCAAATATCTATTCATAAAATATGGACTTATTTACAAGAGAAAAAAAGAATATTAAGAGTAAATTAAAATAAATATAAAGACATTTATGTATAAAATATAAATATGGACATATTGTGGGTCAAATTCGACAGTTGACGCCACAAAGAAATGTCTTTAAATAATATTAACAACAAAACCGTTTTTCTTTCATATTTCTTTTAATTGGTCCTTATATTTGCTATTTGCCTTTGCAAAAACTTTCATATTTTTTGAAGCGATATTTCGGGAGACAATATGATCTGGGATCGTTAATATTAGGTCTATGGAGCCGAAAAAGACTAAGGATCACCCTTAAAAGTAGTTTGCAAATTAGGGAATCAATTTGCCTTTGTATTCATACACGATACGCAACGTATTTGCTCAAGATGTAATTCGTCATTTTGAAGGGCGCAAATCTAATCTTCACGCTATCACATTGTTACAGCATATGCGTCCACTGAATAATTTCTATTATGGCTTTAATATGAGGACATAATAACATGAGATCATATTTTTATATATCATATTTTTAACTCAGAGGTGTCACTTATATTTGAACTCGTTTCTGAAACAATTGTACTTAAAAAAAAACAGTACACAGAACAGTACACATTCATTTTTAAATACCTCATTTTTAACAGTGTATAAAACAATCTGCTCTTGATTTCTTTCTTCCTACTTTGGCCGATCGTCCCAAGCCACTTCGCGAATTGGCCGGCCAAAGCCCGAAATCAAGAAAAGATCGGACATTGGCTGGTAAGTTTACAACAATGTTGGCCAAAATGCGAATTGGCCGATTTCGGGCTTTGACCGTAACATATGCATCGAAACGAGAAAGATAAAATGCATTTCTATTCAAAATTCGAGATTATAAGCATCTAACACAGGAAGTAAGACAGAGGGAGGTGATGAAGGGGGAGGGGGGACAGATAAACACTAACAGATTAATTATCCACTTTTATACCTAATTTTTCTAACTTAATTATTTTGTTTAACAAACAGTTTACCAATTTACAAGGAAATCCTAAACAAGCTTTAATTAACTGTTTTATGTAACAAGCATTTACACAAAGCAAATGATTAATTAAAATCTATTAAGTATTTAATAAATTTGTATAAATAATATAAATAAATGTGAATTGTGATTTGTAATGAAACTGAACGCGGAGGAGTTTTTTAATCATTTTTCTGGTAATCACCAACCAAAATACATTAAGAAACACAAATTATATTTTGGATAATTATTCTTATTTCAAACCTGTGTAATGGCTTCATAATTTCATAGATCAATATGGAAATAAGGAAACTACATCCTTGCGATTGGCCTGTAAAAAATATTTTCACATTTCGATTCCGTCTTTTCCAACTGCGTTATCAGCTGTACGTTATCCGAAGCTACCGTATTCGATCTAACGCTCCAAACTAAAGAATACGTTAATAAAATCATAAGTTCATACGTTTTCTGTTTCACCTAAGAAAATTAAATGCATTCAAAGCATTAAATTTACAGCTGCATATGCAAAGCCTAATACAGCCATCGTGGATCCAGGATTTCTTGAGGACACGTGTAGTCATTTTGTAACCAATTACATTGCCTACTTTAGATTAGACTATTTATGTCTTTTAATTCTAATCTTTCTATAAAAATACAGATTTGATTAATAATAAAATATTAGGATAATTAACACTTTGTCAAACATAAATAATGAAATTTCTTAATATTTCAGTATATTCATTTGGGTACTGTTCGTTTCAGTATCCTGAGACGACCACTTTTCGGCGATTCTAACTCATTAAGGGGTGAGACGCGGAAGGATGAGTGCATTTCCGGAATTCTTCGTCATTCTTTGACATTGATTCTCGCTAGGGATTGCAATACCTGTATACCGGGATACCGAATACCGGTATTTTGAGCCATTTGTACAATTTTGTAATACCGGTATTCACAAGTTTAAATACCGGTTTTTCGGTATTTACTAGAAATTTTTAAAATTTTCTCCATTGTATGTTCAGAGATCACCAACAGAGCAAAATAGTATACGTTTTTGTTTTTATGTCTCCCTAACGGACGAAATTAATTAGCTAATTAATGGCTTAAATAATTGCTTAAATCTAAATGAACGAAACATGGATTATCCCTGAAAGAAGATATTCTATCCATAACGACTGATGGAGCAACAGTTATGAAAAAAGTTGGAAAATTGATTGGTGCAAATCAGCAATTGTGCTATGCTCATGGAATTCAATTAGGAGTAATAGATGTATTATACCAAAAAAATAATGAACAGAAGAATCCAAATACTGCGGATATAGAAACTTCGGATTCCAACTTTGAAGAGAGTAAGAGTTAGAGTGATATTGACAATGAAGATAATGACAATGTAATTGTTGAAGAAGATATTGCTAATGAGGATGAAATATTAACCCATCAAGAATTGCTTCCTATAATTTATAAAGTTCGAAAAATTGTTAAGATATTTAAACGTTCCCCTATAAAAAATGACATATTGCTTGAAATATATACTAACTAAAAATAAAACAGAATATATGTTAATATTAGATTCTAAAACACGTCGGAATAGTTTACTCCTAATGATGGAACAATTTTTGAAACTGAGAAATCCAATCCAAAATGCAATAATCGACTTCACCCTGTAAATTAATTTTTCAGATAGTGAATTCGATTTAATATCCTGAACTGCATGAGCTCTACTTCCAATAAAACTGATTATTAAGGCATTATGTCGAAGAGATTCTAATTTATTAACAGCTAATTCAACAATAAATTTCATGTTGCAGTCACTGCAAGAACAGCACACATCACTATCTGAAGAATTATATATTACATTGAAAAATCGAACAGAAGAAAGGCAAACCGAAATAGAAAATGTCTTATGGTATTTGCATAATTATTATGATTTTAAAAATGAAAATGAAAAAGAAGAAAAGAAAATAACCAATTCAAATCTGATTAAGTATATAGTAAATTTTCTTAAATTTTTTTACCCGCAAACCTATCCACATTTAGAAGAATTCGGTTCAGTTATCGATGATTATGATGATACTCATGTCGATAATGAAAAGGAATTGTCTCTTAAACAAAAATTAGAATTAGCAATAAATAAAAAAAATTCAACGAATCCAAATACAATACAGAAATCAGCTATATCCAAAACCATCCGACGAGAAATCGATTTATTTGAAGATGAGGGATTTAGAGGTAAATACTTGGAAAAAGTATATCGAGCATTGCTAACACTACCACCAAATAGCGTAGATGCCGAAAGAGCGTTTTTGGCAGCTGGTAATTTTTGCACAAAATTACTTTTCAGGCTTAATGACAGTACAATTGATACATTATGTTTTTTAAGATCACGATCACTTTTCAAAAATTTGTAATAGTAACACAGACTAAATAGTGATACTTACACTTTTTTGTGATTTAAATAAATAAGATGTTCCTTTACTTTTTTGTGATTCTTTATATATAGTGTTATAATTTATAAGTTGCAAATTATTTTTTGTGATATTTACACTCTCTAATAAAACTGGCAAATAAAACAAAGAAACACTTATGTTTTCTTTCTTTTTCTAAAATTTCCTATACCGGTATTAAAACCGGTATCCCGGTATTAAGATCTAAAAAATACCGAATACCGGTGTTGAAATTTTGGTCCGATATTGCAATCCCTAATTCTCGCTCATTAGATATTTTTTCGCTCAATATTTTTCACGTGTATGCGAGTATCGCGTCGTTTCTGATCTTATTATTTTATTTTAATTTAGTCTGTGAGTAATCGGAGTTTACTTTATTGTTAAACTAGCCGCCTTTGGCGACCAGCCGGTTCGCCAATCTTAATGTTATTTAAAATTTTAATAATTAAATATTTTATGCAATTTCTACTTTAATAGCTTCTTCATCAAAATATTTTAAAACTTCAAATTTTGATTATCATATAATTCATTCATAATATTATAAAGGCCTTCAGTCATAACGTAATATGTATCTCTCTCATTTTCTGTTAGCACCCGCAGAATTTATGCTTTAAATTAAAGTGGAAAGAATTTATCTTCAATTAATATAATAATATTTTTTAGTGAAACAAAGCATTTTTTTATAATCTGATTACTGAAAATAGAGTCACTCAGCGTTTAAACTTTATGGGCACCAAAGAATATCTTTTTAAATTTATGTAATATCTCATGAGTTGGTCAACAAAATTTTCTTAGATTCATTATAAGCAGATCGATTAATTAACAATGTTTTAATTTAAATGCATCAAACACTAAGAAAATAAAACGAATCGTTTAAAATAAACGGTTGAAAACGGTAGAAGTTATGCTTTAAATTAAAGTGGAAAGAATTTATTTTCAATTAATATAATAATATTTTTTACTGAAACAAAGCATTTTTTTATAATCTGATTACTGTAAATAGAGTCACTCAGCGTTTAAACTTTATGGGCACTAAAGAATATCTGTTTTAATTTATGTAATATCTCAAGAGTTGGTCAACAAAATTTTCTTAGATTCATTATGAGCAGATCGATTCATTAACAATGTTTAAATTTAAATGCATCAAACACTAAGAAAATAAAACGAATCGTTTAAAATAAACGGTTGAAAACAGGTTTTAAAAAAACTACTTAAACAATGATGTACTTAAAACTATAAGCATATACAAAAAATATATAACTAACATAAATACAATTTAATTACAAAAGCATGCAACTAACCCAAAAATAATTTAAATCATCCATTGATAACGTTGTCATGGCAACAATCAGAACAGAATGCGCATGCGTGAATTTTCTTCGCCGGTTACGTAACGCAAATACGTGATTTTTTCTACGCCAGTTGGGGTAACGCTATGCGGATTAGAAATTTTTAATTTTTTTTATTCTGTTTTATTTTAATTCAAAAGTACTTCAGAATGAATCTGAAAGATTGATTCATTAACAATGTTTAATTTTAAATGCATCAAACATTAAGAAAATAAACAGAACCGATTGAAATAATCCGCCGAAAAATTTTAACCCTAGCCTCATTACTGTTGGGAGAAAATAAAAGCCTTTCTTGTTTGGCGCTGGGGATAATGGAAGATTTTTTTGGCGAAAAAGTTGGCGGTGGGGAAAATTGAAGATTTTTTTGGCGGGAAAGTTAGTTTTTAATTAATAATTAAAATTCTAATTAAAAATTCGAAAAAAGAAACCCCAGGTGCACATCCCGACCACCAAGGTATACATGTACCAAATTTGGTAGCTGTATGTCAAACGGTCTGGCCTGTAGAGCGCCAACACACACACACACACACATTGAGCTTTATTATAAGTATAGATGTAAACATCTACTCCTTTTGTTTTTCCTCTCACATCTATTTTGACGAATTAAACCCATACTAACGCATGCGCAAATGCACGGAGGGTTTCAGAATCCGTGGCAAACGATATGTATATATTCAATGTTTAGTTTATAAGCATTGAACATTTGCTTAAATAATAGTGTATACAAACAAGAATGCTGCACAGACATGCGTCATAAAAAATAAATCAACGAGGATGGTCTTCTCGAAATTTTCTCCTGTACTCTAATAAAGGTTTTATCCCCCCCCCCCCCCATTGCTCAAAATTGTGGGTCGTGTTCAAAGCCGTGAATGCCACGAGCACTTCGATTTTTTTTTTCCACGCATATAGTGTAATAAAGAAAACCAGTACTTGTGTATTAACTGCATGCCGTTAGCGAAATATAGTTACGGAAGATCGATCTTCAATTTCAATCTTAACATGTTTATTGATTCTAGTTTATGATCTATAGTGATTTTTTTGGCAATTAATCTCTAACATTGTTTAATATTGTTACGGAACTTCAATTCCACTAAGTCCATAAAGTCACCGAGTTCGCTTGTAATGGCTGTATGGTGTGAAAACAATCAGCAGGTCTCAGTGACAAACGACGACTTTTATTAAGCACGAAAACAAGAACATGCAGGGAACAAATATACAGCCGAGACGAACACAGGCAACACACAACAGCACAGTACAACAAACAGTAACCCACAAGTAGTAATCGGTAATAATAACAACCACAGCATATAAAGCGGCCAAACAGAATTCAGCAGGAGGAGGGAATATCCGTAGCTACTCTCTACAGTCTCTCCAAACGCTGCAATTCTCCGCTGTCTCCTCGCTTTAGCTGTATTCAACTGCCGACTCACTATTACACAACTGGCAGCTACTCCTCACACGACTCGATGCTGCTTCTACGATAAACACCAGGACTCGGCCCACAGCACAATTCAGCAATTGCTTGAGCTACACACAAAGCTTGCTCTTCACTGGACTGATCCAACTATTCGTCGTTGACTCGTTTTGCGACACTAAACCTCTCGAGCACTCTATCCATGACTCGATACCCGACTGGCTTCAGCTTGAGACTGCCAGTCTTTTATTGTTACCGGACGCTGGCAGAGAAGGTTCTGGAACAACAGGCATAGCTCCTGTTGGTTCTATCACAAAAATTCTGGAAGATTCCAGTATTATCTATTTTGTCACAGAAGTCGTCGGCAAGTCGCCAGATGGTCGCCAAGTTTGTCACTGAGCTCTGGGATCGCTGACTCGGCATCCGATCAGCATCGAATAGAGCTGATCGTAAAACGATCTTTCGTACGATGAGACTATTCGTGATGAGAAGCAACATTATATAAGAATCAGAAGAGATGGAAACCACAATCTGACAAACTATAATAGTAGTCACAAAAAAATACAAAATTTCATCAATTTAGGCCAGTGACTTTTGAGTTATCGTAAATTATCGTTAGAAAGTACCTTTAACATATTTTGTTCCGAATTTGATAAGAATTTAAGAAGGTTCTAAACTTATATACTAATCTGTCTAGATCATTTTGTAGTTGTTGAGTTCACTTTTACATTTTTTATATGGATAGCTGGATTGATAGATTTCGCCAGAATGGATTTTGTTCACATTTTTTTAAAAATTTTCAAATTTCAAAAACCAAGACAGCCTACTAAATTTCATTCTTCTAGCTCAAAACGTTTTTTTTGGTGTTCTTGTGTTTAAAGACAGACAGACATAATTTCCAGAGTGTGTTTTTTGGACTCGAGAGGCCTGAACCGAAATTCGCCAAAATCTGAGTTCGGATTTTTTGGCGATTACAATTCTTTTTATATATTTCGCATACAAAAAAGTAATTTTATAAAATACGGATTTTCGCAAATTACTGAAATAAAACAATTGGGAGTAGTCTCCCCAAAACTTTCTTGCATATTTTCTAATAAATGTGTTATCCAAGAGAATGCCTTGAATAATATAATTTTATCAGCAAAAAATGAAGAAAAAATCTAATTCGAATAAGGTAATTAGATTTACCTTATATTCCAGGACTGCCACTATAGATGAGTAATAATATCACTTTTGCACAAATAATCCACATTCTTTGAGACGAAACGTTTACACACACTTCACGCACATAAAATAAACATAAATAACACTTAGAATTAAAGGCATTTTAAATTTCAGTTTACAGTCTAACCCGAAGACCATGTGTTGGTGTTTTTAGTAGGAGGTATCGGTATCAACTGACTAGAATACAGCGGTCGCTGCTGTCGGATTTCAAAGTCAAAGATTGGAGGACTTTGTGACACATAGCATAGGTGTATAATAGTTACGAAATAATAACTTTGACTTGAAAATAGTATTTTTACTGAAGCTATCATGTGATCCTTGGCGAGTTATTTGGCGATTATACGCAGCATGCGGTTAACAGCATCCAAAAATCGAATTTGTGATTAGACGCCTTAGACAAAACTTTGGCACAGTACTACAATTGTAGTCACAAAATCCCAGACCAAATTTGAAATATTTAAGTCATTTCTCTTTGAGTCATCACATTTACTTCCAGAAAGTACAGACTGACAGACAGCCAATTCCTTGTTGGATTTGGGTCAACATTTGAAAGGACTCTAAACAATAGATGTTAATTCTGTATACCGAATTTTATATATCTAGCTCTCTTCCTTGTGTAATTATCGTGTTAAATTATATTCGAACAGCCGGACAAGCAGCTTCCTTTAAACATATTTTACTCAAATTTTGATAGAAATCTGCAAATTTGGTATAAAGAATGTATACCAAATTTCATTCTTCTAGATCAGAGCGTTTTTTAGTTATCTTTGTCATAGACATAAAAAGACATTTTTCTAAAAATGTGTGTTTCGAACTTAGGGAGGTCTAAAAGGTGGAGATTCGTCAAATTCTGGAGTTTTTTGACGATTATAATATTTTCTCTACTCTATACGAGAAAGTAAAACATCATGTAACAGAAATCATTAATGTATTATTTAAATTAGAAAGTGTGATTTAATTGATTATTTAATTATATCTAGACATCGAGTTTGTATAATAATTGTTTCCGTTCTTACATAATGTGAGTAGAAATGAATAATCTGTATAGTTCGCAATTAATGCCCGAGATGTATAAGAACGATGCATTTCAGATATAAAGGTTAGATTGTCTTTACATCTGAAATATATGCATCTCAAATGTACAGGTGGTCTTTACATCGCAAATCGAAAGCTAAAATAAAAAAAGGAATAAGTGGTTTTTCGAATTTAAGAAAATTAAACTTCGAAAACTTTCATTCTAATGAACTACGCTAAAACAATCGATGAGAAACTTTTAAACTATAAAATTCGAAAATAGAACTTGCAACGTCTTTCGATTTCAGAATGAAAATTTTCCAATCCGTCTAAAAATAATCCAAATGCGAAGAAATGAGAAGAAAAAGAGAGCTGTGAAATTTCCAGAAAACTCTAAAGATTAAACTTTATTTCGGAAACTATATTCATTTTTTTTTTTTTTTCGAAATCTCGGAATTTATTTTAACGGCTTTTGCAGATTTAATCTCAGATCGTTTGAAGATACGAAGTTATTAAAAATTGCTTTTCGGGATTCCCTCTGGAATTGCAATTTCTATTTTCGCAAGTCTCTGTTTTAAATTATTGTTTATTGTTTATATATATATATATATTTTATTTGTTAACCAAAAATATTTCTGCTTCTTCTACAAACCAATATTCATTTTTGCTGTCCTATGCAATTATAAAATTATTCATTTTTCTGGCAGCATTAACAGAAAGGGAAAAAGTTTCTACAGGGATTACATAAAAGTGGTGCTAAGTATAGTCTCATTTTCAAAAACTATAAAAATAAATACATGAAAAAGTTTTCAGTATGTGTACCATGATTTTTTTTAATTTAAAATTTACACCAAATTTGAAAATGTGAGAAAATGGGAGCAGGGAAGGGGGGGGGGAGATGAAAGGACTCGAAGTGCAAGCTTTCCTGATAAGCAGGGCGGCTAACTGATTTGTTTCGAAATAATTTCAGCACCTCCTAATGCCCTTAATGATGGCTAAATTTGAGGTTCTGCTTCTTTAGTAGGCTTTAACTATTTTAAATATCTTCTTTTGGCAACTTTAATTATTTTAAACACATAGATTATCAGCCCGCAAATTTGTAAAAGTTATTTTATCTATTCTCGAATTTCAACAGAACGCTTTGCCTCTAAAAATTCAGAAGTTAGGCGAGAGTTGGGTGAAAATTCTCTACTTTTTCCTGATATCTGTGATCAAAATTGGAAATCTGAGTCATTATTTGTAAGATTTCCGAAACCAGTAGGGATTTTTGTTTGAACATCTACAAGAAAAAGCATCTGGAAAATTAAAAATGTCAAGAAATAAAAAACAAAAAGCAAACGATTTTCAATATCATTTTAAAAACAATATTTATTTGTTATAACATCTGCTTGTTATGCTTATTGATATCTTCACGTTTATATACTGATAAATCACGTTTTATGAAGCGAAAAAAATCAAAAATATTATATATCCTTTCATTCAGTTCAAAAGGGAAAACAAAAAGGAGCCAACATGATGATAATTCTTGCGTAAAATCTCCTTATACTTTGGAACTATTAACTGGGTGCCAACGATACGATAAACGAAGTGACGTCACAGGAAACCTTCGTTTCGTTCGATAAAATTTCATATTCTTTCGAGGTTCTCCTACGTAATAAAACAGAATCAAAGGGCAGGATGCTACGTCGCTATCATCTGTCGAGTTTATCAATGATTTTAGCGTCAGTAATTCCAGAACAAATTCTGTGACGTCCCCCTGTATGTCATGCATTATCACTTAATGAAGCGTTTTATTTTCATAAATGGGTCTATCTCTATGTTTGGAGGTTTAAGGCGCAAAATTTGACTGTTTCGACATTACACTTCAAACTCAAAATATTAATGGAAAGCAAATTAATATATCAAGAATATGAGAAGTGGGGACAAATTTCAATTTTTAAAGAAAGAATTGTTTTAAAAATTAACTATGTGAAAGAACAAATACAATAGAAACCGTCTACAGTATTCGTAGCTTACAACTAAGGTTTAACTTCAGAATCAAGCAATTGTAAAATATTCTTAAAGTCAGTTTATATTTATACACTGTTGCTCTTTCCTAATATAATTGCATTTATAGAACAGAAAATCAGTTAAATACATAGCACAATGAGCAGAACCGTATAAGACTTCTAAAATAAAATGAATGCATATTAAAATTTGTCGCTTGAAAATATTTTCTGAGGACCAGGTCACAAAAAAATATTAAATTGAAATATTTACTAAGCATTAAACTTGGCGAACCAGCTGGTCACCAAAGACGGCTAGTTGTATGTGTGTGAGAGTGCAAAACATTCTTTGATTTTATGAGAAATAAGCATGGAGTATTTTATCTTTCATTCTTCCTGATGTTACAAAAATCCATTTCCATCCATTTTTCCATTTTTTTCACCATTATCAAGATTTTTTTTTTTTTTTTTTTTTGTAATTGTAATGTCGCAGTCTTAAGAGGAAGGCAGAATGCAGGGGAAAAAAAGGCCATGAGAAGATATTTTGAATTTATATGGTTTCATAAAAAAAATCTGCTGAAACGGCATTTTAGTTCAGCATTTGCATTTAGATAAATGCAAATATGGCGATTGCTAGATAGTGTTGCTGAATACCTATGAAGACCAAACGAATAATGATATTCTAAAAATCGATTTTAGAATCGGATCACATGATAATTATTCAATTAACGGGTCTTCTTCATTTTCTCTCCCTTTCTGCAGTCTTCTTCAAAAAAAGTTTCTGATCCATTGGTTTTCGCTTTCAATTTTCGGAAATCAGCGCCTAAAATAAATACGAAAAGGCTGTTCGAGATCCACTAATACATTATCCGCAACCCACTTGTGGACCTCTAACGAAAAATTGGGAACCGTTGCATCGCAATGCAAAATATAACACTTCCGCATCCAGTACATAACTACGTAGAAGTAGGAGGTACTTCATAATCCAGAATAAAAGAGGGGGCCTTCGAACGAGATTAATGAGACAATAAGTCTATAAATCAAAACCTGAAAGATTCATTTGGGTGAACTTTGGCGATTGATTGGCGAAACTTTGAGCACTGATGATAATCGATCATTTATTCCGCAAATGCTGTTTCAAGTAAAAATTGTTGAAACATTTATGAATTTTTGTTTCATAAAAACTACTGAATTAGGTATTACAAATTCGCAGTACAGAAGAGATATCTTAATAGTTCAAGTATTGTGTGAATTCTAGCTAGTTGGTTTTCCAAGAATATTGTTTGTATTTAAATTCAATTAAATCTCTTAAGCATAACTTGATGTTCATAATTTCCCATAACAAAGTGTTTTTAAACAGCAAATTATGCAAATATTAAAGTCGTTTTATTTTAAAAGCTTTACATCCGTTCTGTTTATTGCGAATACGAACCTTCCTAATGGAGGTAAGTCCAACGACATTGTAGTGCCGTTAAAAGAACAATAACTGTCTGGGCAATATATCTTCTAATTGTCTTTGTCTTTCGCGCAAGTGAAACTTTATTTATTCCACATGTAAACTGAGCAAATAATTAACAGAGTCCTCCTTACTTAGCTTCCAACAATGGACAAAAAACCCTACAATTAAATATGTAATGAAAAATAGTAAAAATGGCTTGAATTTTATTGCAACGATGAAGAGTTTTTAAGAATTTAAAAAAAAAGTTAATTAAATAAAATAAAAAATTTATAAATGCATAAAATTTTTTTTTTAAAAAAGCCAGCATTAAGAAAAAAAATGTAGGATAAATTGTTATCATTAAAAAATGCTTCTTCAAATTTAAAATGATATTAAACTTTTTTTGCAATAATGTTTTAGGAAAAATAAATCTTATTTAAATGCAAAGCCTTTTTAAAATTTTAATTAGTTAAAATTGTAATTAATATTTCAAAACAATCTCTTTGAGATACTATTTCTTCCTTCCAGTATATTTGAGTCAAATTTAGCGGCTTACGGTTTGAAAGTTTGTAGAATGCCAACAGACATATACACAGTTACAAGTTCTTTAATTATTAGCAGAGATATAGCAAAAGTTTAAGTTAAAAAATTTTAATAAAAAAATAAATTCTTAAAATTTTTGTAAGTATACTAAAAAGATTTTTTATTTCTATTATTAATTCATTAATGCGAAAAAATAAATAAAATAAAAAATATCAATACATATATGTTTGTTAAAAAATCATTATTCATGCGTTTAATTGGTTATCAGAAATTCTATGATTATTTCCAAAACTCCATAAATTGAGCAATTAAAAATAAGTAGATCATTATTTTTTTATGTGATCTTCTGAATTTTCCAATGAACAATACTCAATATAAAATATGAAAGATATTTAAGTGAAACCATCATATGTGAGCAACATAGAAATTATTGAACAAGTTTGTGTTTTCTCTCTACAAAACAAAGCACTAGCTTTGTCAGTAATTATTTATTTACTTTCATTGAATCATAATATCGCCAGCAATAAAAATTTCAATGCACTCCTTGTCTTTGAAGGTAGACAAAAGAAAAACAAAAACAAAAAAAGAAAAGAAAACCACAGCGCAATCGAACTCGCGACTCGCTAGCGTTACGTCACAATCCTTAGACCAATCATAGCGAAACCTACAGTGACGTTTGATTAGCTCAAGCACACAGAAAAAGACGGAAGGTTAGCTGTGGTGATTCAGTTTTGAATTAGATTTCATTGGATTCGTTAATTTTATGCTTAGGGTGAGAGAAGAAAAACCACTAAGTCTTTGTAGATTCCACTCATTACTTAGCGCTTCACGTTCGTTGCCTTATTTATTGTGCTCGTTCTCATTTCGTTGGACGGAACCTTTAATTTTTCTGGAAAATTCTAAAATCTCATTAACCGGAGGAGTGCTCTTTACGTGAAAATTTCGGTATGAAAAATAATTGATTTTATAAAAATCGATTATGTAGTTGTTTTATTGATCTCCAATTATCGTTGATTTATTAGTCTATTTTATCCGCTGCTAAAAATACTTTATTTAGTAGCTGATATATAAGATTTTAATAACCGCAAAATATGCCGCAACTGGTTAATTCCGATTTATTATTGAAAACAGTATTTAATTCTGTAAATATTATCATTATTTTAAAAATAATATATAAGATTTATTTTATGGGAGAAATTAAAAATTTTCTTACCAATTAAAGGACTTAATTTTTGATATTGATTTTTTTCTGTGTAATTAAGTTTTGTTGTGTAAAAGTTTTACTAAATATTTCATTTAAAAACATAAAAATACGGACATGCAGAACCTATAATTATCTGTTCTGAATGTCCGAAAATATGCAGATCAAACTTGAATTATTTCACCTTCAGTGTGAACTTTTAAATCTTAATACCTGATGTATTTAGGTGCCCTTATAAATATTTTGTTATGTCTGATTATTAATTAATCATAATATAAGATGATTACCGCCTTGTAATACTTTTATTCATATTTCACTAAAATAATTTAATTAAGTATTTTATCAAATTACCGTAGTAAAGATGTACACTAGTGCTTCATTTTTTTTATTTATTTATTTTTTGCTGTATTTTACTGTTTAAATATAAATGTTAGTTCAAAACATTCTGAAGATGAAAATTTGACAGGCATTATAAATTTAATATATATAAATTTCTCATATTAAAAATATCTTGGAAAAAATAAAAATTATTGTTTGTGAAAATGAATTTGTTCATTCTTTGTAAAACCTATATGAAAATAAATAGTGAATACTGTTATTATCTCTGTATTGAAATGTTCTAGGTCAGTGATTTGATTATGATATTGTGTATAAATTTTATGTAGTATTGACAGTATTTTTTAAATTTTTTATAGTATGTTTTTCATTATAAATATTCTCTGTAAATATTAATTCTAGTTATTTCTTATCCTTCCTTTGCGGTATGTCATCCATAATTTCATATTTTCTACTTGGATTGTAATTATAGAGAAGTATTATTGTTTCTCAAAGAGATTTTTTTTTTCAATTTACAGCTGAACAGACATGTATGTTAAAGAAGCAAAAAATTCTGTAAGCAATCCAGGATGGATACTGTTGCCAGAACAGATGGATGTTTTAACTAAAAAACCATACATTTATAATGCTACAGCTGGCTCATTTTTAGAACTTCTCTTTTTACAAAAGTATGTTATTAAAAAAAAAAAACTATTTATGCAGTAACTTTATTTGTTTTTTTTTCCCTTTTTTTTTTCTTTCCCCAATGCTCTTTATGTGATATTTCTTCTCAAGTTTTAATTTTCTATGTCGGTGATTTTAAAGTTTTGTACCGCACAAGACTCAAAAATATATTTGTCATATAAGTATTTTCTAATTAAAAATCAATATTCTTAAATTGAGTTCTTATAATTAAAGGATGAAATATTTTATGGTCTTTAATTACATTTTTAAATAGAACTTTTATATTATAATAAAATATAAATATGTTATGTAATACAATAATAATTTAAAAAATTAGTTATTAATAAGGGTTTTTTTTTACAAAATCTTTTATGAAAAACTGTACAATCATATACATTATGTAATGCATATGTACAATGGTTTAGTAAACACTATATGTTCTTAAAATACCAAAAATATCCATAATCAAAAGCAGAATAGTTTTGAGAATATAGTGCCGTTGCTAAATGTTGGTGAAACTTAATTTTTTTTTTTTTTTTTTTTTATGGAATAGATAGCTTGCTAAATTAAGAAAGGTATCCGTCATAATGGCTATCAAAAGAAACAAAGAATTATCAATATGATGATGGAGAACACAATATTCTCAGATTTTTCATAATCTTATGGGAGACCACAGCTTGATATTATAATGAAAGTTCTCATACCCATTTAAATAGTCCTAGTATGATTTTAATGTGTTTAAAAGTAACTGATATATTCTCACAGAATTTTATACGGAATAAATTTAGACAATCTTCTATGTAATGATATTTTATATCTTAAATGAAAATGTGGTTTTAGACTGTTTCTATAGCCTTAAGACATACATAAATAAATGTTAAATTATTCACCTATAATATTCTATAATTCCTAGCATTTATATATATATATATATAAAGTTAATGAGTTGAATAGCTGCAATTATTTTAAATGAAGCAGTATAAACCTTGTATTTTCACGTGATGTTGAAATATATGGAAATTTTGAACCAAAATGCTAATATTATCATTAATTTATATTATTCTAAAGTTTAAATCTCTTTCAATTTAGAAAATGTGTTTCTTAGTTAATGAGCAATATTAGTTTATTTAATTATTAGAGACTTAATATATTTAGTTCAGAAACTTCAAACAATAATTATTTCACCCTAATAATTTATACTTAGTTAATCTTAAGATTAAAAAGAAATTGTTTATTATGATGGATTAATATTAAGTAATATTATTACTTATTTTAAAGACAATATTTTAATTATTTCAAAATATTTGAGTTGTTAAATTTCTCCTTTTCCCTTCAACAACCAGCCATAATTTAAAATTTGCTTAGTAAAAGAAGCATCAATTTAGGATTAATTCTAATCTTTTTGTTTCAAATCATTTTATCAAGACTTGTTCATTATGATTTTTATTTTATTCCAAATTTTAATACCTTTGTTTTATCAAAGTTTAAATTTTACAGCTTTATTTTGGAGAGCATGGTTTTATGGCTGTTGTGCGTGGCTGTAGTTGAAGTATTGAGAAGAAATAGAGCAGGTTGTATCCAACAGAGCAAAGTGTATCTTATCTTAAGATAAATTTTGTTCTAGCCTGCTTTCTGATTTCTAATTTTAGTATAGACTATATTGTTCCCTGAATATTATTTAATATATCAATTATCACATAGATTTATTTTATATTGTATTATAAATTTTGAAGTATTCTTTACAGACATTTTGTTTGAAGCTGTTAACAAAATTCGTTTTAATTAAATTCATTGCTACATTATTGTAAATTTTAAATAGCTGTGCCAATTTATATTTAAAAATATTTTTGACATAGCTATAGTGCATTGAATGCCATATCACTCAGCATCGCATAGTATCCTTTTATTTCTGACTTGTATTAGACATGGGCAAAGATTTAAATATTTTTCTTATTACATTACTCTAATTGCCATTAGCTGATTATTAACCATACCATTATTTATTAAATCATTGTTAAACTTTCCAATAAAAAGTTTATACATGATAAATTAGACAAAGTGAATGGTTTATACAACCAACATGAGAATGCACATACTTATTAACTACTAAAATGCACAAATTTTGCATTTTTTTTTTTTCAAATGTGCAAATTAGCTACCTTTGTTATTCTGAAAATAACTCATCAGTAAATCGTATTTGTCTATTAAATCAAATATTGTACAAATAGTTTCTTTTCCAGGACACTCTCCAAATATTCTAAATAGAGATTTTATTACATTTGCAAAACTGAATGAGGCTTATAAATATGACATGCTTTTTAGCACTGTTTTATGTCTTTTATCACAAAAAAAAAAAACTTGAACTACAAAATATGTCTTGTTTAGATATAACCTTGAAATTACCTAGGATCACTTAGCCGCATAATTATGTCATACTACTTATCTGCTATTGAACTGAAACCTTGCAATTAATATTTCACAAAATATCAGATGTGAAATTATTTTTTTAATTTAGGATATCTTTTTTTAATTTTAGATTGTAATATGAAAGAAAAATAGCTAATTATTAAGTATTATTGACTAATTAGTAGTTATATATACTTTTTCAACCTTATTATATCCAGATTTTCTCTACTATTCTATCACATAATATATATTTTCAAATTAAAAGATAAATTATTTTAATGTGCATATTAATATTTACCTTATTAAATTATTCTATTATTAAGTTTTATTATTTGATAAATCTTAATTTTTTATATTTTCTTTTTGCATGCTTCTAAAATTGTGAATTTATTTCAGATTCTGGATGCGATTATCAAAATATGTTCCTATGCAAGTAGCACCTTGTGTTCTGACTTGTCTTGGGTTATCTATTAACCTTGGTTGTTGTTTGACATTTTTGTACTACAGTCCTGATGCAAGGGTTGAGGTAAATATGTTGTTAATAATTTTGTATAAAAGTAATTTTAAAATTTATATTCATTTTATCATTGGATTTAAAATATATTGTTCTGAAATATTTCAGTTATGGGATTTATATTTTACGATCTCTCTTGATCTACATGCATATTTTGAAAATAGTTATATTTTAATAAATGAGAAGATACGTATACTTAGTCTCTCAGATAAATAGAAGAATATGCTTTATATAAAATTATTTAGTGGATATAAACATTTGTAAATTCCTTTTAAAGTAGTAATTTTTTAAAAATTTACTATTTTTGAAATTTTATTTAGGCTCCTTCATGGGTATATGTATTATGTGCTGTTGGGGTTTTTCTTTATCAAACGCTTGATGCCTTGGATGGGAAACAAGCTATAAAAGTTCAAGATACGCAGATAGAAGAAGTCTACGATCATGGTTGTGATGCCATTTCCACTGGTATGCTGTCATTCGAATTTTAGTTCAGTGAACCATTTGTGTAGTTTAATGAAACATATTATAGCATAATGTAATCATCCTAATAATGCCCATTTTGATTATGTTAAAATATCTGTTACATTAGAGGATGAAATAAATCCTCTATTGGTTAACAAATAATAATTATTGATTAACAAATATTTATCATAGTTGTAACAAAACATTACTTTTTGGCCTTACATTGAAATACTGACCTCAGTTGTTACAATATTTTGATTAACTGCTGTTTAAAAGCTCTCATGTATCTTCTAAAATTCCAGTTAACATATAAAGATCTTATCAAAGAATTAGTCTTTTGTTAATATTTTCATTTGTGGTACAGATGCTGCACCATTAAAATTTTTCTCTGAATAGATTTGTGTCAGTATTGTCCTGCTAAGACATTATGATTTTACAAACCCTCCCCTTCCTGAGAAGGACTAATTGGTCCTTAATTGCTTTGTAGGTAGTTTTATTCTCTCTGTAATATTGTACTGCTCCTTGTTTGATGGATAGATTTAATTGTTTAATGAGAGAAAATAAGAATAAATAAACCTAATGGGCATATTAAAGAACAACACAAATCTTATAATGGTTTGAAAAAGAAGGAACATTGCTTTCTATTCTCAACTAGAATCTTGGCTATATAAAATTATGAATTGACTATTCAAGTTTTATTAAAATCTTATGAGAAATAAGAGATGGAATAATGATAATTTTGTGTTTTAAAATAATGAAGATAAAAATTGATATAACATATTCATAATTTTTTAATTGTTACAAAATTTATTATATTTGTCTAAAATATTTTTTAATTCTTTTGCAGTGTTTGTGTGTTTAACTACCTCTGCTGCCTGCCAGTTGATTAATTTGCCATTACTCATGTTTTTATTTTTTATTGTCTCAATGCTGGTATTTTATAGTGCTCATTGGCAAGATCATGTGACACATGTTATGATTTTTGGAAAGTAAGTTTCAAATTTCTATTGGAAAAACTTAGATTTTCCTTTATAAAATTTTTTTTGAATAGGGTGTTAAAATCATAAAGAAAAAATATTTAACATTATTTTCAGATTTATAATAGCATAAATAGTTAAAGCATAGTATAGCATTAAAGTTTAAGAGATGTAGTGTATTATATGTATTCTTTTATTTTATTGTAAAATTTCGCCAAGATAGACAAACTATTTATGATTTCAGTCCAGTTTGATGAAACTGCTACAAACTAACTGCTGAAATTAAAATCTAATTTATTTATATTGGGACTTTTGAACTTCTTTAAATTGTATCCACTTTTCAAGTTAGATAAAAAAAAAAAATTGTAACTATTTTGAACTTGGAAAATGAAAGTAAGGTTAATTAAGAATAAATGAAAGGAAATACTTTTCAGAATTTTAGCAGTAAATCTGCTGATATTTCACAGATAAATTAAAACTGCTGTTGGAAAGTGGTTGTTTGATCGATACGTTTGTTGTTGATAAAATATAAAAAGTTCTGCTTCCATCACTACATTGTTATTCTTTATGCTCATCGCACATATTAAGAAACACAGATCAATTTATTTTCTCTTTTGCATCAACCATTTATCATTAAAAATATCAAATACTCGCTATTTTCCTTCCATTTTCTTCCATTTGATCGTCAACAGAAATATTAGTCAATCTGCTAAGATATACATTTTTTATTGTATACCAAAATCACATTATTATTTTTAAATGCACAAAAACTGAAAATCTAGAGCGGAATAAAATTCAGATTACTAAAAATATACAGCACTTTTTAAATTCTATCACTTATTTGTAAAAATGAGTTTTAAAAAAGTATCTTTTTATCTTCTTTAGGATAGATGTATCTGAAATACAGTTCTCGGTAATGTTGGTTCACTTATTGACTGCTTATTATGGACAACAGCTTTGGCGATCAACAGTAATTAATTTTATCATTATTATAGTTTATTTTAAAAATATCTTGTAGCTTTTTGTCTTTTTAAAAGCTTAAAGAAGTAAATTTTATTATTAATGTATTTGAAATTCCTATTTCTTTTTAAGGAACTTCAATAATTTTTGGCTTTTCAACCTTTTAGCTTTAGGCTTTGAATATAATATTATAATATGATTTATTTTGTTAACAAAAATTAGTTTTAAAAGTTCTTAGTGATCTATTAACTTATTCATAATGATAAATATATTAGATTAATTAAATCGCAATGAAACATCGATCAGGAAAAATTTTAACTTTCAAGAAAATTAAAATATTGATACAAGCATGATACAATTTTAAATTTAAAGCATTTATATATATATATATATATATATCATGCTTTTATGATTTTTTTTCTTAGATTTCTTGTTCAAAAAATTATTTCTACTACAGAAACTGTATACTATAGAAAACATGCTTTTTTCCACAATGTATTTTGAGTGTTCTTATAATTAAATACATAGGAAAACTTCTATTTTTATATTTTTAATAAACAATTATGTAGCTACTCTAACCATTACTAATAATTTCTTTTTTTTAGATCTTTGGTTTAGAGTTAAGACTGATACTTGGATTTTTGTCATTACTGAGCATGTGTGGTACCATAATCACCAACATTGGATATGTACTTGGAAATAAAACCCCTCTTGATGAATATGTAAAAGTTCCAAGGAAAATGGTATTTTTTATTTAATTGTTTGACTTTTTATAATATCTTAGTTTCATGACTCTTTTTGTGTCGTGTCTATGGCTTATCTGTTAATGTTTATAATGAATGTAAATAATCCATTTTAGGGTATCCAGATATGGAATCCTGTTGTTCCTGTTTCCATTTTGACTCTCTTTGCTGCCAAAGCTTATGCCTCGGGACTTTTTCACTCTAGTCCATCCATCTTTATAATTGCATTTGGTCTGGCATATGCAAAACTGACTATGAAACTTGTGGTTAGTATTACGTTATGATTCAGTAAAACATTTAAAATATACTGGATATTTTAGGATAGTTAAAAAAGTTTTTACTATTTCATTACAAAAAATTATAAAATTTTTAAGAAGATATAAATCTCTAGATGAAAATACCATCTGATGATGTTTTAGAGTTGATTTGTGTCTTTATATATTTTTAATTTATATTAATTATATGCCAGTACCATATGCGCATAAAGTAATATATCCTAGATCATTTAAATGCTTGCAAGTATAAATGCATTACTAAAACAACGAAAGAAATATATTTAAAGATATTTTTAAATTTAAATTAAAAATATATAGAGAGAAATAAGGTTGGTGTCATTGAATTTTTTAAAAATTTCTATTTCTTTTTAAAGGTTTATAAAAATGGTTTTTATGCATGAATATATTCTAAAATTGTTAAGGAAAATATGAAAATTTTAGTTAATTATTAACTAAAAATTTAATCAGAATTTTGGAGAGGTTTTTTTATCTGAACATTTATTATTTAAGAAGTAAGTGCATGGCAGATTTGAAAGCCTTAAGTTCATAGGTCTGCCTTAATAGAACATTTTGAAGTTATTTTCATCATGCATATTGCATGATACAATATACATATAGTAAATTGTAAACATTATCATGTTAAAACTAATTTGGAGATATCTGAATCTCATGAACTTATTATAATTCGTATGATACTTTAAGGATAATATTCAATTGTAGCTTTTGGAGCATAGTCATAGAAACAATGTAATCATTGAATACTTTGCTTGTAGTTCCTATGGTACAAATTCCCAGAAAATAAAGCAATAATGCAATTATAGTCATTTTATATTTTTTACACTTAAATGAAATTCTTTTGTGAAATGAATGTCTCAATCTTTTTTTAGTACTTAATTCTGTGGGCAATTGCATTATTTGTATAACTATAATATTCACATCGATTTAATAATTTAAGTGAAAAAGTGGTAAGTTCTTGACCTGTTTTGAAGAATAATTTATTATTTAAATTCTGAAAAATAACTGGTATATTATAAAACATTATAATTTTGAAAGTGTTTTTCTTCCCCTGCATGAAACAAAAAATGCAATTCAAATATTTTCAACAATATTTTCTTTTACTAATTGGGTATTTTCAAATCGGTTGCCAGTTGAATATCTTCATTTGTGGAATGGTTCTTAAAAATTTATATGCATATAAATAGACATTCATATATATCTTCTCATTTATTTAGATTGCTAATGTTACGTATGCTGATGTGGAACTTTGGGACAGTAGCCTTGTTGCTCCTTTTCTTTTGTGTTTAAATACTTATTTGCCCACTTCGTACATGTTGCCAGCATGTACAGCTTTGCTTTGTGGTTTGGTAAGTTCTGATAATTTTTTGATTGGTTTTTAGCATACAGATTATTATTCTGGATTAAGATAATTACTGTTGCAGCTTTTCAATTTAACATTCATTTTATGATATAAAGATGGTTTTAAGGATGATATTTATTTTGCAGGTATTATATCTTTTTAGATATTTAAATATATCCACTACAAAAAAAATTAGAGATGTAATTTACTTTCCATTTAATTTCAAAAATGCATCGTGCGTGTTTGCTTTCATTGTTTATATTATAAAATTATATTTTAACTTGTGAGGGTATGCAGGGGATCTTTTGACTTCACAATATCTTTTTTTTATTTTTTTATAAAATGTTAAGAAAGCTTTCTAGAAATATGGAATTATTGTTTCCTGTATCTTTATCGATCAATATTGTAGGTTAGACTACAAACATTGAGTTAATAATCCTTTGTATGTTGTGATATTTTAGATTTATTTTTAATACTGATATGATAGATTAGAAACATTAGCAGTTGAGAATCTCTTACAAATATTCTCATAATTAGTAAAATGAATAAACAAAAGTACCATTTAATACTTGATATAAGCTCAGATTATGTTAGGTTTTTATTCTGATATAAATTACCAATATACTTACATTTTTCTCAATTTTAGTGGATCTTGACTAATTCAAAATATTTTTAACTCTAATTTATGTTTTTGTCTTTTTAACTTTTTTTTGATATGATTCGAATTTGTTTTTAATAATTCTGAGTCAGAATTTAAAAAATGCATTTTTTAAGTTTTAATACTTTTACACCTTGTGTCTTCTGTGATTGTAAATTAATAGTTTAAGACCCTTAATTCATTCAAAGACTTTCCTGTTGTGCAGTGTATTTCAGTCAAAAAGATTTTTAGAAAATTTTAAGCAGATATGAATTATACTGTTTATTTTATAATTCTGTTTTATAGTTGTTTTATCCTATTGCAGATTGTGATTTACTTATTTATCAAAATAATTTTGTGTGAAATTCTTAAATTTTATTGTTACATTTTATTTATTAAAATTCTGCTTTAATAAAAATTAAATTTAAAAAATAAATCTTGACTTTTGCTATCCTTTTTCTCTTAATAATTGCCATTTTTTCTATTGCTATGTTCTTTTTTATTAGACTGTTTATCTTAAAATAATTCTTATTGTAGTCTTGTAAGTTTTGTATTAATAAAATTCCACTGAATAATTGTTAGAATCTCAGAACCTTATATGATTTTTGTATTAGGTTCTTGTGGGTGAAATTAACTCGGTTCTTGTTATCCATATAGGTTTACAATCTGATGGATGTGGCTCGTTATTTCACTTACATAAGTTGGGATTTGCGAGAAGCATTAGACGCTTACATCTTCACTTTGAAGTATCCACCTGGCCATCCCAAATTCCACTCCAAACACAGTGAAGGTGTGTACGTCAATGGCTTGAACAACAATGAAATTCTTGGATCTGCAAAAAAATTAGATTTACACTCTGATGATTGAAAAGAAAGCTCCAGTTGAAAAAGGGGGGAAATTCTGAAGCGTTACTATATGTGGATCTTGATTCACATTCGAATTCTCTTCGAGTCTAGAAAAGAGGGAGAATATAACAAGTACAAATTTAGAACAAACAAGCCAGTTTAGAATTGCAAGCTTTATTATATTAATAAATCTTAAAAGAGAGGTCTACTTACACTGTGAATCATTAGTGCATTGATGTTATACATTAATTTGCAATGATGTATATTAGTGAGAATATGAAATAAATGACCGGTATCCACTAAGATACATTGTATAAATATACACTACTTTCATATCAACATGCATTTTATTTATTCAATCCATGCTGACTGCATATATACTGTGATTGTGTATATTTATTGAGAGATATGTGATCATTGTAAAATTAATTGCGTTGCTTCTTGGTTTTAATGTTTTTGTAATTTTAAAGGATCTGTTATACAGGATGAGCTTGAAGTTTTTTCCTTAATCATAATAAAAAAAGTTTGAACATTATTTTATTTATATGTTTGTTTCTTAAATTTGGTTATTGAATTTATGACAAGACCAATTTAAATGTGTACCTCTTTGTTGCTTGAACAATGTTGAGGTGGTATTCTCGTTCTTATTATAATACTGTCTTGCATTTAACTTTGAACTGTTTAATCCTAGCTTTCAATATTTTAGTATCATGATGTTGCAGCCATAGAAACAAATTACTTTGAAGAAAAATAGCAGATTTGATATACAGAACCAAAAAGTGCATTGCAATTCCTCCCATATTGGTGCTAATTATTTGATTTTATAAAAAAGCTTCGTGCAGGACTATGTATCACATTAATTTATTACCATTATTTTGTTCTAAAGTTTTGATATTAAGAAAAAGCTTAGTGTTCACCCTGTATTCCTTTTACAGAAAATTAAATTGAGACTTTGTGATTGATTAAAAAAAACATACTTTGAAAGTATTATTAGATACAAAGTATAAATCATTTTCAAGGAAAAACTGCTTTTATAATTCTTTTTATATTAAAAGAATTTTTCAAAATTTTACATGAACTGTATTTGATACTGTATTACTTGAAAACGTTGATGTACCTTACGTTTATGGGGAAAATCCTTTTTATATTTATTTTGCAATTTGAAATATTAACATTGTTACACTGCTGGAATTGTGTTCAATTTATATTTATTTATTCTACTGAAAATGTTTTAAAATTCTAGTCTCTGTTAATGTTCAACCCTCCAAGGGTCCTAATAACTTTGTATTCTGATAAATTAGCTGAAGACCAAACTGAATTTATTTTTTTTTATGTATACAGGAAAGCATTGAAATTTCTTAAACATGGAACTTTAAGAAAATTTACATAAAATTGAAGAAACAGTTCAGCAAGTTAAAGCATATTGAAAAAATTTTTTTATTATTCCAAGCTATTATTTAACAGTTATATATTTTTTAAGAAGGGGAAAAAACTTTCAATACTTTAGATCTATACAAAATGAGAAATATTTTAACTTTGTTGGAGGGTTAATATGAAATATCTATAATGAAATGAAATGGTTTTAACAACCACTTCATTAAAACTTGTTATACTAGTCTTAATTATTGCATTTTAATACTGTTTATATTATAATTTATTTGGCAAATAGTTTTTAAAGAGATGTATAAAATTTTTATTATCAGAATTTCTATATGATCAAAATTTTTGTGGATCTTTTTAATAATTTAGAAATGTTTTATATGATAGCATGTCTTTGATTTTTTTCTATATATATATATTTATTACTGTGACAAAATGAAATATGCTTTCACATTCAATGTTGCTTTTTATAGTTTTTTTTTTTAAGTTCAAATATACTTTTTTTTTTCCTTCTTGTTATGAAATTTCTGTCTTTCATAATTGTACAGATTTTGAAAACACCAATAAACAGGGCATTTTAAAATTATAGTATGAGTTTTTTTTTTTCCTTCTAATTTAAGTCCGTTATTCAGAGAAATAAAAAATCTGTGAGTTTGATTGTAGGTGTTAAGAGAAAGTGGTTTTAAAGATTTTTTTGGTATGAAAAATTTTCTAACTTATCAAATTGTATGAATCAGAAAAGTCGGCTTTAATTTTTTTGGAATTTTAACTTGAATTACTATGTATCAAGTAACTTTTATATAACTTCCTTTCGTGTAAAAGTTACTTTCTATTTTGATATATTATATATGTTAAATTCAGATAAATCTTTTTTTTTCAAATGCTAGTTTATTATTGTTTATAAAAAGTTTTCCACACCAGCCTTTAATTCAAATACAGTGGAATCTTTAAGTGCTTAAAAATGAATAATTGGATTCTGAATTGAAACTTGGGATTTTTAGCTAAAGTATTAAAAAATTTTCAAGTTTTTATGAAAGCCATATTTTATAATCATATCGACTGACAATTAAAGTATTATGAGTACATTTCTTCTTAAACTAATTAAATCAAGTAGTTAACATTAAAAAATATTTATTAAGACTAATTATGAAGTTTTAAGTATTTAACTTCAAAAGTTAAATACTTATCTTTAATGCAAATTCAGCTTTCTATACATTTTTGAATTATTTAAAATTCCAGAAATTAAAGATATGGAAAATATGTTTTTACAAAACTTCAAAATTTAGCCTTTGTAATGGGGATTTCATAAAGTATTCTATCCTTTTCTTATGCTTTAAAAAAAGAGGATAATTAAAACTTTCTTCAATCAATCAAGGAAAGAAATAATTTTGCATAAATAAAAAAATACTAAAATTTAATCATTATAAAATATACTAGAATAATTGAGTAGATTCGACTATAAAAGGTAGCTTTTCAACTACATAGTAGAGTAAAATTTTGTGGTAAAACAATACAAATAAATCTTTTAAATTTTTTATTGTTAATAAAAAATTTGGTTAAACAGCTTTTTTAGAAATGTTCAGTAAAAAGAAAGTAATTATATTTGTACAGTGAAAAAAATATTTTTATTTAAAATCATTTCAAAATATATTCGTCAGCTTTACAGTCCAGCTATGATAATTTGTCAGTTTGATTTTAAACTTTCCCAGCAGGATGAAATTTCATTTCAAAGCTGAGCAATTTCATGGATATAAGCGGCCAATACTTTTGTCTGAAATGGAAAAAAAATTATTTAAAAATATAATAGTTTAAAATGAACCATTTAAACTTCTTACATTACAATATGAAATATCTTATGTTAACAATACTTGAAAATAGCACTTCCAATCTTTCAGTAATATATTTACTTTAACTTTTTAAGGGATTCTATCAAGTAATTTTATATTTCAATATAATCAAAATTCTTTCATTGGGAAATTTTATAATATAATAGATAGAAAGGAACAACAGCAAAAAAAGGAATGGGGTAGAGGCATTTTTATTTCAATGCACTCGGTTTAAAAATGAATTATAAATAATGAAATTCAGTTAAAATTAATACAGCTATATTACAAATATATTTAACATGTACAAATATTCGGATTTTTAAAGTTTATTTATACAGAGATTCCCTTACACACAAGAGGTCTACTTTAACTGAGATCCAAATACTAATTTCTAGCCCATATTATACTTATTGCTACAATTAAAATGCTTAACATTAAGTAAATATTCTAAATTGCAAAAAATAATATTGTAAGTTGTTTCAGTCAACAAATGTACTGCTGATAATAGCAAAATCTAAATTTTAATATAGTTTTTGAGTTCTATACTTAATAAAATACTTTTTGGCAAATTAATATTTTAAGGTATCTATCTATCTATCTCAAAGGTTACTTTCCATTGATTGGGCTAAATTATGAAATTCATAACTCAGCAGTTTTAAGTGAAGAAGTATGGCATGTGCATTGTTTAAAATTTCAACATGTCAAGAATATTTTAATCCTTGAACTCTGACAGCCGTCCTTAAATAATTTAACAAATCTACAATGTAATATAGAGATCATCAACAGATATGATCTTTAACTCATTATTATGTAAACAATCGCCAATGTACAAATATCAAATTTGGTATTTTATATACGTTTAAATTGACTTCTAATTAGAATCAGAAGACTACATAAAAATTTACACTTCATACCTTTTCAGCATATAGAATATAATGCTCTATATCATCCAGAATATTTTTCCAAATATAAGTATATGACTATCCCTGATGGTTTACCTATTATCTTAGGCCAAGTTTACTGTTAATAAACTTTTATGTGAATATTAAAAATAATCTTTATTTATAACATTCAAGGAATAATATTTTATAAATTGTTAAAAACAAAATTTTATCAACAAAACTTAAGGATAATTTAATGTGCTTACCCCTTCAATATAATTAGAAATATCTATCTTTTCATTCTGAGAATGAGCACCATCATCACTTGCACCTATTCCTAAGAGCAGTACATTTTTACCAGTAGCTTGTTCGAAAGTTAATGTCACTGGAATACTTCCTCCCTCCCTAATGAGATCAGGTTCAACATTGTATACTGAAAAAGGTTAAAATATCATTTGAAACATTCAATTTTTTTAATCCTTGCAAATTTTAAGCGCTCATAAAAATATTTTGATTACAGAATTGTCAAATAGTACCTCGTTTGATAGCTTTTTTCCCAGCAACAAAATTAGGATGGTTAGGATCACTTAGCCATGCCTGACCAGCATGAACCATGAAAGCACTAAAAATAAAGATTCAATTTTATTGTATTCTTAGAAAGTAATTCTATCAAAATTTACAATTTCAAAAAACTAATTTATAGTGTAAAATAAATATAAATAATCATTTTTATATTTCAAAACTATCTCAATGCAATAACTAAAAAGATTTTTTTTTTTTTCAAATTTTAAAAACATGTTTCATTTTTTTTCACTTATTTTGTAGTTCTATTGTAGAATTATTGTATTCACAAAGCAATACATTGTTTACAAAAATTATTAAAAATTAATTAGAATAATTGTTTTTTATTTTATAATTACATTAATATATTTATTAGTAATTTTATTAAAAATAAATCTTTATGGCTATTTTTAATATTAAAAATTATTATATTCTCTGGTTATGATTAATTTATGCCCAGTTTTTTTTTTATTTGAACTTCCATTTGTATAGAAATTTTATTACAATCTAACCAACTTTAAAATAGACAAATTCAACATTATTTGAAACATAAAAATATATTTTTAAGTAACTGAGTGGATTGCAAAATCAGTTCATAACAAATGTATTTATTTGAGAAGCATTATTAACAGCATCAAGAAACTAGCTGAATTTTTTTATTACTAAATTCGATGATTTTCTTGAATGGCATATAATTTAAAAGAAGAACTTAACCTTTAAAATAGTTTTAAAATTTTACAAAAATGATATTGATTTTATACTGAGTAAATCACGATACTAAACAGTCTTTACGTTTTATCTAATTTACAAAAATCCTTTAGAATTATTAGATTTAATTTGGGAAAACAAAAACAAAAATATTTTAAATATCATTTTTATAACATATGAAAAAAGAATACATAAGTAATAATTTTTTTGAATACTACAAATATACAAGACATTTAAAAGGAATTAAATGAATTTCATTTTTAAAAAGTGATATACTTTAATTCATTTGGAGTTTTTCTTGCTTCGTGAACTTTCTTCAAATGTGCAACTACTAATTCTTCAATTTTCCTAGGATCTTGATTGGGTACAATACGAATGGAAAATTTTCCTATTACTTTTGAAGGAATCACAGTTTTACATCCTGATTCACTAAAGGCACCTTCAATACCTAATATTAAAAAAAATGTAAACGATTAATTCAGTGATGACTTATTTGTAATTCAATAAAAAAGATAAAATTCTCACAGCAATGATTAAATTATATTAACTGTTGACCAAGTGAAATGGATTGGCCCATAAAATATGAGGTTGGATAAAAAAAAAATAAGTTCAGAGATGTTATCACCCTATGTAATAAAAAAAAAAATCTATAACATGCAAAATTGACGAGTTGTGTTTGATAATTTGCTAACATTAACTTAAATATTTTATTTAAAAAAATTTTTAATTAAAAAGGTAAATAATATAAGAAATAAAATTGATTAAATTGAAAAGATAATTTTTTTTTCTAAATTTTATGGTGATATGAAATGGCTCCAAAATTATTGAAGAAAAATATTAGCATTTAAATTAAAAAATCTTATAAAAAAGATTTTCCACCACAAATATCTACTATCTTACCCCCCCCCCCCAAAAAAAATCAGTTGTGTACTTAATTTTGTATTTCTGTGCCAATGGTCTGTCCTGTAGAATGTTTTTCATTATGTAATTTCCAAATAGTATTCAACCTATAAACATTATTATATAAACAACGTTTTAGAGCTGAACATTATAAATGGTTGAAAGTAGGTTCCATTGATCTCAAGGATAAGGTTAAGTCACTTTTTTATTACTTTGCTCTTTTATTTACTAATGTATTATAATTTAACAATTACTTTATTGAACTCTTTTAAAAAATAACAGTACAAAATAACAGCACTGGAACTGAAGAAGAGTAAGTACCTTTCCATAACTAATTTCAAAGGAATAAAGTAATAGTGTTGCATTTGTGATATCATGTCTTAAACAGCTAATGATATTACAAGATTAAAAATAAAAGTAATCCAATTTTAATTATGACATATGTAATCTGAAATAATTTTCTTTATTTGTATGAAGTGAAGTGTAAAGATGTTAAAATGAATTAAGATATCTTGAAAATAAAATCTGCCATACAACCTACCTTTTGAAATATTAATTTAACTGTGCAAATATTAAAGAATAAAAATAAAGGTCAAATGCTACAAAAAAAAAAAAAAGAGAGAGAGAGAGAGAGAGGCATAACTAACCTCATTGATTTGACATACAACTAATGATTTATCCTTCTACTAAAAATCTAATAGAAATCCCATTACTTTATCAGAATATTATAATTATGCACATTATCTATAGAAACAGATTTCATTTTTCTATTATTAATTTTGAAACATAAAATGAATTGAAGGTATTTTCAAGCAAAGGTATTTCAATACAACCTAAATTCACAGTGATTAGTTAAAAATAAATATAAGGCACAGTTGCAATTTGAAAGGTATTTGAAATTAAAAGATCAAGCTTTGATATATTGAAAATAGTTATAGAGAACAAGCATATTCATCATAGTTTCTCCTATCAATAATAAATTTTAATATGTGTTATGTTTTATTACTCATAGCTTAGGGCAATGCATAATATATTTATAATTTATTTTATGCAAATGTTGAATAAAAGGAATATACACTCTCCCCATAATTGTAAATCCCCATTTTAAAAATATAAAAAATACAGATATTGATTTTTCTTCCTTTATCACAAATATTAAACTCCTTGATGGAAAAAAACTAATTTGCAGATGTATTAGATAATGTTTTTATGCTGGTAAATATAAATGCTGGTACATAAATTTCATTTATGTGACACAAAATTTCAGAACCTCTCATTATCAGATTACATAAAACTTATTTTGGTAGTAAAAATTTAGTTACAAACAGGCGATATTCTGAATATATTAAAAAAATGTTATTAATGTAGTATAAAATAGATATATCATACCATGAAGAGAAAGAGATGGGAATCTCCATCTTCTCATTAGAGTTTTTATTTTATCAGCTCGGACTAGTTTTTCACAACCAACATCTTTCCTGTATTCCTCCTACAAATAAATATTGCCATATTTATGTAATAAAGCTTTTTTATTCATGCCATTTAAAATATACTATAACATTCATCATATCAACTATGCTGCCAACTGCTCCTGATGAATTTTACCAGACTTTTAAAAGTACTAGATTAGCAATTTCTTATCTATAAAATTCATGGTCATGGTTCTTAAGTTATAAAAAGTCGAACTGATCTTTTTAGCATGATAATGTTCACAGGTTGGTATATTCTCTGTAAATTAAAGTTACAAGCATGATAAAAATTACTAATGCTATTGGAACCAGAGCTATTAAATTAGTACTGATTACTTCTTAGGTAATAAGAACTCATTCTGAAAGGATTTTTAATTAAAAATCAATCATTATTTCAATGTTTTTTCTCTGAAACTTTGGAGCATATTATTGCAAAAATTTATTATGACAATATTTTAAAGTTTAAAAATTTTGATTTTCAATTACATCAAATTTATTTTTGTGGAATTTTTTCTCTAATTTCAATAAATTGTATATAAAAAAAAATTTATGTAAATTTTACACAAAACTTTACATTGTTTTAGCTACTGCATTTTTTCTTATGGATGATGCAATGGCATAAAGTACTTTTTTTTTGGTGCTACTGAAAAACAAGAGAGACACCCTTGGCTTGAAATCAAAACATTTTATGTGTGTGTGTGTGTGTATCGCATCACTGCCATAAATTAAAAGAAAATTTTTTAAATAATATAAAGATAGAGTAATCTTTTCTAAAATATTACGAAGCTATGTTAGTTTGATATAAAAGTTCAAATCTTATTAAAATTTTTCTATAATTTGACATTTTGCATCTTTAAATGCAATTTTACTTGTAACATTTGCAAAATAACCATGTCCTGTAATCATCAAAACCTTTATTTAAAAAAAAAATTAAATATTTTGTTAATTTCAAGCAATATATGAAAATTGCAAAACCTTTTTTAGAATAACAGCAACACTCTTCAGAAATATAAATTATTATATTTTATATAAAATTTCACTATAAAAAATTAACAATAGTTTGTTGCTTTTATTACCACATAATTTATCAATTATTTGCATTGCTTTCATTTATTTATCTTTCATTTGAATAAGAATGTCATATTATGTGCTCTTGTAAAATACTTTCAGCAGGTGGAGTTTAATTATTACCCTCTTGTTTACTTTGGTGACATATACTTTATCTCATTTGAATAAGAATGTTCTTGCATATTCTTTTGCAAGATGTTACATCAGATATGTTTTTCAACAGGTGTGTATCAGTCACATGTCATGAAGGTTAAATTACAATTAACTCATCCGTTCTCCTATATTATAAAACTTCCAATTTTAAGATTTTTATTTGCAACCTGTGAATGAATTTAAATAACTGATAATTAAATAACTGAAATTTAATAACTGATTCCTAATTCTTCCAAAAAAATTTGTTTATTTAGTCAGTAATGTTTAGAGATCAGAATATTTATTCCAACTAAAATATATTAAACTTTTACAATAATTTCCAATGATTGATTACTTTTCTTCACACAATCAATAACAAATATAATAAGTCAAATCTCCAAAATGACATCTTAAAGCAAATATTTATGAAATAAGAATGTAATAAAAAATGTTAAATGAATTAAGAAAACTACTATGAATCTAACCGATTAAAATGCAATCTAAAGAATAATTTTTAAGTAAAAAAATGCTAACATATATAATACATATACATAAATAAATTTTAAAAATGTTCATATAAATTTCATTCAGATTTTTTTTAAATAATTAGTTTAAAATGATATTTTTAAAAAATTTCTGCATCATTTGAATAGCTTTGTGCCTTTATTTACAAAAAAGAAATTTAAAGCAAAGAGAAAATATTATATAATAGTTTAAATATCAGTGAACATGTAATCATAACAAGGTATTTTCATGCAAAGACAAAAGTCAATTTTTATCATTTAAATCAAAAAAATTAAAAATATTTTTCTATTTTTAAGGAAGAAAAAACTAATTTCTGTTGATTTAATTTAATTTGAAGCAAATTTTTTTAAGTTAATTTAGAATTTAACTACAGAATATTATTTATTTATATTCAGATTTTGATAAAATTATTTATTTTAAAGACGATTAAATCGAAGAACTTTGAAATATCTTATATCTTCATTATTTTAAACCATTATAAAACCTTTTATAAAATGATTTTCAGAAATAATTTTTAAATTGCAATGAAATACATTATTTCTAACTATTTATATAAATCAATTACAGAAATAGATTAAGCAAATTATATTTTCTATAACAATTTTAGAATTAAAATGAAATGCAAATAAAAAATTGGATAGCTTTCACACAATGAATGATAAATTCATTATATTAGACATTCAATTAAAAGTCACAGAAATTTAATTAAATATCACTTAATGTTACTAATTATAAATTGTTAATGAAGCAATGATTACTTACTGGATCAAAATCGATATTCTCATACAATTTTTTTTCTTCTTCAGTTACTGGAAGAACATCATCCATTATTCCTGGAATAAGTATGTTTCCTCTTGCATCAGTCATAGAATTCATTAAAGCAATCAAATCAGCCATAGCTTCATGGCTATAAAAAAAGGGAAAAATTAACTATACAGATATAGCGCTAATTATAAAAATAGATATAAATGGATTTTTAAAAGAAATAAGTTAGCTGGTTAAATTTTTTTTCTCTATGATGTTTCTGAAAGTTTAGGATTAGATATAAAAAGTATTCAAAATATTACTCTAAATTAGTATCCATTAAAAATACTAAATACATTCATTTGTACACACACAATCATGCCTATAATTAAAAATAAATTAAACCTTTGAATATTTGAAATAATTTACTTAATTTTAAAATGGCGTAAAAATTTTTTAGATAATAGTTTCCAAAGCGTTTACAGAGCAACGTCAAAACAATCAAACATCTGTATAGCCTGTAAATTTTAATGTAAAATATAAAAAAAAGCAAAATTTTATAGTGTTTAGAATAATTATTAATTAAAAAAGAATGATACTGTATTAATTAATTGCATTTCATTTTTTGTAACATGGTTTTCTTAATTTAAGGGAAGGAGAGGACTAACATATCCATTTAACTCTCTCTATGTTTTAAGAAATGTCTTTTCTTCAAATAATAGGCGAAGAAAAATAAGAATCCCTTCAACAGTATTATTATTAATAGTATTATTTTTAATAGTTTATATTCAGAAGACTATACTTAATAGTCAAAAGAAATTAAGTACTTTCATTAGCTATATGAAAAAAACAAGAAAAAAAAACAATTAAAATTTTATTTAAATTACATTAATATTAAATCTATAACATTCCTATAAGCTCAAACCCCTCAATAATATCTTCAACTATTATAACTAAAAAGTACTAAGTTATGCTTGAAACTTTTTTTCTATATTCAGAATAAATAATATTTTTTATCATTAAATTTTATATAATTTTATTTAATAATTAATAGTATTTTTCAAAGCTATTTTATATTAAAAAGCAGTCTATTTAGAATTTTTGTAAAAAGTGGTATTCTCAAACATGATATGCTATCATTTAAGAATGCATATTTGTTTTCTAAAAAATGTCTATTTTAAAAATTAGCTATTAGGCCATAATAAATCACTGGAAATAGAACTATTCTTCTAACAAAATTAAAAATGTTTTAAGTAACAAGGAAAGTTTAATTGGATAAAAAATTTTAATTAGACATATTTTGTAAAATATTCTTGACATAGTAAAAATTTTAAAAACAAAACAAGTTTTACTCCTCTGGGATTAAAACTGCTTGAATTATGAAGTTTTGAATACCATTATTTCAGAACCATTCCAAAGGTCTTCTAAAGGAAAATCTTTCAATTAACAGACTGCATTTACTCAAACTGACCATTGATTGACTTAAAACAATGAAATTCAAAATTTCAAATCTTGGAACAGCTTTAGATGCAAAAAAGTCGATTTAATTTTCTTTAAAACCAATATGCTAAAAGTATTTTACTAAATATAAAAAATAAATACAAAGAACTGATTAAAAATTTTTCCAGCAGTACATTGATTGGCGGACACAGTACAAAAAAATCATTTTTTGCATCTTTAAAGTATATTTCTTTCTACAACTGTATACTCATTTCTAACAATTTAAAAATTAGTTAATAGGCTATGTTCACAGTAGCCCTGGATAATGGAAAAGAATATCAAAAGAAACAAACTTACACAGATCCACCCATAACTCCAGAATGCAAATCTTTACATGCACATGTTATTTTAATAAAAAAATAGCATACACCTCTGCAAAAAAAAAAAAAAAAGAAGTTACACAAAAATAATTTTAAAAAAGGTCAAGTTTCACCTTTCAAGAATCAGGAATACTAACTTTATAAAACACAAAACAATTGAATCAGTGTAATACAAAGAAAATTAATGAAATCATAGATTAATATATATTAGTAACAAATATTTGTAAAAAGTAGAATAACTATAAGTCTTTTTTAAAATATATATTTCAAAAGAATATTTAGACTTAATTATCTCACTAGACATATACTTTGATAAATATAAAATATTGCATAATTTAATCTTATTAACATGGAAATTAACATTTTAGATTTATCTGATCATTTTTTAATCTGGGCATTATAATGCATGGAAAGTCAGTATTTTTTAAAAACTTTTTTCTAATATTAAGAATCAGAATCAACAATTTTTTTAAGTCTCTCTCTCTCTTTTGCTGAAGCAAATCTATGATTCAGATTTCTCCAATTAATTACTGACTTTTGTAATTATATGTAAGTATGAAGAAATCATACCTTCTTAATAGAATTATTGTAAATTATTTAAATATAAAGCAGTTTATTATTAACTTAAGCATGTATGGTGAAAGCATCATGCGAGTTTTTGCAATAAGACCATTAATGTTTAATTGCATAAAATTTATCTAAATGATAGATTTTCAATAAACAAGAATAAAACACTCAACACGTTGTATTTTATGAGAAGCTCAAGATACTATTATTTAAAAATGCAAAATAAATTTTCTTTCCTTTATTCAGTTTTATTTTCTCTAAGGAAAAAATGCAATGGATTGTAAAAACAAGTGCTAATATTCCTAGATGTTATAAATTTTTAAAGAATGAAAATTTTCCAGCATAATTTAAGAATTTATTTCCAAAAAATCTATGCTAAAAATAAACGTTGTCGAAAATAATATAACAAAATTCAATTATTATGAATTTCTATTTCTTTTATGCTTATTCATCTCCATAATCTGTTCACAAAAATAACCAAACACAATCTTTAATTCCAACCAAGTAATTTGAATCATATAATTTAGTATTAAAAGTGATTATTTCAAAATAAATTTAAATTAACTGTACCTTAAACCATAAGTCAAGCAAGGTTTCTTCTTTCCTAGCCAGTAATTATCAGATATGCAGACATAATCAACATTTTTAAAAAATTTATCTTTCTCACTAAAAACTAGTTCATCCAAGCCTTCAGAACCAGACTCTTCCATACCTTCAAAACAAAACTAAAAGAAGGGAAATAAAAGGAATACATTAATCCTTTTTACAAGTTAAAATCAAATAAAAATTACTTTTGTAAAGAAATAAGTTATAAATGTAGTAAGGAATGAATCTTTTCCTTACTCATGATTATTTAATTTTTTTTTTCTTTTCAATATGGCTACAATATTTTTTTTAATTGATCAAACTTTTCCTTTAAAAGTCTAAAGATGTTATTTTAGAGAAATTTTTTTTACTATGGGTAATGATTGGCACAGACATAAAATTAGATTTTTACTTCTACTACAAAAGTAAACACCTAACATTTTTATCTAAACATTAATAGAACAGATTTTCAGATAATTAAATTAAATTATTTTTTAAAAATAACAACAATAAATAATCTAAACTTTTCCACTTTTAAATAACAGAAGTTTACTGAAGGATCACAAACTAAAACCATAAAAAAGAAAATGAAGGACATATAAAAATAAATTAGAAATCTATCAGCCACTAAAGAAGCTTTTATAATATAAATGCTATTGAAATTAATAGATGATCTGTTGTTTGTGAGAGACACGAATGAAGAAACCCTTTTTGAAGAATTCTTAATGACAAATATTTGCATAATGAGCAATATTTCAGAAATCTGTTTTACTGACCAGCAAAAATGACTAAATCATTGAATTTTTATTAAAATGTACTTCAGTTTTTGACTGATACAAAATAGCAAAATAACAAGCATATATCACAAGCAAGAAGTTTGGAAAACTTGTTTGCCAATTCACAATAATATAATAAATGGAGCAAAAACTTTCAGCAAATCAGAATCAAGCATACAAAATAGTAACTTATTTAATAACTAAAAATTTAATTTTAAAATTACGCAACTTCTTTTCCTAAAACATTATTTGTTTTGTGCAGATTCTTTTCAAAATCATTCTTTAATATAATTAAAAAAATTTTGAAAAGTACCATTACCACCAAGGAAATTAATCATTCCAAAAGATACCACTGATAAGATTACAAACATTTGCATTCCTTCATAAATTGAAAGATGCATGTAACCAGGAATAATAATTTATTTTTAAAAAAGTTATTTTCACCAAAAGAAAATACTTATTTCTCTTTAAAATAAATTGTAATCAATTTCTTTTAATAAAAATAATTTATAAAGAACAAAATTCTATAATTTATAAAGTACAAAAAAACTGTTATACAAGAAATTGACTTTTAGCCCTTTCTTTGCAGAAAATAAAACATTGTAAATTATATCAATTATTGAATTTTCTAAAAAAAAAAAGCACTTACTTTTAAATTAACAGGTAGTTCCCTTCCAGTCTTCCTGTAAGCAGTAATTGCATGTAACCATCCCAAAACAGGACCTTTATCATCAGTAGCACCACGCCCATATAATTTACCATCTTTTTCTGTTAAAACAAAAGGTTCGGTGTCCCAGCCATCTTCCTACCTCATGCAAAACATTTTTTATTTATTTATATTATTATAAAAATGATCAAATCTAAAACATTTATTATCAGATCCAAAGCAAATATATTACTATAAAACTGAAATATTTTAAAACATAATTTTTTATTGAATAAAAAAATAAGTGATCACTAAAAGTAAAAAATCCAATAAGTAAAATTAATTATCACATAGATTACATTGTTAATAAGCATCTTTGGAAGGTTTGATATATTATTCCTTTTCCTATTTCAAGCAAAAGAATTTTTCATAATGTACAAGACTTCAAATTTACATCAGACAATCCATGCTGCACCACATATTTCTGAATACAAGACAATGTTAGTACAATCTGAAAGTGTAATCTCCTCCCCCATAAAAATTTAACTTAAAATTCAACCCTTGTATATGAAGTGAAATATTTTTTTTTTTATCTTATGACTTTCAAAACATATCACCATATTCCAAGTATATACAACATCAATTATATTTTATAATAGCAATTAGAATATTTCATAATCAAATACTCAGATATTTTTTATTAGATTTTTCTTTTTTATTAGAACAGGCAATAAAATAAGAGTACATGTAGTGTAGTGATTTGGAATGAAAATGACCCCCACTTAAGTGCATGTATTTCAAAAATGAGTGCATTTGCTAAAAGTTTAAGAATGCAAATTTGTTCTTTTCAATTTTATACCCACAAATTTAATGATTTTTTTCAAAAGGATGAAAAAATATCTTTAAACAACCCAACTATCTAATTGAATATAAATGATAAATCATGATTACAATGAGAAGCACTTCAGTCAGAATGCCGAAATGTTAAGAATAAATCCACTTTTCTATTAACCAAACCCAGGATAAAAACTGCAAAAGTTTAGTAACAAATTTCATAAAATGATGAATACTAATAGCACCAAAATGAAATAACATCAATACTTTTAATTATCACTATTTGGAATTTATTAATAGAAAAGTAATGAAAAAATATATATTCACCTTGTTTGCAGGCTGAACATCCAAATGGCCATACACACAAACAGTTTTCTTTTTAGGATCTTCTCCTAAAGTACCCAACAGAATAGGTGGTAATGGCAAAGTAGTGCCATTTGGTAATGTCTGATTGCCCACATCAACTAGGTTGACTTTAGTCCCTTCATTTTCTAAATACTAAAAAGATAAATAATTCCCTTGTTCTTTATTACAGTCCATATAACATTTATAAAGAATGAAATATTTTTAAATGTTACAGATATATATTATTTAACTAGCAAAAATAAGAAGGGGGAAAAGAAAATGTAAGAATTTATTATTAGTGATAAGAACATATGATACCTTTGCAACCCACTTAACCATTTTTGCAATCTCTTCTCGAGTCTCTGGCCATGCCGATACACTTTTGATTGCTACAGCTTCCTTCAAAGAATCAATATATTCTTTCTGATGTTCATCAATATACCTAGGAGGTAAAAAAAAAAGATTCAATAACAAAAAAAGCCATATAAAAAATCTCTCTAAATAAAAGCATTAAAAATTTTAATAGGTGAATGCATAAAATTAGAAAGTAAAAATTGGAAATCTAGAATAATTAACTCATTTAAAAAAGTTTTTGGAAAAAAAAAAATTTGAAATCATAACAGTAAAAAGTAGCATTCTTAAAGATTTTTTTAAAGAGTATTTAAGAAGAAAAATCATTTTAAAAAACTTAAATCTCTTCCTTGTTTATTTAAAATTTAAATGTAATTTCTACATATGGCAAATAAAATTTTAAAGCAATGACAAAGTAAGCTTTACTTAAAAATCTCCTCCATTATATTCTTTGATAGAGATGTCAAACAGGAATTCACTTCTGTCAACAGTACAATGACAAATGATTCAAAATCAGAAGGGAGTTCCGAAATCGGTGTTATCTTGCCAGAAGCGAAACGATACGTACATATAAGATAGCAGAAGTCACAACCGTGCCACACTCAAAATCAGCGGACTTTCTGCTCGAAACGAGAATACATAAAAAGGAATGAAACTAATGTGTAAACTTTAATTAAAAGATGAAAAAAGGTTATAAAATTACAATCTAAAATAAGATTTTTTGCAATAAAAAAAACTAAAGTTTTTAAAAATTTGAAAGATTTTTTTTTTTTTAATTTTCAGGTTAGTCAGGTTTTTGTTTTCAAATCTGAAATTCCACTGAAACGAGAATCTACTTCCGGTATTTATCTTCAGTCGAATTATTTCAAGATATATTTCAGTTTGTTATGAGTAGAAGATGCTTTGTAATTGATAAAAATGTTAATTATAACTCTGTAAACTGGAATATTTCTAGATTGTTATAAAGAGCAGATACTTATGGACACAACAAATTTAATGCAGCTTCAGCATGTTATTTTTCTCATAAAATTATTTTTTAAACTTGGATGGTATAAAATATTTGCTTTAATTACCATAATATTATATTTTTGGCTGTTTAGAAACCTTATTCAAATATGAATTCTATTTCTTTGAATTTCAATCCGAATGATACAATCCCTTTGAATTTTAATTTGCCGCTTTCTTTTCCTATATTATTTAAGCAATTTAAGGAAATAAACGCAAAAAAATACCGAATTTTAAATAAGAAATCTCAGTGAAATTGTCATTTTATGAGACAGAGAATCAAAATTGTTTTTTTTTTTTTTTTTTTTTTTTTAGATTAATAACAGGACTCTTCTGTTAAAGTTTGAAGGTTATTTCACCGGAAGTGATGTTATATCTGTAAAATAAAGTTTGAAAAAGTAGAAATTCACCTCAAAAATTAAAAAAATTTGTTTTGATTAGAAATTCTATTCCAATTTTATATCGATCCTCATTTAAATACGAAAAAAGTGCAGAATTGAATTGTCTTTTAGAATTTAAACATTTTTGAAAACAAGGTGTAAGGTCCCTTCAAATCGATGGTATCTAGACAAATGGTCCTTATTCATTCTTTGGTATAACATTTGCTTATATATAATTGGATTTCATAACTGATTTTAATATAATTTATTTTAAAATTCTGACTAACTTTCAACTTTATTTCAAAAAGGATTATGGGGTGTTCGTTTAAATGTAAATGGCGCACTCATTTATCGTGCAGGTTAGCTAAAAAAAATAAGTAAAAATTTTGAAAAAGATTCTTGTCATAATTGAATATTATAATTTTTTTCAATTTTAATTTCTTAACCGTAATTAATCGAATATATTTCTATTTTTAGATTAAAATGTTACCCTTTTGCAAGCGCCTCGAAGTCCAGAAATAAATTTGTTTCTATTTGGTGGCAAAATATTTCATGATCCGGGAATGAAGAGTTGAAGTGTAGACTTGTTATTATTTTAATTAAGTATGCCAGCAATAAAAAATTATTGTTTAAGCTGTTGAAATTTTCTGTTTTATAACTGTGTTCCACTTGCTGTTCATTTGTTATATTATTATGCCAAAATAACATTCTGATTTCAATGACTGTTAATATTATATTGTATGTCAAAAATTGCGGCTTTTGCGCATACAGTTCAAGAATATCAGTGACAGTCAGGAAAATTATTTAGCAGAAGAATCTACTGTTGTGAAGAGGATTAATACATTTGAAATCGTATTAAAAGGTTAATAGCATATTATCAGTTAAGTAACCAGTTGCAATAAATATTTTGGAATGGCGTCTTACATGTCGCCTCAAAGTATGGCAGTCTGTATGTGTTTTTATTTACCATGAAATACTCTGCTTTCAGTAAATATTTAAGTATGAAATGGGATTATTATCTGTAGCAATTATGTATTGTTATAGATTGGTGCAAATTTAAGTAACAATGAAGATCACGCAATGTTTTGATTTCTGTTTTAAAAAATGTTAAAAGATTAAAACTTCTCATGGTATTCACTTCTGCTTTTTAAATTAATATTTACTTTAATTAGTGTAAACATTTAATCAGTCATGAGAATAAGTGTATTTTGATAACAATGGGTAATTGTGTAAATAAAATCGTATTAAATAAATTATATTATTTAATTCTGAAATATGAATTATTGATTTATTTACATTTTATGGAAAATTGCTCATCTTTTTGAAAGCTTTATGATTAGATAAGTAGACATGATTTTGAATCAGCCTTTTTAATCCTTCAAATTTTCTTTGCTACATATTTTGTATACTTTATAATTGGCCTTTAAACTAATATTCTGTCACAAAACAGATTATATATTCATTAAATCTTAATGCATTTTAATGGCTAATTATTTACTGGAAATTATTATTACTTATAACAAGTCACAGTTACCAAATTTTTAATGGGTTCTGGGATAAAATTAATTTATAAATTTATATGATCTTTGCAAATGTCGATACTGCAGTCCGTTTTATATAATTTGAATTTATAAAATTTATTATTAGGTTAAGTTTCAGTTGTTAATAAATTTTTATAAAATATTTTTATATATTTAAGATGATAAAATTAACACATTTATCAAGGAACTATTTTTTTAAATCAAAAATGAGCATATGAATATACTTTGTTTTTAAATTAAATTTCCTATAGCATCAGATTGTTTATATTCACACACATATGCCTATAATAGAATTATAATTCAAAATAAAGAACATTAGTTATGCTATATATTTCGTATATTCTTGATTATGACTTATTAATAATCATGTATTTTTAAATTTTTTATTGGGTTAGTAGTCATATTTTTGGTTTAAATGTTCACTAATTATATTCAATAGTATTATTACATATGATTGATATTAATATTTACAAAATAGTCTCCATTTTTTATAATTTGGTAGAGAAATGTATTATTGACCTTGAAAAATCACGTTGAATAAACCACTTGCAATTCTTACCTGATCCTAGTTATGAGGGCTTGCAACTGTCCAAGAAAATCTTAAAATCTTTTTCATTTTGGTTACTTGCAGGTTGATTTCCTTTTATAAATTTCTTTTTTGTATGTGTGTGTGAAATTATATAATAGAGAATATATGAATTTATTAGTACTCTAAATGTTTTCCTTCCTTTTCCAATTCTTTATTCATAACATATTTATCCACATTTTAACTTTTCTTGTTAATCAAATTATGAGATACAATAAATCAACAATTGTAATGAAAAATTTTCTTTCTTTGTAGAGCCTTTCTTTTGAACCTTATTTTTCAGGAACACAGCCTTCTTTCATAAGATTTTTCTTAATTATCACTTTTAATATTATTCTGTCTAGGAAAACAGAAACTGAGACTGTTTTTAATTATTGGGGAATGCTTGTTCATCTTATCAATAATCATAAAAAGTAGTTTATTTATTATAGAAATTCATAATATTATGAGAAACTATTATTTTCTATGTGATTATGATGAAATATAAACTAGAGTTTCTGCTCCTAGTAAAAATATAAAGTAAAATTTTTAATGGATTTTTAATTTTTTTGAAGATTTGCACATAGTTAATATTTTTAAATGTAAACTGGTATCTTCTTATAGCTGTAAATAAAGTATCTTTCTATGTATAACATGAAAGGTACTTCGTAATCTCATTGCTTATTAATTGTAAAAATTGCACTCAATGTCTATAATATATTGTAACAATCTCTTCAGTTGAAAAGTATTAAGATTATTCACATTTTTTTTTATAAAAATTAATGAAATTTCAAAATATATAGAAAGTTTAGATTTCCTGTGTTAAAATTTTTTGATATAAAAAGCTTTCTTTTTTTAAAAAAAATATTATACTGTTTTCTTACGTGTGTGGGAATTCCATACTGAATTATATTATAATGAATTTTTAACACTTCATTAATTCATTGCTCTGGCAATTTTAATTTCTTCAAAAAAAATTTTAAAATTTTCTCTGATTAAAACAAACTAACTAGTGTTGGAAAACCATATATTAACTAAATTTGACATTTCTAGATTTCAAAAACAAAATTCATCTTTAAAAACTTTTCAGCTTCTAATATTTGATCAACAATTTTTTAAAATCCAATTTCTCTAATATTTTAATTAAAAAGAATGTTATTTCTATTTACATTTTGCATCTAATCTATGATAATATATTACATTATCTTATTTATAGAAAAATGATTCATAGTTAAAAATCTTATTGGCTATCAAAAGCAAGAAATCTATTTTGGATAAGTGTAAAATATAAAAAAAAGAAATAATATTTGGTAACTACAGTAAATTATATTATAAAGAAACTGGATTTTTTTGCTCATTTCATTATTAATTTTATTCATCTCTTAATTGATGTATAGTAAATCTGCTCATTATTTTTTTGTAGCTATGTTTTTTTTTTTTGTCATTAATTATGTAGAGCAAATTCTGGATGCATGAAATTGTATTTCTCTTCCTTTTGAGTGCATTGCATCTAAGTGCAATAAGAGTTTTCTTATTTTAATTTGCAACAATAAAATAATACACATGGAAAATACTCAAGGGGGCTTATTTAAAATATGTTGAAAATTGTTATGGTACAGAAATTAAGCACAAATATTTTATTGATTGTAGTGAAAAAATTTTAATTATATTTTGTAAGTTCTATGTATTGATATTGGATAATAGTATACTAATTCAGATTATAGTTAAATCGTAAGTATGCTAAACTAATTTTATGGTTTTGTAGCTGAAGCAAGATAACAGAACCCTTTAGTATAACAATTTAATTACCTTTACATAATTTTATTAACAGTTTCAATTTTCTTATTGAAAAATGTAAAATATTTTTTACTAATTCATTTTTAATTATTCCATTCTTTATGAACTGATATATATATGAACTAATACCATTTGACATTATAAGCTCTTTTCATAATAAAAAACTAAATTGCAGAAATGATTTTTTAAAAAATTTATTGCATAAATGTTTTATAGTCATTTTTAATGTTTGTATAAAATATCATTGAAATATTTTATGTAGTATGATATGATTTTCTAAAAACTTCTATAAAATATCTTTTATTAATTTTTTTTTAATTAACCATAACTTTTAAAAAAACTCTTGTTAGATATTTGTTTTTAAGATTTTGTTTCTTTCTTCCAAATCTATTTTAAAATTTTCAACTTGATGAAGTAATATTTTAGAAGACCTCTCTTTTATACTGTTACTTGGAAATTCTAACAAATATATTTTCATTTTAGGTAATGGAACTCTTCTATATTTGCAAAGGTCAATTTCAGATGTTTTCTACTTAAAAATGTTGGAGTTTTCAATTATGAATCGCCAAAAAATGTATTTATAAAATTTAAATTTCACAGTCCATGGCTAGTAGTGCTGATTCCAATGGCTATAGTTCAGATGAGGAGGTTTTACGTCCTGTTGTGAAGCGTAAAAAGAAACCAAAAAATATTATTAGTACAAGTGAATCAGAAGATGAAGATAGTGACATTGAAATAAAACCAAAAATAATTGGAAAACCATTGAGATGTGAAAGTGAAGATGAAAATAGTAATAATGAAGTAGTTTCTTCTGGGTCCACTATAAAAAATGGTAAGTTTTTTCCTGTGTTATTTTGAACATGGCTAGTTTGAGAGATATTAATTTTACTTTATGGAAAAGGAAACCTCTCAGCTTTGCCAAATCATCAAATACAGGTCTGATTTTGGTTATTTTCCTTCATGACATGTCTGTGTGGTAAATAATGGGACAGCTATTGAATCCCATACTTAGGAACTTCAATTATTTTTTCTCTCACCCATTATTCAAATATTTGATTATAAGCATTATGCAAATTTTCTTTTTTAACTTTTGTGCAGTACTGTCCCGTCTCTTTAAATTGCAGCTACTGAGGATGATCGGCAAACCAAGGTAAATGCCCCACAGAATAATTTTCTTTATTGACCAGAATTGTGTTAATAAGATGTGCTCTCGTGGATTCCTAAAGATCTCCTTTAGTTTTCTTCTCATATAGATTGCTAATACTGAAAGTGACAGAAGTCCACAATTCTTTTATTGTTCTAGTTTCAGAAAACATAAAATTAGCTACTAAGATTAATTTTTCTCTAAAGAAATCTTTGGTATATGTCCTCTAATAGTCCACCCTAAATGTGTTTCTATTGCTGCTAAACCACAAGATAAAGATTTGTAACCATGGTAAACATCTAACAAATATAATTTGGCTTTTACTTGCATTGTATACTTAAATTGCCATTGATTAAAGTTTGTATTATTGACTTTATTGTAAATCATGTGTATATCAGCATATCAGCTAAGTGTGCCTGTTATGTTATTACCACATGAGAGAGCAATTAGTAATGTTATTAGCTTTAATCAATAGATCAGATTGAAGCTGCTGAACTTACTAACAAAAGTAAACAAATTATGTTGATTTTTTTTTTTTTTTTTTTTTTGCTTTAATGTATGTACAAAAATTTTAGATATCAAACAAAACATGCATGAGTTTTACTTTTTCATATTTTAGTCTAAAGATTATTTTGTGTGGTGTTTGATGTATTATAAAAATATATGTGCTTCTTTTCTGTTTCTTAGGTATGTTATATCATTTGTAGTTATTATTTGCTATTGTTTCTTTATAAATTTAATTTTATATTGAAAGAATTTATTGTTTTAAATTTGGGAAAATAAATGTAGTACGAATGTATATATTTAATGTCATTATTGTACTAACACCATTTTATCTATATAAAATATGAACCAATTTATTTTCAGTAAGATTTTTAGGAAAATCTATATAAACTAAAAAAAATTTTTATTAAATATTGATATTCTTAACCAAATTACATAAAATATATTAAATTGCTTAACAAAACTGCATTTCTTTATTTAGTATAATTTTATTACTGTTTTACAAATACCAACATACCACCTATATCATATTTTTATAAAGTTTAAAATATGTAATGCATTTGATATTTGTTATGTTTGTTTTTCTTTTTCAATTTTCTTTATTTTAGTTGTTTATTTATAGTTTGTAGGATTGTATAATTTATTTTCAATTTTTGTAGATATATTTAAAATGTTTCATAGGTGAGTTGTAAAAAAAAGGTCAGAGTCTATGTTACTTATATTTCAGTTCAATTTTTTTTTTTACTAGCCGCCTTTGGCGACCAGCCGGTTCGCCAATCTTAATGTTTGTTTAAATTTTAATAATTAAATAGGTTGAACCGGAATACTCCGGTCGTACCATTAAATATTTTATGCAATTCCAACTTTAATAGATTCTTCAGCAAAATATTTTAAAACTTCAAATTTTGATAGTCATATAATTCACTCGTAATATTATAAAGGCCTTCAGTCATTGCGTGGTATGTATCTCTCTCATTTTCTGTTACCCCTCGTAGAAATTATGCTTTAAATTAAAGCGTAAATGATTAATCTGCTAATCTAAATAATTAATATAATAATATTTTTTACTGAAACAAAGCATTTTTTTAATAATATGATTACTGATAATAGAGTCACTGAGCGTTTAAACTTTATGGTCACTAAAGAATATCTTTCTTAATTTATGTAATATCTCAAGAATTTGTCAACAAAAAATTCTCAGATTCATCATGAACAGATCGATTCATTAACAATGTTTCATTTTAAATGCATCAAACACTAAGAAAATAAAATGAATCGTTTAAAATAATCGGTCGAAAACAGGTTAAAAAAACTACTTAAAAAACGATGCACTTAAAATTATAAGCATATACAAAAAAAAAATATATAACTAACATAAATAAAATTTACTTACAAAAGCATGCAACTAACCTAAAAATAATGTAAATCATCCAATGGTTGTCATGTCAACAATCAGAACACAATGCGTGTGCGTGAATTTTCTTCGCCAGTTGGGATAACACTATGCAGATTAGACATTTTTAATTTCCTTTATTCTGTGTTATTTTAATTCAAAAGTACTTCAGAATGAATCTGAAACATGGATTAATTAACAATGTTTAATTTTAAATGCATAAAACTTTAAGAAAATAAACAGAATCGTTTGAAATAATCGGCTGAAAAATGTTAACCCTAGCCTGATTACTGTTGGGAGAAAAAAAAACTGAAGCCTTACTCATTTGGCGGTGGGGAAAATGGAAGATTTTTTTGGCGGGAAAGTTAGTTTTTAATTAATAATTAAAATTTCAAAAAAAGGGACCCCAGGTGCACATTCCCGACCTCTAAGGTATACATGTACCAAATTTGATAGCTGTATGTCAAATGACCTGGCCTGTAGAGCGCCAACACACACACACACACATTGAGCTTTATTATAAGTATAGATTATATATTCTGAAAATAATTCATTTCTAGTTAATGTGATATCAGTATTGTAATTAAGATTATATTCTGTTTCAATATAAAAATATTTTCAAATGATATGTTTTGTTTTTAAATAAAAACAAATTTTAGTCCAATTATATAATTACAAATCATGATATTACAAGTTTTTAAAATTCTGTTTGTTACATTTGTGCATTAAATCTGGTAAACAGAAAAGGAGGAGGAGACATTTATTTAAATTTTAAATAATAAAGGTCAGAAGTTTATATTTCAGAAATGTTTATTCTTTATATTAACTGCATGATGCACATTATTTAATATAACTTGTGTAAGTTGTTCAGTTTCCAAAAAAAAACTTTGCAATATATTAATGTTTTTTTTAATTATTAAATATTAATAAGAATTTAGTCATGCTTTTTCAGCTATCAACTGAATGAATATGATGTTTAATCATAATTTTTCAATTTAATATAAATTTAACACTGTGATCAATACATTATATGTACAAGAGGAATTATGAATAATTTCGAATTTTTTAATTTCTTTACAGGTAATGAAACTTCAAGTGACTTAAATGAAAATGATCAAGCAGAAAAGTGTGCAATTTGTTTGAGTAAATTCTTAGGTCAAGATATTGCTACACCTGAAACGTGCGACCATGTTTTTTGCTTAGAATGCTTACAGGAATGGGCCAAGGTACTAAATGGCAAATTTTATTTAAACATTTTATGTATTATTTGTAATATTTGAATTATTTTAAATATTTAATGCTTCTTGGTATATTTAATGCATTTATAATGTAGTGATAATCATTTCTTATTTTTCAATTTCCATTTAGAATGTTAATACATGTCCCATTGACCGACTTAAATTCAATTTGATCTTAATACGTCATCATAAAGAAGAAAAAATTATAAAGACAGTAAGTATTCCTTGAATTATATCATAAAACAATCTCTACTATTAATAAAGTTGAAAGTGTGTATGTTGTCTCTGTAGGATAGACCGCTTGACTTAGAGGTACCAAATTTGGCACATATATATTTTGGAAGAAAGGAGTGTCCGTCTTGGTGCAATCTTTTTAAATTTTAACTAAAATTTTAATTAATTAAAAATTAAACTTAATTTTGATATTTTTGTGCAATAACTTCTAAAAACATTATTGCACAATAAATAAATTTTACATCATTTTAAAATTTAGAGCAAAAAAAGAATTTTTTTTAACGATACCAATTTATTAGTTGTGTGAGTTTTTCTTAATTTTGAAAATATTTTATTTTATTTATTTATTTAGTTCCCTAATTTCCAACTATATATTGCATTATTGGTTTGAAGTTCAGACCATCACATATTTAATTGCATGATTTTCTTCCACTGGTCAAATTTGAAGAAAGAATCTGTTTAATACCTGTAAAGTTTACAAGACAAAGTAAAATTACTGCATTGCTGCAAATTTAGAAATGAACCTGATATTTACAAAATAATAATAATAATAAAATTAATATAAAATATTCCAAGAGTTTTTTGTGTAATGTAAAATCATTTTTGTCTGTTTTGGTTTCAAGAGACTGAATAAATCAATTTTGGCCATTAGTGGGATAATTACCTCTATGATCGCCACTGACATCCATAATCAGGGTGATTTCTAAAAGTATTGGTGTTTTATTTGTTTGGCTATTAAAATGCTCTATTGATAATAATATTGTCTTTATTTTATTCCTTACAGATTATCATCAACAATTCAACACTGCCATCATATTCAGATTCTGAAACTGAATCAGTCTCGCAGACCTTAGAGCCACTTGTACAGAATTTATCAAGTTCTGCTTTCCGTCTCTATAGATCTTTCAATAGTAGAAGAACCACATTAATCAGTTCTAGAATTGATTATTGTGATTTATGTGGAAGAGGTGAAGCCCCTGTTTTAAGGTGTCATGAGTGTAGAAAGGCATATCATCTCTATTGTATTTCATCTTCATTGGAATCCAGTGGATCTGATCCTTGGAAATGCCCTGATTGTGTAAATGATGCTGTATTGGCCAGACACTGTCAAAGTATGTTTTTTTTTAATTGTTGCATTATGCAATATTTTTAACTATTAATGCCTAGCATCCATATTTAGAACAGTATAAAAAGCCCAAATGAATTGTATTTCTTAGGTAATAATATTTCCTCAATAATTGTAGTTTTACCTGATTGTCTTAAGATAAGCTACTTATTTAAGCTGTTGTTTATATAAATGAGTTGAACTTGCTTTGTTATTATTGTCTGTAATAATTAAAGTGAGAATATTATAAAGAAATACTTCCAATTGAATGTTGTAAAAATTTTTTAGAATTTTGTGTGATTGATTCAAACATATATTGAGAGATTAAAATTTATTTGTATGATGATAATACTTTAAACACAAGTAGTTTACACAGCTTCAATGTTTAAACTACTATGAAGAGTTTTTGTACAACAGAAAAAAAGATAGGCTTTGAAAAATGCAAGCTGAGTTTTTAATATAAACTTTAAAGAATGTGGATTTGACTTGCATACTGATTGTTACAACAAAGTATGTAATGACACTGAAAATGTAAGAAACAGAATGAAAGAATATTGAATTATTTTATTTATTATTTTCTATTTAGAAAAATGAAATGATCTTATGCTTGTAATTGTTTTTATTAAAATTATATAATTATATATAATGTTAATTATTGATAACAAAATATTTGAAGTATCCTTTCTTATCTATTCAAGATTCATCATCTTCTGCTTTTCGACCTTATCATGCATTAAGTGGTAGCCGTAGAACTCATTCTCCTACTAATTCAAATTTACGATCAAAAAGATCTGTAAATAAAGAATTCAAAAGGTTGCGTCGGGTAAGATTATATATTACATTTTGTTTCATTTTAATATTTTCATTTACATAATTTTGGAGAAAGGTATTTTTTTAAAAAAATCTTTGTTTTTCTTCAGGGATTCTTATATTTCGAAACATTCTTCAGGAATTCTTTGTCATCTTCAGATTCATCAGATGAAGAAACTGATCACAGATCTGTTCCTTCCAGATTATATCAGGTATTCTGTTGCTGATATATAATTTTCGTTTAACTACAAATAATAAATTTTATATAAGGATGTTTTTATTTATTATGAATAATTAGATGGTAACTTCATATTATTACTGATGATATAATTGCATTAATATATTACTCATGAATATTTTGTTTGTAAATATAGTGAAACAGGGTTCACTTGAAGCTGATGGGAGCACAATAAAAATTCCATCATTCAAAAAATTTAAATAAAGAAAAACGAGATTTAAAAATAATACAAGGGGAAAAAAATGCACATTTTTATTTTATATATGACAGTGAAGATTTATTTTGAATATTTAATGATTTTAATAAATAATGCATGAATAATAATTAACCTGCAAAAAATTTTGATAAATAAACAGTGCTATTCACATATAACATGCTCAAGTTTTTACTTTAGGAATTCTGTATTGCTTTTTAGATTGAATACATTGCATATCTGTGAAATTTTTGAGTGAAATATGTGCCTTAAAAATTTCTAATCTGCTGTCACTATAAACATTAGGCAATAATATATTTAACTAACAAAATCAATTCAAAAATATGCTTTCTTTCCTTCTAACTTTGACTTTGAATTAATCATTTACTGGTCGAATTCATATTCAATTAATCAGTTAGTAAAATATGAAGAAATGTAGTTTTAATGTGATATTATAAAAATGGTCAGACTAAAGAATAAGTAAAATAATGAAAAATATTAAAATTATCTATTTGTATTCATATTTAGCTTATTACTAAGCTAAATATGAATACAAATGGAAATATAAGGAAATGGAAAACATATTTTTGCATCAAAAATACAGAATGCGGAATTTTATTTTTGTATTCCATGGTACATTTCAAAGTTGTTGTTTAAATGTGTTTTTGTTTTTCTTCTGCATTAATTACATTATAACTGTTGTTCACCACACTGTGCATATCAATAAAAAAATGAGTGACAATTGCTCAAATAGTAATTATGAATAGACAAAGTTGACAATATTGCAGCAGAAGAGTGATGACTTAAAGCAACAATTCAAGAAGATTCCTCCTTTTGAAATTCAGAAGATAATTCCTTCCCTTTACATTTTCATTTCAATTTAATTCTTTCACAATTAAACAATTTGCCAGTGCTTCTAGTTGGGAATATGGAAGTTAACAAAGATATCTTTGATTTATATTGTATTTTATTTGTAGAATAGACCATTTTAATTGTGCCTACAGATTTTTAGAAATTTTTGAATATTTTTGAATTTTACCTGAATTTATGTGATGCTTTAATTTAAAATGTGAAATAGAGATCATTGTTATAATTTCAATGCATTATAAATAAATATATTTTAAAATTAATATGAACAAAATTTTATTTTTTTAATGAATTTTTCTTTTAATATTCCCAGAATGGAAACTAAACTGAATTTAATGAAATCGAATCCATCTTTAACTAAAATAAGCTGAAACAAAATAATAATTATTGATTATGGTTCAGTATTATATTAATAGAAAATGCAAGTGACCAAGGAAAAAAATTAAATTACTGATGATTAGAATTAAAGAGATTCAAATTCGCAGTTTTAAATAGTCTAATAATAATGTAATCATGTATAATATTTGTGTAGAAAGTGTGATTGTTCCTTCAGTATTTTTTGCATTGTATTTTATTGGCAAGTTTTTTGATAATGATATTTATACTGTAAAATATTGTGGATTTCATCATTTTAGCCATCTATTATTTAAAAATATAATTTTAATTTATGTCCTGGAAAATATTGTTAATGCTTTAGTTTCATCTTTCTTTATTAAAGTGGTGTTATGCTGTTATAAAGTGCAACATTTTATTATTGAATTAAATAGCATAATTTTTTAATTCTTTTATTTATATATATATATCCTTTGTAGAGACCTGTAATTTCATCAGTTACAAAATCTCGATGTCCTTTATTGAGTAAACGAAGGAATGAAGTATGCCGTGCCCGAAATCAAGCTTTGGTTTCAGCAGCAGCTTCGGCAGCTCCAGAATCTAGACCATTATACAATGGTGACTCTGATGATGGTTTAAATGATTACAGGTGATAATCTCTATAGAAGATTGTTATTGTCTAGCTGTAGTGTATTTAAATAGAGCTCACTATTCTAATCTCCACATTTAAGAAAAATTTCTTTAATTTTGGTAAAACTGCGGTTAAAAGTTCTACATCATTTAAATATTAGGATTGAAAAGAATTGATGTTTTATTAAGAGTATGGAAATTTGATTCTTCTTTCTGTTGATTGCTATGATTCATTTTATTGCTCATACATATTATTTAGGATTTTCTCTGAGTTTGCTGATTTTGAAATTTGAAAAATTGGCAAGAATTATTTCATTCATGTAAAACAAAATTGTGCTGCATTAATTTTGGGATAATCTGTACAGTATACTAATATTATATAAATTTTTTTCTTGCTTCTGTATTTTTCTCTGAGTTTTCAATTGTTTTTTTAAACTTTTATTTGACTTTTTTCAAATTTGTTGAGAGAATTTTGTACATTTGTATTGTAATGCATTCTTTTAATGTTTTGAGGTATTATTATAGATTAATCAATTTATTCTTTTAATTTTCGATTTTGTATAAATGGAATCTTTTAAAATGAATTGGGGGTGGGGTTCAAGAATTTTTTATAAAGATTGAAAAGAAGAAAATTAAAAAAAATATTTTTATATATATTAATTAAAATATATTTAAATATTGTTTTTATTGAATTTCCCCATTCTAAGAATTATTTCTCTTTATCTGTAAAACTTCCATTATTAATATTTTGAGGGATGATTTTTATTTGCAGTTAAAAAAAAGGAAGAATATAAATGTTTCGTGCATATTATTTGATTTTGAAATTGTGTATTTTGTCAACAAATTTATTAAATATATAGTTTCTCTGAAAATATGTGCATCTTAATCTTGAATAAAACCTAATTCTTTTTTTTTTTTTTTTTAAATCTTCTATTCTCCTATATTGCTTCTAAAACTTTTATTTAAGAGATCTGAATCCCGCTTTTTTTATTTGACTATTCTAACACATGCTGTAAAAAAATTGCTGATTCTGTAATTCTCACGCTGTAAGCAATGGGAAAAAAAATCCCTATAAGAATTTCTTAGTAAAAACACTAAAGGAAAAACTTTTTGCGTTTCCTTCTTATGTTCAAATGCGAACAGAATGTATTCCCCTTTCTTTCCAATGTATAAACCATACTTTCCTGTGAAAAAATAAATTGAATTGTTAAAGCCAAATTTCTTTTCTACTTAGCTACTCATATGCAAAACATTAGAAAATGTTACATCTTCACATGTTGTATAATCTTTTGAGAAGAAAATTGAAGAGCTTATCTATTGTTAATATATGACTAGGAATATTTTAATTGAGAATAATGTAATTCCTAGAAATTAAGCTAATTAATTTCTAAGACCAAACAAAATTATGGCTTCCTACGTTATTGAATTTTGAAAAGTGCTAAATTTAGATTTCAATAAAATAAAATAGTTTTTTTTTTTTTTTTTTTTTTTTTTTTGTCTGTCAAAAACAATTTTTTTTTTTTTTTTTTTTAAGAAACTGATTTATGGGTTAATGAAAATAAATTTTACTATTAGATTCAGATAGCTGAAAATATATTTTGTCATGAAAAAATTCTTTGTTATCTTTGACATCAACTAAGATTGTTTTCATTTTTATTTAATTTAGACTTCATAAGTAAAATATCAAAATTTAAAGAATTCTTTTTTATGAGCTTGCATTTTGTTTCACTGGCTACGAGTTTTAATATAAGACATACAAAGGTAAAATGAATGACCTTGAAGTTAGAAAAGCAGTGCAAGTACTGTACAGTTGAGCTAAAATATGTCTTAATAGAATTGAAACATAATTTTGAAGTATATTGACATAAAAGTTTTCATGAACTCTCTGTGTTTCATTTTAAGCTGTCTTTTTTGTCTTCAGCTGTGCTATTAACTTGGTAAGAGAAGAAATATAATGTTTAATTAATTCTTTAATGTTTACTGTTTGCTTTCAGCTTCTTATATCATTTCCATTCATCAAACCTTTTGACCTATTTTGTGTTCACTTATAGAGTGTCCTAAATTATGTAAGCATGCTTTGAATAACTTGCATAACAATGAATAAAATGTCATTTTTGTAATTAATGTTATTTAAAGGAATATTTTGATAGAAATCTGGTGAAAACATCGCTAATTGAAGAGGAAACTTTGAATATGTCCCATAAGTATCGGAATAATCCAAGGGTGTTTTTACATATGAAACGGGATTAAGATCAGCAGCATTCCAGGAATTAAAAAAATGAGTCAAAATACCAATTAGTATGCTTAACTATGTTTTTAGTTCTATCATTTGATATCTATTCACAGCAGTTGGATGATGTGACCATTTTGATTATTTCAGACAATTGTCAATATTCTATATTTATATTATTTAATTTGAGTGTATTATTTTGGTGGTTCTTCGTATAGTATTTATTCAAAATGTGTGCTCATTTTTTAGATACTTTTGTATTTTTCTCATTATGTCTCTTTTCTCTTTTTAAGGGAAAAAAAAGAGGTCTGTTTTCAGTGTAGATTTATTTTAATTTTAGTCTGAAAGTATATAATTGTATTATGATAAGAAATTATAATTTTATATTCATAAATAAATACTGAAATTTTTTCTTTGAATAGGGTAATATCAGCACCTGTTACTGAAAATTTTGATGTTGTTGGCAGCATCCTTGAAAGTCAAACTCTTCTTCATTGCCCTGATGTTCTAACTCTAAGACGAGATGGAACGTTAGTGCGAAGCTCAAAAAGTGAAAGTAGTTCCAGACGACTTCCTTCTTCTGATCCGCTATCACCAGTGAATAATTCTGAGGATAGCAGTCAAAGTTCCTTTTTAAATTCATCCTCTATTAGTGACAATGCAATATCACCCTTTTTAAACTCTGTCACAGCAAAACAAAGACCACTACATCCAACTCAGAACAATTCAACAAAATATAGTGGCACCTCAATGCAAGCTTATAGTTGTAGCTCTGCTGGTGCACCCATGGAGAGATCTATGAACTACGATGACAACCCAAGTGCTAGACCATCAGTTGGTGCTAATAGTAATGAACGATTTGGAAATGATCCATATTCTTCAATTGTTCAGAGAAACTTTTGTGGTGCATCTGTTCCTGATGACATTAAAAAAGATGGTCGAGTTTCTAAAAGTCATCATAGTGAAGATGAAGTTGACATATACAGTGATATAGAATCTGTAGGTGAAGAAGATGGTGAAATAAGTGAAAGAGTTGATTCTATGAAAATCCATTACAAATGTGAAGACTCTCAACTGAGTAATCCGAATGAGGGTAGTGACTCAAGTGATAATGAGCTTGTTATTGATGAGGATCAGCAAGTTGATGAAGATAATGATAAAATGAAAGAGCATCAAGAATCAACCCATTCAACTATGGAGGCAAATAATAATGATTCTCAAGTTGCTTGTGTGGAAAGTGAAGAGAGTAATGTTAGCAGTAATGTAGTCTCTGATGATGATCAATTAATGATTGATACTAATCCACCAAATCCGAACAATTCTTTTGCTGAAAACAGTAATGATGGTTATAAACCAAGTGACGATTCTTCTCAAGAAGCATTCCAAAATGATGAAAGTAATCATTCTAAATCAGGTGTTGAGAAAGAAAATGCTTCTAAAAATGAATCGGACAGTGATGCTGGTCCTCATGAAAGTGATGTTGACATGCAGGGCGAGGAAGAAAATTCTGCAGACAGTGCGAAGAAAAGTGACCAGGAAGATATCAGTACTCCATGTGCTAGCTTAAAATCGTCTCCAAAATCATTCAAAGGTGAGACTAGAGATGGTTTTGAGATGCAGTGTGAAAATAGTGTTTCAAATGAGAATAGTGGATACTGTGATAACAACTCTTGTTATGAGGAAGACGAATCCAAAGAGGTTTATGAGGAAGTATCCAACATGGAGAATGAAAATACTTGTGATTCTGTCTCCCAAATGGGAGAGACTGAAAATTTTAATAGTGGAAACAATTCTAATACTAGTGATCAGGTTTCACATGCTGAAGTAAATGAAAATTCTCAAATTGATAATAATTCTAACTTTAGTTTCACTAGTGATCAACAAAATGCTGAGAATAGCGAAACAGATACATTTAATGATTCTAAAGTTAATCAAGAAAGTGATCAGCTTGCTGATAAATCAGAGCTGGTAGATATTTGCAATGATATCACTATGAAATCAGATGATGAAGATAATGCAGACTCATTAGAAAATGCCAGCACTCCATGTTTAGATGAAAACCTTGAAGGTCAAATAGAAAATTCACCTATTCATGATGAGAATTTTGATGATGAAGGCCAGGAGTTTGAGTCATCCTCACCTAATAATATAGAATGCAGTTTCAAGAAAGATGAAGCTACTGAAGAAAGAGTTGAGCCTGAAGAAACTAATGATGAAAATCTGCAGAAAGAACCTCCAGAAAGTGCTGTTGATCTAGGCATAGAAGATATTTCTGAAGCTGGCAGTGAAGAAATAGGAGAAGAATATACCGAGGAACCTTCAACTAATAATGTCGAAAAAGAGTCAGAAGATCTTGAGCAGAAGGTGTCTAAACATTTTAGTCCTGACAAGAACAAAGACAATGATATGGAGATTGAACATTCCCGAAAATCAAATGATTACAACAAGCATACACCTCCTCATTCTAACCAGTCTTATGAAGATCGTGAAGAAGGAGAAATAATTGAAGAAAGGCCGGTTCATCGATGTAAGAAAAAGAAAGATCGTTTCCGTGAAGATAGTGGAGATTATGGTGATTTTGCACCCAGAATAAATATCTCAGATTTACCTAGAATACCAAAATTGAAACGTGATAGGGATAAGGAAAGCATACCAGAAACAATATCTTTTGAAAACAAGAGAACTAGTGTGTTAAGTAGGGTTGATCTTGGAGGAGTGGATATTAGTTGGAAAAGACTTTCTAAACACACCAGAGAAAGAAGCTATCGTGATGGAAGACCTAAAGATGAGAGGCTATTATATCGTGAAAGAGAATCAAGAAATAAAGATAAATCTGATTCAGGTCGGAAAAGTGATAGCAAAAATTCTGAGCGGCGTAGAGAAGAAAAGAAATTAGAATCTGAAAAATTAAAAAATGATTATGATTCACGTTCCCGCAAAAGTGAGAAAAGCAAAAGTAGTGATTGGAATTATTCTGACCGCGAAAAGCGAAAATCACGCAAGGAAAAACATTCCAAAGATAAGCATTCAAAAGACAAAAAGGATAAGCATGATAAGAGTAAGCATTCTAAAGATGAAGATAAATATGAAAGAGAGAAATTAAAAGATGAATTACGATATGATAGAGATGCAAGGTATGATAAGGAGGATCGTTTTGAAAGAATTGTATATGAAAAAAGCAAGTTTAAAGATAAGGAGCACAAAAGTAAGCATAAAGATCGCAAAAGTGAAAGTAGCAAATCGAGTAAAGACCATTCTCGTGAGAAACACAAACATTCACATTCGAGTGATCATTTCTCTGATAAGCAACGAGAAAGAGAAGTTCGAAAGATTGATGATAAATTAAAAATAGTTGTAGAACAAAAGGAAAGCCGAAAAGAAAAATCAAAGCACAAAGAAAGAAAAGAAACAAAACATGAAAAAAAGCAGATTCTTCAAAGAAAAATTGAAAGTGAAAGAAGTCCATACTCTGAATTAACATCAATAGAATCCAAAGAAATTTTTGCTAAAGGTGACAGTATCATTATTAATGTTAATTTCAATCGTGCCTCATCTCCTAAAGTAAGTGCCACATCAGAGGGGGGTGATTCTGATATAAAAGATAAGAAAGTTTTATCTGAAGATAAGAAATTAGATGAACCTGTGGGTTCTGATGAAATAAAAACTAAAACAAAACATTCTTCTGCTGAAAAAAGTAAAAACTCAGATAATTCAATTTGTAAACGACCAGTTACACCACCTGAAAAAAATCCAGTTTTATCTGTTAGTGAATGTTATTGGCAGGGTGTTGATGACCCTGATGGTAATCATACACCAGTCTCTGAAAAATCTGAAGAAGAGACTTGTGCAGAAAATGAGAACGATGTAGGATCTGCTAATGGATTTGAGACTAATAATTTTTCAAATAGTAGTAATAGTCCTGAAACAAAATCGCCATTAGCATCTAAAGATAATAATTCAGTTTCTGAAGAGCCTTCTTTCATATCTGATAAAGAAACGAGCAACACTGTATCAAAAGACAATGAAAATTTCAGCTCTAAAAGAAGGTCTCCTCGTTCTCCGTCACCTCCATCACCTGCTGATAATGATAGCTATGATCCATGTGAACCAACTAAAAGTCCATCTCCACCACCTATGCCTCCAGCACCACCCCTACCTACTCTGAACCCTAAACCACCACCTTCTCCTGAGCTTCCACCTCTGCCTCCAGAACCTGAACCAATTGACACGCGTGAAGATCTTCATAGTCACAAGCTAAACACATCAAGTGAATTTGTTAGTGTTTCTACTGCTGTAGTGTCTAGTGCTGTTCAGCCTAATATGGTACACACTCAAACATCAGTGGCTAGTCCCATTTCAGTCCAGAGTGTGTTATTGCCACCACCTAGTTTTATGGCTCATGTGTCTTCAGCTGCTACTAATTTACCTGGAATGTCTCCTTTAGTGCCGACAAGAAATGGTGGTTTCCAAATGGGAAATCATGCAACAGTGATGTTACCTGCTAACCATTCACAACAGGTAATGAGTAGTACTTTTATGCCGCATATGGCTGGAACCAGTACCTTACCACCACCACCTAATCCACCTAACATGGCACATATGAGCACAGTGCCACCACCTCCACCTCCTCCTGCTGGTATGACATTACTTCCTCAAACAAGGCATCCTCGTCTCAGTCTCCAACCACCTTTAACACCTAATTCATTATTACAAAGTTTAACAATGGCCCATACTATGAATGCTCCACCAATGCAGATGATTCATCACTTGCCTCCCAATATTTCTGGTATTCTTGCTAATCATCAATCCCCTGTTGTGTGTACTTCACAAAGTCAGCCCACAAGTCTTCCTGCAAGCATTGCAAATCAACAAGTCTCAAGAATGGTATTTTCACAAAACCAACTTTTAAATCATGGCACCCTTTTGCAAAATCAAAATATTAGTGATAGCAACAAATCTCAGGGTAGTGCTGTTAATTTCATTTCATCACACATTTTATCCATGGCAACCAGCAGCAATTCTCAGCAGAAAACTGATAAACTTTCTAAACCATCGCCATCTGTCGAAAAGAATGAAGTTGTTGATATGGAAGTTGATACTCCATATTCACCCGGGGATTCGCCTTCTGTTGAAAACAGCCCTGCTGATTACTCTCCAGCTACATCACCTGTTCCTTCATCTCCAAAAACTAAAGATGTTTTTGATAGCTTATTTCCTGCAGATCAAAGGACTTCAGAGAAGCGGACTCTTGATACTAATGAAAAGTTCAAACACTATTCAGGATCTAAAAAATCAAAACATGAGCACAAATCAGACTCAAAAGCACGGCATTCAGTGCGAATGCAAGTCAAGGACAAATATAAAAAGTCTAGAAAGGAACTTAAAAGTGCCGAAAAAAAGGACACTGTTACAAAGTTAGAAGATTCTCAATTAAAAATCTTGGATGAACTTCCTAGTTCTGCTGTGGAAATGCAAGTGAAAGAAAAGGTAAGTTTTTTCTTTGTATGAATAGGCAATTAATTTTTAATGATTAGTTGATATTTCATTGAATTACAACTTCCTCTACTTGCAATATATTCCGAATCATTTGTATGAGTTCATGATACAATTCTGATAAATAATACAAGTAAATATTAGAAGAATGAATCAAATAGTGTTGAATATACTTCTAGTTTTCTAAGCATTCTTTAAGACATGCTTTATTCATGTGTATGAATTGAAGCACTTTTTTATTAAATTATCAGCCATTTTTACATATGTTAATTTAACTTGATCAAAGCCATATTTATTTACTCTTTCTTTTTGATGTGCTACAGTTTTGGAGTTTTGTACATTTGTGTACTACTGAAAACAATATAATAATTTAATTTTTTTTAGAATCTTAATTATTTGGAAATTGATTAACTTTAAATAAATTTTGATTTTTTTTTTTTTTTTTTTTCTGCACTAAAAGCCAATAGTGAATTTTAGAAAACTTTGGAGTCAAGATCTGTTATAATTATTGTAATGAAATGTGAAATATATAAATGACTAAAAAGTAGGAAATAATAGAAATATTACAAATCACATATGTCCTGTTTACATTACAAATACTGCCATATTATTACCATCATATTATTTTACCTGTCTTTGCAAGTAGCAAAATATATAAATATTAAAAGTTAAGAATCTTACTCCCCTAGCGTGCTATAAAGTAATTTGTGATTTTTAACTGCAAGATATTTTTTAACTTATGACATTAAAAAAAAAAATGCTTATGTTACTTTTTCCTGTGGATTAAAAAAATATAATATTCTCCCATACCTAATGCTATATATGAATTCACATGAATAAAAGGAAAAAGCCTTTTCTGTGATAAAAATGGTAATTTTTTTTGCTACATTTTTAACTAATTTGCCAATAAATCATCCATGCATCAACTTATCACATATTTACATTTTTAAACAGTAATATAGTTATATACTTAATTGAATACAAAATTTATAGAACAGTCGAATATTCAAGTATTCTATTGATTTTGAATCAAACCAAACCATTCTCAAAATAGAAGATTAATTAGATAGTACACAATATAAGCCAGTTAATTTAACTTATATATAGCTTAGAAGTAAGTACTTTATTACAGTTCTTACTAGCAGTAATAATGTTAAAAAATATATGAACTTGTTTATATTGATTTTAGTACAAGGAGTTAGATATGAATTTGACTGTACTTTTATTTGTTTTGAAGTCATTTTAAATTAGTTTTTCTATAATATTTGCAATCATTTAATAATTATTATTTGAAATTAAGAAAAAAAAATTCAAAGACGTCATATTTTTTTAAATAAAATATAGAAATTCAGATTCTTTTTATAAATGTAATATTACATTATTTTTATGCCACTTTTTTCTAAATTTTACTAATTTTTTTAATTAGAATTTATGTGGCAGTGCTTTCAGTTGTACGAGTTGAAAGCAGCTTTTGCTTTTAACGTTTTCTTCTCCTTTCCTTTGAAAATATAAAAGAAATAGATTTTTGCTTTCATTTTACTTTGTAAGTAATTGCATGTATATACAAAGTCTTGTTTTATTCAGTATTTTTTCATTTGAATTTTGGAAGTTGTCAGATGGTATAAATGTTGCTGTATTTTGTATTCTTCGATCTTTCAGCTGAATTTGTATTGATCATTAGGAATCGTAAATTTTCTACTAAATGTTTTGTTTTTATTTGCCTGACATTATTTGTATGAATATGTCATATTTTAAAATTGCATACAACAATAACACTAAAATTGGACATTTCATTTAAATATGATTATTATTTGTTAAAGTTGAGGTTTTTTTTTTTTTTTTTTTTTCAAAATTTGTAATGGATTTATTCTAATAGCATGCTTACTTTCTTATAAATTCTGAAATTATTTTCCACTCATTTTCCATAATGTTATAAAGGAACTTCTGCACCAGAAATGGAAACACTAATTTTTTGGGGGGAATTATGTTTCTTTCCTTTTTTTTTTTTTTTTTTTTTTTTTAATACAAAGTTTTTTTTTTATCTGTTATATGTTTGCAAATCTGATGTTATATATAGTAGCTGTATATTTATTGTTTAACTAACAGACAGCTAATTCATTATCCATTTTCTTCATATCTTTTGTGTCAATATTTTAACTCTGATTAATCTCTTTTCCATTGTTAAATTTAAAATTAAAATTGCTTTAGGTCAAATTGAAATTCCAGACAATCAGTTCTGCTAGCAAGAAGTTATTAATTGTTAAATTAAAAATTTAAAGGGTTAATTTTAAATAAATTTTTCAGATCAAATTGAAATTCCGGATGATCAATTTCTGTAGGCAAAAAGTTGATTGCCAAATGCAATTAATAAGAAAATTAGATCTATATATATGGGGAGACCAAGACATTCTTTAACCTCTTCAGTCCCGAGGTACAAATCCTTTTTTTTTTTTTTTTTTTTTTCATTTTTCTTATCCGGTAAAGTTAAATTTTGACGACATAATGCATGCATTTCAACGTTTATGAATTTAACTTCCATTTTTCATCAATAAATAGCACTGCAGTTCGATATTTTTTTCATATCCATCGTTATTAATTAGATACATAACAAAAATGGTGTTGAACAGAAAACGCAACAAATATAAGTACGTTTTTTAATATTTATTATTAAAATAAACGCTTGTATATTTTTTTATAAAATACTAAGTGTCTGGTTAAAGTCATTACCAAATTATATCTTGTTATCTATAATAGAATCGGTGAAAATACAAATTTAACTAAGGTACACATATGTGTACCTCGGGCGTTTTCGAACCCGTTTGCTGACTGCTTGCGATCCATTGCCTGCTTATCTTTTGAGCGCTTGTTTTCAAATTGTCACTTCTTGTCCTTGAATATATTGTATAACTTTTTATAATAAATAATTCTTATGTTCTGTAATGTAATAAAATATAAATTTAAAAATATTTATTTTTTTAACTTTAATAAAGACTTTAAGACTAATTTAACTTTAAGAAATTTAATTTTATAGCTGTCTTGAAGTTAGTAATTGATATTTCAAACCGACATCATGTATAGAATATACAGAATTTTATAAGGTAATAATATTTTTTTCACGTCAAGTGGCTTTAACTCACAAGTAGGTTTTTGAACTTTTAGGAAAAAGAGATTTTAGTGGAAACAATAGAATTTTTCATGTATCAAAAATAATGAAACCTGGCAAATAGGGTGAATGGGTCACAGACGATAGTCAAATCTGCCTTATCAATAGAAAGATAATAAATCCGCGACTATTATCCACATGTATAGGTAATGAGGCAATTGGAATAGGCAAAAGATAGACAAAATAATTGAAACAAAAAGCTAACATAAAAAAATCTGCTTTTATAAAAACATAATATCGGCCATTATTTTGCATATTACCGGCATGCAGTAATTACAAAAAATGACGATGCGAGCATTCAAGCATTTTGTAGATTTAGTAGTTGTCAATTGCTTGATAAATGGTGGCAAAGCGACAAGCTGAGCTGTCAGGAATGAAAATGAAAATCTTATGACCTTATTGCAATTTCAAATGCATATAATTCGGTCCCTGTTGAAATATGAGGAAATTCTCATCATCAGCAAGAAAGGAAACCAAGAACAAGTAAAAAAATCATCTTTCAATGAAGACAAATTAATAGAAGAAGGGTTATCAAATGATGGAAATGCAACTACAAGATCACTGGAGATTTCATTACCACCATCTGGTTAAAATAACACTAAAACAGTAAGAAAAATTGTCCCTTCCCAATTAAAAAGAAATAATAGCTAAGATATGTCAAGCCATGGACGATAAGTATGTATCGAAATGCAGATACACAGGAAATAACTCTAGGAGAAGAGTCAAGCACTCAAAATGCAGTATCTATTTACGTAATATTAAAAAAAAAAATCCTTTAAAATAAGGTTTAATAGATTATTAATGTAATAAATTTTGTATTTTTTTCATTTATAAGGCCTTAGAATAAGAAAAATATAGCTATTAAGTAAACAGGAAAATTATTATTATTTTTTTTTTTGTTGAGGATATTTTGACTTACTTAAGACCCGAGGTACACATATGTGCAGCTTAAAATTATGGGACTTAAAATTGTTTGATCAGTAAAATTTTTTTCCCACATACTATTGAGATGTAACAAAGGTAAAAGATCTTGAAATCAAATTTTTAAACCAGTTTTTAAAAAAATCAGGACTGAAGAGGTTAATTTACATTTTTAAAGATTCTTTTATTAAGCTTTTTATTCCCTTGGGGAGCACCATGGATGTGGGAATAAGAAGTTGGTTGGTTTTCATTGACCGGTACAGAAATTATAATGGTATACATTTTCTATGGGAAGGACTGTGCTTGATCCTTAGAATTCAACCATATTTTCCATTTATGTTTCCTGAAGTACAATCATTCAAAATTTCTATGTGCCTTTAGGCAGGTTGAATTGGTAACTTGTGATTATTAAGCTTCTTTTATTTAATTACTTACATTCACATCAACTGTTGAAAAGAGAGGAAGTTGATAAATTCAGATCATATTGTTACTGATTTATTCATTTTATTTGTTTTGTTCTTTTAATGTTAATGATGATATATAACATTAAATAATAAAGATTTTTAATATTATTAATGACTTTTTTAATTACAATGATATGTTAATCAAAAAGATTACGGAATATTTCAAAATTAATATTATTTATTATTTTTACATGAAAACATCAAAGAAGTAAATAAATAAAAGAAGCAAAAAGTCAGTTGTTTCATTATGCAACTGTACTTTAAATTAAATTATCATGACTATGGTCATGATAATAGTCATGATTATGTAGTTAGTGACATGATTATGTAGTTAATGGAGATAAACAAAAGCATGTGAAACTAGATGAGTGTGCCATATATTGATTATTCATTGGGGTGTATGTTCACCCATATCTGCCAACACACATCACATTGACATTAATGGGGAATGTACAGGATTAGATTCTTCTCCTATTCTCATAGGATCCTCTGCCACTTTTGCTTCATAGCAACTTCCAGCTCAAGAAATATTAGGAGAGGCACTGGTTTGTTTATCAGACATTTTTCAAGTACATAATTGAGCAACTTTTGTTTGTTTGCTTTCTTTTATATTCTTGTTTTATCAGATAGAAAATCAAATGCTTTTTCTTTTTATTGTTTTCATTTTGTAGCAGTATAATTTTCAGTGACCATTTTTATTATTTTCTAATTTACTATGAGAAAATTTATGACTAATCCTTTTATTTATTTAGTTTTTGAAGAAATTGAATCGACAAGAACGTGTTGTAGAAGAAGTCAAGTTAGCCTTAAAACCATACTATAAATCAAGAGATGTAACAAAGGAAGAATACAAAGATATACTTAGAAAGTCTGTGCCGAAAGTAAGTTTCATTAAATATTCTAAAATGTGATCTTGTTGATACATTTGAAATTATATTTAGCAGTCATGGTCTCTTTCTGCTAAAAATTAAATTTTAACTGGAAAAATTGTTCCATTTCTGTTTTTAAAGTCCAAAAAAGGACATGAACACCTATGTTGAATCATGCATGAAAAATGATACATCACTTTTGTAATTTTCTGTATGCTGTCTGATCAGATTTTGTAATTCTGTATGCTTTGTAATTTTCTGTATTTTAGTTATCTCTGTTTATAATAAGTTAATGAAGTGACTAGTATCTCTTTTTGAAAAATTTAATTTTTTTAAATTGTATATTTATGAAATTGATATTTTTTTTTTACTGTGTTCTTAAATGAAAGCAGAATAAATCATCTCATTAATATTTAAATCATTAATTGGGGAAATGTTTGTTAATTTTGCTTTTTATTTTATTAATCCTATAGAGATTTAAGTACTTATATATTAACCACATGCCATTAGTAAACTTTAGCTACAAAAGAGCTTATTAGAATTTGATCTTTAGCTCTTTTGTGTGCAAGTGAGAGAGATTAATCACTGCATGCAGTTGATAAATAAGTAAGAGTTGGAAAGTTAGGAATAGCTAAAAGATTTTTCTTACATTGCCTTTTATTATTTTTGACAATTTTTCATACATATGAATAATACTTTCTTTTTAATACTTATTTGAATATTGTTGTATGTGAACCTATGGTCTAATAGATTAAGGCTTTGACATAAAACATGAATTGATGGAAGGTTCTTCTTTGAATCTCTGATCTTTAGCCCCCAATTTCAATCAATCAATGCCGTTAGTTCTTCTGGTTCTTCTCAAATAGAAGCAAAATTCTGAATAAGTTTTCCTTAAAGGAACAGAACCTACTCCCATATTAAAGCTAAGCCATATTTCTTCCTCAGGTATTACTTTGATCCTGCAAAATTACTTTCTTTGTATTTGGTTTTCTTCCGGATGCTTTCTGTCTAGCACTTCACAAATGTGGAAAAAATTTTCCTTGAATATTTTTCAAGAATTAATTTAGTCCATGCTGATGTCTTAGTGATAAGTCAGAAAGTTGTTTTGGCTAACTCAAAAATTCATATTTAGCACAAGTCCGAATTGTGGATTTACCTTAATATGTTAGAGCAAAAAAGATTAAAATCATGCTTTGTTGTTTTTGAATAATGTTAAAGTTTCTTTTGTTTTAGCGATAAAAGTATTCTTGCTAATATTCCAAATTCCATTATTTAAGTACTTAGCTTTGTATGAAATTTGCAAAATGTTTAGTGATTATGACTATATGAAATATAATGATTAAATTTGTACTTTGTTTCCTTTTTAGATATGTCATAACAAATCTGGTGAAATCAATCCAGTAAAGGTTAAAAATCTTGTAGAATGTTATGTTAAGAAAGCTAAACATGCAAGAAAGAAAGGTGACAAAAAGAAATCATCTAAATTTTCATGATAGAGAACTGAGCATTTATTATTATTTTAATGGATTTTTTAATCTGATTGTGCTTGACTCTTGACTGGTGAAAAAAAAGTCATTGTGCAAAAAATTCTTTATACAGCATTTAATGAGATGTACTATTTATTATAAAACTCTCGAGGCTGGTACTGTATATAGAAAAAAAAGAAAAAAAAAAGTCTCGAGAAATATGCTCTGAACTTTACAAAACGATATTTTTCCTTGCTATTTCAGTCATATAAATCAATTTGTACAGTTTGCCAGAAATAGTATAAATGTAAAAACAACAGCTACAAAAGAAGTAGAAACAATGTTATTTTTCTTCTGAATCTGTTGGTCTTCTGTCATTTTTTCAATATCAGCAATCTACTGGAAAATCCTTAACTACTCCCATATGAAACATAAGGTCATACTATGCATAGTTGTAAATAATCATCAAATTTGAATATGGTACTTACATTTTCCAATATGACAAATTATTCACAATTTCAGTATGCTGAAAAATACATCTGTATGGCGAAAAGTTTGGTGGAACCAACAAAAGTAAGCAATAACAGCACAATCCCAATATAAATAGACAGAGTGAATTTCTTTTCCCTCTTATTGCATAACTTATGTGTTTGTACTATTCTTTTTCTTTATTTTGTTGCTTGTATGCTTTTATCTCTACCTAGAAAATAGGTATTTAATTCTTTATGGTTGATTTATGTATATGTCTATGGAATTGTTGAATTTAGAGTAATTTTATTCTTGTTTCTTTTAGTTTATTTTTGTATTGTGAAATGTAATGCATATTAAAGTTTAGAATATAATTATAGTGAAAAAGCTACTGCTACATGCTCATTTTCACTATTTCTTTTAAAATGGAGCTTCTGATCTTTTTTAATTTTGTGGTCTTATTTTAAAAATAAATCAGAGAAAAATTCCTCAATCCTATTTATAAACAATGTTTTTTTATGATTCAAAGTGTACTTGCATGTATGTTGGGTGGGGGAGTGGAAATTCCAGTATCTTGATCAATAAAATCTATGTTTATTTATAAAATTTAATTATATATTTAAAATCCAGATAATTTCTCCTGTGATATTTGTTTTCTAAAATGAATGCATTTGTTAGTATAAAATTTATGCATATTACCAATTTGGTACCTGACCCTATGTTTTAAGATATCTTGCTTTAAAATCTTAAAATTTTATGAATATATTTATATGTTGCATTTGTTGATTCAGCACATTTTTATAAGAAATAATGCTTTTATCTATTACTATGAAATTAAATTGTAATAAACTCTCACCTGTAAATAAATTAAATACTGAAAATAAATAGAAAATCAAGGAAATCTTTTTAGATAAATTAATTCCCAAATATTAATCTTCAGATTCATTGATTTTGATCACATTGATTCATTGACCTGAGGAAGTAAATAAAGTTTCTGCATGTTTAAAAAATTTTGAAGTGGTTTTACTTTCTGAAAAACCATTTGTAAGTTTTATGTATTTGCTATATCTTCGAAAAAGCCCGAAATTATAATTATTTTTCTCTCCGCATACATGCAGTAATCTTTTATAAAAGTTTTATCTTTCATTGAAACTTTTCTCTGGTTATTTGAGAGCTTCCATTTGATAGGAATAAAAATTTGATGTCAAAGGCCTTCCAACTGAGAAGTCGCTTTTTAAAAAGAAATTTTAACAAGTTCATGGTCCAGTTATGAATATGAAAAGAATGCTAATGCAAAAAAGACATTATGAAATTTTTCAGTATAGAATTATTTTGTTGAAATATTATGTAACTGTTGAATATCTCAAAGAAAGTGAATCTAACAACAATGGTAATTTAATTTGAGATTTTAAAAATATGGTAAATGTTATATAGACTTTATTTTAGAGTTGCTAATTTATAAAGTGTAATAATAATAATAATTTTAGTCAAAAATATGTTATGTAAGAAGCATTAAAAGCTGATTATTTTTATTTAAACTAGTATTTAACTATGAAATATTTATTAGCTCAATTAATATGAAATCTATTCAATGAAGTATTTATTTATTTTTGTATGTAAATTGTTTTTCCTGTTTACAAATGTTAAATTATGTAAATAGAAGCATTTCATTTGGTTGTGTATAAATATCTTTAAAAAATTATCATATTTATAGATCTGAATTCTTAGTTTCAGAGTTATGCGTTCTTTATTTTATAAGCATTTTCATATAAATTTTCATGTGGAGGAATAGAAATTTGTATAAATTCACTGCTAAGTGATTTTTTGTAAGAAATCTTACTGCATATATAAATAGAGGAAGGAGAGATTATTGAAAAAATTCTATTTGCAATGCTTTATAAAATTGCTGAAAAAAAATTGGAATATTTTATTTTTGTAATTGAAGAGCAGGTTAAAAAAACTGTTCAGTTTCATTAAATTTCTGCATGTTTCACTTTTATACATCTAGGTATAAACAATAATAAAGTACTTCTTACTGTATAAATATTTTCATAATCTCTGCACAGCTTCTAGTTTTACAGCTTTTGTATGTAAAAATGTAATGTTCTTTATTTTAATAAATTATAACATTTAATCATTTTTTGCATAGGTAAGAATATCAACATTGTACATGGCTTCGGCTTATGTATATATCTTATGAAAAACTAAATTAGTTAATTAATTATTATTTTGATATATTTGTATTTCCCTGTTATGTTCATTTGTGTGGTTTGTTCATTGGCTGATCCTTTACTAGAAAAAAGAATTCCTCAATATTATTTCTTTTGACAAAATTATATATATATATATATTTCTTTTTAAGAAATAATATGCTAAAGACTTGATTTAAAAAGAAAGAAAAAAAACTGATCTTAATATTCTTTTGAGAATCAAAATGATTTAGATTTTAAATCAAACCAATTCAAATTTGGGGGATAAATGTACGAATTGCTATTTCATAAATAATGTATTTATTAATTGATGCTGTTATTGTGCTGAAAAACACTCTTTTAAATAAATAAAAGTTATGATTTATAAAATAACATTAAGTTTTATATGGCAGATATAAAGGCTAGGTTTTAATAGATGGATGACAGTTTAGTTGAAATAATATTTGTTAAATTTTGATAATTAAAATGCTTTGAAAGCCACTTAAGTCAAATTATATTGAATATATAAAATTTAATCTGTCAAGTAAATTAAAATTTATGCACAAGCTTTTTTTAAATGAAAGAGGGAGAAAAAATTCTTGAAATAATAATAGTGTTATGATTATGCTTTTCTGTAACTTAGTGTGATTTACTGTGCTGTTTTGCTAATTTAAAGGGTCTTTGAAATAAAATCGTTGATTATATAAATGCTTTTTTGTTTTTTTTAAATGTTTATGTATGGCAGTTTTAATCTATTGGATAATTAATTGTCCTGTGTGTATAAAATATTTTGTCAATAGCTGAACAAAATATTTTGAAAACTGTGCTGTATTCCTTATTTCAGTAAGCACAGGAGGAAAGCAGCTGCTCATTATCAAGTTCTAGTTTTTATGTAGAAGAAACTTAAAATAATCACATGTGTAAAAAAAAAAAAAATTGTATGATCTTAACTTAAATAAAAATTGAAAAAAAAAAATCTGATTTTTTGACTTTATTTTTTTAGTAATTTAAACTTGGTTTATTCAAAACTAATAGAACCACAATAAAAATTCAACTTATTTCATTCAAAAATTTGAATGAAAAAAAATGAATACAGCAAGATAGTTACAACTTTTAAATTAAAATGGAAATTGATTTATTTTTAATAGATTTTTTAAATAATATTTGATTGCTAAATAAACAGTAATTTCTATAAACTAAATATATACTATGCAATGAATGCGACGATTGTATTAGGGTGTCCCATAAATTTCTTTCTTATTTCTAATATTAAATGAATACAGAATATTTACTGTTTAAGATATTATTTATTTCGTTATATAAGAACCCTTTTGCTCTATTACCTTCTTCCATCTCTCGAGAAACCTCATTATGTCTTCTTTCCAAAATTGTTGTGTTTTGGCCAAGAAATAATCCTCGAAGTGCGCTTTTATTTCACTGATGTATTTAAAGTGCTTATCGCGAAGAGAATTTTTTTAGGGTAGAAAGAAATAATAATCAGATGGAGCAAGATCTGATGAGTAAATACCTAGATGTAAGGATGCGGTAAAACATCCCAATCAAACTAGAAGAGCTTTTCTCTTATGACTAATGCAATACGTGGTCTCTCGTCATGATGAAAAACAACGCCTCGTCGGTTCATTAATTCTGGCCGGGTTTTTTTTTTTTTTTTTTTTTTTTTTTTTTGCTATAGCAGGGTTTAATTGATCCAGTTGATGAATTTATTGTTTCACCTTGAAGAAGGAGCTCGTAGAAAATTACGCCTTTCCAATCCCACGAAATGGACAAAAGAATTTTAGGGTGTAATCCAGGCTTTGAGACGTTGAAAGCCTATTGTCCTTACACCAAATGCAATTTCTATGCACATTTTCATATCCAATCCAAGTTTCGTCTTCAGTGAAAAGTCTCTTTAAGGTATCTGACTGGTTTCGGAGGCACATGCTTAAATAATCCTTCGATTATCAATTTTAGTAGATTTTCTTGATGATTATGACTCAAAACACTGAATAACATTAATTAGAAAAATTTAATTAATTAAATTGAAGTATTTTAGGTAAAATTTGATGAAATTCGAGCAAAACACTCTACACTAAATTGTCCAATTTAAATTATTTTTCTACATAACATAATTATTGTACTTATAAAGGCAAGAAGTAGGGATTGCAATACCGGACCAAAATTTCAATACCGGTATTCGGTATTTTTTAGATCTTAATACCGGGATACCGGTTTTAATACCGGTATTAGAAATTTTAGAAAAAGAAAGAAAAAACAGGTGTTTTTTTGTTTTATTTGCCAGTTTTATAAGAGAGTGTAAATAGCACAAAAATAATATGTAACTTATAAATTATAACAGTATATAAAGAATCACAAAAAAAGTAAAGGAACTACTTATTTATTTATATCACAAAAAAAGTGTAAATAACACTATTTCAGTCTGTGGTACTATTACAAATTTTTGAAATGAGATCTTAAAAAACATAATGCATTAATTGTACTGTCATTAAGCCTGAAAAGTAATTTTGTGTAAAACTTACCAGCTTCGAAAACGCTCTTTCCGCATCTACGCTAGTTAGTGATACTGTTAGCAATGAGCGATATATTTTTCCCAAGTATTTAGCTCTAAATCCCTCATCTTCAAATAAATCAATTTCTCGTCGGATGGTTTTGAATATAGCTGGTTTCTATATTGTATTTTGGTCCGTTGATTTTTTTTAAAATTTATCGCTAATTCTAATTTTTGTTCAAGAGACAATTCCTTTTCAGTATCGAGATTAGTGTCATCATAATCTTCGATAACTGAACCGAATTCTTCTGAATGTGGATAGATTTGTGGGTAAAAAATTTACTATAAATTTAATCAGATTTGAATTCATTATTTTCTTTTTTATTTTCATTTTTAAAATCTTTATAATTATGTAAATACCATAAGACATTTTCTATTTCGGTATGCCTTTCTTCTGTGCGATTTTTCAATGTAATATATAATTCTTCAGATAGTGTTGTGTGCCGTTCTTTCATGACTGCAACATGAAATTTATTGTTGCATTAGCTGTTAATAAATTAAAATCTCTCCGACATAATGTCTCTATAATCAGTTTTATTGGAAGTAGAGCTGGTATAGTTCTGAATATTAAGTCGAATTCACTATCTGAAAAATTAATTTACAGGTTTAAGTCGATTATTGCTTTTTAGATTGGATTTCTAAATTTCAAAAATCGTTCCATCATTAGGAGTAAACTATTCCAACTTGTCTTAGAATTTATTATTGACATATATTCTGTTTTATTTTCAGTTAGTATATATTTTTGTAATATGGCATTTTTTGTAGGGGAACGTTTAAATATCTTAACAATTTTTCGAACTTTATAAATTATAGGAAGCAATTCTTGATGGGTAAATATTTCATCCTCATTAGCAATATCTTCTTCAACAATTACATTGTCATTATCTTCATTGTCAATATCACTCTCATTCTTACTCTCTTCAATGTCGGAATCCGAAGTTTTTATATCCACAGTATTTGGATTCTTCTGTTCTTTCTTTCTTTATTTATTTACTTTTTTATTTATTTATTTATTTTGTATAATACATCTATTACTCCTAACTGAATGCCATGAGCATACACAACTGCTGATTTGCACCAATCAACTTTAAAACTTTTTTCATAATTGTTGCTCATTAGTCGTTATGGATACAATATCTTCTTTCAGGGATAATCTATGTTTCGCTAATTTAGATATAAGCAATTAATTAAGCCATTAATTAGCTAATTAATTTCGTCCGTTAGGGAGACATAAAAACAAACACGTATACTATTTTGCTATGTAGGCGATCTCTGAACATATAGTGGAGACAATTAAAAAAATTTCTAGTAAATACCGAAAAACCGGTATTTAAACTTGTGAATACCGGTATTACAAAATTGTACAAATGGCTCAAAATACCGGTATTCGGTATACCGGTATTGCAATCCCTAGCAAGAAGTAAAAGCTAAGAAAAATATACAAATGAAAAAAAGTTATGGGTCTTTGAGCATTTTTATGGTAAAAATCATATTTGCTACTGGCAATAAAGTGCTAAAAATCAAAAGCTATTAATATTAAACCTAAATCATTAGTTCATTACACCTATAGTAATATATATACAAAATTTCAAGAAAATATATCCATAAGTTTTTGTGAAACTATGTTTTGCGTAGTAAAATTTTGACAAAAAACACATTCTTTAAAAAATGCATTTAAAGTTTTTATTGGTATGCATTTAAAATAATATTTCATTTTAAACACTTAAAATTCACCATTTTTGTAGCAAATGCCTTCCTTATTCGCTGTTTTATTAATTTTTTTTATTTTTTAAAAGTTCATTTTATTTTTCTAGACAATTTTGTAACAGGCAAAGAATGTCTTTTTGCAGCAACATTTCGCTCTTTGTCGAAGCTACTGTATTGTGTTAGCATGTAATGACTTGAAATAATACCCAATTGATTAAAAATTTCTATTATGCCAGAAAAAAAGCATCATTGAATAACAATACAGCTATATTAGTTCCTAAGCGCTAAGTTTTCAACTCGACAAACGTATTTTTGGGAATAATTGTCCATAATAGACTGTTCAAACTTTCATTAACATTTTGTGTTTTCCCATGAAGGCATTTTTTCAGAAGATTTTAGTCACATAATTTAATATATGTAGGTTTAATAATATTCATAATATTTTTTGGGAGTCCTATACTTGAGTCTATATTTCTACCTCCTGAAAGTGCACATTGGTATTTGCAACAAGAATCATTTCCCTTTGGGCGTTGACCATGCATTGGTTTTTTATTACTGGAACAAACATGAGCAAATGCAGCAAGTTTTGCACTTTGAATCTGCAATAAATTACCAACATTGGATCTTATTGCAACGCCATAATAGTTTTGTAATTTATTTATGACATTGTCTGTAAGCTTTCCTTTAACCCAGATACCTTTAATAGATTTTTTAAAGTTCGTGTAGAGCATGTTCAAAAGCGAGTAACCACTTGCTTTTGAACATGCCCTACACATTCACATTTCACAACAGAACTTTTAGTGAATTTTAATCAGTGAATATTAATGATATTAAAGCGCAAAAAACTAACTTCCGGTTATTTACGTGCTACTTCCGGTTTCGTTTTCGTTAATGTTGATTTAAAGAAACATCTATATTTTCTGATATAATAATCGTAGAAACAAAATAAACACATATTTGGAGACGAAAATAATTGGTCTTTCAAAGGAAACAATAAAAAAAATTTGATTTTTAGTCAAAAACTGACTTGGCAACCCATGCAGATACCTTAAAAACGCGAAGTGAAAGAAACTTGGGACATCCTAATACAGCGATTCTCAACCTGTGGGGCGCGCCCCCCTAGGGGGGTGCGAGCACACTAAAGGGGGAGGGGCGCAAGAATATCCAAGAGAAAATATTATTTTAAAAAATTGATTAATTGACTGGAAGGAAAGCACACAAACACATAGAAAACAAAATACATTTCGACATATTTAATAACTTATTAAAGTAAAACAACTTACTTAATCAAAACATACTAAATTAAAAAGTTTTTCGAAGGAAGGCTTAGTATTAGAAATAGCCACTCTCAGTTCTGTTTCTATATTTTGTCTTCAAAGAAGCCACAGCAGAAAATCCAGTTTCACAAATGTAGGGTGTTGAATGGTAATAGAATGTGAAATGTCCTTGTTTTTACTGCAGAAAAATCATCTTTACTCCTGCCCAAAATTCAAATAGTGATATATTACAAAATTACCTTTTAGTTTCGCCACTTGTCGTGAAGTCTATGAATTTTTCTTCCTCATCAATTGAGAGTCCTTCGGGAGTCTTATGAAATGGATCCCTAATCCACTCGTAACTTGCTATCAGTTAGTCGTCAGCATGAAAATACTTTTGTAAAATTCTTTGCCAGCATGGCTAATGATTTTCAATGGGTACAAAAACAACTTTTACATGTTCTTCTTCAGCCTTATAAGTTTTAGTACAATCATTCACATTTGCAAACATTATTAGGTTTTTTGCTTTAAATTTCTGTTCCACAATTCCAATTTTCTACAAAAAGCATTAACTTTATAACTCGTATCCAACATATGTGTATTTGCTTCTTGGAGTTGAAGATTCAAGTTATTTAATTTCTCGAATATGTCGAACAAGTACCTCAATTTCATCAGAAATAAACCATCGCAAAAAATGTGTGCACTGAGGCGATTTTTGTTTTACAAGTGCTTGTATACCTTGGAATCTTCCGGACATTTAACGAGTACCATCGGTGCATATTCCGACGCAATTTTTCCCTTCTATGTTTGCCTCGTTCATAAAATCATTTAAAATAGCAAATAATGCGAGAGCGGATGTTTTGAGTTCTATTGGCTTGCAGAAAAGTAGTTCTTCTACTACTGACATATCACAAATTCGAACATAGGCAATTAAATGAACATCTTTATTACTATCTGTTGCTTCGTCAAGCTGTATGGAAAAACAATTTGTCACGCAACTTCGAGAAAAGCTGACACTGTACATCTTCAGCTATATCGCCAATTCGACAAGCAACAGTATCATTTAAAAGTGGTATGGACTACAATTATTTTGAAAAATTATCTCCAAACATAGTTTCTACAATCTCAATTGCTGCTGCAAAATAAGCTCTACACCAATGGTGTGAGGCTTTTTGCATCTGGCTATTTAATGTGAACTTTGTAAAATGCAATTAAAGCTTTTTTATTCACAGACAAAGTTTCTTTAAAAAACAATTTTTGCTTTCTATATGATTTTAATTTTAATTCGAAGAATTCTCTGGGTTTGTTGACGTACTCACTATGAAGCGTTTAAGTTTATTAGGTCTTAGGTCAACTGTGCTGTCTTAGGCCAACATTTTTAAGCAAATGATACTCAGGGGCCTTTCTTCTTCATTTACTTCAGTACTGGTAAACTCAAAATTTAAGTATTCTTGAGAATATTTCCTTGATTTTATTTTCGGAATCACGCTCGTCTGCGGACTTGTTGATGCTTGACTATCGTCTAATGCTTGCTTACTTCCGCTTAAAAATGTATTCATGAGTCTGCATAAATCTGCTGCTGTGAATATTTAATATGGTGAATTGCAATTAACACGTAAACATATATAACATACACATTCACGATAGATTCGATAGCGATAAAAGGATTGACTCGAATGAGACTGGCTGGAATTGAAACTTGCGTTATCGAATATTTTCCTTCTTCCTATGAGAAAACATTTGCTCCGCGCATGCTCGAGACGGCATCGGTCGTGTGTATTCCCTTCCACAAACATTGCTATTTTTTTCACTTTTGTTTTGTCATGCTTCTGTTTTATTTCTTTTATTATTCGAAAAAATGTATTCCCAAGTTTCTAAATTTAGCCCACCCTGTCTAGGTTAACTTTCATTGATGAATTTTTCTACTTTCATATTCTTTTAACGTTATCTCCCTGTTTGGCTTTCATTTCAAATATAATATTTAAATTTTCTCCACTTTCATTCGCTTCATCTGTTCACCGCACGCTTATCTAAAATGCAAGATCTGGTTTCTCGCCAACGTTGGCTCACTTTTACTCTTGTTTTGGCAGCTAGTTAAAAATAATTTAAAAACAGAATCCAAAATACTCAATATACATTATTGTTGTATACATTTTATTGTAAGCGGGGGGCGCAATGAAAATTATGATTGAAAACTGAGCCACGAATACTGAAAGGTTGAGAAAAGCTGCTCTAATACAATAAAACTTCGGAATGAACCACATAATTCATATCTAATATGAAAAGTGAAAAATTGTATTATCTTAATAATTGAATACACTATAATGCAATAAAATCAGGGGGAAGGGTGGTAAAAAAAGTTATTATCGTATATAATTAACAAAAGCAATTCAAAAATAAACTTTTTATTTGGTACCTAGAATGAATTTGAATTGCAGATGATAGTTTAATAGGCAATATAAAAAAAATCAAAGAAAAATTTGAATTACCATCAAAATTTTCATAGTGTAATGGGAGAAAAAAAACGATTATGCATTTTGGATGTTTCCCTTTCAATTGATTTCTTTGGTGGGGGGGGGGGTATTAGATATTGATATATTTACAATTGACAAAATGAATATAAAATATTTAATAAAATCATATATTAAAATTCATTTATTTAGACATTGCGTTATAAATTATAGTATAACATTCACTCTTTTGAATTTTGAACTATCGATTTCGAATGCTCAAAGATAGAGTAATTAGCTACTAAATTCTTATTCCGTCCAAAATTTTTTTTTAAAAAAAATTATATTAATTACATGCCAGCTTTCTACCATCTAGCTCATTCCCTTTTCCAGTTACCGTGTTTACAGACATAGGTGTAAACATGTTTTTTTTTAATTTTGAGAAGTTTTAAAAATTGAGATATTAATATTGCAAGATTTTTTTTTCGATTACTATACTGTCTTTTTGTATATATAGTTTACAAGAAAGTAAAAAACTGTAGAGTAATTTGGGAATATTCATTGTCCAAGTTTGCTATTAGCATTTAAATTCGATGTAAATACAACCAGAAGTCATTGAGAAAAGTTCTTAGTTACAAATTGAAAACTTCTAACAGTTAAAGGGTCCATAGACTGCTATGTAAAAGATAGGCATAAATCTGCTCATTATATGAGAAAAATATTTGGTAGCCTATTGCATAGTTGCTGAATTTAAGAAAGAAATTTCTAGAGATCTGTATCTTCATTTTAATCTTGACTTTGATGAGGAACAGCATTGTCTTCAGCACTTTAAGTATGGTATTCATTTCCTCATAAATTAAAATTTTGATTATTGTCAGAATAATGTTTTAATTCTTAGAATTTTTTTATAGGGATGTAAAAAAAAGTTAATAACTTCCGCTGATTTATGCAGATTATTATTATTACTATGCATGAATTTAAGAATGTAAAATGTTTAAATTATAAAACAAGCGATTTAGAATGATATTTAATGATAGCTTTTAGTTTTCAAACTTTTTAGTGATATACAAAGCTATAGGAAAATTGCTGTTCAAATTAAATTAAATATCTATGGTATGAATGTGTAGTGGTAACATTATAAGCCAGATAACAACTTCCGGAGAGGAGAGTACTCTTTTGTCTAGTGGTTATGTTACTCGGCTATGAACCCTAACGTTGCGAGTTCGAACCCCAACCCGCACATTGGTGACCCTGGTTCTGAATAACCGCATCCTTCATTCAGCTGTCGTGGCTCCATCTACCGGCAGCAACCACTCACACACGCTCGCCGTCACCCGCCATAACACTTGGCGCGATAATCACGTTCGTCGCTCGCCATAACTGGCGCGATAAACTCTACTGACTCAGTGGTGGGGGACTATTGTAGTGGTAACATTATAAGCCAGATAACAACTTCCGGAGAGGAGAGTACTCTTTTGTCTAGTGGTTATGTTACTCGGCTATGAACCCTAACGTTGCGAGTTCGAACCCCAACCCGCACAAATGCAACAGAAACTAAAAAAACGGCATTAAGTCTTATAATAGCTTTTTGAAACAAGATATATTATAGAGAGGAAAAAACGCACAAAAATGCATTAACATTTCTACATACAGCAATGAAAGTTTGAAGTAGTCCAATAAAGACAAATATATATATATATAAAGGGAGGGAAAGACTATTACAAGAAAAGAAAAAAAAAGTTTCAAATATTATGGTGATATGCAAAGATGCTGAAAATAATTTATAAGATTAAATTATATTCATATTCCAATAAAATGTGCTAAATTACATTATTTCAGCTATAATTATTTGACTATAAGTTCCTTTCCTTGCTAAAGTAAAAATGATAAAGGAATTATTAATTATTAAAAGGCACTTTTGCGGCTTGGAAAAAAAAACAAGAATTATTTCAAAATTACCAAGACAGATTTTAGATTCAGTTACATTAAAATCCAGTTTCAAAGCTATTTTAGGACAAATCTCGATAATGAAGATGATGCCTGAGCCATCACTCTTTTTTTCAACTTCAACAGAAGGACGTTTGTCCAGGCATTGAGCCCATATTCATGGTATTTCTTTCAAGTAATCAGGTCTCGAAAACATGAGTGATCTTCCAGTCCCGAAACCAAGACAACTCCTGTGGAGAAAGCAAGTTTATCGATTGAATAGCTCCTATCTCAGACAACTGTATGATAACAATGGGGATGAAACATTTTGGTTTTGCTGTAAATGTATCGCATATTTCATCTTTATATAATGCAGTATTTTTATTTTTACGATAATGTAACATAATCCCGTATGAAAGAATTGGTTGAAAGATTCCAATCATACAGGATTGCAGATTCGATTATACAAAAAATCCACCTTATATGTGGGCTGGACGAACACAAATGTGCTGCAAAGGTTAAAACACGCTGTTCTAGTGCGAAATTTTGGCTTAGGAGCTACCCTCGCCATCTGAGAATGATTTTAAATTATGATTTTTTTTTTCTCAAAATAATTTTTGTCTCGTTGAATAAATTTATTTTTGAATTATTTAGAAACAACCTCTAAAATTTTAAAAGAATCTAGGTAATCGCAAGATAATCTATCTTGAGGGCCAGTTTCAAATTTGTCTGTGTCTCAAAAAGTAACAAATTTAATATTTTTGTTTCTTTTTGTTTTTTATTTTCTTTTATTAATTTCCTTAAATTAATCCACCAACAAGTGCAATTAGAAAGAGTGATAATAAAGTAATTGTAGGAGTTATTCTCCGTGTATATAGTGGCTGTTGCACGTATAAATCTGTCGTAGCCACAAAGCCCTCCAAGTCGAGACAACACCAATTGAACCAGAGGTGATCGTTCTCTGATTCAGGTCTAAATTACGATCTGTGGATGAGTAAATAAAATGTATGAATGAAGTCCGCCCTGTGAAAAAGGCTGTGACGCATGAGTAGCTAAGACGTACTCTTGGTCTTAGATGGCACTTCTGAAACAAGAAATGCTAAAACTCGGCTTCAAATCGCTGATTTAGTCAGCGGGCTTGTCTATGTCAAATACCCTAAACAACAATAACAGGAGTCACTCTATAGAGGAGTATCATATTTTAAATAAATTTCAGAACTTATTGCAATAAAAACCCAAATTTGATATTTTGAATGTAGTCAGTCATAAGAGGTTAAAAAAAGCCCTTAAATATTCATTAGTTTGATGATGTCCATTGATCGAGCATTAAACCGGAAGTCACATTGGTAAGCCGAAAATGTGAATAACCAACCATGTATAAAACATTTCTAAAATCCGGTTTCATGTCCCAAAACAAAACTATTGCTTTTAGCACAAGTCACAAATGTGTTGTTTATGAAAATAGTATGCGTTTTGTCTGCATGTATTTGCTTATGCATGTATTTACATTTGATTTATCTTGCAGCATAAGCCAGTAAAAACACTCTTCAAATACAACACTTGATTAAATTCGGAACTATCTTGAAGTTTCAAAAGTTTATTGAAATATTATTAAATTCAACCCATGAAAGTTCAAAGCCTTTTCACAAATTGATAATATGTATTTTTGAAGGTATATATTTTAAATTATGGATTCAAATGATACTCGTGTGCCCGTTGATGAATTTAATGCTGCTTTATGGAGACGTTATCACAACGGCAAAATTAGAAATGTCTATCCACTGATTAAATATAATGATATTATAGAAAAAATAAAAACAATCGAAGAAAATCCACCGTGTAATACTCCTGGAGAATACTATTTGCTACGAAAATTTATTGTTGTTAATATTAATGGAAAAGAAAGATTGTCCTGCAAGCCTGAAAATTGCATTTTGGCTGAAAATTCTCAGGAAGTTGGTGTTTCTACGAAATTTTATGTTGCACTTGAAGAGATTTATGGTTTTCTGAATGAAGCACATAAATGGATAAAACATGGTTGTAGAGATAGGATAGTCCGTAAACTTCAAAGTCAAGGTATTGTAAACATAACAAGAGACACTGTAGAATTATTCCTTTCTTTCTGTAAACTTTGCAGGCCAGGGAAAAATTCTGCATCTCGTAGAATTGGACCTAAAAGTCAATCAGTCCAAGTTTCAGGCAATCCTGTATCTAAAAATATCCAAGAAATTCCATTAACTATAGAAAATGGGACAGAAAACACTGTTTTAAAGAATCTTTTATCTTCAGAAGCCAAAACTGAATTGAATCAAAATAATTCTATACCACAAACTACTGTTTGCACATTTACTAGAGGATTTATAGATTTAATTGATTATAGTTTTTCACCAGATGGAGATTATAGATATGTGTTTTTATATATGGATGTACAGACTTGTCTTTGTGCTTTGTATCCAGTTAGATGTAAATGTACTTTTGAAATAGTATCTCATCTTCTTAGTGTTTTCACTCTATTGGGTCCACCTCAGGTTTTGCATAGCAATTTTGAAAACAATTTTTTATTTTCTATTATTCAAGAACTAAAACAGGCTCTACCAGAACTTATATTAGTTTCAGGCTCAACAAATTATGCAGAAGTTCAGGAAGTTGCACAAAATTGTATCTGTGAGGTAAATTCCATGTTAAAAACATGGATGTGTGAAACTAAGTCTAATCATTGGAGCTATGGTTTGAAATTAGTGCAATTGAGAAAAAATACCAAAATCCCCTGTAATAGTTCTAAGTCTTCATATGAATGCTTTTTTGGACATTCCTTAAATTCAAATTTGTCATCTGAAATTGACATAAATCTGTTAAAGAAAGCAGATAAAGAAGAAAACTTATTGAGTCTTATAAATGAACAGAATTTATCTGAAGTAAGTTTCACAATGTTGTTAATAATACTTTATCTCTCCATTTTCCTCATTAACTCGCAACATCCTATTTATAGAACAATTATATTTCATTTCTGTTGGTGAAACAAATAATTTTTTTTTTAATCTTGCAAGTTAATATATATTTATAAGTAATTTTCAACTGACATATAACACCTATCAGTCAAATTTTGAAATCAAGGATTTGCCATTTTAAAATTATTTTGTATCTTTAATTTATTTTTGGTAATGCAAGATCTTGATATTTTACTATGGTTTAAAAGTCTCTTTATATATATGTGTGTGTGCGTGTAAAATGTTTGCAAAGGAGTTTCTATCAATTATTTTTCTCTTAAAAAAACAACAAAAAAATTTTATTTTATTTTACAGTTAGTATTATTATAAAATTAGGTGAAATTAACTAAAATCTATGTTTGAGCTAAACCAATACTGTTAATCCAGTAAGATTATGCAAGTATAGAAATGGCAGAACAGCTTGCAGTTGTTCTGTCTATAAAAGTACATGCTATTGTTTTTTTTTTTTGCTGTTTTTTTTTCTGTTCATGCATAGTATTTTTTCTACACAGTGGGATTTTGCAGAATTGATTGACTTTATTTAAACACTCCTTTAAATTAAGTTATCGAGTTAGTATTCCTTTTTGCTATAAAAGTGAAAACTCGTGAATATATTTTACATTTAGAAATCCAAAGTATTAAAAAAATTTCCAAACTAAGCTCACAAGAAAGGTTTTATAATAATTAAATAGTGTTATCTTTAAAGTTATCACTCCTATTGAATAAACACTATAGAATTTTTAGATTTATATTAAATCGCCTTAATAAAATTTAATTATGGTGATTTTATTCAGAAAATCAGATTATGCAGAATAGGAAAAGATTATTAAGTTGTTTAATTTCTATAAATATTGTAAATAGTTTTTTTTTGTTTTTTTTGTACTTGCTTTCTTTCACAGCCCCTCAGTGTACTTGGTGATTTTCAAATTACACCCAAATGGCTATGTTTCATTATGCATTAAAATACCAAGATTTTACCAAAATGATTGCATTTTTGGGTTTACTTGGTGATTTTTCAGATCATACCAAGATCCATTGTATATAAGATGCTAAGATAGTTAGTTGTATTCCTAGGTTTACTTGGCAATTCTTAGATTATGCCAAAGTAATTGGTTTACTTGATGATTTACAGATTGTAACATATTGCCAATCACTAAGTCACGTTTGCATTTTATTTTTTTTTTCATTTATTACAGGCACCGTAAAATAAACAAGTATTTTTTTCCTTGCTAGCACAGCAATAGCCAGAGTGAATAACAAATGTGACTGCATTAATCGTGCATGGCAAAACATATATTTATTGCCAATTTTATAAGAAAAGGAAGGATAGGAGACTTTATGCCTTTCCATTATTAGTGTTATCTAGAAGTTTGAAGAAGGAGAGCAAAGAATTGAGTATCATGACTTGATAAGAGTTCTAAATTATAAAGTCTTATCTTAAAGTATTCCTCATGTCACTTCAAAGTGAACATCAATCAAATTAAATCAAGTATACAGTTTATATATATATATATATATATATATATATATATATATATATATATATATATATATAAGCTTTAAGCTTCCAGTTTAGGCTCACATTGACTTATTTTTTAAACTAGTGTTTCTCATCCTAATAGTTTTTAAACTAACCAACATATCAATTAAAAGGATATTATATCTTCTATAATTCTATGTATTAGTTTATTTATCGATGTATGAATATTGAAAAAATTACTTATATAAATCATTTTCTCTTATTTAATACAATATTAACTTTCCTGAAGATTAGAATTCAGCTGTTCTTCATTAATTTTATTGCATTCTTTTGCTGTTTCAGAAAGTGGTTCCTTCTTCACAACAAACTTGTGAACATCTGCAAGTGTCACTGGATCCAAAAATATGCTCACTGGTTCAAAATAATGTGCCTTCTGATTTGCTAGAATCTGAAGTGAGTGCTTATTATCAAAATTAATTTTTCTTACATTCTGGTTCTTTTCTTCATTCATATAAAAAAATTAATTTTACTTAATGAAAAGATTAAGAAATATTCAATCAGCAAGCAATTTCCAGGTCTATTTAATTATTTTCCACATTATCAGATACCATGGGTAGCAATAGCTTAGTGGGGGTAAATAGCACATAAATACATTTGAATTTCCAACCTTCACTTTTAATTAATGTAAATGACTGTTTTTTAGCCCACATTATATTTGAGCTAAAAAATGTATAAATAGCCTTGCATTTTGTTTCTATGGCTGCCATAATTTCTATAAACTTTCTATCGCAGTATGGCCAGTTGCCAGGAGTCATCATTTATATTAAATGAAGCAGGGTTTATAATTTTATAGCTGGGCTATTTGAAATGAATTTATTAGTAAAAGTTTGTATTAATATACTAAAGAGTAGATTTTTTTATTTTAATATTTTTACTTTTTTGTCTCTAATTTATAATTCATTACTACAAACATAATTTTTTTAATACTTTTTCTCTAATTCACTGCATAACATTTCAAATATGGAATTAAAATTTAAGTAAGTTAATTTGTTAACTGATAATTTGATACTGAAAGTGTTAAAATGATACAATTTCATCAAGAACACATAAGTGTATAAAATTTTGTAACTCTAGTGCATCAAGAAGTGAGTGAAAAGTCAATTTCTAAATTCTATCTTTATGAACATGGAACAAGTCAAGTCAAATAAAAAAATCTGCAAAAATCATTTGAAGACTAATATTTATATTGAAATCTAATAAGACAATTGGAATGGATGGATGGAAAACTTGGCTACTAACTTGACCCAACCCAGCCATGTGAGTTCTTTCTATACTAATGGGCCATTTTCTTTTTCAAATGAAGGATTCAGGATGTAAAGTAAGGGCAACCTTGGTGATAATTTGCTTTATCATTTGCTTGCCTGCATTCCTCATTTGAAGCAGAAACTGGTGCTAAAATGGCCAATTAATATAGAACTTGCACATCAAGTTTTGCAGGGTTAATTATGAAATTATTTAACATTTAACTTTATTCAGTCAAAATTAATTATAATTCATAAAAAAGTATCTAATTTTTTCATTAATGGACTACATTGAATAACTGAATATTTTTTATATTAAAATTTAATCAGTTTTATTGCTTATTAAAAATTAGAAAATTATAGATGTGCTACAATTTTGTGAAAATTATAGAAATACTAGATTAAAGCAAGGTTGAAAAAGTTTTCAAGTGACTTGAAAGTTTGATGACCTAATATGTGAAATATAAAGTGTTCATGAAATTAGTTAATTTGTTATTTTTAGATATTTATTGATAGACTAGCCGCCTTTGGCGACCAGCCGGTTCACCAATCTTAATGTTCGTTAAAATTTTAATTAAATATTTTATGCAATTCCTACTTTAATAGCTTCTTCATCAAAATATTTTAAAACTTCAGATTTTGATAGTCATATAATTCACTCATAATAGATTACAACATATCTAGTGAAATGATAATTTGTAGTTTGCCTACAATTAACATGTGGTTTTAATTTTTTAGTAGCAAAAAATTTCAAATTAAAAAGAAAATCAATGCAAAGATCATCCATAATTCATTCTAAGTACAATACCTCCCCCCACCCCCTATTTATTCCAACTAAAAATTTATTATTTTGTTTTGACCCATATTCTTACCATCACTTGTAATGTCTAAATTATTGAATAGAATTTCTTGCTTTCAACTCAGGATAGTTATAACATTTTATTGGATAAAATGCAAAATGAGTTCTTATATTTACCATCATAGCTGAAAAGTATGCTCATCACTGCTGTTGAAATTGAAGCAAATTTACTATCTTTGAAGAGAAAAACAAATATTTAAAGAGCATGAAAAATTGTAAAGAACTTCCAATATTTTTATATTGACAAAATTGTGTTATGTCATTTAGAAGATTTATAAATCTTTTACTGAGCATCTGAAGACAAAATGCTTGTTGAATTACATATCATAAATCTTTAGTTTTGCAAATTACCTTCTTCTAAACTCCCAAAATTCCCATTTTTAATTGATCATGGTGAAATCTGTTTTAGAGTTGAAGGGGACTAAGTTCCGATCTAATGCCATTAAAGGTCTGCTGTATATATGGAGCTGGTACACACTAAATCTGATGTAGGTCAAACATTTTGTTTCAGATGTATTAAGAAAATTTTGAGAGAAGGTTCTGTGACGTATGTTCCTTCTCTTCGGGCCACAGTTCAAAATCGCAAGGCTGTCCCTAAATAGTCCTCATGTTACTTGGAAATAAGTTAATAATATAATTAAACTACATTTTAATTATATTAACCCATTAATGAACCTATGAGTTAGCATTAAGAGAAAAAAAGTAAGTTCATTTTTGAGACAGTTGATCTGGGAACCATTACATTTAGTTTATTTGGATACATTGATGTCTTGTACTGGGATGGTTTTTTTTTTTTTTTTTGGTTTACTCTGTTATGAAGTTTTACTATAGAACTTATACAATAAGGCTCAGTGTTCTGAATGTTGAAACAAAAATTTAAACAATTAATTTTGCTATAATCAAAAATATCAATGTGAAAAAAAATGTAATAATTTTTTTGACTTGGTTGATTTTTAATTAGCAAGGAATTAATTTAGACCAGGTATATGTGAATTAACCTGGTGATATATTGATTCACATTCATTTGGATATCAATGGACTTACTTCGTCAATATTTTTTTAATAGATTTTTGCATTATTTTGAAGACTTATTGTTAAATATGTACAAAATAAGTACTATAAAAAAAATCTTAGCTAAGATTATGATTCAGTTAGCAAAAAAATCTGATCCAATAGCCTTATATGGGGTTCGAAGATAGCATACGTATTTATGACTGGTTACTGAATCAATCCCTTTGAGTATACAAATTAACCATTGCTTTTGTTCTTCACTAATATGCATGAACATGATACCTTTGACTGAGAACTTACACAAATTATTCTCTCTTAAAAATAACGTTAAATTTAAACACTAACTACATTAGAATTCAAACACTAACTACATTAGAATTCAAACACTCATTGATTATGCAATGCTTTTTTGCTAGAAAAATAACATTAAACATTACTGCACTAGAATTCATTATGCAACGCTTTGTTAATTTCCTAGTTTACATATCTCTTGTGTTAACTTACTGATAGAATTTCGGCTTTGCCATTGTTTGAAAATCTGTAAGAATGATTTTAGAAATTATCCTTTCATTTTGATGAAATGTGATATTTTTATACATTTTTTAATCATAGCTGACATTTACTTGAATTTTGTTAATAATTGTCATAGTTTATTCTTGTAACAATTTTTTTATTTTGGAAGTTTTTGACAGTTAATTTTTCTTTTAAGAATGAACAAAATCTTTCTCCTGTGATAAAACCTGAACCTCTCTCTGATACAGAGGCACAAAAAGCAAATGGTTTTGAGATAAGTGATTCATCAAATGACAGCTGCATGTCACCAGGTCTTGGAAATTTAGAAGTAAATATATTATTCTAGTATTCTCCTTAATTCCTTTAATTTTTGTATAATGAATGCTTTAGTTTAAAGATATCCTCAGTATTGTAAATATGTACCAAGATAGATTATTGTTGAATTAGCATCTTTTTAAAATTTTTTTATTCAAGAGTGTTGGGCCACAGTGGCCTGGAATGAAGAACTAGATCTATTTCTTTGTAAAAATCATCTTAACAGCCATCAGTTAAACACAATCTTCTTTCAAATAAGAGTGGGGCCGAGGTAGCTGGTGGTAAGGTCTCGGCTTCGGAATCAGAGGGCTTCAGGTTCAAGACTTAATTCCACCGAAGAACTGTTATGTAAGCAAGTGTGGTGTGTGTTAAATCCATCAGAGCCAAACGTCCTTCCGCTGGTGTGGTATGAAAGTTTGGAGAGCTGCGTGGGTGCCAGCTCAGGTGTCGTCCTCGTCATCTGACTTCGGTTCAAAATTACGAGGTACATTGCAAAATAGCCCTAATGTTGCTTTAAAACGGGACATTAATATAACTAAACTAAGTGTGAAGTGTAAATGAGTAGAGTGTTATGAATGTATCTCCGCTCATTGCTGGAATACAATTAAGGTGCTTGCTTATGCAATGCTTACAGATAGAAGAGCAAGATTTTACAAATTCTATGGTATTTATTTCAAGAGTATGCTTGACAGTTTTATAACTTCAATCATACATTCAACATTAGTTTTTCCAGAACCTAATGAATTTAAAATAACATAAGGGACTAAAACATTAACTTATTATTGAGAAATACAAACCCTGTTTAAAAATATTACTATTCCCACTTTTGATTTTTTGAAGGGAATGGATATCTGGTAGCAGAAAGGATTAAATGTTAGCATCAGATTATTATTTTATATGGATTATAAATTCTACTACCGAAGATATTATTCACAACTCTAAACTGGATTAATTTATGATAATATCAAGAATAAAATTATTATTATTGCCAAAATTAAAAAAATATATATCACAATTTCTGATTTATTACACATATTAAATGAAGAACACATTAGAAGGATCTTGATTATATGTGACATATTTCATAAGAGAGAGAAATGAAAAGAGTTAGCTATGTTACGCAGTTTTATATGCAATAAAGCAGGAAATAATTTTTATATTCACACTTGCAATAAAAGGGGGAAGAAATTTCAGACAGCAAAATTTATTGTAAGTGGATTTTATTTAATTTTAAACATTTTGTTCATAAAGACAAAATTAACAGATTCAATTTCAACTGTAAAACAATTTTGCTTAGTGAAAGATTCATTATATATTCATATATATGTAAACATATTTTAGCAGATGCATGGCCGAGAAGAAGAAACTTTTGAAATTTTAAAACATTGATTTATTTCATCATGGGAAGCATAATTTATGAACAAAGAATAAGTGGTTAGAAATATGAAAAGAATGTTGTAAGCATTAAGTGAAGCACCCTTCACACCAAATTCAGCAGTTTTACAAAGAGCATGCAGAATTAATTAAATAAAAAAGTGGGAATTAGATCAGGAAATAAGAGAACATTTTAGAATGAAGTTAATATGGGTTAAATAAAGATAAAAATTTGGAAATTAATGAAGGATTAGGAATTAATTAGATTAAGAGATATCATTACATTAGATATTTATATATAGGGAGAGAAATATTATTTAGTGCCTAAATAATTCTTTTATTATTTTCTAAAGGCAAAAAAAAAATATTTTAGTTGTTACTTGTTGATAAATATTTTAATAATATAATGTAAAATTCCAGCAGATATGTAGTTATATATAAAATAAAATTGGTATGTAATTATTTGACTCAAAAATGTTTTATTTTAATCTTAAATTAATCTATAAATATATGAGATGCTCATTTACTAACTTTTTTGAACATTTGCAAAGAATTGGACTCCATGACAGATCTAAGGAAAATATAGTGCATGGAGTTGTAAGTAACCTGAATTTGTAAAGAGAGAAATTCAAGACTGGAGTATATAATTTTGAAATGAAAATTCTCTTGATGAAGAATATATTTAGCATTTTTTGAGGCTGCCAATGTGATAGGTATGGAAGATAAATAATATCAGTGAAAATTACTGTAATTTGAATAACAAAAGCTAGGTAAATTCAAAGTTTTTTGCAATTCAGAAGTCAAAGTAGAAGAATTTTTATGTTTCAAAAAGATATATAAATATGTATATAATTCTGAATTTTTCCGATTTCGTTTATATAAGCCTGCTAAATAGTGCCGCATTGAAAAGAAGTAATCGACTCTCCATAGCCGAATGGTCATCACACTGGTCTTGTAAACCAGAAATTGTGAGTTTGAATCCCACTAGATGCAAATAAGATTCGAAATTTGTGTAAATATTTTCCCTTGATTTATGTTCTCCTTTATTTCATGTTCCTAAGGATTCTAGACCTTTCTTTAGTTTACCAGTTAAGTGCTGTGGACTTTTGTCCCCAGAAAAGTATTCTGGAACTTTCCCTGCTGATATAAAAGCCAAAGATCTCTCAGACATGGGGTTCTGAGTTCAGAGTTGAGTTAATAAATTGGTTTAGCTTTACTTCCTGTGTGTCATTGAGTTCCACACTAAAGTACCTACGTGACAGTATGAAATCTATAAAGAGAATGACACCTGTCATTCTCTTTATAGATGTGAGTATGATATAAAACTTTGATGAATATGGTATGGTTCAGATGTCATATATTCATGCCTGATTGCAAGATTTTCCTTTAGTAATCTGCATGTAGATTCCAAATGGGAAGTTGGTCTAAAAAAATTTTATATATCCAATTTCTCTGTTAGTCATCGTCCTTTGTAACAGCTTAAGATTCTATTTGATTATTTTTGTTACTTGACCATTCATAATACTGTCTGATACAGCAATCAATAACAATTTTTTTCTTCTTCTGTATGTAAAAGTCTTAAGTAAAATATTCTTTAGTTGTATTTCAAAAATCGTAATGTTCTGCCATGATATAATTTTTGGAAGAATATTATTATTAATTCTACTTTTTATTAAAAAAATTCCTTTTTTATATTGTAGATTGTAATCAAACAAGAAGTAGATGATGAAGATTCTTGATATATGAATTGAAATCAAAGAAATGGTAAATTATTTTTTTCAAATTTTCTACAGGCATGAAGATAGATTTCTTTTTCTTTTTTGTTCAGTAAATTATTGATTGCAATTTTCACATGTTAAGATGAAAATTAATTGATCTATTATTTTATTTTTCTATTTAACCATGTAAAACGTATTACATGTTTTATATGCATAAAGCATGAATGTACATGACAAAGAACTCACTCTTTTTATATATTGTCAAATGGCAAGAGTCAAATGTAAACAAACCATTCCATGAACATTTCAGATTGCTTTATTAAACCATTTTACAGCTGCACTTAATTCAACACTCAGCTTAGATAATTTAAGGGGTTACAAAATATTATTAGAAATGCTCAGAAGAGACCTCGCCATATCAGCAAAAGCTCTATTCAGAAAGATGTAAAAGAAATCAAGAATTTTGATCAGTCTAGTTTCATCAAACTTTACTATCGCCAGATGGATAATTGCTGTGACTTGCATATGGAATTTGTTGTTCATCTATTCATAATATGAAATGAAATCTCCTGAAATCATCTATATGTTTGAAAGAGAAAAACTCGAGAAATACTTAACCGATATTGAAGATATTTGTATCATTTTATAGGGCATCTATTGTGAAAGGTTTCAGTATATTGAAGTCATATCAAAATAAAAAAAAAGGAGTTTTATAATTGAGATTTTAATAATTTTTTTTTATGATTCGCGTATGCGTAAAAACAACAGTATCTGTGCTTTGCACTTATCCGCACATATGCGAAAACCTCAAATTGCACATGCACAATTAACAAGAGCTGTGGTATGCAAATGCAATACATTTCTTTGCCTATAAAAAGGAAATCCAACTTTGGCCGGAGTACAAAGCACTACGTTTGTTATGCGATAATGAAAATATAAAGGAAAGAAACGTTCAGTTAGTGAATATCGGAGGAAGAATGTCCACACTTAAGCGAAGAATGTTTTTCTCATGGATTACTTTATGGGCACTTTTTATAGCTACATCCAAACAAAATTTTTCTGTCGTGGCACCGGGAGGAAAAACAACCAATATAGTTTACAAAGAAATATTATAAAGCAAGCTGTATTTTATTTTCATATCAGATTATACAGAGTTGATAAGTGTGGAACAATGTATAGAATGACTTATTTGTATATTTTTAAATTTTAAAATAGCTTTTCTATTGTATATTTTTAGTGCATTTTTTTTTGTCTAAGAACTTATCATATTTTTACCTTTTTAACAGAAGAAATGTTTCTGAATGTGTGCTGTAAAAAATTGTTTTGTAGTTATTTTTGATAATTTTTAAATATATTTTTATGTTTGTTTGATGTTACGTAATATGCCTGTGTCATATCGGGTGGAGGCTCCTCTTTGATGTTATGTCACGGGCAATGCTGTGCGGGTACTGCTAGTATCTTCTAAAATTATCATCGCATAAAAATTAGAATTGATTTCATTTTTGAAATGTTTTTTTCTTTAAATTTATTGATACACAATTGGGTGATTGGTTTTTAATGTTATGAGGAAATTCAAACTATCAGGATATTCGCTTGATTTCGTCAAAGTTAACATTTAAAAAAAAAAGTGCTCTCTTTGAATATTAACCCTGAAGTAGATTTTCCAGAGCCACTTTTATTTCATAGAATATATACTTTTTAATTTGCCTTTTCGATAATTTGTAGTAAACTGATTCTATTAAATTCATATTTATAGTAGTATCAAATAAGTAAAATTTCAAAATAAATAAATAATTTCATATTAATTTATTGGCAGACAAATTCCATAATCTGAACAAAAATGGTAGTTTCCTGCTTTTTTTTTTGTTAAAAAACAGTGAAGTAAATCATAATTTATAAATCACCAATCGAAGGTGGAATATTAAAGAAAATCAGTTTTAGTAGTTGTTCTTAAAATGAAATAGCATTTCAAAATATTTGAATAATTAGTTATTATTTTCAAAACATCTATAAAGGTTAATAAATTTTTCTTTACAATGAGAGATTCACTCAAAAAAAAAAAAATTAAAATATCCAAGATTGATTGCTAATTAACTATATATACTTTAGCTGAAAATAAGTAAAATTGTTTTTCATTTTTCTGTTTACAGCTATCAATGTTTTTTAATGCTGAGTAACTTGGAAATTAGAATGATTTAATTAATATATTAATAACGTTTTCTTCTTTTATAGGGCATTTATAGAAAAATGAAGAAGTGATATCTGATTTATCAAATACATTCCAAAGAAAACTGTGGAAGATTATAGATTTATTTATGACAGTTTGTTTTTGAAACATTTTTAGGAATACTTTTTATTATTGTAATTATGAAAAGTATAATAAATTCTAAAAACAAATAATAAAGAAAATACAATGTTATGCATTTATAAAAAGGTTTCTTTATCTATATTCATGCAACATCTGAAATAGTCCTAAAGATGTGTTTTTAAAATATAGAATCTATTATAGAATATTAGAAGTAGAATTTTTAAAAAATTTCTCCAGACAGAGGAAAAACAAATTCTTTTCAGCAAGCTGGAAGGCAAAGGTAGATTCCTTTTTATTTAAGTTAATATTTCTTGAATCTAATTTCAGACATAATTGAGACTTCAAAATCACTTTTTAACCCCTAACTTCTAAGATATTGCAGTTATCGAAAAGCTTTAAAGATTCTTGTCTTAATGAAGCATTAATCTGATTTATTTTTTTTTATCTTCAATATTAAGGAAGTTATAGCAAAATAAAAATTTAGACACCCCCACCATTTCTACCCTCCTTAAGCAAAATGGCCCATTTACAAACTCATTTGAGGTTTCTACATTTCTAACATACTCCAAACGGGTTAAATCCAAACAATATTACTGCAGTTATTTTGTAACATGGGGAAAGTTATATATATATGTAAACATAATTTTTGAAGCAGAATTGTGGTCGAAGACACTTTGAATTTTTAACTTCATTTTATTCCATCCCGGGAGGTTTGATTTATGTACAAGCAGAAGCGACGAGCACATCAACACAGAACTACACAACAGCGGAATGAGGAAAAACTAATGAAAGATTTATCCCCGTGATTATATACTGTGAGATCTTCATAGGGATTTCTTTATGCATGTCAATTTTGGTATGGAAATTATAAGGTTCTTTAAAGGAATGTGTTTGACTTGGCAATTTTTTATCCCTTCACTCGGAGTGTGGGAACTTGTCGACTTCAGTAATTTTAGAACTTATGTTGAATTAATTAAATAAAAATGGTGAAATTGGATTGGAACCTAAAAATTAGGAAATTAACTAAGCTTAAATTAGATTTTAAAATATCGTTACATATATATATATGTAACGATATTTTAATTCTAATTTCAATTTAATTAATTTCCATGGTTTTATCTTAATTTAGCCCATAGTAACTTCATTCTAAAAATATTCTCCTATTTCGTGATCCAATTCCACTTTCGGTTTAATTAATTCTTCTGTAAAACTAATGCACCATCAGTACTACGTACCAAATGAAAGTGATACTTCCGTTGCCCTTGTCAAGGGTCAACATATGTATTCCATCTGCGCGTGGCCGGAAATCCTATGTTATATAAGACTAATGATCATTTGTTTCGCCTTCTCTTTTGCCCTTCTTTCTTACTTCTGCTTTTGCGCTCTGCTTGTAAATAAATTGCTTTCACGAAATGGATATTAAAATTAGTTTAAAAATATAACATGTCTCTTCAACGTCTTCGAACTTGCCTTCTGCTTCAACAAAAATATGTTACATATATAAACTCTTGAACGAAATGGGTTTTCAGTTCCAGGGACCATGATTGGTGAAGATCTTTAGAAAGTTTCCTAATGTCTAGTCATGAGAACCATTGCAATAGGTAGTCTTCCTATAGGAATCTACCTAAAATGCTATGTATATTATTCTAATTTGTTTAAATATTGGAGGAAATTTGGACTCGAATATCATTACTTTCATTTGATTTAAAACGACAAGCTTTTCAGATATTAGAGAGACTCAAACCAAGACAAAGAGTTTAAAGCTGACATTATTATCGCTAATCAGGGATGTCTGTTCACTTTACAATCAACATTAATGATAACAATAAAAGGAGCTTTGACAGTTCATTAAAATACAATTATGTGCAAAATAAAAATCCATTAGAAATTTGTTTTTTAAAAGGGCTGAAAATGTAGGGGGTTCAGATTCATAATTTTGTTTACTTTAAATGAACACTAATTATAAATAGAACATTTCAATCAAAATTGGATAAGGAGTGAAGAATGCATTACCTGTTTATTCAAGATATTGAATCTATTTATTTCAATATGGTCAAAACTTACAAATGGTATATCTTAATAACCGTCTTTAAAAAAAAATGTGTTTATCCATAAAAGTAATGCTGTTTAAATTAATGATAATTGTACGATAAAAGCAAAACTGTGCAGAAATTCAGTAATGCTTATTTGAATTTAACTGGTATTAAGAAAAAAATATAATTACCATACTATTATTTCTTTCTCATAAAAAAGAGAAAATATTGTAAATATCAAAAGAATCAACTTCTAAATCTTCGAGAATTTTGACATTTTAAGCATCAGATCAGAAAGAACAAAAAAAAAAAAAAAAAGAATCCCCCTTTTAAGCCTACATGCAAAATTCTCTTCCATTTGTCTAAAATAAAGAAAATTTTCTCCTGTAATTTCATGAGAGTGATAGGAAAGTATAAGAGAGAATGCAACTAATGGAAACTTTCCTATAGTTATGTGCATAAATTAGAAAATTTAAAGGATGACTGGAATCTCTAGTATCCAAATCATAGTGTGAAAACTTTTAATCAATTTTGAGATTGCATTTAAAAATTTACTATTAATTATAGCAATGATAATGTGCACATATTTATTACTCTCACTTTGTAATGTGCATGCATATAAATGCAGTAAATACCAAAATTAAAAGTTTTGTTGTAAAATAATATATACATCTTAAATTATTAAAATTACAAAAAAAATTGATAATATTCTGAAGTTTTTGTGGCAGAATATTAACTTTTCTATTCATTTTTAAGTAAAATTTTTAAAATGTTGATTGGAATATCATTAAAAAAAAACTTTATTGTTGAACATTAATTATATGGCATAACTTGGTAAATATTGATCCGATGCTCTATCCCCATGATAGTGTTATACAATTTTTGCATCATACATGTCATGGTGACATATCACACAATATTTACATAAAGCATCAAGTATATAAATATTATTGTGTTAAAATGAGTCGAAATTCATGATTGAAAATGACTTTTCAGCCCGCAACTTCGAAGCATATTACAGCTATTGAAGAACTTTCAGTTAAATGTAGGCTATAATTCACTTAATTTGACTGACTTCTCTCTTCAGTAAGGAAGTGACAGAAACAATAAAATTTCAATTTCTCATCATTTCCATTCTCTCTTAAATGGACAATCTATTTATAGACTCTCTCCCTTATAATGTGATACAAATGATATTACACTGACATAAATTTAATAATTATTTTTATTCACAAGATAACATGGTAAAAGTATTAGATTTATATAGAAAATTTATGCTGTATAAACTTTTAAATGGAAGGTAAATAAGAGCTCTAAGAATCATGACTACTGAAGATCTGTAAATTTTTTTCTGAAGTTATGTTATAAGAATTATTTCAATTAATATTATTCCTAAAAGGAAATTACTTAAAACATTTTAGAATGTTTATTATCATGTATGTGAACATAGCTGCAAAAATGAAAATTGGAAACTGAACAATGATGCAGAAACAGCTTTTGAATATAAATTTGTATCAAATTTTGGAATAAATATATCAAAAGAAAATATATATTTATGTGCTTATAAAAATGATAACTCCAAGCTCAATAAATGAAATAAGTGGTATTTGGCACATGGATTTGACAACAAAATTCTATACCCAACAAATTTTGAATTCAATTATCAGTCAAAAAAAAGATTCTGAAAACACATTTTTCAATTATCTTCATTTTACTAAGAAGGATACAAAAGTTTAAGTGCACAAAAAAAAATAAAGGGAACAACATGACTGCATATCTTTGATAAAGGTTAAGGACATAAAATTAACAAGCACCAAAATTTCATAGTGGAAAAGAAAAGAATTTTGATTTTTTTTAAATGAAAATGTGACTTTAAAAAATAATTTTACGCCCTGTTACAGCTCTAAAAGACAATCTATCACAGAGTGAAATTTAGATAATGTGGAAATTATGACAACAACATAAAAATATTAATCATACAAAAATTAGATTTTGTTAAAAGCATATTAAATGTAACATTCCAGGGATCAAAGAAATATCCATATGGTCAATGAATTCAAATTAATCAAGTCCTATTATATAAAAAAAAAAATTTGATATATGTGGATATATGTATTATTTAAAACTGGAAACCTGAAATTCATTGAATATAGTTGATTCAAATATGTAATTAAATGTATAAATATCCAAATTATCACAATTATGAGAGGTCAGTAAACTTTTCATGATAGTGCAGGTAAAGTGTCCATAAAATCAATTTTCAATATGGCAAAGATCAGAATCAAAAAACATAGATTATCAAGTGCTGACTGCAATTCAAAATATTTTAATTAGTTTCATCTTCACTGTTTCCCAACATTACACTAACTTATTTCATAAAAACATGCCTTAAAGCTTTATAGATGAATTCTTTTTTCAGAAAGTTCAATACTTACAAAACATTTTAAAATCATACAGAAAAATAATACATATATAGAGTAGTTATAAGGAAACTGCTTATACACTATTCGTTTTAAATTCCACATCACAAACAATTAGCATACAAATTTCGATTTAATTTGCATGTGAATTCCAATCATTTCAAATTCAACAGCGAAATCTGATAATTTTTCTAGAAAACTCGTAAGAATTTTAAGAATAATAATAAAAAAAAAAACTTAGTCAACTGACAACAAACCATTCAAAACAAATCATATGGTTACCATAAAGAGCAGTGCGACATATAACGGCACGATTGGTAGCCACGTCCAATAACATGCTTTGTACTGCACCTATCTGTTTCATTTATTGAGCGAGCAACAGCCAAATATGTCATACCTCTGTTACTATTTCGGAGTCGCAGCAAATGGAAACTTGTAGAAAGTTCGCTCTGTAGTAGATATCCAATCGTTTCTATGGTAACCGCAGGAATCTTAAAGAATTCTCCAGAGTTTTCGGAGGACTCTATAAATATGGGAACGTGAAGTCCTTCCACCAAGAATTGGATTTGAAAGCAATTTCAAGTTCTTGAATAAGCAATTGTTCTAGCGAACTGAACGTTCCTTTGTTGCTCTGTCTTTTGCTTTTGGATTCTTGATACCGAAGATGTCGCTGTTTCCACTGCTCTCTGCTAGTTTGTCAGATCCATGGGGCTATCCATCCCGAGCGTTCGACCGACCTCTCGGCATGGGGCTTCTTGACAGTATGGGCGATCTTCTTTCTCCTACAGGACTACTGATGCGACCGCTATTAAACGCCGATACTGCGCTGTCAGATGTTAAAAACGAGCCTGACAAGTTCAAAGTGATGTTGAATGTCAGCCAATTCAAGCCCAATGAGATCGACATCAAGACAGTGGACAACAACATCGTCATCCATGGCAAACATGAAGAAAAAACTGATGAACACGGGTTTATATCCAGAGAGTTTACTCGACGCTACATGTTGCCAGAAGGTACAGATCCTAAAACTGTCAAGTCTTCTCTCAGTGCCAATGGAATTTTGACAATTGAAGCGCCCAAAAAGGCTGTTGAACCACCTCCAAGTAATGAAAGAATTGTACCTATAACCATGGAAACACCTGCAGCAGTTACTAACAAATGAACTTGAGTTTAAATCGGATTTCATGTGTTCATTTCATCCTATTGCTATTGATGTATAACATTTGGAATGCATGATGTAGAAAGTTTGCAATAATCATAGTTCTAATGTCTTCTCGAATCACATGTGTACCTGAATTCAATGTTACTTATTATTATTTATAAATATGTAAAAAAAATTTCTAAGAAGAAAATAAAGTTTGTAAGTATTTATTTTCTGTGTCATTATTTAGAGTGATTATTTTATTTATTACGGCATAAATTGAAATAATTCTTCTTATTTAAATGCTTTATATAACAAAGTATAATTATTAAATAAAATGTATTAATTAATATGAGTATTATAGAATCTTAAAGAAATCTGATTAAGAATAATTAGAATTTTTACTGTTAAATATTCATAATAGAAAAGGAAGGTCTAGAATTGAAATAAATATTAAAAGCTATAGAAAAAAAATTGGCTATCAAAATTAAATAATTTTAAGTTTATAAATAACTTTTTTAATATAATGAAATTAAGAAAGAAAAAATAAACAGGAGATATTTAAGGATGAATTAAAAATAACATTATGAAATTTTTGGGAGGTTTTTACTTTCATATTATAATTTAGTAATAAGATGATAATTTTAAATAGTTTAAGTATTTTTTTCAGAGTGTTTCGTGTTAATTTTATTTGAACAGATATTGATAATCAAATAAAAGGTTTTATTTGATTAGTTCATTAAATATTTTACAGTATTATTAAATTTGCCTGTAGAAGGTTTATTACATAAGTATAAAAATACATTAAGTAAAAAGATGTTAAAAACTGCTAAATGACAATATCTTAAGAAAAATATTTGTTGTTAGATAAAATAAAGTATCTAAATAGTGTTAAAATATCTAAAGATGTTATCTTTTAGATATTAGAGAAGATTTGTTTTAACATCTTCAGATGTTTTAATAAATTTGTTAAAAAGTTAACTTAAAATGATATTGTTCAGAATATTGTACATATTACTAATACAAAACATCTATGCTTATTTACTTGTTGATAAATATTATCTCAAAAATTTTAAAAAATTCACTTTTGGATTATGTTTATTTAGATGGTTTCAATAACTTTTAAAAATTCAAATCTGCTTATCAAATTAGATGTGTTTAAAATTTTAATTTAATAGCTTTAGATAATTTGAATGGCTTAAAAATCAACCTATAAATGAAATATATGTTTAAAAAATAAATTGGCTTTATGAAATACAATATTGGCTATATTGAAATTTATAGTTAAAAATACAACTATAATTTGTTTACTTCAAGTTTTAAAGTTATGCTTATCAGTTGCTAGTATATAAAAAATTTTCTTTGAAATAAAATAACTTAAGAAAAAAAAAGTTAAATAGTATGAATTCAAAACTTTTAAATTCTAAATATTTATATTAGGAAAGTAAAGAAAGAAGATTGTTGCTAATGTAGGCAGTAATAATTTCATTAGCAGGCTTGTCTATGACAAGTGTCATAAATAACAACAACAAGATTAAAATTTACGTAACTTACACTGATATTGCCAGTTTATATTAAGACAAAAATAGTGAGCAATTAATTGTCTCTCTGCTGCTGTTGTGATTATTGTCTCAATGTAAAAACTTAAGAAAATACTATCTTGAATGTTATGATTCTTTGCCCAAACCACATGACATTGTCTCGTATTTCTGCATGTGCATATATAAAATTTGGTGTGAAAATTGATATTTTTTATTCATTCCGTATAAAAAAATTAAATTGTATTATTTAATTAAATTATTATTTTTCCCTTCATTTCAGTGTATGTGTTTTTGAGCATAGTTTAAAAAGATTTCTGACAAAGGTGCCCCCTCACACACACACACACAAAGTGTGGATTTTGGCTGAGAAAGAGAACGCCTTACATGGCACTGGTATTCAAGAATTATGCATCATTACCCTTTCAGATGAATTTAGCATTTTTATGGAATTTATCGTGTAATCTTTGGCGAGATTTTTTTCTATCAAAATCGGATTTGTATTTAGTAGCGCTTCTCCAAAACGACTGAAACCGAAATTCGACATAGAACTTCAATTGTAGTCACAAAATCCTATTAATTTGATATATTTAAGTCATTGCCTTTTTGAGTTATCGAATTTACATGCTTCTGAAGGTACAGACCGACAGACATTCAACTCCTTGTTGGATTCAGCTCAAAATTTGATAAGTGTATAGGTATATACAGTACACTCCCGATTATCCGCGGAATTGGGTGGCGCGGTCGCCGCGGATAACAAAAATCGCGGATAATCCGAAAAAGCTAAAAACGGGTATAGCAAAAAAGAAAACAGTCATTCCAACTTTGAAAAATCGTTTTATGTTCAATAAAACGTAAAATAAACAGCAGGAAATGTTTAACTAACGCTTAATATTTTAGTATATCACTCAAATCTAACCTAAAATGCATTTTGTTAATGAAAACAGAAAAGTACTTTGTATTTACGAGAGGCGTCAAGGATACACAGAAAAATTAATACATATGTACTGTTTTAATACTGTAATGTATTATGTAATTACAAAAGCATAACTGTAAAACTGCACCTTTTTAAAAAAATCAAACAAAAAAAAACTTTGTGCTGCAGGCGCGGATAATCCGCACCGCGGATAACCCGCCCGCGGATAATCAAGAGTCTACTGTAGGTATTAAATTTGTAAACAGAATTTTATCCATCTAGCTTTCATTTTGTAGTTATTGTGTTAGCTTACATTCGAATAACTGAGCAGACTGACTCCTCTGAATAAAGTTTGCTCAAAATCTGATAGAAGTCCACAAATTTGGAAGAAGTTTCCGTATACGACCTATTTATTTTCGCGAAGAAGTCGCCAAAAATGCGTTTTGTGATTTGTCCCCAGAACACGTTATAGCCATGTTAGGCTTATCCCTATGACTTACAAAATGCATAAAAATATGCAATAAAAATTAATTGAAAACATAATTGAATAAAAAGAGACTTTTTAAGGTGGGTAAAAATTAAATGATAACATAATTGTGTAAAAGGACTTTTTTAAGTCAGGATTTAAAAGATTAGCTAATTTTGAAATTAGATTTTACGGTTACCATAAATTAGAGCATCGAGATCGTTTAGGGCAGCCCGAAATTACGTTTTATCGCCAAAATTGGCGTATACTAGAGCAGAGGGTTACAGGGGAGAAATCCCAAAATCTTGAAAATTTTTGACGATAATTTGTCTAAATTTCGTATACTAGAAGGTAAAAAGAATAAGATACTTTTTTATATTGCTTTTCTTTAAATTTAGTATGCTTAATTTTTTCTTTTATTTATATAAGACAATTTTGACGTGGTATAAAATACGGATTATATCGATTTACGGTCAATCAAATTTCTTTTTTTACATATACTTGACTCTACATCAACTAACTTGTTCTGATTGAAAGTTATCGTTTAAATAAATATAAAATTTAAAGTTATAAAATAAATTAATGCCAAAGAAATTAAGTACAAGTGCACATACAGAAAAAGTTATAAATAAAACATAGATGGCAGCACGTGTCAATCAAAAAAAAATCCCCCCCAAAATGCCTTCATGTATTGTGATGCCATCTTGAGAAATATTTGAAAAAAATAAATCGAATAAAATAAATTTAAAAAGAAATACAAATCTGGTCAAATGCTAAATAAATTAACAATAAGAGTACACACAGAAAAAGATATAAATGAAACATAGATGGCAGCACGAGTCCATAAAAAAAATCTCCGCCCACCTATGTGACTTCATGTATTGTGTCGCCATCTGTGAGAAATATTTGAAGAAAATAAATCACAATGTAAAAAAAAATGAGTAAATTTTTAAAAAAAAAACTCTTATGATTATGAAATTTATTAACAAATTATGAAATAAAGTTCAAGGAAAGGCAATTTTTTTTATATATTATAATGATAATAAAAATCTAAAATTATAACGTTTCATTTTCAAAATAATGATCGAAAGAAGAATTGCTAGATTCATACCTATCGAAGTACAAAGTAAAGTAAATTTTAAAAAAACATGCCAAAATAAAAGTAAAATATTAAACTATGTCAATTTTAGAAATGATTTTTAAGTAGTTATGTTAAGTCACTAGGAAATGGATAATGGGCGTGTCATCACTTTTATCTCTGTGGTGTTGCCCTTCCTGGAATGAAAAACTGATTTTGCAGAAGCTGTGACATCAGTTACAATTTAAGAAAGAAATTGCCTGTAAAATAATAAAAGACAAGCCATTTTTTAAGCATCAGTGTCATTTTTATGCAATTCAATATGGAGTTAACAAATGCCATTGAAAAAATAAATGCAAAAATAAGAAAATATTTCAATTGTGTTGATCAATGAGTAGGGATTGCAATATCGGACCAGAATTTCAATACCGGTATTCGGTATTTTTTAGATCTTAATACCAGGATACCGGTTTTAATACCAATATTAGAAATTTTAGAAAAAGAAAGAAAACACAGGTGTTTCTTTGTTTTATTTGCCAGTTTTGTTAAAGAGTGTAAATATCACAAATATAATATGTAACTTATAAATTATAACACTATATAAAGAATCACAAAAAAAAAGTGAAGGAACATCCTATTTATTTAAATCACAAAAAAGGGTAAATATCACTATTCAGTCTGTGGTACTATTAGAAATTTTTGAAATGTGACCTTAAAAAACATAATGCATCAATTGTAATGTCATTAAATCTGGAACGTAATTTTGTGCAAAACTACTAGCTGTCGAAAACGCTCTTTCGGCATCTACACTAGTTGGTGGTACTGTTAGCAATGGGCGATATACTTTTTCCAAGTATTTACCTCTAAATCCCCAATCTTCAAATAAATAGATTTCTCGTCGGATGGTTTTGGATATAGTGATTTCTGTATTGTATTTTGATTTGTTGAAATTTTTTTATTTATCACTAATTCTAATTTTTGTTCAAGAGAAAATTCTTTTTCACTGTCGACATTAGTATCATCATAATCTTCGATAACAGTACCGCATTCTTCTGATGTGGATAGGTATGTGGGTAAAAAAATTAAAGAAAATTTACTATAAACTTGTTCAGATTAGAATTGGTTAGTATCTTTTCTTCTTTTTCATTTTTAAAATCATTATAATTATTAAATACCGTAAGACAATTTCTATTTCATTATGCCTTTCTTCTGTGCGATTTTTCAATGTAATACATAATTCTTCAGTGTGCTGCTCTTTCAGTGACTGCAACCTGAAATTTATTGTTGTATTAGATGTTAATAAATTAGAATCTCTCCGACATATTGCCTCAACAGGCAGTTTTATTGGAAGTAGAGTATATATAGTTCTGGATACTAAGTCGAATTCACTATCTGAAAAATTAATTTGCATGTTTAAGTCGATTATTGCTTTTTGGATTAAATTTCTCAGTTTCAAAATGTCGTATTGATATGTGTAGCCAAAAGTGATAAAAAATCTTTCAGGAATGATACGAAGAAAATTTTACATAATATCATTAAATATTGTGACCAAGAAGCAAAAAAAAACTGGGAATTAAAATATTCCTGAAAAAATTTAATAACATAGCAAAAAGAAACGTTTTAATATAAAAAAGATCATTATTATTTTATAAAAAAGTAATTACCAAATTTTAAGAACATAAATTTTTCATTTATTCTTCATAATTTTATGTTTATGTTCCTTATATTAAATAAAAATTGCTCTGAAATATTTTATAATGCTTTAGTATCTTTTTCCTTCTGTATTACTAATTATTTGTAATGTTTACGTCTCACAAAACCGCGAGTCTTCATTGTTAAATGTAAACATCTCCTCCTTTCATCTTTCCTCTCACCCTTATTTTGTCGAATTAAACTCATCCTAACGTATGCGCAAAAGCGCGGAGAGTTTTACAATCCGTTGTCAAACAGTATTTTATCGCTTCTCTTGATTGTACGATGCAACTTTGTATTCACAGTCTTATTAATTTCGCCGGTTAGGGAGACATAAAAACAAAAACGTTTCTGCTATGTTGCCGATTCCTGAACATATAGTGGAAACAATTTAAAAAATTTTAGTAAATACCGAAAAAACGGTATTTAAACTTGTGAATACCGGTATTACAAAATTGTACAAATGGCTCAAAATATCCGGTATTCAGTATCCCGGTATTGCAATCCCTATAAATGAGCCTCTAGAACTTTCGCATTTTAACACAAATTTCGACCTTTCGCTAAAAAGTTTTAGCTTTTTTTTTCTTCTCTTAACAGCAAAATACCAACATTTCGTTTCTTTTCATAGACCCTATATTATATCTTAAAGTTCCTTGTCATATTTCACATTTTGGAACTTTCTTTTTTAGCATTTGTTGCAATAACTAAACTCTGCCATCAATGAACGCTCTTAAAGATACTTTTATATCTTACAATAAACGATTGTCAATAAAGGAACAATAAAAATTCGACGTCGAAATGTGGGAATATTCCCATCTTTTAGAATCCCCTCAGACGAAAAAAAAAAGGTATCAAAATTTTTATATGCTTATTAATACAATGAAAAACGAAACGAATTAGACAAAAGAAATTGATATTTATTTTAATATCAACATTCTCAAGAAAATCAACAAATGTCTATATGTTCATCTGTATATGTGGGAATATGAAAATTTTAAGCTACAAGAGCTGACTGGCACACGGTTTTATATCAAGAAGAGTATATCTATGATAATTTTTGGACCAAATGTATCAAGAGATTCATTGTCCATTGATATATGTATTTGAATATGTGTTACCTCAATAATTTAAAAACGAAACAAATTGAAAGAATAAATTTCATCATGTGATTTTTTTTTTTTTTTTTTTTCACAATCGGATTCAAGGTAATCGTTTATCTGTACCAAATTTTGAACTCAATGGTCAAGAAGAACTGCTTCAAATGTATTCTCGGTTCTCTTCAGTACAAAATGAATTTAAACAGAAACAAAGCAATATTTTTTAAATGAATGATAGGGTCAAAAAGAAAAACATTTATTCATTTTTCCATTAAATTAATTAATTAATTTTTTTAACTTTTGTAAAAAAATTTAAAAATATAAATAAAACAAAGATTTATCTTTTGATTCTGAAATGCTATGAAAAAACGATGTTACGCTTATTTGTAAAAAGGGAATAATTGCAACTTCATTTTATCAGTCTTAACTACAACTCTTATCTAAGAAGTAGATTTTAAAGTTCTGAGCAATCAACTTCAACATTTCTCGTAACAGAAAAAAGTTAAAAATTTATAAAATATTATAAAAAAATTTCTGACAATTATGTTCAAATTTTTAAAAGGATATTTAATAAAGTAAAAAAAAAAATAGATATTTTTTAGAAGATATTTATAGAATAGCAATCAATGAAAGTTATTTGGTTAGTCAGGATAACAAATTGCAAAAAATTTTCAGCTAAATCTGTTATATTCAACTTAGTCTTAATTGTTCCCTCAGCGAAGTAATTTCATTCGATAGATATTAAAATCATATTATTTATAATTATTTTAGAAGCATTAAAATGTTCTATTCATTGTTCTTTGTGTTGAATCTGCCAATAAAAATCACCATTCCTTTCGATTTCTAAGTTTGTTGGTTTTTTAAATCAATAAATAAACAATTTTCCAACGAAACTAATTTATTCAATTTTAGAATAGAATTACAAGTTGCTATCAGCAAAACGAGACAACTAAAACAAATATTTTTTTAAAAATAACGTTGCTCTTCTAAAAATAAGTAAATAAAAATATTAACATATTTTTAACACCATGTGCTTCTCTAATTTTCAGTCAGCTCGCCTATTATTTAAACTTTTCTTTGAAATAGAAATCCATTAATTTGTTAAGGGAATTTCCAATAAGTTCTTAGCTGAATGTTTGTTTTATATTCCAAGATAATATAATAGTTGTAAGAAGATTTATTCAGTATTGAATTTTAGCATCTACTGTCGAATAAATATGCTTCGAAATTCGCATGATCTTCTTGAGGAATTCTGTTTATTGTTTCAAAATAGTGTGCTACAATAAGATAGCAAAACTTCAAGCTAATAGAGTGATATTATATTTCTATGCATTATGTTATACAGAGTGACTATTCTAATTGTGGCCCAGTAACTAGTTTCTAAATTGCTAGTAATAAGCACATAATTTCACTTTGAAAGATGCTCTAGATTATATAAAAAATTGTATGTTATTTGAGTCAATAAATGTATTGCTGGAGAAAAAGTACGATTTTACAATTTTTATACAGTTTATTGTTTCTTGTAGTCAGTCATATTTAATAAAATATTCTTGGCGCCAACATTTTTTTTCACAAAATAAATAAATATTCTATTATTTTTTTTTATTGATACACAAGAAACCACTCTTCTGGTGGTGTAAAAATACATTTTTTATAGTAATATTATCTTTAAAATGATAAAAAATACTTAATTTTAATTAATTAAAATTTTTAAAAAACCGCCCAGAGTATCATATTTCTATCATCCAATGTTTGCACTAAATTTAATAGCTCTAGGTCCAATGGTTCTTGTTGATTTCACATTCATTTTAGCTATTAGTACAAATATTCTAAATAAGTTATTTGTAATTATCTATATATTTTATTTTTTGAAATATGTACAGACTATTTAAAGAAAATAAAGCAAAAAGGTTTTGGCTGTGTCACATTCGAAATAGCTGAAAACATACCAAATTTTTGAAAAGGAAAATATTTCTGAAAATTAAAAGCAGTAAAAAAAAAAGGCTTGTAATTTACTTGTACAAATAATCATAACTTCAATCTTAAAGTTGCTAGGGGAGAAAAAAAAATACACAATCAACCAAAATATTCAATGTAAGAAAATTATTTAAAAAAAAAAAAAACTTGTACTGTGGAAGAAATAAACTAAATTTTTGATTTCCTCTGGAAGAAATCATTCGGCAGCTAGAAATCCTTTCAGAGGAAAAAATTATTTAAAAAAAATGTATTCATCTGCTAACAGATTAAAATGCGATCTCGCATCACAGCATAAAAGAACATCTGCTGAGATTTTAGACGGTTTGAATCTGGTTGACATCTGGCTATGACGTCATATTAATTGGCTCTGTCAACAACTTAAAAGTTGACATGCGTCCAGAACAGAAAATATATACCTAGGAAGCTGATTCGTTAAACAATAGACAAAGTATCTGTATTCATTAATGATGAGCTGGACATTTCATATATGAATGTATATTATTTTTACATTTTTATTTAATTTGAATTCCATGTAAATTTCATTTTTGAAAAGATGGAAATTATGTAATCGGTAGCACTGTTCATATTGTTTATCACATTCTGTATAGTTTAATCATATCGGTATATAATACAGTGATAATTTAATACAATGTTTCTATATAAATCGACACCAGTAGCGGATTTCCTACGATGCAGACTAGACAACTGCTTCGAGTCGTGTAGTTGAGAGAAATTGGAGGCAGGTAGATTTTAAAAAGTTATTAGCCTAGCCTAGCTTGCCGATTATCTGTAAAATATTAAGATTTTGTGAATTAAAAAATATTAGGATAAAATCAACACTTTATTATTAAAATGAAATCAACAGTTTGTCATGTAATTAATGTAAAATATTTGAATGAAATCAACACTTTATCAAATAATTTTTATAAAATATTAGAATAAAATTAACATTTTATCAAGCTTAGTCCATCTATTTACGAAACACATGCTGCGAAATAATGAAATCATAATATTTATACATAAAAAAAAAAATCTTTGACAAAGTTACTAAAATGAAATTATTAACCCAAAATACATCATCAGCATGTTGTGTAAGCTAAAAATGTGATGAAATATAAAATTGTAAATTTACCAGTTTATTAAAAGAGGAACCTCCTAACATACATTGTATCTACCACAGTCCGGCATTTTCTGGAGGGTTAGCGGGTTGCGTAAAATAAAAAAAAAATTTACTAACCTTGGAGCGATGTAAACAAACAGCTGCTACTCATATTTTGTTAGACAACAACTTCCTCCTTACGTGATCACTTCAGGACTCAGCAATTTCGATAATATTAACCGATTGATAGTAAACAACTGAATTGGGTTTAATTAGTTACTGTTCATTTTCGGGTCCCGAGACTAGCACTTTTTAAAGATTGTGCTTTTCTAAAAAGTGGTACGCAGAAAGTTGAACGGGTAATACGTCTCCTAATTCCTCGAATAATTTGAGTTCACCCTATTGGTAAATGTATGCATTAAAACCTTTTTTAAACTGAGTTATTTTCTGTACAGTTTTTGTGAAGAACCAGAAAGTGAAACTGTATTAAGACAACGTGTAATTGAAATAGATCATTCAGACATGATGCTATGACGTCATGGAACTCAATTATGTTAGTAAGGTTCATGTGCACAATAAGTAAAACAAGTTAAAACTTTTAAAATAGTACAACTTTAAGATCTATCACAATTTGGTATTTAAAAAAATAGGGGAATCATAAATATTAAATAATTTATAATATTTAATTGAAATTAATCGCAACCAATATTCCTTTCAAATATTCAATATTCAGCTGGTCGTCAAAGGCTGTTGGTAATAAATAAACAAATTTTTCAAAACAAAAGTTTATTTTCAATTTTTTTTTTTTTTTTTTTTTTTTTTTTTGTGAGTTACAAATTTCCACAAATTAAAGTGGAAGCCTTTAATTTTTTAAATTATGATTCTACTTTAATCATATTTTGTTTACTTTTAATTGATTTTATTTGTAATGAGTTCTTAATAAGTTATTTAATCATTTTGATTTAAATCATTTTAATAAGTGCATATTAAATGAAACTGAAATAATTCAAATGAAAACAGTTAATTTATATCAATCATTATTATCAATAAAATTTCCCGAAAATAAGCAATAAATATTTTAATTTAATCATTTTGATTACTGCAAGTGGATCATTTTCATTATTATCGTTGCTATGACAACAGGATTAATCGTACCACATTTTAAAATACTGACAATTAATTTTTGATTCTTCTGTAGAATATATTTATGTTAAGATAGCACCTTTTCTTTTCCTCTTTTTTTTTTTTTTTTTTTTGCTTTAAAATGTATTTTTCAACTAATTGTACACAACCTGAACAAGCAGCTGCATTTTCAAGGTCAACTTAGACTGGATTTGCCAAGAGCAAAACGGAACAAACCGGTTTTGAAATTCAGAGATTGGATGTTTGAATGTGGTGAAAGAAACGACGAAAGACCTGAAAGAGAGAAGGAAGCGTGGAATTTTGTAAATGGGAACCCATAAGCAATGGCGACTCATGACTGCCATGAAGGTCTGTGCAATAATGATTTTCAGCACAATTTAAATTTTGACTTCAATAATTAATTTTGAAAAATTTAATTATTAGCTCATAAAATGTAACCTTTAACACTGATACTATAACTAAGCAGTTTTTAATAATTATAATTAATTTTTAATTAAAAAAATGAATTATAAGGTTAAAATAAATACACATGCAAGAATAGTACTTTCATATTCCTATACAGAGAAAAAAATTATTTACAAAAATGTTAACCTATTTTATTAATAATCATTCTTTATTTTTAATTTAGACTCCAATTTCAAGTTCGTAAAAAAAAAAAAAAAAAAAAAAATTGTGCAGCAGATAAACATTTAAAACCGTCTTTGGAAGGGAAGGAAGAGCCGTTTTCCACACAGTACTCTCTCCCCTTGGCGAGTTTTTTGGTGATTAATCCCCGGTATGCAATTAATAGTAAGTGAACATCGAATTTGTGTTGCAAACGTATTTTTCCCAACCGAATGAAACAAAAATTTAATACCATTGTAGTCACAAAATCCCGTCCCAAATTTCATACATTTAAATCACGAGTTATCACGTTAATATGTTTCTGAAAGTACAGACTGACAGACAGCTAATACCTTGTTGGATTTGGCACAAAATTTGACAGGTGTCTGGACTATACATGCTAAATCTCTGTGACGAATTTCGTCCAACTAGCTCTCTTTGTTTTGCAGTTATCGTGCTATATTATATTCGAGCAGTCAGACTTTCTCTAAATAAGGATTTCACTCAAAATTTGGTATAAAGACTGCATACCAAATTTCATTCGTCTAGCTCAAAGAGTTTTTGAGTTATCTTTATCACATACGAACTGATAGATATTTTCCAAAAATGTCTTTTTCAAACTCAGGAAAGTCTAAAAAGTACAGACTCGTCAAAATCTCGAGTTCGAATTGTTCAACGATTTCAATACTTTCTCTTTGTATCCTTCGGATATGAAAAAGTAATTATAATTTTGTTGGAAATGTCAAGTGAAATGCCATAAAATTTAAATAAATAATATTTTAATATGTTACAAATAAGTAATTAATCATACTTTGATTTATTTAACAACTAGCCGCCTTTGGCGACCAGCCGGTTCGCCAATCTTAATGTTCGTTAAAATTTTAATAATTAAATATTTTATGCAATTCCAACTTTAATAGATTCTTCAGCAAAATATTTTAAAACTTCAAATTTTGATAATCATATAATTCACTCATAATATTATAAAGGCCTTCAGTCATAACGTGATATGTATCTCTCTAATTTTCTGTTACCCCTCGTAGAATTTATGCTTTAAATTAAAGTGTAAAGAATTAATCTGCAATTAATATAATAATATTTTTTACTGAAACAAAGCATTTTTTTTAATAATATGATTACTGATAATAGAGTCACTGAGCGTTTAAACTTTATGGGCACTAAAGAATATCTTTCTTAATTTATATAATATCTCAAGAATTGGTCAAACAAAATTTTCTCAGATTCATCATGAACGGATCGATTCATTAACAATGTTTCATTTCAAATGCATCAAACACTAAGAAAATAAAATGAATCGTTTAAAATAATCGGTCGAAAACAGGTTTAAAAAAACTACTTAAAAAACGATGTACTTAAAACTATAAGCATATATCAAAAAATATATAACTAACATAAATACAATTTAATTACAAAAGCATGCAATTAGCCTAAAAATAATTTAAATCATTCAAAACAGGTTAAAAATCTACTTAAAAAACGATGTACTTAAAACTACAAGCATATACAAAAAATATATAACTAACATAAATACAATTTACTTACAAAAGCATACAACTAACCTAAAAGTAATTTAAATCGTCCGTTGATAATGGTTGCCATGCCAACAATCAGAACACAGTGCGCATGCGTGAATTTTCTTCGCCTTTTACGGTAACGCAAATGCGTGAATTTTTCTACGCCAGTTGGGGTAACGCTATGCAGATTATACATTTTTAATTTCCTTTATTCTGTGTTATTTTCATTCAAAAGTACTTCAGAATGAATCTGAAACATGGATTAATTAACAATGTTTAATTTTCAATGCATAAAACATTAAGAAAATAAACAGAATCGTTTGAAATAATCCGCCGAAAAATCTTAACCCTAGCGTCATTACTGTTGGGAGAAAAAAAGAACTAAAGTCTAAATCATTTGGCGTTGGGGAAAATGGAAGATTATTTTGGCGGAAAAGTTGGCGGTGGGGAAAAATGGAAGATTTTTTTGGCGGGAAAGTTAGTTTTTAATTAATAATTAAAATTTCAAAAAAAGGGACCCCAGGTGCACATTCCCGACCTCTAAGGTATACATGTACCAAATTTGGTAGCTGTATGTCAAATGACCTGGCCTGTAGAGCGCCAACACACACACACACACACACACACACATTGAGCTTTATTATAAGTATAGATGATTATAATAATAATCCTAATAAATATATATATATATATATATAAGAAATAATAAGCATAAATAAGTAATAGTAAATATAAGTTATTAGTATAAATATAATGGAACATATTATATTTTATATCTACACATAGAAGAATCTTTGAGGAGGAGATGCTGCATTTCCCCAGTATTTATGCACCTAGACCTTATCCATAAATCTGAAAATCAAGTATTAAAATTTCGTTTCAAAACTATCGCTACTGTCAGAATATTTATTCGCTTAGTCTTAATTTTAGAGTAGTACTCAGTGACTAATTCAATTATCAGTAGAACATGATAAAGTATTTGATTAAAAAAAAACAATTGAAACCAGAGAAATGATTAATATGTTGTTTACAGTTTCAACGAATTTTTCTTATATTAATAACCAGATGTAGTTGTACATTAACAATAAATTTAATCGTAATTTTTTAAAAAATAAAACCTGAAGAAATATTTGTTCTCCGTTTTCTTCTTATCCCTGAGGTACTTTAGAACAAGATAACTAGAGCCATTTTGTAGTCCTAAGCTGTACACATAATGAATCATTGTTTGAAAATCTGGCCAATATAGTCTTATATTTCAACATATTTTTTAACTTAATATACATGATAGTGATTTATTTTGGATCAACTTCTTATTTTAGTAGAACTATGTAAAAGTGTAATTGTTCTTATTTATTTATTACTAGTCGACTCAAGTGACCACGTGGTTCTTCAGGGAATATTGGTTATATTCGTCTTCAGATAAATCATTCAGATATAATTTCATGCCCCTGATTCCACAAAGTTGTTTGAAATTAAAGCCGTGTTATTTTAATTATCTTACTTTGTTTATTGTGAGCGCGAATCTTTGTATTGGGAACAATCCGACAACAGTGTAGAGCTATTAAAAACGTAATGTACGAATCTATGTTCTGATTTTCGCGGCATTATAATTTCACTTTTTTTTTATTTGTCTTGGAAGTATCTAAATATTAAACAGAATCTTTTTTTCCTTAGTTTTCAACAATGGAGTAAAATCACGTGGTTTGTATAAGCAATAAAAATTATTTGAATTTCAAAGTAACTATGTAATCTATTATTGGAAATTAGACAAAAAATATAAATATATATATATATATATATATATATATATATATATATATATTTAAAAAAAACTGCCAGAATACAGAAAAATTGGTAACATTGGAAAGAAATGTTTTTATAATTTAAATCGGTATAAAAATCTTTTTTGTACAATCAAATTTTCGGAAGTAATAGCGGAGAAACGTCAAAATTCAACAGAATTTCTAATTAACTAAAATTCTAATTAAAATATTTTTTTTTTAAATCCTTTAGAAGCGCATATTCCTACCCTTCAAGGTATACATGTACCAAATTCGGTAGCTGTTGATGAAATGATCTGGCCTCACACTCACATTCACCTTTATTATTAGTAGAGATAAAGATGACTCATGACTGCGGAGCATTCGGATTCCGTATTGAGCAGAGGTTCGGTGCATATAAATAGCTTAATTTCTAATAACTAAGTGAAATTAGGACTTTGACCAATTATAATTGACAGATTATTCAAATTATTTTAATATTGTGCAATCCGTAATATTGGAATAGTTTTTAAAATGTATTTATTTGGCAGCAAGCCAAATATTAACATATTTTAATCGGTAAAAGCATATGAGTAAAATAACATAATAGAAATTAAGATAACATTAATTAAGATTAAATAACATAAAATGTAAGAAATCGGATGAAATAAAATGGTCGATTGAGACTACCATATTTTAATTTTAATCTACAAAATTAATCGATTAAAGTAACTCATAACATATTTTAATCGACTTGCACTTCCTCAGCCTCGGCAGCTAACGAATCTGAAATCTGCTGTTGAAGATATTTAGTTTCTTTCAATCAATCTTGCAGTGAATGAAAGATTACAACTTTTTATCTTAAATTTCTCTTAATTTTCCAAATAATAAAATCTAAAGCCTTTTTTTTTTTTTTTTTTTTTTTTTTTTTTTTTTTGTACAAATACGAAATTTTGGTGCAGATGATTGTTGGAGCGTAGCCTATAAATTCTCAATTACATACAATCATAATCTAATTTTTCATTCTAAAATTCCCACTCCAGCTTTAGCGCTACTGGAATTCTAGTCCCACGGCACTCGATTTTTATCTGTAGTCGACCTTGACGTCGTTCGTTGCACCCATTTCCGCTGACCTTCGCTCTTTTGCCTTCCTGTGTACCCCACTGGAAGCATTTTAGTGCTTTTCAGCCAGTTCTCAGAAAAAAGAGCGCCGATATCAGACCATCCATTGAGGTTTAAGTGGAAAAGAATCACTTTGCGTTAATTCTCTATTTCTCAACAAACAATATCAAATTGTCTATCCAGACTCATTCACAAGTCATCAGTATAGAAGGAATCATTACACCGCACCTCCTTCCAATACGGTCGATTTTCTGTTAAGCTTCATCGCATAGTGGGAAGAATCCAGAATGGACTTTGGAGCTCTTGACTCTGACCAAAATGGATCAGAAATTTATCTCAGGTCACAACTACATGCAAAAATTCATGGATCTAACTAGTTACATTTTGGAGTTATCATATTCATATACCCAGTTCACATCTGATCCAAAATTTGATAGAGATTTAGCATTCTGATAACGAAGCTCGGCTCCAAATTACATTCATCTAGCTTGTTCGGTTTCGGGTTTTTTTTCATTCACATGTATATAAATACATACTATAATGTATATAAATATTAATATAATGTATACTTACTATAATGTTCACATGTATATAAATACTTTACATGTAATGTATACTTACAATTCATAAATAAACTTTCGTGATTCACATTTAGTCCACATGTTACGGATCTGAATTGCATACCAAATTTCATTCATCTAACTCAGAGGTTCCCAAACTTTTTTTCCTCGTGGACCACTTTCAAAGTTTTACTATTTTCGGTAGACCCCTTGCTGCTACATTTCTACTGTATTCCCAAAAACTCCTAAAAAATATCACCCTAAATTGGGGGTGTTAAGAAGAAAAAAAAAAGTAGCATCCCGGACGAGCGGGCGGCACTTTGCAAGTCTTGACACTTGTACTATTATCTATTTTTCTATTCAATTCTGTGTATGAACTGAGTCTCGAATATTTTGGAGTACCTACTAGTGAACTCCTGTTTTCTTTTCACCTCTACGTGGACCCCCGTGTGGTCTCCTATGGACCCCTGGGGTCCACCTGGACCACTTTGGGAACCTATGATCTAACTCATTTCATTTTTGAGTTATTATGATCACAGAGCGATATAAATACAGGTACGTTTTTTCGGATGCTAGAAGGGGGAGAAGAGGAAGAAAGGCTAGAAGGGGAAGAAACGGGGAGATTCCTCGAAATCTTTTGATTCTTACAGTAAGTTCTTTTTGTATAGTTTGTTGGTATTTTAGAAAAGAATAATTTAACGAAAACGAACAAGCAAATAATAATAATAAATAAAAATAAAAAAGATAAACATATTCATGAAACTTCTATTGTAGTTCAGTGTTCTATCAACAAACTGCTGGTTTCAGAAACAGAATCACTTCTGGAGGATTGAGGGGTGATATACAGTGAATAAAAACAAAAACGTTTTGCTTAAGCAAAGCACTGTTTTGTTAATGCAAAAGAAGAAATAAAAGAAGGTAAAGAAGAAATAAAAACACATAACGAGATATAAGTTGAAGGCTTTAAAGATCATATAAATAAATGCATGGAATAAGTAGATGTCCGAGGGGAAAAAAAGAGATTGAAGAACAAAATTAAGGGTAAAATGTCCAAAGTGTAAAAGAAGAGATTGAAGAAGTAAAAGACTAAGTTCAGAGAAAAAACAGTGACATAGAAAAAAAAAATCCATACTGACACAATGACCTGAAATGTTTAGAGCGATTTATGATAGGCGAAAAAAAAAAAAAAAAAAAAAACATCAAGCCAGAAGACCGCAGTAACACCTCTCAGTTCTCCAAAGCAGAATTCGCTGAAATAAATAGGGATAATTTACAAAGAGGATAAATGCCCCCAAATTCAGTAGGTATCAACTATATAGGGAAAACAAAAACTGTGGAAAAACTAGAAAACCGACACACAAATGACTTCTGTTTCACAACAAATCCAAAACAACACTCAGCCCAACGCTAAATACTACAAAGTCAACTTATATATACGCATTAAGTTGCTTAAGTACATATAGCTCCTGCACAGCATACAGCTTTGTATCAAAAGGAAAACAATAACAATTTTCAAACAGTACATAAAATACTGTACATATTTCCATTTGCCATTACACCATGCTACAGTATAGCACAATATCCAGAATCGTTGTACTTTATTTTAAAATATACATTGCGACGTTATTCAGCAATCTTGAAGAAAAAATAAACAATTTTTCAGCAAACTCTGAAAAAATGGAGTCGAGTCCTTTTGGGGCTATAAAAATCTAAGGAGAAATGTAAACTGATCAGTATCTTTGTGATCACAGACCGAACTGATAAACGATGACGTAATTAATGATTTGCTATCAGGCTGTGTTGTTAGTTTCTGCAAATTATATTCTTTATGTATATATTGGTTTTATTTTTTGTTATTTTTTATCTTTGCTTCGCGTTTTCTGGAATGTTTGTGACATAAAGCGTAATTTCCCCTTTTCTAGGCTGTTTGACTGCATTTACGGAATACCCACAGGACAATATTTGTAACAATATTAAATTAGCTTTTTCGGATAATAGTTTCGGAAATTATTTCTGAGAAAAAAAATTATGAAATCATATGACATTTTTGAATATTCAAAAAATATTAAAGGATTAAAATTATCAAAACATATTTTTGAAGACTTAAGAATAGTTTTAAGAATATCTGTAAGAGCTGTTTAAGTCTACAGACATTCTATAGTACATAACTTTTTTTTTGTACTAGATTTACATAATACATAACTTTTTTTTTTTTTGAAAATTCAATACAGTTGGCTGTTTTGTACCAGAATGTTGAGGAGAGAATGCTCACGATCTTTGTGTTACATTTCCATATCGCCAAAGTTTTGCCATGGCAGCATCTGTAAAATCGAGTCCTATAGAATATTTTTTCAAATCAACTATATCAATGACAAGAAGTTTAATAAAAATTATTTTGAAAAATAAACTTTTATTAATGTACTTTCTAAATTATAAATTTTTTAAAGTAACACACACTAGATTTTTTAGTTTAATTATTTTCTATTTCTCAGTCTTTAATCTATGATACATTAACATCAGAGAATCGTGAAATGATTTATTTGGTCTAATTCACTCACAGGTGGCGCTGTGTGTATGGGACGAAAATTTAAACAAAATCAATAGATTAACTGATAACAAAACTCTGAAAATGTTAAAATAATGTAAACGTTCGAAATTTCAAAACTTAAGTCTTTGAAAAAATGAATAAACAGTCGATTTCAAAATTCCACTTTTACAAATAAAAATCAAGTTAAATTGTATTAAAAACTGGCAATGCATAGTTTTAAAAAAATCGATTCTTGAGCTGTTTGGAATCGCTTTTCCACTAAAAATTGGACGAAAAATAATAAGAACGCAGAATATTGATTTTCGTATTCCGAATATGGAGACCAAAGATGCTTCCTTTAGTAGATTTGCAGTACGCAGATCATAAGCTTAGCAAAATTTCTTACTAAAGGCAGTTTATCAAAGAATTAAAGTGCGATTGTTTTGGAATTTTAAGCAATTTTAATCAGATTATTTTAGCAAAATTTTTATTTTTTACACTGAAATATTCAATTTTAAGGAATAATTATCAGATATTTCTTTATTATAATACAAGGATGATGTCACATTTAAAATTGAATTGTTTCATACTTCTAAGATATAATATTGTAATTGATTTTTCACTCATTTCTTGACGTGCTGGAGATTTGAAATTTTGATCCTGTTAAGTATTCAGGATGACAATACGCAGTTTTAATATTTACAGATTTTAATTATGAGTGAATTTATTAACTCATTTAAATTTCGATTTTGCATGGGTGATCGACAATTCCACAAGAATTTTCTTGGAACAGGTCAAGAAAGCTCGAACTCAAGGAAATTCTCTCTGATATATTTGGCCGAATTTGTTTTCTATACTATGTCTTTCCGTTAACGCCTTCATGTTTGGTCAATCTAAATCGTGTCACATATAGAAAATGACAAATTTGCTATATTCACCTTCAATAAAAGAAAAAGAATTTATATTGAAATGTTTTTTTTTCCAGATAACATTAAAAAAGTTTTTTTTTTTTTTTTTTTTTGCATGCCATACGACACTAATAAGAAAATACACACTGGATGGAAAGATGGGATATCAAATATGACGTAAGTTTCTAACATAAGATATGAATATTTTTGATAGCAATGAATCTTGTCCATTTTCAAATATTGACACTCTCTGCGCTTTTGCACATGCGCCAGTCGGTTTTGATTCCACTAAACAGGAGTCGGATAAAAGATGGAGGAAGAGCAGATAAAAGGGAGGACATTATTTTTTTCTAAAGCCATACATATATATATATATATATGTGTGTAATGATATTTTAAACTCTTAATTTAATTCAAATTAATTTCCAAAACTTTATCTTAATTTAGCCCATCGTAACTTCATTCTAAAATATTCTCTTATTTCGTGATCCAATTCCACTTTCGGTTTAATTAATTCCTCCGTAAAAATAACGCGCCATTAGTATCACGTATCAAATGAAAGTGATATCTTCTGTGCCCTTGAAAAGGTGTCAAAGGTCACCACATTGGCGCGTGGCCGGAAATAATATGTTATATAAGGGGATAATATATTTGTTCGTCCCTTTTCGCCTTCTGTTTTTGTGCCGCACTGCGTCTTCTTGTTAATAATTATGCCTTCTCGAAAGGGATATTAAAAAGAAATTAAAAATACCAAGTCTTTTCATTGCTTCGAACCTGCATTCTACTTAAACCAAAAATATGTTACATATTCTTTAGCCGACAGGATTCGAAAAGCATTACATATGTATATATATATATAATATTTTTAAATCTTAATTAATTTCCAAATTTTTATATTAATTTATCTTATATTAACTTCATTCTAAAATGTTCCCTTATTTCCTGATCCAAATTCTACTTTTTTATTGAATTATTTTTAACACGCGCTCTATAAAATTGCTCATTTCAGCATTTTCTCACGCTAAGAGTGAAGGGATAAAAATCATTACCACATTCTTTTAAAGAGACCTAAATTTTCCTTTCCTAAGGCTACACGTGTCAAAGAAATCCCTATCATAATCTCATAATGAAAACTATCTAAGGGAAAAATTTCGCTCTTTTGCTCTTGCGCCGCGATGTAAACTGACGTATCTCTTACTACTTATTCTTTGAACATAAATTATGTCTCCCGTGGTGGAATAAATCGAGTTTTAAAATTTCAAAAGTCTATCTCATATATATATATATAAACATAGGAAGTTTCGAATTAAAACAAAGTAGTACTATTCAAAAAGAAAAATATAACATCAGAAGAAAATAACCCTATAAAATATTCGAAGTAACAAAAATTTCAGGAAATAACTCCTAACTATGTATCACCCTTCAACGGACTAAAATTGTCAAAAGCGAGGGATGATATTTCTGAAACGGATATGTTTTTGTAATTATATATAATACTATTTTCGCAAAAACCTATTTTCAGTTGGAGAACAACAGAAAGCATTACGTAAAATATTTATTATTGCACCATAGAGAATCAACGAACTGGAATCTGAGAGAACAGATGATTATAAAGCTTCAAAAGCATTAAGAAAAATGAATAATGAAAAAGTAAAACAAATTTGATGACTGAAAATGGTTATGAAAATTCAATCAAGATAAACATTTTATAGATAATAAATAATATTAAAAATTTTTCAAATAAAATTTTTTTATCTTCGGGTCTTTAACAGAGATAATTTCTTAACATCAGTTGTGAAAATTATGTCTTCTGTCTGTTATGTTTGTTGAAGAGAAGAAAAAAAAGTAATTAATCTAAATTTCTATCCCACATGTTTATTCGAAGATGATTAAAAACTAATTTCAAAACACGATATTATCTTTCACAAGATATTAAAGATTAAAAGTGATGACAGATCTAGGCGAATAATTTTTAAAGCAAAAGGTAAAAGATTTCGCTTAGATCGATGTATTCGCTTAAAAATATCGATATCCCTGATTTACTTTATTAAATGTGTATGAAACAGATAAATCAAGCACAGGAAAGGAACCTGAATTCAAACACAAATAAATATGAAACAACAAGATTAAGCATTAAAAAATAAAACAACATAAAGCATGAAAACAATACATTCATAATAGCCCAAAGAATATATAATATACGATAAAAGGGATGAATTCAACTTTAAAATAACAAAACTATGTAACTACCATTCCAATCTAAACTCTAAAATTTTCAAAAATCTAATTTTCTCACAAGTTAACAGGATCAAAAGGGTTTGCAATAATAAAAATTCCTATATTGAAGCATCAAACAACCTCATTACAAATTTAATTAAAAATGAATTTACTAGAAATTACTGTAATGTCAATTTTTTAATTAAACAAGGTAACGTTTGGGATTAAACCTTTGGATTAAATAAAAATAGATCTTTCCTTGCATATTAGATCACTCAATAGATTGCGCTGGGAGCCTACAATTTCTTACATAATTTACCATTAGTATTTTTTTAAAAAGCAGGAATCGCAATCGATAGCTTAAAATTTCCTTGACTGCTGATGGTAAGTTTCTTGCCTTTTCGTTTTTCCATTAGTGCTATTTTATGATATTTTTGTTTATATTGTTATTTTTGTTATTGTATTTTTACTTTGTAGTGGTCATTTTTTTCTAATTTGTTGTTTTGTATTTTCCTTTCTGTTAAAATGGTATATCTCTTGGGCATAATTTCAGGGGATTTTAGGGTCACGAGGAATCATTATTAGACCTTTGTCTGGATTTCCTCACAGAAAAAATCCCTTTCTTTGAATCCCTGCCTGAGGGTGACCCTTGAAAAAGTCTTCAGACCGGATTCTTTTTTATTTGGTTTATTTGATTTTCCTATTAACTTGATTTTAATAATTTTGTATCAATTCATCTGTGTTTTAGAAGCAGCTGCAGTTGCGCTCTCTAAATACTATGAAGTTTCTTTCCTTTTCCTTTTTTGGTTTTAGTTTGAATAGGTAATAATTTTTAATTGCGATTTCGAAACTGTTTTGTTTTGTTTTCAAACTATTCTTACTTTAGTTTGGTTACTTATATATATATATATATATAGTTCCCGCTTTCGCTGCCAGCAAAGCCGTAGGATGTTTTTTTTTAAGTTAAAAAAATTCTGCCCGGTGCCTTCTACAGATGGCATCAGTAGAAGGCACCGGGCAATATGGAAAAAAAAACAAAAAAACAATACTTATCAGTAAAAAGTCATAATTATATGGCGGGAAATGGTAATCGTAACTGTTCCTCGGAAGTATTTGTTTATTTTGTCCGCCATCTTTATTGGCACCTTGGCATTGTTGGAGCAGCAGGGTGCACTCTATAATTCAATTTTACCCAAAATAATATCCAGATCGTAAATTTGACTATTTCTGCTTCATTACATAATGCAGAATGCAATGTCTAGCTTACGAACGCCAGTTTGTTATAACTCGAAACACCATTTTCGTTTTGAAATCGGTTTATTTTTGCACAACACAAGACAGAGAGTTTCATGAGGCTATTTACATAACGATGATAGAAACTTGGCAGAGTATTTACAGATGAAATAGACATAAATTGATCAAATGATCCGTACACCAAAGAGAAATAACGTACCGTACAAAATTCTATCCTTAAAGCAAACACAGCATATTCTACTTGAATCAAAACCAGATTCCAAGCTGGAATAAGATGCAACGCAAACTTTAAAATGAAAATAAACACGAAATATAAAACTTTTCAGGAGGAGCAACTAAGGATTTCTGCCTCTGTCTATTTCATGTACCAAGTTTCTGTTCCCCAGTGAATGTTGGACCTAATGGGATCCATTCACGGTCATGTGACAAGTATCAAATAAACCGCTTCTGTTCAATTTTCAGCCATTCTGCTCATGTCGGGATGTCTACCGAAAACGTTGATGAAAGCTATGAAGTTGGATGTTAAGCTAGTCGAATAATTATTAAAAACTTTTTATTTTTTGAAAAAGAAAATATTTTGAATTATTTTCTCCAAATTTTCGTGGTAATGCAATTTTATTCCTTATATTAAAATTTTAGCATTTTCAATGTAATTATTGTTTTTGCATAAAAAATTGGTATAGCTTTTTAATTAGTTTGGTGCCGTTTTATTCTTTCCTTTCTCATATCTTTTTTGTCCAAGATACATTTTGACAAATGGCTATGGCAGTGTTTTTGAAAAATTACATATGTTCTTTTTCACATATTATTTAATTGCTATTGAATGTTGAATTTTATGAATCTAGTTTTTTTTAAATAATTATTAGTCTTTGATAAGTTAAAATTTTGAAGCTTAGTAATAAAATTATTAAATTTTTTCTTATGTAATGATTTTTATTAATACTGAGACACTGATATTTTCAGTTTGCTCAGAAGAAAGAATATGAAACTCAAATTTGTATACATTGAATAAATTATGTTTACAATTTCAAATTATGAAATATATAAGGTACAAATAGCATTTTTTAAATCTATACAACTTATGAATCAATTATTTGATTTTAATTTGAATAATTATGCCATGCATTAAAGGACAAACAAGCAAAAAATAATTTTTATTTACACATTACATAAAAATATATATTAAATACATTATTATTTGAAAAAAATATGATCAAATGGACACAGCTACAGTTCGAATTCGTTTCCGTCAAATAATTATCAAATCAACATTAGAATTACTTTATGAAATGTTATTGAAGTTTAAACTATTATCTTCAGCATTAATTTGCAAGTCCTGATTCTTGGCAAGGCAGATTAAATTTACAATAACTAGATTAATATGTTTGAATACAAAAACTGAGCAGCTCAGAACAACAGTAGAGTTCGTTAAACAATGATCAAACCTTTGAGTGGCTAGATTAAGTTACAGGGTTTCGCTTGCAATGAATTGAATTGTAACAAGACTTCCAATGAAAAAAAACTGAAAAATATTATTCTCGTGGTGAAAAACAAAGTCCAAAATTTTTTTAACTTCAAATGTCAGAAGATTGTTAGAGAGGATAGAAAGAAAGTTGGTTTGACCAGATATTCTCTTTCTTAGGTGGATGATGAAAGGGTGATTATATACTTGAGTATATAATGCTGAGTATCATCATCATCTCCACAGCTGAAAACGTAATTGCAAAGACTGAATCTTCTTAGATATTTGGGACATAACTCATGGTACTTCATTATTTGAGAAATATATCTATTGTTTATACATCTAGAATACTTGATCTCTGCAAAAATCTGAAAAGTAATTCGACTTTTCTTTTCATCCCAACGATTTTGCATTGCCTTTAATAGAATGCTTTTTAATGATGTTTTAGTTAATATGTTCGAAATACTGAGATATATATCCACTTCTGCTTTAGTCACGACAAACTTAGCTACTTCATCGTCACTTCATTTCGAGCTACACCAATGATGACTTTAATCCAGTGCAATGAGACTGTCTCATTAACAAGCTTCTTGACCTCTCCAAACATATCATTCTTAGGATAAGATTTTTGAACAACTTTCAGAATTGTTAAATATGCTGTCAACGAATAGATGCCCAATACCATTAGGTCTATTGCACTTTTTTCCAGGTTCGAGCTGTGTATATAAATAAAAGCTCAGCCTGAAAAACTGAGCAATAGTCATCAAGAATTTGTATTGAATCTAATCCATGAAATTATTGTCAAAAATACAAACAGTTGTTCCCACATAACCATTAAAATTGAAACTGTCTGTAAAAAAGAGGGGTCTTCTGGGAGATAAGAGCAATCTCCATGCACAGAAGAACGTTGGCTAGGGTTAACCAGAGAATCGTTGCCACAAGCGATCTCAGAACCTTCCACCAATGTATATAGAAAATGGATATCTTTTCTATAATTTTAAAATTAAACAGGGCAGTTTCTATTTCGCAGATAAGATACATAGATTCTAATCTGCAGATAATTTGAATAGTGGGTGTAGAAGTGCAAAAGAGTAACTGTTAGCATTGCTTGCAGCTGGAAACTATTAATTTTCTGAATTTGTCTTATTGAATCCAACCACTATGATGCAATCACATATACTAATATTCTCTCGATTTATCTGTTGTATAGAATCTTAATAACATCAGAAAGACCTTTCAGGAAGAGTTAAGTATCTTAAGCAATTTTTTCTCAACAAAATTTAGAAGTGCCATGCCATGAAGATGGTCATCCAAGATGACCCTTAGAATTTTAAGATTTCTTTCGAGCTTTATCGATTTTCCAGCGTATGAACAATGGGGGGGGGTGCTTGTATCTGCCTTTTGGTCTTTCATAAACAAAATAAACCTTTGCATTGTTACTTCAGTTTTAGGGCTCTTCTCTCTTTTGCTTGTTCCTGCCACAGAAGTCATCTGCATAGGAAAGCAGTTTCGTATCTTCCTCAAATTTCACAAGAGGTGTCGTTTGAAATGAATAACTACAAAGATCTGGAGTTGGAGCTTTGAAAGAAATTCGTGAAATAGCATCTTGGAAATATTTAGTCATCATTAATAAGAAAGACTTCTCTGTTGCCAAAGAAGCTAGAGACTATTTTAAAGACGTTAGATGGAATGTTTAATTTCTTTAAATTATGCAGTACTACTGGCTACCACACCCGGCTAAAGGTACTCTTAATCTCAAGTGATACAATTACACTATGTTTGGAGCTTGCTCTTGCTTCTTCAATCCAATTTTTAATTTAAATAATTGTAGCATTTCTACCTGCTATGAAGCCACATAAATGATAATAAATGTGGTTATTGCTAAAAATATGAAAAAAAAAAAAAAATTCAATGCGTAATTGACTTATTCAGAATTTTCAAATTGTATCTGGCAAGCAAAAAGGTCTAAATGCTGCTGGACCTGTATTAACCTTGTTTTGTTCATCGTTTAAAATTAATTATGCTTGATTAATTTTAATCAATGATGATGCAATCGAGATTTTCCAATCTTCTATTTTTGCTTTATTAAGAAAAAAATCGGTAAGTCGCTTTAACCTCCTTTACTTTTTCCCTTAGGTATTTTCTATTATTAATGTTCTTTGCCTTATAATTTTTTTTTTGTATATGTGTGTGCGCTCTTCTTATATAGTATTGAGGAATTTCTAATTTTCCTATCCACTACTCATGCTCCTTAACTACGAATTTGTTTTTAACAGTACACTCTTTGCATGCCTCAATAATGAGACTTAAATAATTTGAAAGTATTCCATCAAGATTTTCTCCCTCTTTAAAATTGTCAAAATTTTTTGGCGAGATTTAGCGAAATTTAATAATAGATAACTTATCCATATTTATTCTTTTGCGGAGGGTTTTTTTGGGAGGGTCTTCACACAAAGAAAAAGCAATACCATTGTGGTCACAGCATGCAGGCTTACTGCCCATTTTCCATTTGAAAATATTTTCATAGAGAATTAGGTAGCACATTGTCACAACAACCCAGATCCACACAATCTGTTGATCCATCAAATGTGGGAGGAGAATTTTTGTCGTTCAGGATAATTAGGCCTTCCGACAGAACGAATTTAAGAACACTTCGTCCCGATCCACCCCAAATTTGAGTTTTGGCATTAAAATCTCTTGGAATTATTACTCTGTCGTGTTGAATAGGAAGGCATCGCTTGGATTCTATAAGTGTATTCACAAAATCCTCCGATGAAAAGCAATAGATCAAGATGATAAATATTAATTGATTTTGAATTCGGATGGGGAACAGCAATGATAATTGTTGCTTGCCGAGGCTTTCAAGGTTTGAAGCTTATTATTGTACACAATAATATTCTCTTTAAGATTTGATCGGTTAGAAGTATAGAATTTGGTTTTTACAATGACACCAATACAGATCTGATATAGTTCTTACACGCAAACACTAATATTTTGATCTTCTGCACTTTGGATCAAATTCTTAATTACTGCAACTGCAGGATGAAAGCTAAGATGAGCAAATTGAATTTTTAAAAAGGTGCACTGTGATCGATTGGCACACAATAAGTTTAGAAGGGTAGGACAATCTAGATAATTTGAATTGTGATTTGTATTTCTGTTTAGTCAACATTTACTGCTTGCTAAAGAGCAATCAATGTAGTTGGGATTTTTACAATTAATGTATTTGTAACCCTCTTGATTACATTTCGGGCAAGTTTTGGCATTAACGCATCCAGTACTTATATGTCCAAATCGATCACATTTGTAGCATTTAGATGGTTGTAAAAATTTCCGGAAAGTCCTCCAACGATCAGCAGTCTCCGATTATTTCTGTTTGGCGGTTCTGTGCTTGTGCGCAAGGACTACTTTGTGAAACATGACGCTGACAGTTCGTCCCGGAAGTATTAATTCTTTGTGGATCACTCCACGCTTGTTAAAAAAGAATTAACATTTTCTTTATTTTGGACGACTTTCTTGCTTCTTAGTGCGTCTCTCCGAACTTTGGCGCTTGGTTTCGGGTCGCATTGGAACACCCGCGACTCCTCGCTTGTTACTAAACCATCTAAAATTCTGATTTGTTTTCTAATTGGCAACATCTCAAGGAAAACATCAGCTCATCTTTGTTTGTGTTCACTACTCAAAACTTTTAGCACCACTTTCGCACAAACCGATTTTCAGAAATAATGTTGTGAACCGTTGTTTTGCACATATTGAAATCTTCTGACATTCAATTGATTTTTTACCGCGAATGCTGTTCTTCTGTATGTTTCGGCTGTGTTTTGTGTAATCTAAAGCGTCATTATTTGTTAATGACTCTGTTGGACTGTTTACCATACACCCGCATCAACTGACCTGGATTTTGGAAACATTTCGGTAACAATATCATTACTGACTTACAAGACTACTGGTCATGCAATAGGTTTTCAATTTAATAATGATGTCATGCTGTCTGTCTGCCATGTTGGCATACTCTATACAGAACGAAAGATAAGCAGAAAGCTACTAAAATCTTTATATCCATTCACTGCACGATTAATTAATTGTTGATTACCTTCACAGATGTAGCATGGCGTTTTTTGAAGAACAGATATTTTTGATTATGTTTAGAAAGTATTAAATAGAATTTGTACATTCTTCTTATGATTATCTTTTTCTTATTCATTTTTTTTCCCGATCGTGTTTTCTCTGATTAACTGCGCAAGTAAGATGTCTTCCTAAGCACCTTCACTAAAAAAATGCTTGATGCAATTCTGAAATAAAGTGTAATAGCAATTTCCTTATTTGTAGTTGCCACGAGTCATCACTCTGTGGCATTACAGTAAACCAACAGGGTGGTAGAGAAATTTCTTTAAAAAAAAGGGAATGAGCATCCTAAAAAAATCTATTAAAAGAATATATTACAATTCTTATATGTAAAAAAACACATTTTGAGAATTTTAACAAAATACTTTGTTTTTAAAACTGCAAAACACTTTTAGGAAGCATTCAAACTATTCTTGCAACACAAGTGAAATTATGTTAACGGTAAAGATTTTTTATGATATTTGCTCAAAACTTTAAAACAGTTACAGCTAATTAATGCTTTCTGTAAGAATATTAGAATTACATATAACATTATAAATATAAAAATAGCATAAGCTATACGTGTAAATCATAAAGATATATATTTTAACATAGATTTAAATAAGAGAAAAATCTTGTTTAACAAGACTTAAAGAAGAGAAAATATTATTTCAAATCCTTTTTCCTTAAAAAATAAGAAATTAATTGCTCTAATTAAAAAGACAAAAATTCATTTATGTATTATGTAATGGAATATAAGTTTTTATATTCCATTTGACCACAGATAACACTAGGTATAAAATACTAATTTATACATAAAAACTCAACCAACTATTGCATGTCTATTACAATTAAAATGCAAAAATTGCAAATAATAATGAATTAATAATTTCAAAATTTAAATATCATAAAAATATTAATAATAAACAATTGATTAAAACAGTCCTGTTTCAATTCTAATACAAAAGAAGCTTTAAAAAATTTTAAGAATTTTTTGCTTTTAATTCTTCAAGCTGATTTTCTGCTTTCTTTCTTCTTCTTTTCATATTTTCATTTAATTGCATTTCTTCCTTTTGTTCTTCTCTTATTTGGCTCGGTAATTCCTCACATTCAAAATCGATTGCTTTGACGCTTCAAAATTCCTTATTCCATCATTTGCTTGAATGTTGTCATAAGCAATTCTTCTTGCAATGAGTGTTCATTCACATTCTCTCACAGACAATCTTTATTGAGAGAAAATCCTCTATCAACATTACTGCTGTCATGAGAAAATATTATTATCATCTTTAATAATGATATAGTATCATTGCAAGATCTTAACTAAGTTGAAAGCACTTCCAACAAAAATTTATCAACTCTCACTCTATTCTTTTGTACATCTTTGGTTTCACATATTTTTTGATTTGGCACATACATCTTTAAGCTGGTTCTTTATTGAGATTCTTGTCATAATGAAATTCTAAAAAAGTCGTTCTACCCTTGAAACATCTCTCCCGGTTTGCTATTGCTATCATTTTGGCAACATTAGGCTTCAGATTTAGAAAAATGACAGTGACACATGCTTGGCGCAAAATGCTCTCGTAATTAATTTTCCTTGATTTTTAAATATTTTTGCAAATTTCCTTGATTTTTCCAACCTGATATTGATATTTTTCAATTCTGTCGTCACCCTGACCATCATAGACTATTTTGGGTTTGAATGATATCTTCCTACTTCTCCATAAAACAGGCAGCGAGAGAAACAAAATGTTGTATCGTTAAAAAAATGTACTATAATGAAAGTCCTGATCCTGATACGAAAGACAAAAAAATAAGATTTCTGATAATATAGCCTATTGAGGGGTCATTATTCTTTTGCATTATCCGAATCGTGCCATTAGAATTACGATTCACACACGTTGATAGAATGTTACATTAGTATCATTATTGATTAACAAGATGACCGTACGGAGAGTCTGAATGTGTGTTCTGAGGTTAAATAGAAATTAAACAGAAACCCATAACATTTCTTTGCAGATCTATGATTTGTTCTATGGATTCAGTAATCACTCGCACATTAGAGCTGTAATTCTTCCGATATTATTTTTAAAATTTGTTTCTGTGTTTTAGGGTTTTATTTAGATACAGTTTCGTATTGAATTCAGTTTGATGAACAAAGAAACTGAACAATAATAACGCTAATAATAGCATCGGAGAACAAAAAGAATTAACAAGTAGGAAATGCACAGGTCAATTTGTCCTAGAAAACACAAAGATTCGTCCACTGCGAATCACAAAGTAATAGATCGGAAAGTAAACAGGCGTTATTTCTTTTTTAGTTTAGCAGCAAAAATTTCTGGAACTCTCATTAGGCTCTCTAACTACTTCTACGCTTCCAAAGTTAAATTAGCGTCCTTCATTTTTTTCCCCACTTTCTTTCGTTTACTATTTCATAGTGCTTGAACTACTTTTTTATTTCACCGAAAAATTCATATCTTATTTAATATGAATTTTTATACTATATTTGTTTTCTTTTATTAGAGAAAAAAATCACTCATCCAAAAAAAAAAATCGTCGGCAATTTGTTTAGATACAATTTCGATTATCACAATTAAATTGTGAGCAACTTAGAAGCAGAACTGTATCTCAGTTGCATACTTTTCAGTTTTTTTCTTCTTTTTTTTTCCAGCAGATCAATACATTCTTGAGTTGATGATGAATTGTTTGTTGTCTTCCACATTGTAGCAGCTGCGAAGTGCCTTCATGTAGAGCACGTGTTCTTGATGACATGGTGATCAAAATAATCTTAACTGGTTGTTACACAAGAAAATATTATTTAATGTCTAAACTGGATTTACTTCAAGAATCTGGTTGAAATGGAAAAGTGTCTTTCAACATTGATGACCTTTGTGTAGTCTTAATTTACTGCAATCTAGATGTAATTTATTTCAATTATTGAGATTTACTTAATATCTAATTCGTATAGTTTCCTGATTTAAACTCGAATGTGTACATCAGAGGTGGACAGACGTTTTCAGGATATGGGGCTACTTCTAATTTTTTCAAGGTGTTGCGATCCACTCAGTGGCATAGGTCTACAATATTTATTATAACTTAATAATAAATACGAAATATGTACTTACCTATATAATAACAAACATAATAATAATTGCCACAGTTATAATAATATCAAATAATGCATTTAATATCAAATAATTCAAAATACATTAAAAAAAATAAAACATTTTCATCTAAAGTTAGTTCTTATCGTTATAGTTAGTAGAAGACTTCAGCTACACACTGTCCGCCAAAATCTCGGTATATAATTACGAACTGTTAATCTTACACTGAATTCTAAGAGGTCGACTGTAAGACAGGAACGATATGTTGTCTTAATTATATTCATCGTTGAATATACAGATTCACACATGTAGATAGAACCAGAGAACGAAGTTAAATAATAGGCAACTTTTTAAAAATCGTAACATCCATTAGGTTCTGAACAACGCGCTTTTAAAATTATGTTATTTTGAAGGAGAAAAACTTCGTTTTCCTCAAGAAATAAAGAGAATACAATGATAAATATGCAAGGCCTAGGTCTTAGTAAAGGTGGTCACCCCAAAATGTCTAGCTGTACATCATAAAAAAATTAAAATTGGAACGATTCTGATCTTCTTTTTGACATATTTTATTCATCATTTTCTTCGTGAATTTTTATTAAATATTTAGGAATCCGAGTACAGAAAATGGTACTTTTGGTTTGGTGTCACATCACCAACTCTCCTGTGATGGGCCAAAAATTTATTTACTTGATCAACTAAGTTTATCCAAAAACACTCACAACGGTATGCAGCTTTCATAACGTTAACTGAGGGCGATATCAGCTGCAATAATGCTGGAAGTAACTGTTATTTCACAAGTGATTGAAGAGAATAAAAAATAAATCAATAAAAATTAAATTAAAAAAAAAACAAGATTGGCAGATTTGTTTTGATTTTGTCGATTCATTGAAGATTTCTTCTTCCATTTTTTCATCAAAATTTGCAGGTATAAATGAAGAGAAAACTGAGTGTCTCCTTTAAAGACTTGAATTGAACTTGTATCAAGCCTAAAACATTTCATTCTCTTTTCAACGAAACATTCTCTAACTTAATTCTTTTTCAGATTATAATTAGAACCTATAAATAAAAGAATACATTATAAAAACCTGAAAGTTATGCAAAATAATGAAGTTCGATTTATATCCAATGCTGATAAAGATTTGTTGGTAATCCTATAAAAAAGACCGCTAAACTAGAGCTACCAAATTTAGTACAGATATTCTTTGAAGGATGAGAATGTGCACCTTCAAACTTTTTTTTTTTGCAGTTATAATTTAAATTTTAAAAATTATATCCAATTTCAGAGTTTTTGGCCAATAACTACCCAGTTAATTAAGTCATAAAATTATTTTTACATCATTTTAAAGTACAAGCATTTATCTTTTTAATGATACTGGTTTAAATATTGTATGATGCTAAATGTATTTTTATTTATCATCGAGATCTGGGTCAAGGTCGTTTCAAGGAGAAAGTTTTGCGTATCTCTACGTTAGATGAAAGGGAGAAAATGCGCTAAGAAAGCTCTAGAGGAGAGAGAGAAACAGACATAGAGGAAAGAATTTGCGATTCATTCAGAAGCAGAAAAATGTTTTTTCTTTTAATAAGAAAAAAATTAAATATTTTTAAAAATTTATCTGTGGATATTCAACTTTATAACATGCGATTTTTCGTGAGATTTTATATCAAATTTTTAGACTTATTTCAAATTATAAATTAAACCAAAGATTCAATAAGGAAATCACAAATACGAGAGTGGAACAGATGATAAACACTGCACTAAAATAACATTTCAACAGATTTTTTTTGTCCACATAAATTTTTTATTAAATAAATGTATAAGGATTATCTCATTGCACATTATTACCTCTTAAATACTCTCCAATAATGGTTCACATTTTTAGGATCATTATTTTTTTTTAAGTTCAAATAATATTCCCTTTTTTAAATTTTTTTAAGGCTTTTTTTACTTGAAATTAAACTGTATCTCGAATTGTTTCAATAACGTAACAACAAATTTAAGTGAATATTTGTGAAATAATAATGCATATTCAGTTACAATTATAACAACAACAGATTTACATTTTGTCTAAAATTGAAGTCTGAATTAATGTACCTTGAAGATGATCTACTTTTCATTCTTAATGCATGAAAATGATTTAATTCACCTCCGAATTGTCTGTCTGAGAACACAACTCAAAGACACTTTGAGCTAGTTGGTTGGTTAAAATTTGGTATATGGAATCAATACCAAATTTGTAGATTTCTATCAAATTTTGAACGAAATCCATTCAGAGGAAGTTTGCCTATTTGGCTGTTCGAGTGTAAGTGAACTTGACAACTACAAAATGCAAAGAACTAGGTAGATAGAATTTGTTTTTTGTTAAAATCAAGCAAGTTTAGAAGCTAATCGAATTTAAAAACCTAATTTGTCAAACGGTTGATCGTCTGTTGCTCAGTACTGTCGCATGCATACAAGGGCAATAATTTACATTAATACAATTCGTTATATTATTTTGTATCTAGAACTGCAATTTTGTGTCAAATTTGGGCGTCAATCAGCGGTAAAAAAAGAGTCCAAATTACATATTCTTGTGATAGATTTAGAAGAAAGAAAATGCTAAATTCAAGCCAAAGATCTTTATTCCGTAACTATCGTTCCCGAATGCCTTTCAAGAAATTCGCGGATTAACCCATAGTCCACAATTTTATGTGGAGAAAGAGAGAGTATACGAGAAAGTTTAGGTGAGACTACCGTTAGTTACTCGTAAACTTTTCACTTCATGAGATAGCCCAAACATTCGCAACCAGTGTCTTGACATTTGTTTAGTTTTACAAAATTATCTCAATTACAACTTCATTATTGACTTCTTTTTTTTCTAATATTTTTATGAATGTTAGCAAGCGCTAACCCATCGATCCTTGACTGTCTCATTAAACTGCGTAAATAAATTTTGAAACTATTTAATATAGAACGCCACGTCTCTGCTGCGTTTGTTATTTCAGATATTCGAAGAAAAATTGCCACAGTCATGTAAAAAGACTACCATATTTTTTGAGAATTTCAACGATTATTTCTGATTTTTTTTTTAACAATACAATTCCCAACATGTTTATCATATTTTAAACAATTTTAAATAAAACTCTAAACTAAAAAAAAAATATTGTTCTTAAAACATATTTGAATTGCTTCTGTGGATTGTATTCTTCAATTGTGCAAAGCCTCTATAAAATCCCATTATAATCATGCTTAATCGTAAATGAAATTTAGAAATAAAATTTACAACCGTAGATATAAGAATTACTCCTCTAAAACATTCTTTAACAGGTACATCGCAGGTAAATTTTCTCTAGTCGTTCGATGGAATTGAATTTTTGAATAACAGAATTATTAAAAACACAACCCGACAGAATTCGAAAGGAATATTTTATGCTTTCACTATGTGGTATTCTTTTAGGCTGAATTCTGACACAATAAATACATTTGTTTAAGTATAAACAAAATGATAAAAAATCATAAATAATCTAAGAGGAATACTAAATATATGTAAATTCTAAAATTAGCATAATTTAGATTTATTCTCATACCAAGAAAAAATAGAATATTAAATAAAAAACAATCTATACTTATAATAAAGCTCAATGTGTGTGTGTGTGTGTTGGCGCTCTACAGGCAAGGTCATTTGACATACAGCTATCAAATTTGGTACATGTATACCTTAGAGGTCGGGAATGTGCACCTGGGGTCCCTTTTTTTGAAATTTTAATTAAAAACTAACTTTCCCGCCAAAAAAATCTTCCATTTTCCCCACCGCCAAATGAGTAAGGCTTCAGTATTTTTTTTCTCCCAACAGTAATGAGGCTAGGGTTAACGTTTTTCGGCGGATTATTTCAAACGATTCTGTTTATTTTCTTAATGGTTTATGCATTTAAAATTAAACATTGTTAATTAATCCATGTTTCAGATTCATTCTGAAGTACTTTTGAATTAAAATAACACAGAATAAAGGAAATTAAAAATGTATAATCTGCATAGCGTTACCCCAACTGGCGTAGAAAAATTCACGCATTTGCGTTACCGTAATTGGCGAAGAAAATTCAAGCATGCGCACTGTGTTCCGATTGTTGCCATGACAACCATTATCAACGGACGATTTAAATTATTTTTAGGTTAGTTGCATGCTTTTGTAAGTAAATTGTATTTATGTTAGTTATATATTTTTTGTATATGCTTATAGTTTTAAGTACATCGTTTTTTAAGTAGTTTTTTTAAACCTGTTTTCGACCGATTATTTTAAACGATTCATTTTATTTTCTTAGTGTTTGATGCATTTAAAATTAAACATTGTTAATGAATCGATCTGTTCATGATGAATCTGAGAAAATTTTGTTGACAAATTCTTGAGATATTACATAAATTAAGAAATATATTTTTTAGTGCCCATAAAGTTTAAAATCTCAGTGACTCTATTATCAGTAATCATATTATTAAAAAAAATGCTTTGTTTCAGTAAAAAATATTATTATATTAATTGCAGATTAATCATTTACACTTTAATTTAAAGCATAAATTCTACGAGGGGTAACAGAAAATTAGAGAGATACATATCACGTTATGACTTTATAATATTATGAGTGAATTATATGACTATCAAAATTTGAAGTTTTAAAATATTTTGCTGAAGAATCTATTAAAGTTGGAATTGCGTAAAATATTTAATGGTACGACCGGAGTTTAACCCCTGTTTGGCACAATTTTTAAAAATCGCCAACGACGGCCTAGCGAAATGTTCAAAAGCAAAGGAGCAGATGTTCAATTATAGTGCATAATAAAGATTGCCAGCTTTGGCGCGTTATCGCAACTTGGCGAAGAAGGGGTTAAACTCCGGTTCAACCTATTTAATTATTAAAATTTAAACGAACATTAAGATTGGCGAACCGGCTGCTCGCCAAAGGCGGCTAGTATTAAATATAATAGGTAAATAAAATTCTATAATTTCATTTCTTATTACGTATTTTATAATCTCAATTATTGTCTTTACATGACTGAACGCTGAGGAATGATCTAAAAGATTCTATATGAGTTTCACTAATTCAAAGTTAAAGAAAGGCAATAATCTATCACTTCTAGTGCAACGAAGTCCACTATTCTCATAACAGAACGGAAGATCCACCTTCTTCAAAAATTCTTACTTCTGTGTGACCCATTACTATATTATAATTAATTATTTTTCAAGAATGTCTATATAAGAAAAGTCACCAAAAAATCAATAGAAAGCATTTTGTACTATCCATGATTTATGACCCGAAGGCGGGAGCTTGTGTCACCAACGCCCTCCCCCTCCCGGTTTTCACTCAAAAGGACTCATAGAAGCAGCTCTATAAGACTCGATGTCTGTAATTTGAAGGTCACCTTGACTATGTCAGGACTCGACAGGGAACGAGGAGAGAAAGACTGTACAGAAAACTATGGTGCCAGTTGTAGGGAGCATCCTGAAGGAAACCTGAATGCATTTTTGTAGCTTTTTAAAGCCAGTTCTGGTAAAGGAGCGAAAAAATAAAACCATGCTTCGGGCGTTATATACATTTTCAAAACTATAAATGATGATTAATATAAAAAAAAAACTCATTTAATTCCCTTCTGACGCAACTTAACTCGCTACGCTAGTAAAATGACAAAAACTTAATTTAAATTCTTTTTATGCGCATTTTCTTGTTCGTATTGACATATCGCTTTATCTATCTATCTATCTATATAAACATAGTTGTCTTTAAAAAAGTTACATCGAAAATGAATCACACAGAAGTACATTTAGATATTTTCAAAGATAGGCAAATATTAGAACCATAAATAAAAAATAATGGATTTGGAATTTACAAGTCAGATGAAATATCAAAATTATATGACATATAAAAGCATTTTTCAGCTTGCTACTGAAGAATTTCGAGTTATTAAAAGCAAAGTTATTAAATTTAGAATACGAAAAGAATGTTATAAGCTTAGTAAATCAGATGGTGTTCTTTTAAGCTTAACTCTGATATAGTTGAAAAACACATGAGTATAAATATTTATAAACAAAATGGTAAAAAATAAATCATCTAATTAACAATTTAAAGTAATTAAAATATCCTAAATTTTAAAATTAATTTAATTTACGGTAAAATGAATCTTATAATGAGAAAATACAAATTATATCCACATAAACAGAAAGCGATGTTAAATAAATAAGATAAAATTCAAACGATATTAAATTCGTCTGAGTATAAGAATGAATTATATAAATTCCAAAAAACTTAATTAAAGTTCTAATGAAAGAATCAAAATTAAATTAGAAAATAATGAAAAATTATTTCAATTGGCCAAAGAATGTTCTCACAATTTTTAACATATATTTAGATGCAACTTTCATGAGGCAACAAGACCACGCCTACTTCAGGAAAGTCACGTGATCCTTTGGTATAATAGTCGGGACGACTATTTGCCATTGTCTCATTTGTTCATATCAGGATAGTACAATGACAACAGTAGGAAGAAACTATTGTACGCAACAGTTGCTTTATGTTAACCTACCTTTAAGAGTAGCAATCGCACGATGCGCAGTAGAATGAATTCTACATTATTTTGACGTCAGTCATCAGAGGCGGCGGTAGCAGGGGAGCAATTGCCCTCCTGTCGGCAGCCTCTTGCCCTCCCCCCCGTCGGCGAGAAATTCAGAGTTTCGTCGGCAAAAGTGTTCACCATTTCATAATGGTTGTAGAGAGTTGAGCATTATCGAATATGATTATTTAAAATCCACCTAAAAGTTAATATATTGTAAACAATCGAAATACCCAAGTAATGGTTAAAGTGTTTTGGCTGTATTTGGTAAAATCGATTGGGAGTAGGTCAATAATTGATAGGGCGGTAGGTCAATAATATGTTTATTTTGCGGACAATTTTTGATAGACCAAACTAAGAACTGAATGTAATGGATGTCGAAGACGTTAAGTTCGCAGATTTTCAGACATCTGATTCAAATGTCTTTCATTAAACTATGTACTACTTTTGGCAATATAACCGACATGGTAACAAGTGAATAAGATATTGACAAGGTGATTGGGGTGACAAGGTTCTCATTTTGCTAGCAATTTTTGGTCGGTCGACTAAACTCAATGCGGTGAGTGCCGAAGATGTTAAATCTGCAGATTTTCAGACATTTGATTTAAATGTCGTTCACTTAGCTTATAATTTGCATTAGATTTGGCAATATATGCGATAAGTGAATAAGATACCGCATTCTGCCGATAACTTTTGGGCGGCCGACAATGAACTAAATATGATGAATGTCGAAGACTCTATCCACAGATTTTCAGACATTTGATTTAAATGTCGTTCACTTAGCTTATAATTTGCATTAGATTTGGCAATATATGCGATAAGTGAATAAGATACCGCATTCTGCCGATAACTTTTGGGCGGCCGACAATGAACTAAATATGATGAATGTCGAAGACTCTATCCACAGATTTTCAGACATTTGATTCAAATGTCGTTCATCGAGCTTTTAATTTGCACTACTTTTGGCAATATAACCGACAAGACGACATGTGTATAAAACATGACGTGTCGCATTTTGTCAAAAAATTTTGATCGGTTGACTAAGAATTCAATGCGAAGGGATGTCGACGAGTCCAAATTCTCAGTCATTTTATTTAAATGTCATAATGTTCATTCAGCATATTATTTATACTATGTTTAGCAGAATATTCAATAATCTGGCAAATGAATACGACGTCACATTTTTTCCGCCTAATCTTTATCCTTCGGCCAAGATTTTATCATAGATTATGAAAAAAAAAAAAAAAAAACCAATGTTTTCATCGGGCACTTCGATTGCCTGCTAGTGGAATTATTAGAGAAATTGAAGCTTTTATATTGTTCATGAATAAGACGATAGAGTTGTTTTTCATAATTCATAATTCAAATCCAAGTTCTAAAATTAATCATCATTTTATTCATATAATTGTTACTTCCTCGGTAACGAATTGATAAATTTATTTCATTCATTTCACTATGAGAATTGCCTAACTAAAATCTAGTTAATGGCTAAACTAAATTTTAAAAAAAAAAACACTGTTTTCTTTTGACACTCTTGAGAGTATGCATGCTAAGAAGAGTTATTTTTCTGTAACCAAATTATGGGAATTCATTATAAATCACTGGAGTAAGTAAATCGTATAATTGTAAATTAAATCCATTTAACAATAAAATATCTGTTTTCTTTTGCAATCTAATTTATTAGGCTACAATTATTACACTAAAGAAATATTACCGATTGCAGTTGACGACAAAAAATATTTTTTGGTATGGTAACTTTTTAGCTACACTAAAAGAGTTTATCCAAGTATGCACTAATTTTTTTAAAAATAAATTGCTACCTAAATGCTTAAGACTCTGCATTCAATATTATGACTATGTAATCGGAGAACGTATCATTTATATATACTTTTCTTTCACTTACTATTATCGGCAAAAAGTATATAATTTCAGATGCTCCTAAATTTTTAATAGACTTTGAATAAAGATGTCTTGATAAAAAGATGATTAAAATAGTTATTCTTAGAATATTCATAAATAACACATGAACCCCTTGATATACGAATTTACTTAATTTTCTAATTAGATGGCACATCTTATTTGGGCCAATTATCGTTATCTTAATTCCCCAAAAAATATAAGGTCATTTGAGGTAATGATGCGTTTTCAAGTGATTTTAGCGTTTTAAATTACTTAATACTTTCACTTAATTGCAGATTTAAGAATTAAAAATTAAATAATTCCATGCGCGAGTTAGACTCACCATTGTATATGAAGGAGTTAAAAAAAGTCTATGCATGCAACTGAGGGGATAAAACTCACCTTTTGGTAGGAATATTAGCTTGTAATAACTTCGATTTAAGAAAGTACTTAATAGTACATAGAATAGTCAGAAAGTACATAAATAAAAATGAAGATAGGTGAATTCATGTTCAAGATCTATTTTTTTTTCAAATAAAATGCATTGGTTTTTTTAAGCCTAAATATATATAGATAAATAAATAAAAGGGGGATCTTGCAGATCATTTTTCATAAGAGTATTTTTCATATCTTACATAAAATAGTAAGTTTGTACATATATTTACAAAATATTTTCTCCGGCCTTCTTAAAAAACAACATATTGTATCTTTTCTGCCTTCTATATTGCTCGCGTCCGAACTATAGTAAATTTTTGTTGAGTACGCACTTATTTTCCTCGGATTCGAAACACATTTTAATTCTTGCTCGTTGTTGCAATCCTTACTTAACAAATATTTTAGGTAGAGGACTAAGCAGAAAAATCGATTTTTTGGAGAAAACATCGAATATTTTTTATTTGTTATTCTGGATTTCTAAAACAGTTACTTTTTATAAAACTTTTTGTTTCAACATTCATTTTATATAGCTTCTGATATAAAATAATAAGAGTATGCATTTGTCCATTTAGCATGACACGTCATTCTGGTACAATGTGTGTTTCTATCTATATACTACAATCTAGAATAGAATATGATTATATTTTTTCTAAAATTAGATCGCAGAGAAATTAAATCTCAAGAGCCTCATAAAAAAATAGACTCAAATATTAACAATGTTTTGATGGTGAGTAAAAGAAACTGAGAACCTGTTTTTTTTAAAAATACCTTTATAAAGTTTGAACAATGAAAAAAAGGATCAGCATCTGAATAAAAAAAGAATTAAATAATACTTGATTTTCTTTAATTAAATGTTAAATTAATTATTATGAGTTATTTTGAAGCCAAATTAGAAATATTGTGCTTGCCCCCCTGTCGGATCTGTTTTGCCCCCCCGTCGGCAAATCTCTACCGCCACCTCTGTCAGTCATTTCACGTTCAGCATACAAACAAATTTCTCTTTAGCAATATTATTGTCTAAAATATCAATTATTGGAACTAAAAATCAATTTCTATTTAAGAATGTATTAATTACTTTTATATGCATTAAGATTACAGTCATACCTTTGAATTAGATATATTGATACGATTTGTATAAATAATTAGCAGTAACTAATAATAGAACTACTTGTTATCTTCAACAATGTTCTAAAACTAGACTAGTAAAATTGGTCTAATTTCGATAGATAAACATCGAAATTGGCTTTGTTTAAAAATCAAAATTCTCCCATGCTATTTTTTATGGCCATAAAAAACAGCAAGTAATGACTCACTAACAATTGGGAATATTTTAGAAATACTATATATTTAGACGCAGTTCCAAGGTATTATTTTGGAATATATATTGTAAAGAAGGGTTTAAAGCAAATAAAAAAGGCTACATAAAAATTTCCATCAAACATTTGAAAAGAGAGTAAAACTTTTTCAGTTCTTTTTGATAGGATGGCAGTTAGCTGCGATCATTTGATGACATATATTATTAAAAAAAAGCACAAGAAAATTGAGAAAAGTAGATCGAAAAATCGTGTTGATTATATCCAATCAGTATAGATTGAAAAATAAACAAATGCTAAATATAAAAATTAAAATGAAATCTACGATCACAAATTTCAAGTTAGCAAGTGAGAACATTATTATTTTTAAGTCATTATTTGTTTTAGTTAATTTAAGTCATTAACCAGTTTAAACGGTTTGAAACAATCACGAGACTTCTCTATTCCTATATATATTACTAGCAGACCCGGCCACTCGTTGCTGTGGCTAAGGTTTTTGTTATATTACATAGTAGTAAACTATTCAAGGGAAACGGTGGGAGAACACCAGTCATGGGGACCACCATGCTTTTTTACACAGATGTCATTTGTAAAAAAACATGGGGACCCCCATGATTGATTTTCTCCCACCGTTGATATTGAGCAAAAATCAATACAAAAAAAATTTAAATTTCTTTATTTTTTGTATTTAAGTTTGTAACAAATGAGTACATTACAAAGTTGTTAGTAAACAAACACGTAACACTTAAACTTATAAATGAGGTAGGTAGGGCAGATAGTTTTAAATCTTTGACAATAATGTTTATTATTTTGAATTATAAATACTTTTAATTTCAATTTAATTTAGCACTAATCGGTGCACAATATTTTTAGTTAACCTGTCTTTAGCTAACACAAATAGATTTGACGGTTTTCCTACACGTGAACATGCAACATATAGTTGCCCATGAGAAAAACATGGATTTTCCAAATCTAAACCACAAATGGACATTGTTTGGCCTTGAGACTTATTTATAGACATGGCAAAAGCTAAACGAATTCGAAACTGTAACCTTTTGAAGGGTATCGTAGATTCTGATGGTATCATCGGAACACGTGGCAACAGGACCACTTCTCCTTTAAACTTTCCAGTTAAAATGGTAGCTTCAAGTATATTTCCGGTGATCTTTTTGATGATCAAACGCGTACCGTTGCATAATCGAGGTGGATTCAAATTACGCAGGAGAATAATAGGTGAACCAATCTTTAATCGAAGGTTATGTGGTAGCATTCCAGGTATATCTAGTGAATTTAAAAATTCAATTGGAAAATTTACACTATCATTTTCATCAACAACAGTATCGATTGATTTAAAAGACATCAGATCGCCTGGTAACAACTGTTGTATTTGGAAGTTAATTTCGTCAACATCAACATTTTTGGCTGCCAAAATAGCCCGATCACTGAGCCAGTTATGATTCAAGTAATTACTCTGTATATCCGGAAAAATACTCTGAATCAATTCATTTTTTCCCTGAAGAACAGTGCAGAAATTGTCTGGCAGTTTAATGCATTGCGTATTTGGTTGCAGTTCTATTTTACCGTTCCCAATATCTAGTAATTGTTCAGAAAATATTTGTGCTGATGGATCATTTTGCAATTGTACGCGCATGTTTATGGCCAATCGAAGTGTTTCAACACTTCGCTATAAGAATGATTGTTTTAAACATGCATTTTAATTAAAGATTGTTGAACAATGAAGCACTAATAATTAAAAGCAATAATTTAAAAGCAAATACAATTCCACTGTATTACTTTTACTATAATATGAATTCTATTTATACTTCAGTCTAAAAAACACGTGGTCGGCTATGCTAATACCAAAAATTGAAAAAGTAAGAACAACTGAATTTCATTGTATTGCGTTTACTACAAATAAATTTAACTTATACTTTAGCCTCAGCAACACATGGTGGTTATGCCATTAAATTGTAGCTTATGTGAAACGTTGGTACTTTTAACACAGCGCCATCTGTTAGTATACTTACTCAATCCAGTTAACAGATACCGCCATCTGTTAGAATCGCTTGGAGCTAACAGATAATTGTGACTGTCAAATAATGAACAAATAAATTGTTCCTTCTTAATACCTTCCTTCTTAGTATAAACCCTTTATGATGTATAATAAATCCTCTAACTTCAGTGATACAGATTCTGGCTTCCTCAGCTTAAAGGAAAGATTAAAAAAAAAAGTTCTATATTCCACTCATGAAGTTGCCATGAGATTTATTCCGTCATTGATATATTTGTCTGTTGCAATAATTCAAAATTCATTTACAAAATGAAATCAGTTTCAGAAACATTTATTAAATAATGATAAGCATTGTAGCTGAAATGAATGATAGCTGACATAACTTGATACGTACATGCAGTTTATTAATAAAGAAATGAAAAACTGAAACGATTATTGTAACCATTTTTTATTATCATATCGTCAATAATTTATATAAAAAAAGATTAAATTTCATTTAGTATACAAATGAGTTAATATTTTTTTATTATCCGATTAGAGGAACTTATTATTGGCTCGTTCACTTACCTTTTTTACAATATCCTTAACAAAAAAAAAAAAAAAAAATCATTTAATTGAAAATTCAATGATGGTAACAAATGCTATTGCCGTACAACATTTTTCTTAGTAAACAGTCAGATAAAGAATCGGAATTCATTCAAAACGAAAAGTAATAATTATCCGTGTGCACCTCCAAGTATTTTTCCAAACTTCTTTATAATTAAAAAAAGCAGAATTTTAGTATGTTATATTAATCAGTGATCCGTTAAAACGTTTGTAATTAATCATTTTCAAATAAAATATCTTATTTCTGAGAATTGCCACCGTGCACAGTAATACAAAATTCAAACATAAGATCGTGATACTTTATCCGTTGCAACGTATCAAATTTATTGTATGCATTAAAAAATAATTGTGGAAAATGATATCTTATTCCTAAGAAACGTTTTCGGATAGGATCATAAATAATTCGAACATTCGGATTCGAAACGTAACGCAAATGCGTGAGTTTTTCTACGCCAGTTGGGGTAACTCTATGCAGATTAGAAATTTTTAATTTCCTTTATTCTGTTTTATTTTAATTCAAAAGTACTTAAGAATGAATCTGAAAGATCGATTAATTAACAATGTTTAATTTTAAATGCATCAAACATTAAGAAAATAAATAGAATCGTTTCAAATAATCAGCCGAAAAATCTTAAGCCTAGCCTCATGACTGTTGGGAAAAAAAACTGAAGCCGTACTCATTTGGCGGTGGGGAAAATGAAAAGATTTTTTTGGCGGGAAAGTTAGTTTTTAATTAATAATTAAAATTCTAATTAAAAATTCAAAAAAGAGCTATCCTATCTTTTAAGTTAGATCAAACTGCACACGGTGTGCAAATTTGATTAAAATCGGTTAAGTAGTTTAGGAGTCCATCGCGGACAAACAACGTGACACGTAATTTATATATATTAAGATTTTTTTAAACGTTCATTTTCAATTTTTTTTAGCTGACAAACAAAGTTTTGGAGCTCGACCGATTTTGAGATGAAATAACAGCTACGATGTCATAGTTCTACGTCAACCTTTTAAAAACGCATCTGCTATCAAGGAAGCATACGTAATAATAAAGCAATACTGGTAAAAGTAGGTCAACCTTTTAAAAACGCATCTGCTTTCAAAGAAACATGCATAATAATAATGCAAACTGGTAAAAGCAGATAAAAAATATATACGATTAAAAAATGATGATGGAAATTGCCATTTATGCTTTATTCATTGCCTATGCGATTTCGAGCTTCAAAACCCCCTAACGAAAACAACATCATGTTCTCACATAATAGAAATAATTAAATAAATAGAATGGAACGATTGTTGTTTCAAGTGAAATTAGTGTTGTTTCATAAATAACCAATATTATTAATTAAAAACCTACACACACACACACAAAACACAATGTGTCATGAATATTAATTTCTCAGATCCTGGAATCAGTAACAGTCATTGGAAAGGAAAAATAAAAATATACATGAAAAAATAATCTAGGAAAGGTGGCATTTTGGGCAGTGAGAGCTGAAAATTTATCCAATCCATTTTGGAACAACTATACTTGCGTTTCAAACACAAGAAACTACTTCCCTTATTCAAGAACATATGCAGATTCTGTCGTTCTATTCTAAAGAAATCCCTTCCCATGTAGGGGTGCAATTAAATCATTTTAAAAATATTGTAACAATACTCACTATTAAAATATTATTTTGTAGCAATTCAACGAATTAAATATGCATACATTCCGAGAAGAATTTAATTGTTTGATAACTATTCTCTGTAACTAACATTAATTAATGTCTTCGTATATTCACTAATAATTGAACTCGAGAGATTTCTGTTCTGGAATACTACCTTCCAATTCTTTTCTTCTTAAAATAGTAATTAACCAATTCTTTTCTTCTTATAGTGAGAATAGGGATCCTATTCTCACTATTTATTCACTATATTATTTCACTATCACTCCTACACTCACATTTTGAGTATTCGGTTATTTATTGATAGCAGATATTTATTGAATATCTGTTATCAGTAAATCCAGTCTTCTATTATCTATTCATAAATTCCAGAGGGGGAGGGGAGGTTATTAGTTCACTGTAAATATCTATATTAAAGAATACAAACCCGTACCAAGATAAGAACAACTAGCAGCCCCCCATTTTATTTCATGAACGTTCACAAAACCGATATTATTTTAACTTCTCATCCTCGCATCCGAGTACACTTTCGGTAATATTAAATAAATAGGTAAAATAAATAAATGAAAATTAATAAAATAAATAGGAAATTAAATTAACTAGTTTGATTTTCCAAGAAAGCTTTTTCTTTTCCATTTATATCGATAAAATTGTTGATCAATGAATTAAATATTACGGATAACGTAAAACGTCTTTATGTCATTAACTACATGATTTTTTTCAAAACGTAAATTTGACAAAAATGGCACCACTAGATATTGAATTCATATTATTGCAACGCAGACACACTTGATTGCGCATGATAAAACATGGAAGTACCCTGTCCTGGTATTCGTCCTTGGAATGGAACGCTGCGCAACGCGAATCTTTGTGAAGTGCAGCAGAACAAAATGCGCACTTAATATTTCTCTTTAATGCAGCGATTTTCTTTCACGAATGATAAATACTGATACTAAAATGTGAAATTTATAAACTGCTGCACAAATTTGAGTTTTAATTAGAAGTTAAAACTATTTCTTAAATTAATCCGAAGTTCGTAAAACATCGCGTTAGGCCTAAAGCAACTGGCTATTTTGGCGATTATTTACGGCGCCATTTTGTCGATTTCTCTTTCATTCTGGAATTCGACAGGTACATTGATTTTGAGGAGTTCTTTCATTCTTCCCGGAAATGTGAAGTTAAAATAAAATGTGACGCCATTAAAAATTATTTGTTAGTAAGTACATTTAGAAATATGAATTGATGCAAAATATTTTTCTGCGGTAAAATAGGAAAACCCTAAATTGTTAATAGTTTATCTGACGACAAAAATACTGAAAATAATTATTTCATATGTTGTGTATCATTAAAATCATTTAAAATAAATGTAACACAGATTTGTAACTACTCTGAATAGATTTACAAACAATTTTTCTCTACAAATAATTTGCCAAACTGGGTCCAAATTTGGTATAGATCTATAATTTTGGTAACAAAACCAAATTGCATTTATGTAGCTCATAGTGTTTTCATAAATTATTGCACACAAGAGTAAATAGTCTACACATAATCGGATTCAGTTCGAAACAAAATGTAGACTTACAATTTTGGTATAAAAATCGTGTATAAAAATTTAACCATCTAGCTTGTTACGCTTTGAGTTATCATATTATCAGAAATACGAACAGACTGATCGATCCGTAAACAGGTTTGATCAAAAATTTCAAAAAGATCTACATAAGTAATGAATAAATGAAATCATATGCAAAAAATCATCTATCGAGCTTGTTGCATTGTACCAAATAAATTTTTTTAGATAAATTTTTGATAAATTTATAGATAAATTTTTGAGTTATCGTGCTTGAAATAAATCAAAAATGATTTATTCGGACTCAAGGAGTTTTAAAACGCAAACTTTCAATATTGAATTTTTCAAAGATTGCAATACTTTTTCATTGTACATTTTGAATCAGGGGAAGTGATCAAGTAAGTTATATTTTAGCATTGACAACACATTATCGAATAGCCCAGTTTCCATTTTTCAAATTTTTGCTACGCTCACTATAATGGCTTTATCAGTTACGTGAGCAAAAATTCTACACTTTAAAAAAGATTATGCTGCAACTCAAGCCAAATTCTGATTTCTCGCCAATTCTGGTACCCTTCGTCGTTGCTATATTTAACTCGGAGATTGGTGGGAGGGTTGCTATGAAACAGGAATATGAAAATTCCAACGAAAGATGGCGATGTTTATCATTTTTCTGGCTGTTTCTACCCTTGGGAAAGGAACTGAAAAAAAAGTGAAAAAAAATTATCTATTAAATTTGTTATTTCATTGATTTATAAATTTAAAATTGTGCAACTATAAAGCAATTTTATTAAAAAAATGTATAGGCAAATTGAATTAATAAAAAATTAAAAGAAATTCGAATCTCAAGTTCGAAATATTATAGTATAATGTTTTAGACTTGATTGCATCAGCCGTTGTATTCTTGTAAAACGGTCTTTACAGCATGCAATTTACAGAAAGCTTCAGAACTAAAATTATTATTACGTTAATTGAAGCGAAAATGACTATAATGTCCAAAAGTTTATTTTTTTTTATCATAATGTTAACAAGATAAAAAAAAAATGACTCCTAATAATTGATTATATAATGAATATAGTTGATTGATAATATTAGTTTTAGATTTCATTGTAACAATAAAAAGCATAGGTTATAGTTGTTTAAAAACTTTTAACAAAATTCAAATTAAGGGAGAAATTATACGGAAAAAAATTGGTAAAACTGAAAAGCTAATTTTATTGAATATTGAAAAGAATTTTTGTGTGATAATTAATACCGAAAATATTGAGAAAATATGTTAAAATTTTATTGATTAAAAAAAAATTTAAATTAAATTGATTAAATTTTAATTAATCTAAATTCTAATTAAAATATTGAAAATTCTCTCTTAATGAGCATCTGGCTACTGAAGAAGTAACTACGTGCAAATACGGTAGATCCAGATCCATCGATCTGCGCAGTAGAACGTTGCATTCTGCGCATTACGCAGATTTCAAGTATAGGAATCTAAAAGCCATATCATGTTTTTAAAAAAAAAGAGTAAATAATAATATGAAGTAGAATGGTTAATAAATACCATGATACTCTGTACTTATTTTTGGATGTGAACAATACCGGGTTTCCAAGATTTTCAGGAAATACGTTCGACCTTATGATCCGATATGAGAAACATAAACCTGTTTTTTACCTGCAATTAAACAAAAAAATACAGTATGCATAGTAAAAACAATAATTATGTTACAAATAAAAGTTTTAACCAAAAAGCATGAAATATATATATATATATATATATATATATATTAAATTTATTGTCAAATCAGTGTGCCATTGTCAATATTTACTAATTATGGAACAATTTTTAGGATACCATTCTTATTTTAAAACACATGCTGTATTCGATTGATTTTGATACGCTACGGGGTCTACTGAAGTCACGTGCGAAACACTGCCATGCAAGTCATTTAATATTTTCTTGCACGGTGTAAAATTACAAACTGCAATATTTTACCAATACTAAATTCCAAAATTAAAATAGCTTGGCTAATCTAATACGAGAGCATGAAATGACTCATTATTTATATATCAAATATTTAATATGGATACTTACTACGTAATTTTGCATGGATTTCTAGGTATTAGGATGCAAATAATTCATCAAAAAGTAATACAAAATAATGAAAGATGTAAATTAAATTGCTAATAATTAAAAATGGAATAGCTGATCAGATTTTATTTCTCTAACTTCATTCAAATATTATAATATCTCATTACATCGAAGTTCATCATTTTCCAGCATATTGGCCAATGTCACGTGCGGTAGTGAGTTTTATCGCCAAGTTGGCAAACCAGTTAAATCTTTCAGGGTTATGATAACGATTTTTCGAAAACAAGTAAGGGCTGCCTCAAATGGGAAATATTCATTTCAAAGTTCAATTGGCGATGTTTTGGTAATAGCTAAAAATTGTTTTTGATATTTTTTCGTAAATTTCGCCATATTTTGGTAATTTTTTTGTCTATTCTAGACTATTTCATGCCTCTACGAAAAAGATGAAAAATCATCCTTTGTTTGTAAGTTCTTACTGAATTTTTAATAAATCAAACGCTGAATACATAATTCTTAATTTTTTCGCGTCTACCTTTTCTAATTTATAATTTTTAAAGATGAATAAAAAAAATTGTTTTCAATTCATATTGTTTGGCATATTGTTCAGATATTTGGCGTCGTGTAAATGATAATTATTTGTCTCAAATGGCTCATTCATCAAAGAATAAAAAAAAGGGCGATAAATGCCAGCCAATGTTTCACTGCAAATAACTGCTATTACTTACAAATTTCAAATCTGCTATCTACGTGGCAATTAAAACTCTTCTTTCAATTGCTTAGTGTTTAAGTTTCCCTTTATTGAAAATGATTAAATTATTTTGCATTGGTGTAGACAATTTTAAGACTTAGATTACTTCATTGAAAACCTATTTTTTTTTGAATTCCTTATTATTGAATTTTAAACGAAAGTATTCAAAGAAATAAATTTATAACTGACTGCTCTTCAGAGTAATATAGCAGATTGATAGATTTCATGTTCAATTACATATTGCGATGTCGAAATTACATATTTTTTATCGATCAAGAATTTATGGGTACAACAATTACATAAGACAAATATTAAATAGACACTTTACATCCAATGTAGAGTGTATGAAGAAATCTATCCGAAAAGTAGATGTAGGTTTACAGATGCGGTACAAATCTATATATTTCAAATTACTTTTAAAATAAATGAAAATTGAAGAAATATTTGCTCCATAACAGCTGCCATGAAATCGTGCATCTATTTACATAGGGAAACCCGAGCACGAAGATGGCAAGTCAATATACGAGTTTCTGGAATGTTGGTTCCAGGTTGGAATATTAATCCATTAATGCTCAACTTAATTTAAAGATTAAATTTATGTAATTTTAATTTTAAAATATGCTATCCCCCCCGAAAAAAAAAGATTACGACTATTGTAAAATAAAATTTGATTCCAAATATTTTTTTTTTTCAGAAGATGGGATTATCGAATAATCGATAGAAATTAATTAAAAATTTTTTTTACAGATGTATATGAGAAAATATTAAAACATAGAAAAATATCTTTTTTTTTTTTAATTCCTTGCATTATCTTGCAAATACATCAAAAGACAAACCATTGCGAAATGATGACGCTGTGGTATATATGGTATATTGAAAATAGTTAGAAATACACATGGAGTAGTTAAAAAAAAAAAAAAAAAAAAAAAAAAAAAGAAACTACGTACTGCTTTTAGCCTAGCGCTGGCTGTTAACAGGTCGTGAAAGACTAAATTAAAGGATTTTTCACGATTATACTAAATCGTTTGGGCTTGCCATCTCTTTATTTTACAGGAAGTACAGAAGTTCCCTATTGCTATTCGTAGTGGCCAGTCATTCAGATTTCTTATTATAACAACAATCTGATTGGAATGTTCTTTTTTATAACTGACATGTTCATTCATGTTTATGGTTGCTATATATACATATTGCATTCATCTGTTTAATAGGAAACTATAATATTTTTTAACATATAAATTAAAAAAATATATATCATAAACTTAAGCATTAAGTGAAGAATTAAGAAAGTACAAGACATTACAAGATTCTGAATGACCACGTTTTAATTACAATGCTCTCCTCAAGAATTAAAAAAAAAAGTAATAAATATAAATAGGTAACAATGCAAATGAAATCTTTGAATTACATTCTAATTCTTATTTCTATTCGCACAACTTTTTTAATAGTTCTAAAAATTATTCTTAAAAATAGAATTTACATTCGTCGGTAGTTTGAGTTGTAAATCAGTGAATTGAAATTCTGCAATCTTAGCAATTTTAAGATACATTACTTTCCCTTCCCTTCTAATGAGTTTTATAATATCAAATGTAGTAGAAATTTCATATATCGAACATTCATACATAGAAAATCTCTATGTATCGAATCTTTTTAAGGAAACTTGGATTTTCATTACTAAACGGCTTTTGTATATCAAATATAATTTCTACATATTGAACAAAATGTTTGTATTGTTTATCTATTGCAGTCAAAAAACGACCATTAATTTTGTCCTGAGAAAAGAATACGAATTAATGAGGTAATTTTTCTCCGATTCTCACTGGGGCATAAATTTTCAGAAGACTGAAAGTCGCTCAGGAAAAAGCTATAAACATTAACTGGTGAGTGGTGTGCTATTTTTAGATTGTCTTATGAATCTTTATCGCTGTTTTTTTTTCTTTTTTTTTTTTTTAATTTGATGCAATATTTTTACTTTTAATGCAGTTTAGCTTTAAATTTCTAATGATGAGTATGGTTCCTAAACATATTTTTTTTTTTTTATTATTATTCCACATTTTTTTATTTCCACAAAGCAAATTCTATACATTTTGTTACATTGTGCTACTTCATGTAATAGCAGTCGAAATGTGTTGACTTAGGAATTCGATATTTAGATATTAAGGATTCAAAAACGAATTTTTTTTATGCAAAAAAAAAAAAAAAAAGGGAAAAAAAAATCGTTACTGAAAATGAAATTTAATACCGATTTGAATTTTGTAGCAGTGGATTTGTTGCCAAACAAAAAGATAAACAAAGTTTTTTTTTTTTTCCGAACAATTTTTTTTCATTAGTTGCTCTTATCCAACAACTACTGTAAACCAACATTATGACATACGTGTACTAGTTCACTGAAGGCTGCAGTTTGATTTCGCAGGACAATTAATTTTTAAAGATGTAGTAATTTTGAACGAGGTCATATAACAAGGACGGTGACTGAGCTGGCACCTCCTTTTCAATCTCCCACACCACACTAACGAAAGATTAGTTATATAAAGGTATACACTCAAATGTCGTGACAAATACCAGACGGGATATTTTATAACAATTTTCAAATTCTGTAGAATGAGGAAAATTAATTTTAAATAATTAGAATTATTTTACTTTTATTTTTATGTTGCAAATTTTATAGCAGTAATTATTTAATTACATATTTGTATTTCAGATTATAGCATTTTTTTCCCCTGCTTCTCTACCTGACAAATTTCTCACTTAATTAATTTCGATGCACTTTTTCTACTTTCCAATTTAAAAAAAAAAATGTTTTAATGAGCCTCCTCGCTCTCCGAATTCGACCCACAGCCTCTTGCGTAATCAAAATCTGGCAACCAATGATTTCTAGTATTCTTCGTTAGAGGGCGCTTTACACACATTTTGATGTGAATCATTGGCGATAAAAAATATCGCCAAGAGATGGTTGCTGGGGATTGGTCCTCTCAAATCATATCATGGCAGCCCTGAATGCGCTGGTTATGGCAAACCTGCAGGTGTTTACATTCGATGCTAGTCTCAGACTCAAAGCGTTTGACTAAAATTTTGCTCCTCTTTTCTGAGGTAATAACGTTTCACGTGTTTGCACTCCACAAAATTAATTCAAGGTAAGTTTAATAATCATGATTTAATTAACACTAATTTCTAATCTTATTAAATTAAATTTATTTGTATGAAAAAATTTTTTACGGCTTTTTTCGTTTAAGGTTACGTTTTTACTGATATTAAGGCTATATCTGAATGTTGCCATTTCATAAAACAAAACTTTGATTAAATGGACGAACAAATGCATTATTTAGTTTAAATTGTTAGTAAAATTTAATTACTATTCAATGTTTTTATAAAATATTGTTTAATTAATTCATTAGATTTTTTTTAACAAATAGAAAAAGTTAATGAAAATAATACTTTTTATATATAATTATTAATTAATTATGCTTTTATAAGATGTACAATTTTATTTAATAATGCATTCTTGTGAAAGAGAACACAATATTCAGTATTTCTGAACGCTATAAAAAGCCTGTACTTACATTAGGTCGATCGATGGAAAAGGATTGAAAAATGGTTCGCTCCACGCATATGAATTGACGAAGTATGAACATCCAGATATTCCCAAACTATTTTTTTGATTGAACATTATAGAATTGAATCGAACAACTATATTGCATTTGATTCGATCACCAGAGGAACTGTTTTTCAGTTAACTTGTTCTCATGCTTCTTTATTAGTTTGATGCATTCAGATTTCACCTTTCATTTTATCAACTCAGTATTTTGTTGCATTGTCGTTTCTTGATTCGCAAAGCATGCTGGTACATCTCACCTCGTTCTTCGTTTCCCGCCGTTCGAAAGCCTGAAGCAGGGGAGTGATATAATGGGAAGCAGAAGGCGAAGCGGGGGGGGGGGTCAGTGAATGAATGTGCTTACAGTGGAATATAGGGAACGGCGGTTCTTGTTATTGCAAAGGATGGTGATCGTTTTTTTATTTTTATTATTTTCTGTTCTGCATTGTAAAATAATATAATTGCAGGTCGAAAATTATGATAATAATATATATTAAAATTAAGTAGAGATTTTAAAAAAGCAGACGTATCAGATAAACTTTATTTTTCTCAACTTGTATGTATACTTGTAATGTATGTATACAATTGATGAAACACTGTAAGCTTAGTGATATAACGGTGAAAGTTAATGATTAAACTATCATTAACTTTCGTTCCCATTAATAAACTAAAAATCTTTTTTTTTCATTTTTTAGAATTAAATTTATTATTTTATTTGGTTATGGATCGGTCTTGCTCTTGTTACGAATTTTGACTGACAAGTAAATTGGGAATGGGCTTCAGGCATTAGTGGATATTTCCAGATCTCGTCAGCTGTTTTAGAGGAAAAAAGACATTTTACATTGATTTACGTATCTGTATGTAATTTAATGAAATAGAAGAAATCAAAGAATATTTTAGAAATTTCACAGTATTTTGCTTTAGCGGGCATTTATTTTGATTTAAATCATCAACGTTCATAAAGAATAGTAACGTTATATTGTGAATATATATTAATAATATATATTTACAATATAATATTAATGCTTCTCGAAATATGATACACATGATTTCGAAATTTTCAAGCTACTCATATTTTGCCATCTGTATATCAATTCTGAAATCGAACTGATGGAACCGGTACTAATATTTACATGAATTTTAAATTGCGTTAACTTAGTTTCGTGAACTTTCGCTGGAGAAGGAGGGGGTAGGTGGGTGTAAATGGATAAGAAATAATCGGATTAGTTAGCAGGTTCTATCTTCTCCTAGGGGTATAGAAATCCCGGTTAACTCCACTCTGATGACGGAATGTACCTTCTGTCGGAGGCCATGGCCAACAAAAGGCCATTGAGATTTTTCCCATGATTACTCGTCAGATTCCCCCGGATGCTTAAGAAAGGTAGTGGTGATAGATGATTGTTTACTTAAAGCTTAGCATTTTATTAAATGTGTGCGTTCTGCCAAATTTTTTTTAAGTGACTGAGTGATAAGTTTCGATAATTTAACTTTAGCTTGTATATTGGAACTTTAATGAAGTTTTGAGGTATACTTTAGTTTAAGTTGTAATTATTTCTTCCTTCTTTTCTCTGTCTAATTTATTTAAAACCGTGTAACGTTGGGATCATTCATATTCGTTCACATTATTAGGTTAAGTAATCTTATATCAACATTTTTTCTTCGAATTTATGAACATTCTATATCAACATTTTTTCTCGGAATTTATATTTATTTTCTTCGAATTATGATTATTTATTAGATTGTTTTTTATTTTTACGTTAGCTAATAAATATACAGTGGCTCAAAAAATTGAGAGTACACCTTACTTTTACTTGATAAATCAGACTTTCAATATAAATAACACATAACCGGGAAGTGCAAACATGTTTTAATAACAAACAAACAAACGGTTTAATTTAGAGTAAAAATAAAGAAAAATTAGCGAAAAATTTCTAAATTGAAAACTTTCAGAAGCATTTTAATTAAACATACGCAGAATGTTGCCTCAAAAAATTGAGAATACACCAATGAAATTTTTGTAATATCCCGCATAGAAAGAACGTGTCAGTATTTAGTTGCATATCTTTTAGCTTTTATAATGGCTTCCAAAGATCGTGGTACCGATTCGACCAATTTTTGATAATATCTGAAAATATTTTACCCCATTCTTCTTGCACCATTTGTTTTAAATGGGTTTTGTTTCTAATTTTGTGTTTTTGGACCACTGCTTCGAGTGTGGCCCACAGATATTTAATGGTATTGATGTTCGGGTAATGTGGTGATGTGTGTAACTGCTGTTTACAATGAAAAAGACACTATTTTGACGTTACATGCACTCTGTTTAGGGTCGTTGTCCTGCTGGAAAATGAAATTTCCATCTAAACTCAGATTTTTAGCACTTTCCTTTAGATTGCTGCGAAGTATATCCAAGTAAACCATATCGTTTATAATGCCATCTATAAAAATTAAATTTCCTACCCCGAATGAAGTCATGCAACCTCAAATCATGACTTAGTCACCATCATGTTTAACTGTAGGAGGTAAATTTTTTAGATCCAAAAAAGTATTAGGCTTTCTCCATACAGTATGATGGCTAAAAATGTTGAGTTTTCTTTCATTACTAAATATAGCTTTCTTCCAAAGGTTATTGGTCTTCAATAAATTAGTTTTTGCAAACTTCAGATGCTTTTTCAGAATTTGCAAGCTGATGAACGATTTATCTCTAACAATGCGACAGTACCCCGAAATCAATGCCATTGAACATTCTTGGCATTGATAAAGTGGTTCAAAATCACAAAATTACAAACAAACCCCATTTATAACAAGTGGTGCAAGAAGAATGCGGTAAATTATCAGATACCATTAAAAATTGGTGGAATCCGTACCATGACGTTTAGAGGCCATTATAAGAGCCAAAAGACATGCAATTTAATAGTGACACTTTGTTTCTATGCGTAATATGGCAAAAATTTCATTGGTGTATTCTCAATTTTTTGAGGCAACATTCTGCGTATGTTTATTTAAAATGCTTCTGAAACTTTTCAATATAGAAATGTTTAGCTGATTTTTCTTTATTTTTACTCTAAATTAAACCATTGGTTATGTGTAAAAATAAAAACATGTTCGCACTTCCCGATTATGTGTTATTTATATTGAAAGGTGGATTTATCAAGTAAAAGTAAAGTGTACTCTCAATTTTTTCAGCCACTGTACATGCCGATATGATAGTATGATATATTAGTATTAACACCTTAAATAATATAATACATAAAATGTTGTAGGCTTAGAAATTCCCGTCGAATTTTAAAAATGCATGCTTTTATAACTCGTAATTGTAGCACACTTGCGCATATAATTTTCTTCGTCTTTCATAGTATAACAGTCTAAAGCTGATGACGATAAGGCATTTTTTTCACCTCATAAAGTTTTCGCCTGTAAACAAAGAAGCATTAAACGGTAATGATAAAGACATCGCAGTGAATGATGCAGATAATCGATATTGATCATGTGACGATGACGTATTATGACTTGACTCCACTGCAAACATCAATATCGATATGCTGGAGAGGAATATTGTAATATCATGAAATATTAAGCAGTTTTAAATTTGAATTTTAGCGCTATTTGAGCCGTCCAAACAATTTTTACTTTCTAGTATAGGAGCCATAAAGAAAATACAGCAATCGAAAAAAAAAAAAAAAAAAAAAACCCGATGTCGAGGTTTTGATGAATTTCCACGTTTTAGACCTTCTTGAATTCGAGAAACACATTTCGGGAAATGTCCGTCTGTCTGTCCGCTTTTGAGCTAGGCAAAATGAAATTTGATATAAGGTCTTTGCATCAAAATTTTAAATAAAACCGTTCTGAGGAATAACTGTCCGGCTCTTGGAATATAAGATAACATGATGATACAAAGCAAAGAGAGCTAGATAGATCAAATTCAGTACTCAGATTTAACATTTATATTGTAGACATCTATCGAATTTTGAGCCATATCGAACAAAGAATTGATTGTATGTCGGTCTGTAGGTTTAGAAACATGTAAACACGATAACTAAATACTCACTGAATTAAATATAATAATATTTGGTATGTGATTTTATGACTACACCTGAATGTCTATATCAAATTTTTGTTTCAGTCGGTTGGAAAACACTCGTCTAAAACAAAAATTTGGTTTTCGTATACTATTTATAGCATTTCAGATATTAATCGCCAAAAAACATGCCAAGGATCACTCGATAGATCAGTAAAAATGCTAAATTCACGCCAAAGGTTAGCATTTCGTAACTATTGTACGGTAATGCAATACAACACCTGCTGTAACAAATGCTGCTGTAACACCTTTATTAGAGAATGAGCGAGAAAGTTCTGGGGAGATCCTCGAATGGTTTAATATATTTTATTCAGAATATATGTATCTACAATTTATGAAATTCAGAACAGGTTTTTTAAAATGGTACAGAATATTTAATGCCGATAAATGGAAAAGATTGCAGTTTTTCCGTAATTTTTTTTATCTAACCATTTATTATAACATAGCGGTTACAAACCGTCCACTTCAGTATCCACGATGTGTGGACACTGAACACGAAGCGTCTACGACAGCATTGGAGGTGTTTCGTAGGAAGTTTCGAAACACATGCAGAAAAGTTGCTAATTAAATGGAGATTTTGCAGGCGATGTTCATTGAACGAGATGGGCCGATTATATCTGATGACTCTCAAGTATTGAATTAAAATATCATTCAAAGATTAAAATAATTGTTATTAGAATATGATGCAAAATAATTTCGTCAACCTATTGTATTTAGATGTGACAAATAAACTTTCACTAACCGTAAACAGCAAAAGCAGAAAGTTCTATCAAGAGTTTTATTTTGTATCTTTCCTGAGGTTTGAATGTTTTAATAGGCAATGCACTAGAGAAGTGCCTCAAAATGCACTTTTTGGTATCCTAATTTCCAAAATTTTCTTAGCTGGTGATCCCTGGGTATTCCGTAACCCCCGAAAAGTTCTCTTCCCGAAATCAGTGGTGGGGAAGTGCACATGGTCCAATTTCAGAGCATGGCTTTCATATCTTAATTTTTTTAAAGGTTTTTCGCTGTGCAGAATAATGGCTAAATTAATTAGCCTTTTGATAATATTTTGCAGCTGCAACAAATCATTGCATTATGTTAAATTGATATACTATATACTTTTCAAAAATTGCATTCAATAATTTTATAGTTTAAAATTTTCTTTCATGCAATCGAAACCTATAAATATTTTTTGATGATATTAAAACAATTTTTTTTTTAATTTTATGGGAATATCAAGCGGGTCAGTTGAATATTTATAGTCTTCATCTGAATAAAGAATACTTCACTAATATTATATAAATAGGATGAAATCTAGTGTTAGAAGAAACGGTTTAGTTATGCATAGACATAAAGAAAATAGCCAGTATATTGTTATTAATAATGTAACCGATGTTTTTGACTTAAAGTCGCTATGTCTTTATAAAACTGCCTTCATGATCAAGTTATTTAATGGTAATGTTATTGATGAATGTCATTGGGTTTAAAACGCACTGGTCGATTTTGTTCTAGTTGGACGAAAAAGAAACATCCGAATTGCTAATGAAAAAGGAGGAAAGGACACTACAGTTGGTCGATCAAAAATTGCTTGTAGATTAACAGAAAAGCTGATTACTTTTTTATTGGCCTTTCTATTTTTTTTACATTTTTCCATAGGAAAAGGATGAGGGAACATGGGACGATACGCAATTTTAATTTCCAAATTTGAATTCGCCTAGACTGCAGTTTCTCATGATTCGCATTCACATGATCTTGGGATCTTATTTTAATAAAGAAATTTTTGTTAATGGCCTTCAGACATGCGCCTATAACCACATAGATATCATGGCATGATTCAGAGCTTAGTATGCTACAGCAAAGGCATTGTTTTGAATGTCTTTAATATATAAATTATTGAAATTCCGTATATTAGACGGCGGAGGAAAAGTATTTTAAGAGTTTGTGAATGACTGAATCATTAGTCAAATGTTTCTCGTTGCTTACCCTCATCACCTAATGTAGCTCCATGCGATTACTGGTTATATGTAACTTGTCTGTATTGTGTTTTATAGAACAGTTGAAACATTTACTGGATTAAGAATCAGTATCTCACTACAATTGTTAAGTGTATAATGTGATCACCTATCTTTAGCTTTCTAATAGAATAGATCAAATTATTTTCATTTCCATTGGGGCAACATAAAAACTTATTCAAACGTCTTGTACAGTAGTTGTGAAATAAATTTTGCTTTTAATTGTTCTGTTTTATTCCTTTGAAGGGTGTCCCAACATTTTTCCAAATTTTCCCCCTTGTTCTAGTCATTTTATCACAAATAATTTTAATAGACCTTTGAATGCTTTTTATATTTATGAGAGTATACTGTATTGTAATATAACTGGGTTTTTGAATATATTTAAAGAAAAGTTCGTGTTACCTTCCATTGTAGGCTAATTAACACCTACGAGAGATCTTTTTCATTAATGAATTTCGCTGAACTTGATGCCCACAAACGAGCTTTTGGGCCTAAGTTCTTTGTTGTTATTAGATAATTGCAAATACATACTAACTACGAATTTCTTTCTTCTCTTTTAAAAACTGAGGTATAGTAAGATTTTACTATTAGAATACGTGTGGTCATCCTCATTCTGAAGCTTTCAAAAAGCACGATATCCATAGAAGAGTGTCGTATTGAGAGTTGATTGTGAAACATTTTTCTATTACTCTTATCAGTATATCACTGATAGATATACTTTCTATTTAAAAAAGAATAGGCTATTTGTCAACTGATATAAATAAAATGTCAACTTACATAAATGAAATTCGGTATATAATTTTAGCATTTAAAACATAGGTTTTTATAAAAATTTAAATTAAATCTGTTTGAAGACAGTCGTCTGTTAGTCTGTACTTTTATATGCATATCAATGCGATATCTCATAAACGCACTTGGATAAATATTACAGTTGGATAAATGAAATTTAATGCACAGTTAGACCAGTTTTGTTTTTTAAAATATAGTACCATGAAAGGGTTAAATGGAATTGAGGTTTTGAGAGGAGCGCCGACTCAGGTGTCCTCCTGATCGTTTTACCATGGTTCGAAATGACGATGATTGTTCACACATAGCCTATGTGTATCTTGAAACACGAGGCGTTAATCTAAAATAACTTCCTTCCTCAGTGGCACGACAGCCCCGGTTTGGCTCCTGCTTTCTCAAGAATTTTCTTCCAGACCTCTATTTTCTTGAGCTTGTTCTTCCAGTTAATCACTTTTAAAGTGGCAAAGTCCCCCTTCCAGGCAATCAACCCATCTGAGGTTGGGTCGGTCCCTAGTTCTTGTTCCAGTGGGCTTGGCCAGGAATATTTTCTGCCTTGTACGCTCCCTGTTCATTCTAATAATGTGCTCAGTCCATTTAATCCTTTGGATTTTTATGAATTTTACGTTTTCCGGTTCCTTGTAGGCACGGTAATCTAAAATAACTATTTAAGGCAATATTAAATTAAAAATTTAATTTTGCCATGATTTACTAGCGACATTTGGTTTTAATCAAAATATTTATGAATTTATTCGTTATTATTGTTATCAAATATTTATAAAAAATAAATGAAATCGTTAATTTTCAAATTATTTAGAACACGATTTTCTCGGTAACAGAGAAAAAACTATTACCTTAAGAATTTGTATTTATAAGGGAGAGGGGGGGGGGCATAGGAGGAACTAAAAATGCCTTCTTTCAAAACAGAGCATTAGGGTAGTAGTTACCTTGATTTGCTACTTCTTCTAACCCTTTTTGTGCTTCTTTTATGTCTGAAAAACGGTGCGATTCAGTAAAGAAAAATTGACAGTATAGGAGGCGACATCTTTGGACTTTTTCTACATAACACGGAATATAATTCTTGTAACGTGGATGTCACATGACTAATGCACTTGTCGAAATATATAAGTACATGTCGAGTTATATCATAGCCGTCTAAAAAGAGAATCTGTTGACGGTCATGTCTGTATCAATATACCTGCATTTACTATGTAAAATCGTACGCTGGTTGTGGTACACTGGTTGTGATGTTGCATTTGTATTTTGCGCAAATTTTTTGAGTAGGGGGAAAAAAGCGTTTTTGATCTGCTTTTGGTTATTTTACAAAAAAATCGCTTTCTGTACTAGATTTTTTACAAATATTGTTGAATAGTTAAAAGCGAAATTTTAAGGAAAATTTTAAAGCTTATATCATTTATATCTGTGTATTTTTAGATTTATAGATTTTTCCAACATATTGATTTAAATGTTTATTTATTAATTTATAGATATTAAAAAATAATCTAATATGTATCTTATTAAAATTAACTGAACATCTCGTGAATTACCAAACATTAACACAGTTTGGATTCAACTTTTCTTAATATTTGAACTTTTCCTAAGTTTCAAAACTAATAACGAAATAATAAAAAAAAATTAAGTTCTTAAAAAATTGTAATTATATAATAAAAACGTAAAGAAAAAAGAGGAATTGTTTTAAATTGTATAAGAATATTCAAGCTTAAATAAGCGTCAATAAGTGGATATAATATTCAAGCTTAAATAAGTGGATTATTTAGTAGAAGGTTCAATGTAATTATTTCTGTTATGGCAACCTGTAGAAGTATTCAAATTATGATCGGATAATTGAATAGAAAGAATTTTTCTAATTGTTCTTCAAAATTCACAATATTTACTTCATTAACCGCTTAGGTTCTTCTTTAATCACATAGGTTCTATTTATAGGCTCCATTTTTTGTTAATTTTTTTTATAAAATATATATTAGAAGATAGGAATTATCAAAAGATAGCTGATTGGAAAGAATCTTTGTAGAAATATAGTGCAAAATACTGGAAAAAGAATTACGGTATAAAAAGCGATAATAAATTCTTATGTTTTCCAATCGAAATTACATGATTTCCATTTATTTTGTTTTAATTGCTGTTCCATTTAATAATTAGTTCTAGAACTGTAAATCTTAACTTCAATAAGCAATTTATTATTGTGAGCTGCATTAAATAAAAGCAGCGGATTTCTTAAATTTCCGAATTTAGTATTTTCATTGGCAGCGCCAAATAAGCGAAATGGCGCCATTTTGTTGTGCGTAGCATCGTGGCGAACGTGTTCAGTTGGTTGATATTTCTTTTGCAATAATCAACATTTTATTATTTTTTGTTACCAGTTGATACCATCTCTTAAGGGTTAGCCCGGTCATCATTTTTAAAAATATTTTGCTCGGGTTATATTCTGTGTTGCCCTTCTGTTTGTCTTGAAAATCCAACGTCGCGAAAACTAAGATAAAAATATTTATTCTCCGAATGATCGTCTCGAACGAAAATCAATGAACTGTTTCATAAAATAGATTCTGAAATTGGAACGAAATATCTGAATAATTTTTCTAAAGATTTTATGCAATGAATCAATGTAACGTATTCTATATATTATTTTTTATAAATAAGTTTGAATGCATTAATTAATTATTTAATTTTATTTTCCAAAAGCTCAATCGTGATACTTCAGCATTTAAATAAAGGGAACGCAAATGCTGATTTTTAAGATGAAATTTCACCGAAATTTGATACATGTACCAACGTATTAACAGACAGTAAACGATTTTTGTTTCGCATATTAAGATTATTATTATTGCTAAACATCTTTATGGAATGATAATATGATTAGAAAATTAAGTTAATTCTGAATTTTTTTTCCTTTTTTTTGCAAAGCCTTTATGATTAAAATTTGGCAGCCTGAGGTTTAGTATTGTCGAGGCATCATTGCAAAATAATGTAATTTAATTTTGATATAAAGAACTGGAAAAAATAAAAAAAATACTTGCTTTAGAGGCATAATAAATACTACCGTTGTATTCAACAGAATACATTATTCATTCTATTTTTTATTTAGATTATCTAGGAAATCTTGGTTGTCATTTCAGTACCACGTAGAACGATAATTTGTTGTTGGTAAAATGCTAAAATTTAAGAATATAAAGGCCAAAGGAAAAATATCTAAAAATAATACAAAAATTAATTTAATAAGACGAGGTTTAATCAACAGATTTCACGAATTGCGCATGTCAACTAGGCGAAATACACTGCGCGTAGGGTTACTGAACTGAATGTTTCATAAAAACAAATAAATAAAACGCCAAAGCTCAAGGCCGTTATCCCATTCCGTAATGCTGCACTCTCCTTTGGACCTGTCCCATTTTCCATTTCAAGGGTAGAAATGCGGCGCAACTCAGACACTACGCCATCTAGTCGATATCCCTCACGTATCCCTACCATAGGGATATTTCCTTTACCGCCGTCTGGTGGCGTTTCGAAGGCGTTAAAAGATGTAGCTGTAGTGTTTTATCTGGTTTACCACGTGATCGAAACCTCGAACTGCATGCGTTCTTGCCAACAATTTATGAACCTTTTATTTATTTCATCATCCCATTAAATAGTTCATAGTGATCGAATTAGTCATGCTATTAATTTTTTTTTTATATTTTAAAGTGCAAATAAAACGATATATATTTGAAACGCATAGATTGTTGCTATTAGCATAAAATTTTTTATCCTGACATCGGGTAGGGCAGAAGTTTAGAGACAGAAGTCTCGAATTTATTTCTAAGTGTGGGAAATAATCACAATATCTACATCTTTTAATCTATTTGTAATTTTATGATGCTATCCAAATTTCATATATCTGTACTTTAAATCCAAAATCTATATAATTAATTTTAAATATTACCCAAAGATCACATATATACATTATATTAATTCGAATTGCATTGGCGATATACAATAAAATCCATAAATTCCATAAAATCAGAAGAATTTGAATTACACATTTTTTTATCAAATACTAACAAGATATATAAATTTCAAGACTGAAAAAAAAAAAAAAAAATCGTTATATTTTTCTTTTGATGCGTATTCATATCAGAATTTTTTTGCGAAAGATAAGTTGTTAAAAGTTTTTGAAATAGTGATTTAAATTTGCAGCTTGACATAATTTGCAGATAGTTATTTCAGTAAGTTTTCTAATTAATAAGTGAAAGTGTGATTAATGAATTAATATGTCGCTATATTGATGAATAAAGTGTAAGAGTATTATATATATATATATATATATATATATATATATATATATATATATATATATATATATATATATATATATATATATATATATATATATTACTACAAAATTATTAAGTGAGAAAGTTGATCTTTAAAATTATTACTTAGTTTCAATATTATTATTTCTTATTCATATTTATTTATTTTATTTAAAATTAGCCGCCTTTGGCGACTAGCTAGATTGCCAGAAATAATAGCTATTTTTGGACATCGTTTCACGTTTTGATTCCCGATGTTACTGTTAGGATAATTAGCAAAATCTCTTCTTTAGCTTTTAACAAAAGAAGAAAATATCGCGATTAAATATCTGATTTAGAAACGGAAACAGTTTGAATTTCATTGCAACAATGAATTCTATTGTTGAAATGCTTGTAAATTATTTTTAAAAAGTGTCAAAATTCAGAAATTTTTTTTCACTGCTATTAAACTGATATCATTAAAAAGCCAACTTTGCAAATTTTAAAATAGTGCGAAAACCAAATTTGTGCTGTAATATTATTTTTTAATTAACATTTTAATTTAAACTTCGAAAAATGGGAATCAAGGTGCACATTCTCACTTTCTGAAGTATATCTGTGCTACATTTGGTAACCTTCCTCTTGGTTTAATATTCTGCCGATACAGCGCTGATACACTGACCTATATACTTCTACAAATATAGATTTTCTTTCTATGTGTGCAAGAATAACGGTAAAGTTAAAACAAAGAAGAAACAAAACAAACAACAACAATAATAACAAAAAAAAAAATGGTTCCACCAAAATTTTCTCGTATATTATGTAATAAATGTGTTAGCCCCCTGCATAAAAACTGCGGCTTTAGATAAGGCATTTAACGCCGCCGTGGTTGTTTTATTGTGAAGAATACCGGGTGTTCATTTTGGACATCCTTTTTTTTCAGAATGTGATGCAGAATTACAATTTTAGTAACAATTTTGTTAAAAATTCTAAAAGTTTGGTATTGAAACCAGGTACCAGATTTCATCTGTCTAGCTCTAAGCATTTTTAAGTTATCGTATTCATAATCAGACAGACAGACATAATTCCAAAAAGGCGTGTTTTTTTTAAATTCTTTTTTTTTTCTCGCTTGGGAAGTTTTGACTGGTGAAGTTTCGTCAAAATATTATCGTATAAATATATCGAATTTCTTAGGCAAGGTCGATTATATACTGCTTATACGCAAAAGTGAAAAGGCGTCAGAGAAAAATCTGCAAAAGCTATGAATAAAGATATTCATTATTATTCCTCAAAGTATTTTAAAAGTTGAAATTTAAAATTGACCTATGGCTGCTGTATTTAGTGATTCACATTACGTGATAGCCATGATTCATGAGATAATTCAATAATTAGCCGCCTTTGACGACCAACTTGTTTGCCAGGAATATTATGTTTGAAATCAATCAACTCGCTTTCATTGTTTTTCTTCTTTTAAGTTTCCTTAAAAGAACAAGCACATTAACATGTTCCTTAAAGAACAAGAACATGTTCTTAATGTTCTAAGTTTTAAGTTTCTTAAGTTAAAAAAAAATTGTAATTGGTATTCAAATTGTACAGTTTTAGGAGTATCATAGATTATGATTCCTATTCTCAGGTTTCTGTTAAATTTAAGTCCTGTGACGAGAAAAAATGTTTTGTAAATGAAATTGACAAGTTGAATATAAATGCAAAGTTCAAAGAATACTTCTGCGTATTACCAGCATTGAAACAATCGCAAAAACATATAATAACATTGTGTAAACCGGGTCGTTTCATAATTCATTTAATATCTGTAAGGAGTTTTATTTGTGATTACACAAACAGTTAACTACAACTACTATCTGTTTTTACGGACAACTTCCGCGCTTTTGCGCATGCGTCAATAGACGTTAATATCATCAAAAGAGGAGCGGAACGAAATATGGAGATATTTTAACAATTTAGGCAACCTTATTTATCATTGGAATTAGGTGGCTTAGCCACCACATATAATTTACAAAATTGAATTAGCTATATGGTTAATAAATACTGAAGTTTTGAATTACAATAAATTGTTAATGTTTGAATTAAAATAAATTGTTAATGTTTGAATTAAAATAAATTCCAAATGATAAGCGGGAAAAAAGATCCGAAAGAAAAAATGCATTTATCTTACTCATTGCCTATTACCTCTCTATGGAATGAAAGTCCAGAAGCTTTTTATCTCAGGTTTTTGGAATGAACAGTAATTAGTGCACGAAGCATGAAATTGTAAAAATGGCGAAGAAAGTGAAAATTTATAATGTAAGCAACAGATGTGTTCCAAAAATGAACAAACTATGAACATTTTTTCTATTTTAAAATTTATGGCTGCTGAAATAAAAATTTTCAGAGTTTCTTACGAAATTTCACTAAAAATCTGCTTTTTGAAAGTATAATATAAATAAACAAATGTCTGGAAAGTAAGCAATTTCATATCATAAATTTAGCACTAGAAAAAAGATGTTATTGAATGATTAATAGATTCATTACAGTAGTGAAAAGCATTATTACAATTAGAGCTTAAGATTTATTTTTAAAATTTCAATTTCAAATTATCAAAAAATCTCAGGAAAGGCAACTGGTCTTTCAGAAGTGGTAGTTTTCCAAAATTTTACAAATGTATAAAAAAAATCATTTTTGTGCATTGTACAATAATATATTGAGAAATTATCACAGAAATACGACAGAATTTCATTTAATTTCTATTTAATCAAAATTTCGCAAAAAAAAAAAAAAAAAAAAATTCCATGCATTTTTTTAATTTTCAAAATGCTTCCGTGCGAAATTTGATAATACATTCCTCAATACACACTCATTAGTTTTTGGAATAAATAGAGGGCGTTGAAATCGCATATATTCAAATAAGGTTTACAGAATGGCTCTTTTTTTTAACTAGTTCTGTTTCTACTAACTTTATCAAATAACTAAAAAGGGAGCTATGTTTGTTTTTTTACTGGGCAATTTCTTTGTGCATTTTTTTTTTTTTTTCTGTTATGTCTATCTCAAACGAGTCGTTCTACTACCAGCCGATGGCGTTCTATGAGAATTTGATTTTCGATCTGATTTATTGTAGCTATAACATGCCTTAATGTGATTATATAATAGGCCTTAATAAATTGGCATTACTTTAATTTCCATTTCATATTTTTAATGTTGAATATGTGCATTACTTAATTGATACGCCCTCACGTATCAAAGCAGTTTCGTAGTGTTTATGAAATTTAAATATTGTAAGAACTAAAATTTATCTGTATGTCCGCTCACATGCGCACATATTCAATTTTACCGTCATAATCTGTTATTTACTTTGTCTTTTTAACTTACCATGTCTTCATATTTAGAAATGAACAAGAGCCTAAAATTCCTGTGGGGGAAAAAAAATACTTCTGTACGCCTTTCTGCTCTAATTCCAGTCAGTCGAGTATTTTCCGTGTCAGCAAATACATGTCAGTCACAAGAATTTCTCCGAAACGATGAACAATTATTACACGAAACTTAGATATGTCGTCTGAGGCCCATTTCTATATCATCTTTATTACTTTCGTATTCTAAAAGTATTTATATCAAAAACAGTTAATTAAATAAGGGAAAATATTACGAACAGTTATTTAATAAAAATACTTATTTAAGTGAAATTTAAAGATGGCGCTGCAAATATTTGTATATCCGGCTGGGCAACGGAAACCGTGATGGAATGTAATAAAGGATATATTTGCATTTCCGGTGGGGAAAAATGATTTCCGGATCATGACAGACTGTATGGAGACAAATCTTGAAACATGTTATAACAAGAATTGTAAAATTATTTCTTATAAATAAATAATAAATTTTAATTTTGCTGATGAACCTAGATTATTGCGTAGTATTTTATATCAGAAAAAAGAATCGGAATTGTTCTGTTGAATTTAATAAAAATTTTGCATAACCACATCAGAATAAATGAATTTAAATATTGTTTTTAATTGTAATTCGAAAGGAGAACTAAGGAAATTTATTTTTTGCTGTGGGCAGTTCCTGAAGAGAGATTTGTTCAAAAAGGAGAGAAAAAAAAAGATCAGTAAAAAGAAAGTAAAGTTTTTAAATTAGTCAGAAAAATAACCATGCCGAAATATCATAAATTGTTCTTCAGTTGTGAAAAAGTTAATGGATAATCTATATAAATAAAATTGAAATGTCAGCATTTTTTTGTTCCTTATAGAAATTCGTTCTTATAAACAAATTTTCTTGAAACTTTTCTTACAACTACTATTAAGCTTAAGGAAGGTTTAAAAAAATGTTTTGTTACGTTTAATGAAATATTTTTATATTAATTACAAATTGTTTCCTTTGCGCATGCGCATAATTACGAAAGTATCACGACAAATATTCGAATATTTGTCAAATAAGTACAACAAACAAATATATAATGGAGCAAATATTCGAAAAAATTTATTCTGTTTGAGAAACGTCCAAAATTCGTTTATTAAACGAAATTTAGAAAGGCCAAAACCTTGGAAAGAGAAATATTTAAATAAAATTTATTTTACTTTGATTGATACTGAAAAATGTTTCTTTGACCGGGAAAATTATTTTGAAGTTTTCTGTTAATTTTAAGTTTGATTGCTTTCTTTTAATGGCCGATGTAGATTGAAATTCACCTTTGAAAACGGCCATCTTTATGTTCCACGTTATAAACACATATTTAAGTTCCTACTCACAACGTTTAAAACTGAATCTTGTATCTATCTCCAAAGATATTGAAAAAAAATTAGCATTCAGCAATGATTAAAAATCGTTTTGGATAGTCTGTAATTTTTCCAGAAAACGAGATATCCCATCTTTAGCATCTTCTAGAACTTTGCTGCTTGAATGTCTTTTATGGTGATTTATAGATATTTGTTTTAACACCCCTTGAAGTTGTTCTATGAATTGAGAAATATTTGCTGGACACTATTGGGCTGAATAGTCTGAAAATTTTGGAATATTTTGATTATGCTTCGCAAATTTAAGCATGAAAGTTTTCTGCTTAATGTTAAATGCCATTTTGACGAAATATATGTTAAAAATTTCATTACTTTGTAAACATTTTAAAAATGAGATAAAATATATAAACTTTCTTTTTTGAAAGGAGTATCACTATGTTAATATTAGAAAAATTCGAGACCTATCTTTGACTTGATTCGTTCTTTAATTCTTAGAAACTTGTTCTTTTGAAATAGAAAAATTCCTAGAATTGTTCCTTTTTTTTTCAAATTTTTAAAAAAAATGTCAATTGTTATCCTTTATTAAGATTTTCCGCATGCCGAATATACAATTTATTGCTTTATTTACTGTTGGTAGTAACAATGATTCTTAGATGACCACTTGAGCGAAATGATGTGAGCGTCTATCCCATATCCTTAAAATGATCTTCTAACTGCCACTAAGCTTCCCAAAGCAAATTAGATTCCTTTGAGTTTTGCTTATAGATTGCGAACATGATTATATTAACTTAGTAACTATGTGTAAGAATCTGCATTTTCAACAAATATGGAGAAGTTTGCCATTCCATGCTACAACCTTTTCATAATAGGAAATTTTAAGCAATACGTTACTGCAACTCTGACTATTGTTGCTGTGAGGTTATTTGCCTCTTTACTTTTTCTAAGTCTCATTTCACTTTAATTCCAGATTAAGTTTCTTTAGATTGATTTTTAGAGTAAAAATGGTTAACGCAAAATTACATATAACATTTATTTCATATTCTGAATCGAAGGATTTAGAAATTCTTTTCAAATTACAATTGGATTAAATTTCTTTCTCTCATTAGTCCCTCTTTAAAACTACTTTTCAAACTATGAGAAATTTACGAAAACGCCAATGGAATTTTCCAATTCCATTTTATGATCTATTAAGGCTTCATGAAGTAACGAATTGTTAACTTCTCAAGATGGTGGACAGTCTGGAGCTACTGTTATCCGTGACTACTGTCCTTATCGTGATGATGGCGATATCATACCATAGACAGCTAGTAACAAACAGTAAAACTGTATTTCAAAACATTGCACTTTATGATCTTCAATAGCACGAAGAAGAAAAGCAACTGCTTCGGTCATTGTTCTTCAAATATATCTTATTACACTCCTAATGCTTTTGTGAGGCATTTAGTGTTTTCGCGAAGGGCGTTGTAATGCAAGCATTTAAAAAAAATAAAGTTATTAACAATAAGGAAATCTTTCTCATGTTTCTAGCTTCATATTTTATCTCCAAAAACTGATTACTTTAAATCAGGCATAATTATTTTGACTATTCTGTTTGAATTTATAGATATTCTTCAATTTTATTATCTTTGAATACAAATAATTTAATTCTGCTTGTTGATTGTTATTACTTTCAATTTATTTTTTCAATTCCATCATTGATGCTTGGAAAAGAGAAATTTAGATAATGTTGTTTTGCTATTGAATCTTTATTATGAAAAAATAAAAACATTTGAAATTTCGTTGACATATTGGAATTTATTTATTATTTATTCCTTTCAATATTTTAATTAATAGATATGGATCTTAGGAGAAAGTCAAAAAGAAGCAAAAACTCATATTCATCTGCTACTAAGAAAAAGAAAACAAATCAAAGGCTTTGTAAAGAGAAGAAAAGGTGAGTTGAATTATATTTTTAATGTAAATCATGTTCATGAGCGTCCACTTGAAGTTTTCTTGATTTTCCATATTTTCAGATTCTATTTTATTTATATTATTTGTATATATAGAACATAGCCTAACATGTCAGAATGACATTAGACGAGAAACATTCACATATTTAATACTAATGATAAAAAAGTTTCACTCATTGCACTCGCGCCATGTCTATCCAAAGCAAATTCTATATTGGATTCTCCCAAAGATACCAATATCCTGTTTTGAACTATAAAAGTAAATAAATCAAAATTGTGCATTTTGGTTTTACTTGCTGATTTTTCGATGGTAAACATTTTAGAGTAATTTAAAAAAAAAATGACATTGATTTGGACCATATTACTTTGTAACAGAGACAATGATTCTTGATTTCTTTTTGTAGTGTTACCAAATATTAACTATGATTTTAGGGCAATTTATTATCTATATCTATATCTATACTTATAATAAAGCTCAATGTGTGTGTGTGTGTGTTGGCGCTCTACAGGCCAGGCCGTTTGACATACAGCTACCAAATTTGGTACATGTATACCTTGGAGGTTGGGAATGTGCACCTGGGGTTTATTTTTTCGAATTTTTAATTAGAATTTTAATTATTAATTAAAAACTAACTTTCCCGCCAAAAAAATCTTCCATTTTCCCCACCGCCAACTTTTCCGCCAAAACAATCTTCCATTATCCCCAGCGCCAAACGAGAAAGGCTTCAGTTTTTTTTTCTCCCAACAGTAATGAGGCTAGGGTTAAAATTTTTCGGCGGATTATTTCAATCGGTTCTGTTTATTTTCTTAATGTTTGATGCATTTAAAATTAAACATTGTTAATGAATCAATCTTTCAGATTCATTCTGAAGTACTTTTGAATTAAAATAAAACAGAATAAAGGAAATTAAAAATTTCTAATCCGCATAGCGTTACCCCAACTAGCGTAGAAAAAATCACGGATTTGCGTTACGTAACCGGCGAAGAAAATTCACGCATGCGCATTCTGTTCTGATTGTTGCCATGACAACATGTATATGCTTATAGTTTTAAGTACAACGTTTTTTAAATAGTTTTTTTAAAACCTGTTTTCAACTGTTTATTTTAAACGATTCGTTTTATTTTCTTAGTGTTTGATGCATTTAAATTTAAGCATTGTTAATTAATCGATCTGCTCATAATGAATCTAAGAAGATTTTGTTGACCAACTCTTGAGATATTACATAAATTAAAAAAGATATTCTTTAGTGTCCATAAAGTTTAAACGCTGAGTGACTCTATTTTCAGTAATCAGATTATAAAAAAATGCTTTGTTTCAGTAAAAAATATTATTATATTAATTGAAGATAAATTCTTTCCACTTTAATTTAAAGCATAAATTCTATCGTTTTCAACCGTTTATTTTAAACGATTCGTTTTATTTTCTTAGTGTTTGATGCATTTAAAATTAAACATTGTTAATTAATCGATCTGCTCATAACGAATCTAAGAAAATTTTGTTGACCAACTCTTGAGATATTACATAAATTTAAAAAAATATTCTTTAGTGCCCATAAAGTTTAAACGCTGAGTGACTCTATTTTCAGTAATCAGATTATAAAAAAATGCTTTGTTTCAGTAAAAAATATTATTATATTAATTGAAGATAAATTCTACGGGTGCTAACAGAAAAGGAGAGAGATACATATTCCGTTATGACTGAAGGCCTTTATAATATTATGAATAAATTATATGATAATCAAAATTTGAAGTTTTAAAATATTTTGATGAAGAAGCTATTAAAGTAGAAATTGCATAAAATATTTAATTATTAAAATTTTAACGAACATTAAGATTGGCGAACCGGCTGGTCGCCAAAGGCGGCTAGTATTAGAATATAAGTTAAAAATAAAGCATAACTTTTATACAAAAGACCCAGCCACACAATGTTTCAATTGCCAATAGTATTTGCATAATAGTCATTTGATTTAAAGGTCTAGTAGATTTCTAATTAGTCGATGTGTGTATAATTCAACTTGTATTACAGATTATTGAGATATGCATCTTTTTATGTCTTCTGCAGTGAAACAATTCAATGCTGGATGCCCCAGCCACTCTAGAAAAATTCACAGCACCGATTTTTAAATCATGTTGAAATCGGCAAATTTTCGATGCTGCTTTCCACCCATCAAAATCTTTTTTAGTTAACTATTTGTGAAGAAATAACCTCCAATGTAACTATATATGTATCCGAATATAACTATTTTTCAGAATATTTTGATCACCAAAATTAATGAACTCCGGCTATGTATTAATCACTAAGCAACCGAAAACACAGTGTTCTATAATTTTATCGATCTTATTTTTTCATTTGTTTCCCTTCCTTCTTTCATGTTATGCATAATTTTGATTCTTCTCTAAATTTCGTTTTGCCCTCTGTCTCTTTATTTTTACAGCTTTTTCACTGGTATTCACGCAGAACAGAAGTTTTTTTTTGCACTGGACTTAATCTGTATATCTTTTCTTTGTTTTGCTTCAGCTTCAGCTGTCTCCAGTTATAATTACTAATAAGCAGCCTCCAATGACACTTCGATATTCATAGTTCTCCTTGTAAATAAGAGTTATTGTTTGTTACGGAATATCATTTTCCAATAAATTTCACTGTTATGCATGAAAATGTAATGCTAAGGTCCTCACTTTAACAGATTTGAATTATTACTCAATTCTAAATAGGTGCAATTCTTAATGTTTAAAATAGATTTACAATTTTAGTGTTAAGGTTGGATGCCTATTTTTATCCATCTACTTCACTTCGTTTTTGACCCGTTTTCGTATTAATTTAGACGGACACAGACTGATTCCTAATTTTTTTTTAATTGAGAAAAGGCTAAATTTTTTTGATGACAACAAATTTTTTTTTGCCTACATTTCATATATTAGAGAATGAAATATATGTAATGATATTTTAATTCTAATTTCAATTTAATTAATTTCCAAGATTTTATCTTAATTTAGCCCATAGTAACTTCATTCTAAAATATTCTCTTATTTCGTGATCCAATTCCACTTTTGGTTTAATTAATCCCTTTGTAAAAATAATACGCCATCAGTACTACGTATCAAATGAAAGTGATACTTTTGCCCTTGTCTAAGGTCACTCCAGCGGCCGGAAATCCTATGGCAAGTCATGATCTGTGGTTATTATATAAGGCAAGGATATATTATATAAGGCAAGTCATGATCTGTTCGTCCCTTTTCCCCCCCTTATTCTTACTTCTGTGTGTGCCGCGCTGCGTTTTCTTGTATATAATCATGCCTGCCACTCGGAATAGAATAAAAAGATAATTAAAAATACCAAGTCTCTTCACTGTTTCGAACCTGTATTCTACTTCAATCAAAATATGTTGCATATATATATATATATAATCAACTAAAAGTTAAGTGATGTTTATAAAATAAATTTAACCAGTAAGCCCTAAAAAAAAAGATTTTTTTTCGCCATGTGTATAATTTTCACATTATATCACTTTACCATTTTAATGAAATCAAATCGCATAACAGTGACACGCGATAAATTGAGTGCAATCTGTACATACCGAAAGTAAGTTTGAGATTTAAGATGCATGCTTTTTTGGCAGCTGGCCATGTGTTTATTTCAATATTAGATTGAAAAACAATATTCCTTTGCGTAGCTTTCGAGATGGTGGAAAAAATCCTCAAGAAAACATTTAAAAAAATTTTTTATTAAGATATTTTTATTAAAGAGTTAATTTTTCAAAATGAATGAAATAAGATTTGTATATTTTTGTTAATTCTGTTTTAGGTCCTGATTATTTCGAAGAAGTTTTACGTTTTTACTCGTTTGCTCAATGACATTGTCAGACTTGCAAATTTTGGAGAAGTAACATTCTAAAAAAAAAAAAAAAAAAAAAACTTTGCCGATATTGTTTTATTGCAAGCATTCAAATGGGTATCTGGAGCCCTAACAGCGAAACTTAATCTTTTATGAGTACAGATAATCAAACTTTATTATTCCCATTTTTATTTTCACGTGTACGAAGTATATGGAAACTATTACAATCGTTAAAAAATTCGAGCTCGAGATTTGGACGAGACTGCATTTCTGACCTCCTTTGAGTGCGAGAAACACACATTTTTGGCATTATATCTGTCTGTTGTTGGTCTGTCCATCTGCTTTGAGCTAAAAGGATGAAATATGGTATATGGACCTAAGACCAAATTTGTAAATTTGTTATTGGATTCAAAATGGAAAAGTCTGTCCGTCTCGCTGTACGAATACAGATGAATTCGATAGTTACAAAACATAGAGAACTAGATAAATTGTTCGTTTGGTATACAGGTTTAATATCTAAAACATTTATTCTTCCCAAATTTGGAATAAAATCTGTCAAAGAACTGACCATCAGTCGGTTTGTACTTTCGATTGCATATAAACACAATGACTTATTGTTTGCCAACGGATTCTAAAACCCTCCGTGCTTTTGCGCATGCGTTAGGATGGGTTTAATTCGGTAAAATAGAGGAAAGAGGAAAGTACGAGATGTTTACATTTAACAATAAAGTAAATTCCGGAAATGGCACATCCTTCCGTGTGTCACCCCTTAATGAGATAGAACCGTCGAAAAGTGGTTGTTTCAGAATACTGAAAAGAACAGTAAATTAATGAAATTCAGTATTTGATCTTATGATTACAACTGCAGTTCTTTATCAGATATTGGTTTCAATCGAATGGAAAAAAGGAATCCAAAATATATACTCACATGATCGATTCAGTAAAATTGCTATTCACACCAAAACTACATACTTCGTAACTGTTGTTTGTGAATGCTGTGTAAAGCATTGGAGGCTTTATCGAAGATCCACAACTTTATACAGAGGGAGGCGTATAAAGCCTTTATTGGAGAGTATGCGAGAAAGTTTTGTGGAGACCATTCTTGCTGATTTTGAAATATATTGTGCTATAAGTATTTTTTTTAAACGTGCCCTTCAAAGTTTCACTATTTGACTATAATTTTCACAGTCTTAATTTGTTTATCTATTTCAGAAAAGCTTCAGCGGTCTGTTTAAAACATTGAATCAGTGATTTCTTATCAGTTATATTCCAAATAAGAATATTTCATGTGCTGAAGTTATAAAGTTTCCCGTCTCTTAATTTGATTCTCACTTTTACAGTGTCGGTTTGTGTAAGATGCCGTTTAATTTTATTATCGCTATCTGTAATGGCTATCCTTTGGAATCAGTTAAATTCTGATTCAACAATTTAAAATCAGTACATTTAATTTTGACAAACTAAGCCTACTCTACAATGAAGCAATTTTAATACTTGTCGGTGCATCTGTCCTTCAAAAATAAACTCTATTTCTATATCTCTAGAATTATACTCTACATGAAATACTGTACTTACATTTATAAAATATTTTTTAAAAGTAAATGAATTCGAATTAATAATTCTGCAAAATAAGTTTTTAATTTAGGCAATTATTCATGCATGAAGTAACAGAAATAGCGGACTTCGAAATATAAAGATCGCAGGTTTTAATTGTTACACTCGATTCCGTATGATAGTAAATGGGCATGTCTATGCTAAAACTGTTGTCTTCTTTCAAACATCCTTACTTCTTTGTGAGTAGAAGTTATGAGTAAAAGCTATTGGATCAGATGTTGCGTTTGTTATTTGACGGCGGTTCAAAATAACCTTCGTAAAGTTTCAAAACAGTGCGCCAGTCTTGGATGCGGAAAGAGAGAAATGTTTCATCATACTGCGCATGCGTCAAATATAGTGAGCATTTTTGCTTGATTGAACATTTATGAAAATTAATAGCTCACAAAATAAGGCGCAACTCATTCACTTTTTTATTTTGTTAATCGTAGTATTAAACAATATAGTTTTGTGCATTGTAAAAATAATTGGTTTACATTGTATTTACTTATTGGTTATTGATTAACAACAAATATAGACTATCTGTAAGATTTTCTTTTTTTACATTACATATTCGCTTGGGCAAAAGGGGTGTCTCTTCTAATTTTAGAAAGGACACCTGTTTGCAGAAGTCGAAGATTTGTTGCACACTTATTCCTTTTCTAGGAATCAAACGTTGTTTTTCTATCACAGTTATGCAGTGCTTTAACTACCGTAGCTATCGGCTGGGGAACTGTGATAATGTTTTATGTCTTTAAAACGAACTATTTCTATTATTATTGATATTTAGATTCTGAAACTAATAAACATGCCCAACCCTTCGTTTGTTTGATAATGTGTATCAAATGGTTAGCATTTTAATACAGTAATATGTAAAATTTAAATCGCTCCATATTATGCATATTGAGAAATAATGACCAATAAAATCGAATTTCTGCTTACATAAAATGTTTTTCTTCTCTTTAAGGAGAAAAAAAATGAAGACTCGAACGCTATTAGCAGAAAAGGCTTTTTTTTTTCCTAAATATTTTTTTATCCAAAATTTTTGTTTAAGATGCTAATATCTTTAAATTTTTTTGTTGTTTAGATTTAAAAAATATAGAGAGAAAGTTTCAAAAATATTTTCCCCAGAATCGATAAATGTTTCGTCAAACATATTTGTTCTTATTGGTCTCTTAAAAATTTTATCTGGAAAGATAGTTCTTTTCGAATATTTATTACTTGAGCATTCATCATTTATTTATTTAGAACATTCGTTTTTCATATGTCAACCTGTCTTTTAATATACATAACTGTGCAGGTTATCTAGTATGAAAATGAGTACCAGCACAGATCCTTGTATGATTCGATGCACATGCACTTATAATCTAAGATCTGAAACTGTATTATGACCATATTTTTACATTCTGTACGGATTTAATGAAAGGATAGTAATATTTTGATTATGTAATGCAAAAAAAAAAAAAAAAAAAAAAAAAAAAAAAAGACAAAACTTGTTTCAATTTTTGTTATTGAAAGCATTGACTATGAAAATACTACTTTTTATACATCTTTTGGGCGTAAATTTTTCCAATAATTGTGCATATTCATTGACAAAATTTTAAAATAAAGGAAAAGAATTGTGAAATAATTTATGTAAGATTAACTAAATATATTGTTGTTTATTTTTAAAAATTGGCAATGGGATTTAAATTGAATACATTGTCTTTTAGGCTTAGAGTTTCCCAGCAAGTTATTGTACATATTCATTGGCATAATTTTAAAAACAAGGGAAATAATTTATATATGATGAACTAAATATATTGTAAATTATTTTTAAAAGATGGTAATGCAATTTAGATTGGATTGGTTGTTCTAATGAACAGGAATTATTCTAATATTAGAAGAAATGATATTATTATATCATAGAAAAACGAGCATAAGAATTAGATTGTATAACTGTCGGAAGTTATTATTTTATTATTTTAAGCAGGATAAGAATTGTTCTTCAGTATAACTGTTGGGATAATAAAGCAAAACTAAATTATATTTTTTTAAACAGGATAAGAATTGTTCTTATCCTGTTTGCATACAGCAAATATAAGTTCATTAATTTTTTTAAACTATTCATTCCTTTTCTTTGCATTTCCTAGAATGTTAGAAAGTTCTTTATTGTCTTTTCCCGTTTCCCTTTACCTTTCTGAATAAAAAGAGAATAATATTTTTTAAAAGGATGGGAATAGGGATAAATATTTTATTTATATTTAGTAGAATATTATCATAATACTGAAAAGGGACGAAAGGAACAAAATGGTCATAAGGGACGAAATGTTTTATTAATAATTTTAAATTTCGAATTTTTGTAGCTAAAAACAATAAAGCAGTTAATTTAACTGTAATTCTCACGTGATAACCCATTTTATATGTTAAATTTTTTGATTATAGGATTACGTCACAGTATAGTTTAAGGCAAAGTTCCATTAGATAGTAAATATTATGAACGTTTATCACGTAACTAAGGGATCTCGTAAAACGACTACATTATTAAAAAAACTACGGAAATTTTCAGCATGTTAAAATTAATACATGCATCTGTTGATATAAATGAAATTTAAAAATATAACCTGGTGAAAGCAAACTCGAAAGTAATTAAGTAAAAAAAATAATGACTGATTTAAAAAAATTAATTCGTATTATCTAAATTTTTTTAATTAAAGAATATAAGAAATTTTGTGTCTCCCCCCGTCTAAATGCATTTTTTTTTATTTTTTTATTTTGATGAATCCAGACATGCTCACGTGATGAATGTCAAACGATGCGAGCCAGTTTAATTTTTGAATCCATTGCATGCAGCTTGAAAAGAACAAAGGACGTTACTAGAAAGTGAAAGACTAGATGCAATAATTGCATTTGTCATATGACGGCGCCATCATCCATTATTTTTGCTTTACATTTTGAACATGAATATTTTATTTTCTCCCAAATGTCAAAAGTATATTCACGATATTCCATTTTCTTGTGGTGGTAATTTTGTTGCATCAAATTCTAGAAAAGAAATGGCGGGAAGGATTATCATTTTTAGGAAGACGAAAATGCTGCTTTTATCAGTAGTTTTAATGTTTGTGTATACTTAAAAAAGGAAGGGGGGGGAATGAATGTCACATACAGTAAGTACGTATTGAATAAAATAACATTTTACTCCGTTTGTTGTAGAATTTTATTATTTATAAATATTTTCCCTCTTATTGTGGCAATAAGTTTATTTTATCTTCACTATGGGTTTATTATCTCTTAAATTATTATTATTATTCATGTAGATATTTATATTAGTGACTATTATTTGATATAATTTACGGAAGCAATAAATATAAGACAATAAATAAATAACATTGTATAGAAGTTTTTTTCTTTGCTAACTTCACTGTTTTTGAAATTAACATTCGTTTCTCATATGAATAAAAATAAACGGATTAATTTTATTTTAACGCTATATTACTACCATTCAAAGATACATTTTCATTTTGCTTTCATGATGAAAATTTGCTTCAATGCAACCATTCTTCGGTGCATTTTTCAGATTTAATAGAACATTTGTGTATTAGAAACTGCGTATTATGCATTCCCCCCCTCCTATGCTAGATAGGTTAAATGTTCTCATGTAGTGTAACCTGTTTATAATCTAAAGTATTAGTGTTCGATATTAAACTAATTTGCTTTGCGGTTGGGGAAAAATGCGAAGGACTGCAGCAGCATGGTTTAGTCTCTCTTAGGGGGAAAACTGATGCCTGAGGGAAATTTGAGGTTGCGCATGCGTCTGTGCTGTTGGAAAGAGTGTACGGGTATGTATTCACGTGACTCGTTTCGCTTTTCAACTCGTAGTTGTCTGCGCGCGCGTTATTAGTGGCGTGGATTTCTGGGTTTTATGATAATTCTTTTTTAACTTCTGTGAAAAATTTCGTTTATTTTTGGTAAGTAGGGATAGTTGCTTTCAATTTTTGCCATTATGAATTAATGTAATCATTATGGATTAATTTCATTTACCCGTTAAATATTTAAATACCTCTCACCAGGTGTCGCTGCTTTCAAAATTCAAAATGGCGATTAAGGAGGAATAATGGCATTATTTTCGGCATGAAGTTGATCGTTTTGATAAGATTCATTTATAGACAAACTTCTAGCAGAAACCTGACCACATTTGCTACCATCGTACTAGTTTTATTTATTTATAGTTATGCTAATTAATATAGTTAGCATTTATTGAATTTGGTCCGTTTCCTTTATTCACTCAGTTAACAACTTACGATAATCAATATTAGTTTTTGGATTTTGTTAATCAGTTGTTAGTAAAATCTGAGTTAAAAAAATTGCTTATTTACAATTTGATTAGCTGTTTAAATGCACCTCTAAACAAATATATTTATCATAACTTTAGCTATAAAAGTTAAACTGAGTGCTTAAAGTTATCATTCCATTCAGTAAACTGCCACACCACACTGACATAAATACATTTGCTATGTGGAATAGTTATAGATTCAATATATAATAGTTCTAATGTGACGATCATCAGTTAATCTGAGATTCATATTTGAGATATCCTAGTTTCGCAATTTCTGTATCTTAGAATATGTCAAGATGGTTTCTAGGCCAAAATAATTGCCTGAATTATGGATATTATTTATTCTTAGAATAAAATAAGTTTTTTATTTTAAGTTTTGTTTTGACAGAATTTTTCCTTATTTATTTGAGGAAAGCAAAATATTCTTTAATATACTTTTTTTCAATCGTAGAATAATACGTTTTATAAATTTTTCGATATGTAATTTTACGCAATTTTGTTACGTTATTGCAGTTGAATTATCAAAAGATAACACTGCCGGAGACAAAATAGTTTTTGTAATAAGTTTAAAATCCTATTTTAAAGTTTTTGTATATTATATATAAAAATATATTTATTCTTTTGCTAGCCTTGTATGTTATGGATGTAATGCTTCCGTTTTCATGAAATTTTAGAATTTGCATTTCATAAATCATTTGCTTTCTTTTTGAGGGAAAAAAAAAAAGAATGTATTTGAATCGACGTTTTGTTTTGGATAATTGAATTTGTGAAATCGAAATTGTTTTAGATAAGAATATACATATTATCTGTTTAGTTAAGAGGTAATTTAAATAGTTTAAGTAAATAGACAATGCTAGAGAAAAAAAGTTGTTATAGACAACAGCCCAGATCTCTTACCATGCTGCTCTTTATCATATATTCGCTATTGTGAATGCCGCGAAGAAAAGAAGATTATGTTTCAGGTGAAGTTCCCTCATTTTAAATAAGAATTAATAATTTTTTTATCGTTCTGTATATATTCCTGAAAACTATCTGTTCTTTCTTTCTTTTTTTTGGGTGGGGGATGTGAAACATAAGTAGTGATAGTTATGGCTGAAATGTGCCTTCAAACGGAAATCAAACTGAAATGAAATGAATGATGATGCATATTCACATATTTTAATTATTATTGCTAAAAAAAAAAGCAAAATTTACCAGAACGATTTAAAGTTCAAAAATTTTAGCAGTCATGCATTCATTGAACAAAGGGCGATCAATGAAGACGGTGAATGGCCTAAATTAAGAGTGCTGTATATACTGAAAAATATCCGTTCTTTTAAAGAATTGGAACTTCTATATGAACAATCCCTGAATAAAGCAGGTAATCTTATTTCTTTAATGTGTGTTAAATCTATTGAAATTTTGTTCACTTAATATCAGTCATTCGCCGCGCCTGTGTAATATTGGATTCTATTCCGCAATTTACAAATTGTTAAAAAGACATGTCAAAATCGATAGTATTATGGCACCCTGCTAAATATTAAATGCATGTGCATGTATTTTGGTTTCGTGAATTTACTTTTTTGATAAAGTTGGATTGGAGAGTTTCCATTCTGATTAAAAAAAACTCTTTTTGTCCTCTTATAAGGATTATATATGAAATATGCTACAAAAGAGCGAGCATAGTATGTCTCAAACAACTTCATCATCATCTGTCTTAATAAATCCTGCAAGAAACATCGAATCTTTTGTGGTTTTTGCTCTGTTTTTTGTGGATTACGTTACCGTTGTTTGTGGTTAATATTATAGAATTCGACTCTTTTTTTTAAATGCGATTTTTGGTATTTCCTGTTGTTTAGTCACTTTTAATATTTTTTCCATGGTAAGTGCCAAAAAATGAGCAAAATTAAAAACTTCTGTAATTTGATCACGAAAACTATATCCCTCTCCCTCCCAGATAAGCGATTTTTCGTGCCCTGAATATCCTGAAAACGACGGGCCTTCCTTCGTGAATTTCATAAATTTTATAAAATACAGATGGATTAAAAATAGTTTGTTATTGTTGTTTGCTACCTGAAATGTGTCATTTTTAACAGACGATATTTTTTAAAAATTATAGTTAAACATGATTTCAATGATTTTTAGTACACAGGGAACAAGAGTTAATATTCCTGTAAGGAAGGAAATGTAAGGCTTATAATTGAATTCAAAGTGATATTTATTGTTTTATTCGACACGAGATTATTTCAATTTACACGAGATTATTTCAATATATGGACCAAACATTCTGTTATGAGAAGGAATATTTCTGTAGCAAGATTCGAATCAATGAAATTCATTTTTAACTACAGGGAGCAAGATTTCCCTCGAAGTAAGAAGCACAAAAAGCGTGGAAAGGTATAAAGTATCATGAAATTAACCATTTTACTTATGTATTTACTCTTCTCTTATTTTGTATGCTTCGAAATAAATGAATATTTTCTTAATTGAGAGAAGTTTTATGCAGGCTACTATAACCTGTACTTTTTTAATGTGACCAGTATTCTTATGCGTACTTGCATCAAAAGAAGGAAGAAAAGCTACGGGAACGATCCAAGGCTGGCACCCAAGATAAAAATAAACATGAACTTCGTTCAACCGTTTCTTCCTTATGACGTTTTGTTTGCTGCGCTGCGAACGAGCTCATTGGTAGAGGCGTATCGTGTGACTAAACGTTTTATCAACTGGTTGAAAAACTGTTATGGCGGCGCTGATTGGGATTAAAAATGTCGGAATTTATTGATTTGTGTCTCCCCAAATAACTAACTATTGTTTTAATAGAGGTCTTTGGAGATGAACTCGTAAAATATCCTCGCCCGTTGGTGTACTTACTTGAGAGTTTCTGAATTCATAGTATATGTACCACTATTGGTACATTATATTATTTAGGGTACTACAATTTTTATATAAATAATTAAAATGAATGTAAAATGTTCATTTATTATGTAGTTTCCTCTTTATTATTTAGAAACATTTTTACTGCAATCCTTTTCTATAAAATGGCGTCTATGGCGGCGACCATACTGGCCATATACTAGCTACGATTAGTTGAACTTTTTAAACACCTCTAACCCATTATATCTTTGCAAAATTGGATTTTATACCATGCTATTAATTAAACTTATTAATAGGATACAATTAGAGTAAGATTTGAAACTAAAGCTGGCTCGCTAAAACTGTTTACAGTGAAACACGATCGCCCATCGCATTAATCTTCATCTTTAATAATTCTTTATATGTATTATTACTCACTATTTACGACACTATATTTATACTTTATTATAATTTGAAACTTTTAATTATATAAACGAATAGAACTAAGTATTCTAAAGTGAAGTATTTTATACTTGAACTATGAACACTTCATTCGGAATTTTTTTTTTTAATCAGAATTTTTTAAAATTCTTATTTATATGGTTTCAGAAACCCCTGACTTACAACTATATCCAGAGTAATTATAATGAACCATATGATGTTAATTCTTATAAATTGTTGAATTTTCTTTTTATCGGTCGTATAATTTCTTAATATAATTGGCAGTGTATTTTTAAGTATATTTTTATCATTCGATGTTCAAAAATGATGCAATTCGTTGAGCATATAAGAGAAATTAACGAATCATTTTATTCTGGCTCTCTATTTATGGGTGGCCGGCCAGCTGCATGCATTGATGGAAATGGCATGCAAGTAGCAGGGCTAGGTGGGATTCTTAAGCCAATAACTTTTGCCAATTTTTGTTTTCCCATGTATTAATTTTGTTGTCAACATCTCTTTCACTCAAATAAATCAAGGCCTATAATATACGTTAACGTTTCAATGGACGGTATTATTCGCCGATATCTAACATAGCATATTCAGACTGCATTTAAACTTATGTATTATCTATACTTATATAAAGCTCATTGTGTGTATTATCTATATATATATAAAGCTCAATGTGTGTGTTGGCGCTCTACAGGCCAGGCCATTTGACCTACAGCTACCAAATTTGGTACATGTATACCTTAGAGGTCGGGAATGTGCACCTAGGGTCCCTTTTTTTGAATATTTAATTAGAATTTTAATTATAAATTAAAAACTAACTTTCCCGCCCAAAAATCTTCCATTTCCCCCCACCGCCAAATGAGTAAGGCTTCAGTTTTTTTTTTCCCCAACAGTAATGAGGCTAGGGTTAACATTTTTCGGCCGATTATTTCAAACGATTCTGTTTATTTTCTTAATGTTTGATGCATTTAAAATTAAACATTGTTAATGAATCGATCTTTCAGATTCATTCTGAAGTACTTTTGAATTAAAATAACACAGAATGAAGGAAATTAAAAATGTCTAATCTGCATAGCGTTACCCGAACTGACGTAGAAAAATTCACGCATTTGCGTTGCCGTAACTGGCGTTGAAAATTCACGCATGCACATTGTGTTCTGATTGTTGACAATATTATCAACGGATGATTCTTGAGATTTAAATTATTTTTAGGTTAGTTGCATGCTTTTGTAATTAAATTGTATTTATGTTATATATTTTTTGTATATGCTTATAGTTTTAAGTACGTCGTTTTTTATGTAGTTTTTTTAAACCTGTTTTCGACCGATTATTTTAAACGATTCATTTTATTTTCTTAGTGTTTGATGCATTTAAAATGAAACATTGTTAATGAATCGATCTGTTCATGATGAATCTGAGAAAATTTTGTTGACAAATTCTTGAGACATTACATAAATTAAGAAAGATATTCTTTAGTGCCCATAAAGTTTAAACTCTCAGTGACTCTGTTATCATTAATCATATTATTAAAAAAATGCCTTGTTTCAGTAAAAAATATTATTATATTAATTGCAGATTGATTCTTTCCACTTTAATTTAAAGCATAAATTCTACGGGAGCTAACAGAAAATTTAGAGATACATATTACGTTATGACTGAAGGCCTTTATAATATTATGAGTAAATTATATGACTATCAAAATTTGAAGTTTTAAAATATTTTGATGAAGAATCTATTAAAGTAGGAATTGCGTAAAATATTTAATTATTAAAATTTAATCGAACATTAAGATTGGTGAACCAGCTGGTCGCCAAAGGCGGCTAGTATATAATAAACTATAAAGAAAAAAAAAACTTTGGAGAGTTATCTCCTATGCGCCATCAATCGAAATATAAGCATATTACACTATTGAGAGCTGTGTTACAAGAATTAAGAAATAATATTCTATACGTTATTTAAGACTTTTGTTAACAATTCTTTCTGTTCTTTCTCCTTTTCTGAACTAATAAAGAAGAAAGGATTTGGATATGCTGATGTTTGGCGCGAGTTTGATGATTCTTTATTACGTATATACAAAAATGTTTAACTTCATAGTATACTTCAACTGAATGGCACATTTACTTCTTACTGGTAGTGAAGAGAATTCAACATGTAATTTGGATCTTGATCGATTTGGTCCAAAAACTTATGCAATTTACAAATCTTTTGCAAAGCCACATAACAATTTTTTAAAAAGAATTTTTAGTTCATATATAGTACCTATGCACGAATATCCAAAATTTAATATAGAGAGATTTTGTTGATAACTTAGCTAAAATTATTATTTAAATTTAGTTACGATTTGGCATTCTTAATGTAATAGTATCATTAAATCTTAATACCAAATTTAATTTATTATCTTTAAGAAGGGTCCAGATTTAAACATCTCATTGGTAAAGAAGTTATGGAAGTATGAAAACTGCTTTGTCATCAAGAATAAGTAGGCATACGAAAATTTGAAACTCTAGAACATTAAGGAACGATTTGAAATGCGATTACAGAATTCCATCTTTACGAATTTGAAAAAAATGAAATTAATTAAAAAGCTGTAATTAATTAGCAGTTGTAGTCATTGAACTGTTGCTGCAGAATCCATCTTGGATTACAATAAGCGGGCTAATTATAAAACGTTTAACTCGAACTGTTCGTGAAGAACTATTTGCACTTCCCGCTGGAAATATAACGTCATTTAACTGTTCTTTATCATAGATTTCACCGTGACGTCACATCTTAAGGTGCACATTTGGATTCCAAAAATAAATTGGCGTTGCATATTTGACATGTATCACGTGCGCATGAATTCCATCTCATTTTTGCAGGAGCATTTGTGGATGAAGAATAACAATCTATAAAGACAGCTAGTCGCATACCATGAAAGGTCAAGTACGGGCGAATGAAATTTAACCTGAAAATATTGCGCAATCTCAAACTGGCTTTCTCTCTCCTTAAAACTGTTCGAAAAGAACAGGTTGATTTAACTCGTCTTTCAACTTTTTCAAGGATTTTCCAATTTATTAGCTCCGTAGTCTATATTGATCGCTAATGTCTGTAACAAGGACATTTTGCACTCAATGGGAATGTTAGAATTTATGACTTTAAGTCTTTTTGGAAACGGACCTCAGAAAGACGCGAATGTAAAATATTTCGCATAGTCGCAAAAGGAATATTTCATTCACAGTAATATTTAATGGATTGAATAATGTATGATATGGACAAACATAAATTAAAACTAATTGACATATTTCATATTTAATTTTTGGAATAAAATCTAAATGTTATTCATGATATGAGGTATTTTAGATGTTGATAGCGTTTAAAAATTGTTCAGTTGGTTTAGATCATTTCACGTCACATTTCAATGATTTTTCAAATTAAAAGTCTGTGATCAAATTAAAAAAAAAAAATCTTGAGTCCTTCCATTGAAATGACGTATCTAAAATTCTTGTGCATAAGAATATGGATACCGATGTTTTCGTAAACAAACGCTCATTAAACTTATATACAAATTTTAACGTCAAAGAATCTTCGATAGGAAATATATAAAAAAATTAATATAATTGCATTTTTTTATCATCTGAAATTTTATTTCTTAGGTAAAATAAATAATACAAAATCTATTTATCGTTTGCATTTTGTTTTTAATTAAAATGAGGAAAATCTTTTGAAATTTTAATAATTTGTAGTATCCTGTAATTGGAGATTGTTTCAGACGATTTGTTAATATCTTAGAAATATAATGTTTTTCTAAAAACTATTAATAATTTATAAAGAATGATACGGAATTTAAATATTATAAATGGCAACTTAAATAGCTTTTTTTTTAATTGAAAGTAGGAATTTTCAACAATCAATTTGAATCTCCATCTCCTGTTAAAAATCAAGCTGTGAAGTTTTGAATCAATTTTTAAATAACCGAAAATATCAAAATAATTTTCAAGTTACAGAAGCATATTTCACTATCAGTAAGGTAAAATAAATATTATTTTGATATCTCTTTCTCATGTTTTGTCTTTTTGAAAAGTCAGTCCATTAAATAAATCTTAAAGTGGCCATGCTGTTACTTGCTTAATGAAGACATCTTTTTTAATAAAACTTTAACTATAATCTTCCTTATACATCAGACTATTTGTTGAGCAGAATTTGCAAAATTCTATTTAATAATATAGTTTCCTATAGAGGAAAAAAGCATTTCAGTTGTATTTATACATATTGCTGGATTGTAAGTGTTGCATTACATTTGCTTATTTAAATTACTTTTTTTTTATTGGAATTATTTTTTTCGTGAATAAATCGAATTTTTTATTGCAGTTCCGCTGCTTCGAATTAACCAGGTTCTATTGTACAATGCTATAGATCGTAAGAAATCGTATGTGTAAATATGAGGACTTTTCTAAAAATATGTTTCTTTTTCAGAATAAATGATTCTAAAATGCCTGCCTTTCAATCATTAAATTCGGAGTGTATGATGGAAGTCGATGAGGGTAAGTATTAAAAAAAATAATAATAATTTTGGTGGATATTCGACGTAATTTTTTTCATCTAATATAAAATATAAAACAGGAAAGTACATGTATATGTGTGTCTGTTTCCTTCTATCACAAGAATTAATCTTATAGGTCATAATAAATGACATGAAACTTGTACATAATCATTGTAGGATCCATTTCTACATCAACGAAATTTCAGATTTCAATATTGTTTCGTAATATAATTAATTAAATAATAGATTTAGCTAATTTCGTCGTTTTTGCTAATTTTCATCAATAAATTCTGAAATAATAACCAAATTTTTGTGTCCGCCATCTTTAAGAGCGAACAGTTATCTTTTTAACCCATCGAGCGCCGGCTGTCTAGCTTAAGAATGTTCTTAAAACGGCGGCAGTCAAAATAATGGATGAACACAATTTACTAGAAAAGAAATTGGCAGAACGTTCGTAAACCGGCCTGGTATGTTTTTACTTTCCCCCGACCATTAACAGCAGGGTGTAAACTTTCCCGCTTCTCGACTATCACGTCCCCCTAAACACCGGGGATTTTGAATAGTACTGACCGATTAATCAAGTAATAAATCTGTCAACGCAAGGCAATTGCCATGCGGTTTTTCAACTCAGAATTTGGTTTTCGCTCTGAAGACTAAGAACTTCTCTTTTAATCTGCAATATTTGCAAAAAATAGAATTTGTTCAAAAATAAATTCCGCATAAATTCACAAATAAATAAAAAATTCCGCAATATGATTTTATAATTTTTTTTAAGTAATAGAAAAATTTGTTTAATAAATGATTTAGAGGAATTACCATTTATCAAATTGCATTACGAATATAATATATTCTTTTTACTGACATTCAGAGAATTTTACTTAAGTTTCATCTAATTTTTAGTTTTAAGCATTTTACTCGTATATTTGGTATACGAAAAGAAAATAGCATTGCATATTATATATATATATATATATATATATATATATATATATATATATATATATATATATATATATATATAATATTGTTTTCTGATTAAAACAGATTGTAAAAAATTTATTTTTAATGATTTAATAATACGTAATAGTAAAAATACTACGTTCATTTCGGAAAATATAATCTGTTATTGAAAATTTTTAAATAAAAATTTGCATGATTTTTTTTTGTTTTAGATTTTTGTTTCCTATTCCATTGTTTTATAATTTTCAGAACTTAAAAAAATCTTTGGTCAATATATAGTAGGTGAATATTTTATTGATAATATGTTTATGAAAATATTATTAACTTGAATATTTTTGACATATTATCTTATTTTGAAATAATTAAAGCAATAAGGTAAGATGATACGTTTTTAAAGATAATTTTAATGCTGAAATATGAAAACTTATTAATGCATCCATTTACTCACGAGGTTTATATCTGATAAAAATTATCATTTCATTCATATTTTTAGTAGGTGAATATTTTGAATGGCAATTTCTTATATCATTCCTAATCTTCTCACAAATCTTGATAAAAAGGACTCAAAGTCAGCGCAAAAATAATTTCCTAAATCCATGCATTTCTCTGCCGACAAATATTGGAAAGAAACCTTTCCTTCATTTAACTCCATCAATGAACTCAAAATTTAAATTGTACCCATTTTATTAAGTTACAACATTATGATTTTTTGTGAAAATTCGTAAATTATGAAATCTCGCAGATAAAAATGAGACTTAGCTGCATATATCGAATAATTAAGAATTACCCCTTTCAGACCGGTACTTCCATGCTCTTCATGTCTGAACAATTCAAACGAATTTCATTGGCAACATTTATAATATATTTCACTTCATGTGAATTTCAAAAAACGGATGCACAATAAAATAAAAGAAAAACAATCTAGAGTAGGTAATCATAACTTCAGCGAAGTTTAAAAACCCGTGAGTGAAAAATAAGGTTTTTATTTCATTTCAACAATAAAAGTACTTGCTATAAATTTTGGCACATTAATTAAAATAAAACAAATTATAGATATTAATGAATCTGTAATAGTTTTGCCAGTTTGTGGAGGAAGGACAGAGTTCTTCATTTAAAGGATTTTATCCTCCGGTCACAAAAATTGGATGGAAGAAAAGTGGCTTAACAATGACATTACATATTAAGAAGATTGCGCTAAATCAGAAATAGTATATGTAAGTTATTTTATATATATAAGAAAAATAGAGAGAAGCGTGAATTTTAACGTCATAGAATTAATTAGCAAAGACTGGGTCGGAGAATCATGTTGGTGTGGTAAAGCAACAAGTTATTGGTGGTCTAGTCACAGATGACTCATTGGGGTCACATGATGTTAAAATCTTATCATCTGTAACTATTTTTTATCAAAGCAAAAGGTAAGATTCACACATAGCTTTTAAAAAATTCAAAAGCTAATATTTTTGTAAATTATTAATTTTTAAAGCATGACAAAAATTTTAATTAGAATTTTCCCGGGGTAATTCAAAGAAAAAAAAATTAATTATTTTGAAATTTGTATATCAATTTATCGAATTTATGTATATTTTACATCAGTATATTTCATTATGAAAGGAAAGAAATTATGGAAGTGAAATTAAATTGTCTTTATTGTTGCTTCTATTGTTGATATCAAGATATGATTCAACTTATTCTTTAATGTTGAGTATGTTTCAGTGGTATGCTTTTGTTAAAAAAATTGTTATACTTTAGATAAAGTTCAAGTGCAAAATCAAGCATTGGTGAAAAAATTTTAGCTCATTTTTAAAAATTGCTATTAGGACCGGCCTTAGGAGGTGCATTACAAATAAATTTCCTAAAGGAAGCAATTTTTCTATTGGAAACAATCTTTACTAGTGTCTGATCAATAGCCGAATTTCAACCAAAATATAAACCAATTTAGTAATAAAATCCATTTGCATTATATTAGTGAACAGAGAAATCGATTTTTTTTATTTTACTTGTTAGTTATTAATTATTATTAAATATATTAAGAAGTACGTCTTTAAATGTTCTATGAAAAAAACTTTAATAAATATGAAAATCAAAAATGATAGAGCACACAATTTTTTGAACCAAAATTTGAACTTGAATAAAGAGCAAAACTTTAAAACTTTTTTCATAGATTATTGCCATAATACCGACGTTAATTTTATAAAAAGAACAGTGCTTTCAAGAGTGATGAATAAATCTTTTGAATCCAAGACTCATAAATTTCAAGAATGGTAAAGATTAAAAGAAATTCTCGTAACATCCTTCAAGAATTCTTTCGTGTCTTGCTGAATGCCTAGCAAGGGAAAATATCCTCCCTTTCAATGCAAAATTAGTACTTCTATTGTACAATTTGCCTGGAGCATGTTTTATATAACCCATTTTGAGACACAAATGTTTCTTCAATAGGCTATTGTCGCCAGATATAACGCTTCTCTTTGTAACGTAACTCGGGCAACTGTTAGCACTAAACCACCCGACATTACGGACAAGCCGAAAAACTACTTTCACATAGAGAAACACTTGCACTTTCTTACGGAATACTAACAATTGAACAGAACCGAAATCCATAGAAATAATAATAATAAAAAAAATATTCTTGAGATAATCTGTGAGAAGTTTCTCTTAAAACACATTGCACAGTAAAACGATAAATGAACCATGGTGGTAATAAAACAGAATATTATGCATTTACACCACATCGGTCCAACTCTTCGACATTGTTCCAAGCAAATAGGAATGGTTCCATTATGTCTTCATTGAGAGTAGACAGTAGATAGTAAAAATGTTGCTGACTGTTATCAATTGACGGGTTGCATATTCTCTACAAAATGTCATCCAAGAAATCTGAAAAATCGAAGCAGCATTAAAAAAAAAAAAAAAAAAAAAAAAAAAAAATCCTTTTAGAGAGGGGAAGGGGCTCTCTAAATAAATCCTTTATCACTTTTTATTGCCTCTGCTTTCTTATTGGCCACATGTTCAAATTCTAATTTCTCATTGGTATTTTCTTCATAACAGCTTGACTTATATAGGCATTCACCAGGATTCTTATTCTTAGATTTTAAATCCAAAGGCTCTTAAGTTTTGCTGGCTATAGTTTTCTGTTTGAAAGGTCTAGCAACTCGAGGGAAGTGCACTGCGCAGGGAACTTGAGTAGACCTTATTAATATTTATTTAATTAAATAAATGTTGATTGCTTTAATGAAAGATTTTATCATCCAGTTTCTTTAATATGTTATTGAAATTTGCAATTGAATTCCTGCAGTCAAAGTAATTAATATTATATTTATGAGAAAATTGATGAGCTTAATATGGATTCAAATTCTGACTATTCTGACTGTGATGAATTAATGTTATCGTCTGAAGATGAATACTCTGAAAGTGAATCTGACGATGATACTTTAAATGCGGCTCGCTGTTGGTGTCCTATTGACTTGCAAGCACTTTCACCTGCTCCTCCAAATTTTCAATTTACTTCGACTCCTGGTATCAGTTCAGCGGCAAAAAATTTCCTCGGGGACTCAGATGATCCGATGATGTTTTTCAGCATATTTTTTGATAATGCAGTGATGAGTTTCATTATGGAAGAAACAAATAGATACGCCGAAGACTTTTTCAACAAAACCGATTTGACACCATCATCGAGAGCATTAAATTGGAAAAATACGGATATAAAAGAGTTACATCTATTTTTTGGTTTACTTTTACTTCAAGGAATAATGCCAAAATCTGTGGAAGCAACGTACTGGAGCATAAGACCCATTTTAAACACTCCTTTCTTTGGACAAATCATGAGTGAGAAAAGATTCAGTTTGCTAATGAAATTTCTTCATTTTGAGAATTCAGATGAATTCAATAAAAATACGCATCCAAATGCAAAGTTAAGAAAAATTTTTGATATCCATAACATGCTGGTTGAGAGATTTAAATCTGCTTATACACCCAATCAATCTGTAACAATAGACGAGTCTTTGCTTGCTTTCAAGGGTTTACTTGCATGGAAGCAATACATTCCAACTAAAAGAGCTAGATTCGGAATTAAATTTTTCCAACTCTGTGAATCAGAAAGCGGTTACATTTGGAATTCTATTATCTATACCGGTAAAGGAACCCTTTTCATGGAAGAATACGAACAATTTGGATTATCTACAAAATGTGTACTGACTTTAATCCATGAACTTAAAAATAAAGGATATCAGCTAACAACAGACAATTTTTATACTTCTCCGGAAGTGGCCGAAATTCTTCTTCAATATAAAACTGATTTGATAGGAACTGTTAGAGGAAACAGAAAAGGGTTACCGGTGGAATTTAAGAACACAAAATTGAAAAAGCATGAATTGAAAGCATTTCAAAAGGGAAAAATTATGGTACTACAGTGGAAAGACAAGAAGGTTCTAACAATGCTAAGTACCATTCATAATGCTGCATTAGTTAGTGTTGAATCAAAAATATCCACTACAACCAAACAAAAGCCTAAGGTGGTAGTCGATTATAATAGATCTATGGGAGGAGTTGATAAGTCGGATCAGTGCTTAGCATACTATTCTTCACCCAGAAGCCGACAAAGGAAATATTACAAAAAAATATTTCGACATCTACTTGACCAGGCTGTGTGGAATGCTTTTCTGCTTTATAAAAAAAATGGAGGAAATGTAAATCATCTGGAATTTAGAATGCGATTGATAGAGAGATTATGTGAGGAAGGAAGAGGATTACCATCGTCTAAAGTCCCAAAGAGTATTGAAAATGTGGGAAGATTGACGGGCAGACATTTTCCGTCTTTAGTTGCTCCAACAGAAAACAAAAAATACTCTGCTAGGAGATGTGTCGTGTGTTGCTCAAAAACAAATGCAAATGGTAAAAGAGTGAGAAGAGAAACACGTTTTGAATGTGTAATCTGCAAAGTGGGTTTATGCGCTGCTCCATGTTTTGAGATATATCACACTCAATCTGTTTTTTAAATTTCCTTACATGTAATTGCAGTGGATGAAATATTGTAAAACTTGCTCATGATCACATTTATCTTTCAAATATTGAATTATGCCTTTTTATAAATTTCATCTAAAAATTTTGCTGTATTTTAAGTTCGTATTTTTTTTTTTCAGTATTTATAGCTTCATGTTAATATTCTCACTTTTAAGAATTCTGTAATGATACGTGGAATTTGGCAGTTATTTTCTAATTTTGTCACTTTTCAAAGAAAGTATACAAACTATTTCTGATGAAAAACTTTTAATAATCGCTTAATTATTTTTTTAAAAATATTTCTAGTAAAAAATAAACAGATTTTATGCAGTACTGTTTGTGTTATATTTATTAATCTTAGAAATTTTATTATATTTAAAATTTCTTCTAGAAGACATTTTAAAATATTTATATTCTACAGATTATCAGCAGCTTTGTTGCAGATATATATAAAAAAATGTATCATCTGTTAGGTAGTAACTTTTATTTATAATTGCATTCATTTACTTTCATTTTTAAGTTTGCATGTAAATCAGTATTCATTATTAAGTTCTGAATCCACAGCCTTGGGATACGTTCAAACAGCTAGAAATCGTATCAGCCTTTAAATGCATTTGTTTAATTTCATTAAATAGCTAATACTGTTTTAATGCAAAGCAATAATTATAATCACACAGATACAATTTATTCTTTCCATTTTTCAAAGCAATATCTATTAAATTCACTCATCATCGAATTTTGTTGAATATAAATAAATATTTCTATAATAGTTCCCCATTTATTAAATATATTTTCTTTCTTTCATATAATAAACTTTTTTAAATAGTCCTTATTATTTCTATGTTATTTTTTTTTTTTTTCATTTATACTTTTCGCAGCCCGTCACAAGACACAAAACTTCTTCCCATTTCAATGTGGTTTTTTTATAGAGATTTTAAATATATATTTATAATATAATTATATATTTTAAAAATATAATTTCTAATTGTTTTTTTTAAATATTTATAAAAGAAACGTTTTTTACCTTCCCGAGCCCCTTTCCCGAAAAAAAGACAAATATGATTTGCAAAAAGCAGTAAACAGCGCTTGTATTAAAATAGTGAAATAAAAAATAATATTAAGCAGTAAAAAGAATAATAGTAACAACATTTATTAAGATACTTTAAATAAAAACGTTTAAAATAATTAAAAACACTTTTACTATAGTTCACTCTAAACTATAAAAAATAAATATATAATTAGATCCAAAAGTTTTCAAATGTGCCTTTCATTACGTATTAAATACTTCGCCAAAATCTATATACAAAGCCTAAGCAATAATTAAAATTACATTTATAAATAAATATTTGTCTCGATTAATAAGTGGAATGAAAATAAATTTTAAAAAATTATATAAGGATTTTTTTTATATTTTACTGCGTTTTAAAAAATGTATTATTAAAAGTTCAAACGTATTTTTTTAATATTTCATCAACCAAGTACTGAAAATTCAAATCTGTTTTTGCGAGCTAATCACAGTCATTAACTGTTATACATGATTATGACATGTAAATATGAGGGATTCCCTACCTTTAATAAGTATGATAGTTTTCACCTGTATATTAAATTTGCTGTGAAATAATGAAATATTCAAATCAATAATGAAGTATACAGCTCATAACACCAATCGATCCTGCAATCGTGAATTCTTGCGAAGAACGTTATTTCCACTTCTCGTGAGTTCATTCCCCTAATTGGAGGGACCACCCAAATTCTAACTGTCAGCGAAAACCACAAAATGACCTTAACAAGCAGATGACCCACCTCGTTTATTGCCTTTAAGGGGGAAAGCATTGACGATTTTCTACGTTGGAGCCGGGATTCAAACAGTTTGCGGAAAGCAACTTCCTACGTTCCAGCCGGGATTCGAACGACACGTTGGAACGACTTCCTACGTTCCAGCCGGGATTCGAAAGATACGTTGGAGCGACTTTCTACGTTCCAGCCGGTTGAAGAGTTAAAGATAAATTTTCTTTAATTTTTATAAAATTTCTGATAAATTAAACCTAATTTATAACAATACTTTCTGATGTTTTATTTAAATATAAACCAATTTTTTTGTTTCATTAACTGCGACTTTTTCCACGATTAAAATTATGGTCAAAATATTAGTTTCTATGAACATAACTAGGAGGCAGAAGTTTTTTTACTCCTTTTATGTCGCAGCATGTGAATCTTAATTTGCACGCAGAGAAATCCAATGACGCTAATTTAATTGTCCTCGACAGTTTAATTTTCACATATTTTTAAAAGCAGAAGTTTAGTTGAGTTGAAGAGAAGAAGTTGCTAAAAAGTTGAGCTGAAGTTATTAATAAGTCATATAAGGTTACTGAGCCTTGTTCCTATCACAGAAAGGGAATCCAATGAGAAAAAGAATTCCATAATGCGTTTTTCCAATCAGCCATGCAAGCACAAAAAAGAAGGAAATTGTACTATGGATCATGATAATAAGAGCCATGATGAAGAGGAACTTCTGTTATCGACGTTGTAATAACGGTTAAGAGGAAATGAAGTCCTAAAAGTTGCTAGACTCATGCCAAACGGTTCAGACAATTGGCACAAAACGAAGAGAAGTTTCTTTCTCGCCTGCGAAGGCAAATTTCTTTTCAAACCAAAAGAAAAAAAAAAAAAAAAAAAAAACCCCGAGTAATAAGGAATAACGAAAATTTTAATCAATATGAACAAACACTCGAAGCGGCGCTAGCATGTAATGCTATAAGTAAACAGTGTCACTTTGGAAACAGTTTAGAAACGAAAGATTTAAACTACAAGCCGATGAAATTCGTAATCACAATGAACAAAATTCAAAGCCAGGGTTGGATTCACATTCAGCAGTTATAAGATTTCAGTAAGTCACGCATGCACAGAAAGAAGATTGCGTATGCGCTGAAAGAGCGGACAATACCAAATTCTTGTCTCGGCGACAAGTATTTGATACTGCATAGTTTCTGCGCATGCGTGGTCTTACCGGATGGTCTGTAACTGGTTGAATGTAAAACCTACTTCAATTTCAAAAAGTTTTTTCCTCACTGCCTTGTTTTCGGCATTACACCCTTCAAGATAGACTAAGTAGGTGTGGGTCTATTCTAATCACCATCAGTGGCTGAAATCAAATCGGAGCAACCATGCTTTTCACACAGATAATTGTGCATTGCTTGCTCCCTAAATAGCAACCCAAGAAATCTATTTCATGGTCGAACCCCTGTATATCAAACTTTAAAAACAATCGACATCTAAAAATTTTCATATATGGAAATCCCGGCAAACATAAATACAGTGAACAGTTTTTTAATCATATTCACATTATTACATTTTCTGTGTATGCCCTTTCAATAATGAGAAATAAATGTAAAAATGCATCAAATTCAACATAATGTATATATAATAACCCTTCTACTTCAAAAATATTCGACATCTAAAAATTTTGATGTATCTCAACATCTTAGACCTCCTTGAGTTAGAAGACATATTTTTTGGCATTATATCTGTCCGTCTGTGACAAAGATTACTCAGAAACGCTAGTTGAGATAGTTGATAAAATTCAGTAAGCAGATTTCACATCTATAGTATAGACATATTTCAAACTTTGAGCCGAATCCGAGGGACTAACTGTCTCTCGGTCTGTGCTTTCAAAAGCATGTAATAAATGCGATAACTGTAAAACGCAATGATTTAAATATATCATATTTGGTATGTGTTTTTGTGTCGAAACTGTACTTCTGTATCAAATATTGACTTGCCTAAAACATAAATTCGATTTTTGGGTATTATTAATCATATTTTAATATTATTATTACCCCTTTGGCGCGTTTTTTTGGGACTAATCTCCGAAATACGCGCCAAGGTTCACACTACAGATTCATTAAAAATGCTTTGCTTAAAAATCTTTGTGAGAGAGTATGCGAGAAAATTTTAGGAAGACCACTTCCGCTATTTCGATTTATGATATTTGGATATCTAATTGCAAAAATCTGATTTTTTTTTTGCTTATTTAGTAATTATTTGTAGAATAATTCGCCTGTAAAAATATTGTTAGATTTAGAACTTGAAATGATTACATGAAACGTGGTTGATGTCGACTATGGCATTTAATGAAAATGACGTAGAACCCTTTTTCATAGAATCAATAGATTTTAAGATTCAAAATTGTTTTCAAAATCCCATAAGTAGACAGACTATACAAATTATTATAACGATAAAATTTATGCAGACGGAAACTCTTGTTGATCTGAAAGCGTGGATTGGGAATGTATATTCATTCTTTTAAGCTCGTGTGTTGTTAGTCCCCCCCCCTTTTTTTTTGCCAATTGTTATGCCTATGTTTTAATTTTTTCCCCTTATTTTAAAAAAAATAAACGGAAACTATTTATGCTAAAAAAATATTGTAGATATATATGTGTAAAATAATATCCACTTATAATCTGCCATTGCTGTAATCTTTGGCTGGTGGAAAGAAAGAAATATTGACAACAGCAAATAATGTATAGAATAAATTTTTTTAACATTCTGTTTTTTAGGTTGGAATACTTTCTGCAAATGCAATGTTTACTAAGCACACTGGTGGATTAGTGACATTTATGAGACATTGCATATTATAAAACCCTCTTTTTTTAAGAGGTTTTTTTTAGTAAATTTATTTAACATTTTAGCACATTTTTAACATGTTAATGATTTATTTTAGTTTAATCTTTTTCATTTCATTAAGAATATGAACAATTAAACTTGATAAAATATTAATATTATCCAAATATTTTGTAATTTTTACATATTGTATTTACAAACTTATTGATGTGGCAATGGGATAAAAAAGTTTTTTTTAATCGATTTGCTTATGGCTCCTCTTTCATCTTATCAGCTCCAGGCAGCTGTTAATGGAAGTCCACCATTGATGAGGTAAACAGTTGGACTAGAGTTATCAAATTTGGCAGATAATTGCTTTTTTGGTATAAGTGTTCATTAAAAGAGGGATTTTTCAGGATTGATTATATTTTTAATTAATTATAAATAGTTGTAATTTCCATTTTTCAACTTGGGAAGATATTATAGGCACAAAAGACATCTTTACTCCAGTTTGAAACACAAAATTGATTTTTCCAGAAATACCCAATTTCACTTTGAAAATCTTTCTTTGGTTAATCTTCCAGATCCTCTGTATTAACATGGGGGATTCTCATATATCCTAGATACGCTTTTACAAAGTATAAATTTCTAAGAGACTAATTATTAGGTAGAAATCAAATAAACCTGATATATATATATTTATATATTGTTACTTCGATCAGTTCTTCCAACCCTAGTTCTGTTTTTCGTTTCACATTTAAATTTTAGCTTCCTTTGTAAAAAAATAATTTATTTGTTTAATGTCTTCTTACATAAGAGCGTTTGTCAGCTTTCGTAGATATTTCCTTCTAACTAGCTTTTTTTTTTGTCGACTGAATTATATTGATTACAGCTACTTTATTTTTAAAACTACAAGGAAAAGATGGTATAGCAAATATTTAGTCAACTGTCGCGCATACGTTTCAAATACAAATCGTAGATTCGCAGATGCCTTGAGTTTCGAACATTGACTAACACTTTTTTTTTTTAAAAGAGCTGCAAGAATAGCCACAGTCATGCTTTCGTGGAGCCCCGTAATAATAATAATAATAATAATAAATTATATATAATGCAAAATTTATCTTTAATGTGTCTCTCACATATTCTCGTTCACCGGGAAGCTAAAAGAATACTAGCTGCCTTTGGTGATCAGCTTTTCCGCCGAGATTTATTTTTTTAGGTTGTTTAAGTATTAATGTAATATGCACGTTTTATTTTTTTTCTGAAAAATTTCGCTCTGTAATTTGATAGGACCAAAAATGAATTTCACTTAATAAGCCAAAACAAATTATAATGCGCACAAATTAAAAAATGTTCGTGTAAAAAAAAAAAAAAAAAAAAAGAAAGAAAGAAAACGGAAGTGAAAATCGTTTAGAACTAATGTTCAAAGGAAGCATTTTTAAGTCTTAATTTTAATATTGGATAAAGCTAGCATTTGAATGTTTTTATGGAGTTTGTATTTTTAACAATAAAAAAGAATTGTTGCAAATTTTGTATTGCATTAATTATTAAAAATACGTGAATAACTTTTCAGAATTTGATATCATTAAAAAGAATTTCTTTTTGAGTTTTAAGATAATACAAAAATCATTTTTATGAGAGAGTAACTTTGGAAGATATGATCATCGATTTAAGTTGGTAAATCAGGTGATTAACCATCTGTCAATGATTAAGCCTAATTTCGCTCTTGATTAGGCTTTGTTTGACGTTTATTTGATTTCTTCTACATCTTTTTCTTCCTTGAATGAATAGAATTTTATTGAGCTTTATTCAGAATATTTCTAATAATATTTTAAGACTTCATAAATTAGCGAAGCAATGAATTAAGAGCTGTTGTAAAAACTGAGCTGATGTTCAAAAAACTATCTGAAACGTTTGCATGTTAATATATTTATATTTAAATGTTGTCATTCTACAATATATAATAAGAACGTTTTCTGTGCCAAACGTTAAGAGTTTTATCTATATGTAATTTCGAAATTAATTTCTAACACTAGAAATATTTTTGTTGTAATGAAATTCAAATTGTTTTTGATGTTTCATCAAATTTTTCATTCGCACATTTTTTTTTCTTTTTGTTTAAATAATTTTTAAAAAATCGTTATTTTAAAACATTCGTTTCAAAAGTTGAAATTAGCTTTTATTTATGTTATGTTCTTGGGTTGGTATTTTTTTCTATAAATTACATTATGTAAAAATTGTTACACATAGAATGGTTATGCTACTAACCTGAAGACAATGCACGAATTACGCCAGAAATTCATCAATCAATGCTTCCGACAAGAAATTTTTAATTTATGGAATTTTTTAATCTTAAGCCTAAATTTCGAATTTCAATTTATACTTTCAAAAGTGCCTTGTTTATATATTTTCGGATATCATTTATTAAAAATTTTTTTAATGGGTGTTTATTAGGCTTATAATTTTATCATCAGATATAATATCTCTATCTCATTTTTGGATGAAATCCGTCAACGGTTTTTCTATCCATCTCTTTCTGTTTATTTAAATGCGGTAGCAGTATGTCGATACATGAAATTTGTTATGTAGTTCCATCACAAAAACTGTATAACACGATCAAATTTCTAATTTGATTATCAAAGAAGAGTTCAAAAAACACATTCGGATTTTCTTCATTAAGTTTGAAAATTGTACGCGCCATATTGTTCAAGTATACGAAGAAGTCGAGCGGTGAACGCTTCTGCTGGTATATCCGTATTTGTGATCATCAGAGTTCGATATTGAAACAAAAAATGTTTTAAAATTGCAATCGATGAGCAAAATTAATCATCAGATCTATTGTAACATATTTTGGTTATTGTCTAGATATCTGACGTTACACAAAATGGCGCACTTGGCGACTAATAAAATAAATTTTTCGCCAAACCAATTCTGCGAGAGATAAGCAAGTGAAGTGAAAACATTTTGAAGCAATGGAATAAAATATATTAATTCTATTTATTATTAATATAAAACTTACCATTATTCATAAAATATTTCATCTTGAGCAACTTCGACTTAATAAACTTGGCATTTCTGTGAAGGATTAACACGATTGCGTTTACTGTTGGGTTTGGATTATTTTGTATTGTGGCGCCATCTGTTAACGAAATAACGAGTAAGAAATGGTTTCTTGTTAATTATGAAATTGTGAAAATGTTTTCTAATTCTTCTGCACGCTTGTTTTATTTCCTAATTAGTGCTATTGTTTCCATTAAATTTTAATCTTCATATGATCTTACTTCATTTATTCTTGAATTTAAAAATGATTAAATTTTATGGGAAATTTTATTTAATGTAAATAATAACTATATTTTTTCAAATTTTTTCTTAAAACTGGTTATTTAAAATCAAAAGTCGGGGAAAAATTATTGATGACTCGAATTTTTTAATCAACAGATTTAATTAGCTTATGCATGTGATATTATGTAAAGGCTGTAGATTTTCTATGATGTATTAAACTCATCACTTTTTAACATCGGCGGAACAAGTGTTCGGTTATATACAAACGATATTAAAAAAAGTAATTTAATTTTGAGAAAGTATTTTTATCCATGCATTATAGGTTATAATGGTACAATTCGGTTTAATTTCGACCAAAAAGCATCAAGAAAGAATTTCGCCACATCATAAAAAATATACTCAAGTGCATTATTATTTATTATGAAAAATTTTGAGCGTGCGAATAACATGCATTAAAATCGCCAAATTTGCGAACTTTTTTCTTGGCGCGTTTTGGTCGCTATTACAACTGAGTAGTGCTGTTATAATGATGTTAATTTTCAATTGTTGTCTTTTTAAATAAAGATAATGAATTCCATTAGAATTAACAAAGGTGGATCTCGAGTTATAGTAAACAAAATCTATTTTTTTCCTTTAGCTGGAGTTATTATCACTGTAGATTACAGTAGATAAAAAAAATTAAGCACAGACATCAAAACTTTTCTTTTATATAGTTTATTATTACAGAATTTTTATATTTCACGTTCATTCTTCGCAAGAGCAATTGGCATTTTGTTAAATGATTACGAGCATTTATCAATTTAAATTTTCTACAAATATTAAAAAACTCTCATAAACTTTTGCAATAATATTAGTAAGAACCATAAATACCTAAGGAATGTTTATATGGTGTCTACTTTATACAATTTTCTCACTGAAGCTGTTAAAAATGCTGAGAAATTTTCTCATTTTTACTTATGCACAGAAGATTGTCATAATAAAATTTTATGCATTTGTAGGGTTTTATATAAAATGTAATCCAACCATTGTGGAAATTCCCATTTATCTTGACTGACTTTTAAGTTACTCTCTTAATAAGAATCTGAAACAAACTGTGTATATAAAGATATTCTTATTGTTATTCTTACTGATAAAAGAGCCTATTTTATACAGCTAGGTTTGTATAGTATTCATTCTGCAAGGGTGAGAAAATCACATTAATTGTTTTTTCATAAATAGAAATAATAAAAATTAACTTTAATGTTAAAAGATTACTATGGATCTTTTAATTTGGCAGCTATGTGTACTATCGTAACCATTCTTGGATAATTACTATTAAATGAAGATGTGTTTTCTTACTTTAAGGAAATCTCTCATAATTCTTCATATATTTGTTATGAAATCCAGGTTGGTTAGCATAGTAGTCACTAAGGAAATTATAACTTAAATGATATGATCAGATCAAGATTATTTCAGGGAAACCATTTTGCATATTTAAGATTAAAGTGGATTATGGACCTGGAAGAAATAATAAGTAGATGCAATTACATTATCTCAATATAATTATTGGAAGTTAAATTGCATATCAAGCAAGCAGAACATGATATGCAATATCTTCCATGCAGTAATTCATATGTTTTTTAGAAATCGGCAACAGATTACATTTACTTAAAATAGTCATATTAAAGCTACTTAGAAAATTTGTTTCATAATTTATAATAAAAAAAATTTATCCTTTTTAAAGTTAAATCAGTGAGTAACAATGTGGTTAGAGATAATTACTGCCAAAAAAATTATAACGGTAAAACATGGATATTTTTATGGAAAAAAAATTTGAGAATATTGTAAAAAGTCGAGATATAGCTTAAAAAAAGGAGCAACAACATGTTAGACAATACCTAGAGATATTTAATGAGAACTTTTTAACAAATCAACTTTTTCAGTCTACTTTACTGGGCATGTAATACTCTAAAGAGAATGCACCTAATACTGCAAAATATGCGAATTTTCTCTTTTCATTGTTTATTCACTCAGCTATTTTGTCTCCTTCATTCTTATTTAAATACCTTCATTTGTTTTTGGAATGTTTTATTTTGTATCAATAGAGAATCCATTATTGACTTGATGTTTATAGAATCCATGTTGTTTGATATGGAATTATAAATTCTATAAATGACTAAGATCTATATTGCCAGTTTAAATATAAGGCAGTTTAATACATGTATAAAAATATAATATTTAGATATATAATTTTTGGGCATATGGGTTTAATATTTAATAGGCACATTTTATAGTTAGCTTTTGTTCTAATGAAAGAGATTTAGCAAATTGGTATTGGCATAAGAAAATTTTATATTCCAACTACCTACTTGCAAGATATTTTCGGCAGCTATTAGGTCTTCATTTCATTAGAATCAAATAACCAAATTTGTCAAATTATTGCTTGAGAAAAAAGTTGATTATGGCTGTCTTGTGTTTTAATGGTGAAATTTTGTTATATATTTCTATTATCTGGAAATTGCAAGTTCAGTCATCAGAAACTTAAAAAGTAATCAATTTAATACTATTTTAAAATAGCAGATCAGAGTATGGTTATTTTTGTTTTGCAGCTCCTTCCTTGTCAAATTGTGAAGAGGTGAAAAAAAAAGCAAATAATGTATATGAAAAATTAACAACTGGAGTGCACTCTGCCAATGATTCAGCTGCTAAGTTTGATGGACTTATGAATAGTTGCAAAACTTTAGTTTTGTTTGAAGCAAAAAATCATAGCAACATAAGTAAACTTTCTGACATTACAAAGAAAGCTGAAGGTAAGTATTATTATTATTATTATTTTAATTCTTAAACATGCCAATAAAACCATTGTAATTCTGTCTTGTATTTGTGTCTTCGGTAATTTCAAATAGCCTAGAATTCCATTTGATATTGTCTTAAGAAAATAATTTTGGTAACAGATCGTCAGTGATTAAAAAAAAAAGAATTTTTCTATCTGATTTTCGCTTTTAAATATAACTAAAGAGTTGCACCTGCTATTCACTCAGCTTACTACTCCCCATTAATCATGTTGTGATTCATTTGGAATCATTACATGATCCCAGTTCACTTCACTCACTCATCATATCCATATGCATTTCAGCAAGTATTTTAAGAAATTATTAATACAGTCATTGTTAAAAGTAAATTTAAAGTATTTCAAACTGATGGAACTGTTAATATTAATTTTTAATTGCTTATTGAAAATTAAATCGCTGATTTCTAAGATTAAAATTTTCTGGTAACACAGAAATATATTTGTAGTTGTTAGGAAATAAAAATATATTATTCTAAGATGTTTAAAAATTAAAATTGTTTTCTTAAATCTGAAATCAACCATTTAAAATTTCTTGGGACACACAGTTGACTTCTAGATGAGTGACAACAGACACTGGATAAAAATCTTTAGTCTATAGTTGTCTCTGACTAAAAGTAGAATTTCACAGCATCAGATAATTTTTTTCAAAGGTTTTCAACTATATTCCTATAGTTCAGTAAGTTCACTCTATATATAAAAATGCATCTATTATGTTCATCCCTACTGGATCTTCTTACGAATGATTCATCAGCAGTTCTATTTCCTCAAACTTCTTTTGTTTTCATTGATTTCGATTTATAATGAAAACTGCCTGACTGAAATTCATTTTTTTTTCATATAATCTAGCTCTAAAATTGATTTAAAAAAAAATTTTTTTTTTATGCTGAGGCAAACCTGTAAACAGTCCATGCATGTAAGCCGTTACATTCTGATGATTAATAAATTGGAGGTGAATTAAAATCCCTTTAAGCATTTTACATATAGAGATTTTGATACTTAGTTCAATACATAAAAAAAATCTCATATTTAAAACTTTTCTTTATTTTCAATATTTAAATAATGTATTATTAACTCTTTAATTATTGGCTATTCCATTATGAACTGATGATATAAAAGAATCTTACACATTTTGGTTCATTTGGATATATGTATTTTTGCTAAAATTTCAATTAAATATTTTCTTCATATATTTACTTATATTCTGCTGATATGCAGTAACATTGATATTAAAATATTATTCCACATTCAAAATGTTATTTGAATGTAACGTCATATAGGATGATGAGGCCATTATGATTGATTTGCTTGTTGTAAGGGCAGTGGCATCTTTCCAACTAGGTAGCTTCTGTGGTGGTAACTTCATAAGCCAGATAACAACCTCCGGAAAGGAGTGTATTTTTTGTCTAGTGGCTTTGTTACTCGGCTATGAACCCTAACGTTGCGAGTTCGAACCTCAAACTTGCACATTGGTGACTCTGGTTCTGAACAACAGCATCCTTCGTTCAGCTGTCGTAGCCCCATCTACCGGCAGCAACCACTCACACATGCTCGCCATCGCCTGCCATAACGCTTGGCGCGATAACAACATTCGTCGCTCGCCATAACTGCCGCGATAAACTCCACTGACTCACCGGTGGGGGAGTATTGTGGTGGTAACTTCATAAGCCAGATAACAACCTCCAGAAAGGAGTGTACACTTTTGTCTAGTGGCATTGTTACTCGACTATGAACCCTAACGTTGCGAGTTTGAACCTCAAACTTGCATACTTACTTAAGTCATTGGGCTGAGGAATCGGGCTGCTTAGAAATTAATAAATATATTATTATGATTACTTTATAAATCCATATAAAAAATGAAAAATAATTAATTGTAAATATTAGAATAATATTTTACTATTATTGGTCAGGCTCCTATTTTATTCAGTGCATTTTCATTTTTAGTACAGACAACCAAGTATTTACTTAAATATTATTTTACTACTTAGTTGTAAATTATAATAAACAAATAAATTATATGCAAATACGTGTATGTATTGATAATCGCATACCAACAATTAATCCTCAATTAATCAAACAAACAAAGATCTATTGAATGAATTCTTTTGGCATTAGAGGATAATGGTCTTTGTTGCCAAAAATCTTATTCTCATTCCATTTCAATCAATCAAAATAAACATAGAAAGCAGGCAAGCAAGTAGGCCTGTAGGCAATTAGTTCTTATGGAATTAAAATTGGTACTTATTTATTTTTATGACCCCCAGGTTTACTTGACGATTTCAGAGTACAAAGACATTGTTCAGTTCCTTTCTACATAATTCATTGGCAATATTTCTCAGTTGCTTGGCAATAAAAATAGGGTGGGGGGCTAAAAATATGTAAGTAGTATAAAATTATATTGGTCATTTGCATGCTCTTCGTACTACAATTTGATAATGACATGACATTAATGTGCAAGCATTTATATACATTTTCAGAAATTTATGAAAGTAAAAGAAATAATATTTAATATCCCTGACAAGTTTGTAAGACTTACTATCCATATGCTGAATAAAACCATGCAGAGAATTAAAATGCGGGAGATTTTTCTGAAGCAATGGAAATTACAATGTTGTTGGGTGATTCGCTGGCATGTCTATCTTCAACATAGCAGAAAAAATTATTTGTGAATCAAAAATCAACACCGGAGGAAACATATTCTTTTTATCTGTACAAATCTTTGCATAGATATAGACATCATTGCAAGAACACCTTCTGATCTGAAACAGGCATTTCTGGTCCTGGAAAAAATAAGTAAAATGCACCTTATTAAAAACCAGGAAAAAACTAAATACATGCAATGCACAATGGTAACAGACTTTGCCACTCACCTGCAAATAGGTACTTATAAATTTAAGAAAGTTGATAACTTTATATATCTGGGCTGTGAGATTAATATTAATAATAATATCAGACCTGAAGTACAGAGGAGAGTTAAAGCTGTCAATAGATGCTCTCACGGATTAAAGAAATATTTAAAATCAAATGTAATTAAAAGAAAAACAATGTTATTAATTTTATAAATGTCTAGTCAGACCTATATTTACATACTCTTCAGAAATCTGGACTATGATACAAAAAGATGAAAATGTCTTTGGTATCTTTGTGTGGCAGATACTAAGAGCTATTTTTGGAGGAATACAAGTTGATGGCATTTGACACAGACACTCAAATTTAGAACTTTACTATTCCTACAAGGAATCTGACTTCGTGAAATACATAAAAATCCAAAGGATTAAATGGGCTGGCCACATTATTAGAATTAACAGGGAGCATATAATGCATAAAATATTCCTGACCAAACCCACTGGAACAAGAACTAGTGACCGACCCAACCTCAGATGGGATGATTGCCTGGGAGGGGACTTGGCTACTTTAAGAGTGATTAACTGGAAGACTATGGCTAAGAAAAGAGAGAGGCCTGGAAGAAAATTCTTGAGAAGGCCAGGATCCACACGGGACTGCCGTGCCATTGAGGGAGGAAGGAAAAGAAATAATTCTAAAATAAATCAAAAACATTTTGATTAAAGTAAAAATTTGTTGAAATGTGATCAATTTTATTTTTATTGCCATTAGTATATAATAAATTTACCAGTTTATTGAAAGATTGATCTTATAATGCATCCTATTGCCTAGAGTTGCAAATTGCCTTAATCTGCCACTGAATTCTAGAACCATATATTCAAGAATGAAATGCTTTCATATTTAAAATACTTGCCAAAAATTTAGAAATACTTAAATACTCAATATTAACAATAACATATCTTATTTCTTCATTTCATACTTTCTTGTTATATGTAAACCTCAACATTCAACTGCTAACAACTAAAATATATTGCCAAGATGGAGGTGAAATCTCTTTTTTCATGAAAATTATAATTGCAACCCTGGTGTATTCCGAAGGTTGTTAAGTAAGCCTAAAGGGTATTGTTGTTATAGATTATTGTTTTATAACAAATTTTCAATTATTTAGTTTTATCTTCTCTAAAGACATTTTTATGAACTCTGTTTCAATACTGAAGAATGATGAAAATTTAGGCAGCCCTTTATGTAGCTTTTTTTAAAGCATTTTTAGGGGGGGATTTGTTTTTCTACAATAATTTCTGAAAATTTTACTGCACAAAAATGAATTTTCAAGTATTTTAATATAGAAAATTGTATTTTTAATTTTATCAATTTAATAATAGTAGGGGTTTTTGATACATTTTGGCAATTATCATGAAATTCAAACTTTTTTCATAGTTTTATCAAATATTTAATCGCAGGATTTTCTTCCATTGTGGAAAGCTAAAAAAATGATTGTTTAGTATCAATTTACAAGACACATAAAAAAGAAGTGAAATTATAATATCAGAAAGTTTTGAGATTAGACGATTTGTACAATTATGTTTTTGCTTGCACTATTATTTTATGGGGAACTGTCTTTATTAGAAAGATTAATTACCCAATTAATAGAATTTAAGTGAGATAATTAAAATAACATGACTTTATTGTTAGACTGTTTGGTGTATCATGAATATAAACTAATATGTAAGCAATTTTTCTGAAATTATATATATATATATATATATATATATGATATTTTAAACTCTTAATTTAAATTTAATTAATTTCCAAAATTTTATCTTAATTTAGCTTATAGTAAGTTCATTCTTTTATTTCTTGATCCAATTCCACTTTCTCTACTTAATTAATTCAGGAGAAGCTTTATAAAATTGCTGAATCGGCTAAATGCCAACACATTCTCAAACACTCAGGCGTGAAGGGATAGAAAACTATCCAGTAAGCACATTCTTTTTAAAAGATCCCTGTGTTTCTTTTACACATGTGATTGATATGTGTCAGAAATCCCCATCAGAATCTTATTAATATATTAGCACTATGGAGAAATATTTTCCCTTAAGATATAAGACGGGGGATAATTTATTTCGCGCTTCTTCCCGATGGATTAAAAACAATTTAACAATGTGAAATGTCTCATCTATGTCTTCAAACAAAATAATGCTTACACGCACACACACACACACGTGTGTGTGTGTATTCCTTGTGAACTAACTAAGTGCCTAAGGTGACTAATTTTTAATAAAATTATGATTACTTAGAGATCTGCATTTTCATCCTCCAAAATATATTGATACAAATTTAGTCAGCAATGCGTCTTGTAAAGCATCAACACAATACAGACATGTATTCTCCTTTAATATTAATAAAGGTAATTGTCTGAATTTTATGAAGTGAGTATTTCTATAATTTTGGTTTGTATTATGCCATTTTATTATTAGTATTTTTATTTATTATTGATATTTTTGTTTTCTAGAACTTCTTAAAGAAAACCAGAGATTCTGCAAAAGATATCGATATTTTCTTGAAACAAAATCCTTTCTATTCACGTATGTATTTTTCATAATTATTTTAATTTTTTAATAGATATAAATGTATAGATATTTTAAGTTGTACATTAAAGGATAACATACTAAATTTGTTTCTCTTTTGCAGTACTCCTCTAAATACTATAAAAACCCATCCTGAGTTTCACAAAATAAGTATTTCACTAAATGCAGGTAAGTAAAATGGTTTCTTAAATGTACTATATTCTTAAAAAAATTATTTACAATTAAAATTGTTGCAGAGCTTTCAAATATATGTCTAGATGTAGCTTGCTTTTTCTGTATTATTCATTAATTTAATTGAATTTTGATGATTGGATTTAAATTTTTTATTTTAAAACTTAGGTAATTTAATTTCTTATAATAAATGATAAGCTTTAATATTTGTTTTTGATGATAAAATTACTTAATCAATAAATTGCTATGTTAAAAATGCTAATGGGGAATCTAATAATTTTGTTGTATTAACATATGAGAAAAATAACCAGACATTAATCATTATATGTTATAAATATTTTGCCATTGATATTTCATCACATCATAGATCAATATAATAAGAAATAGTTCAACTGTTATTATTTAGTTAATGACTATGATATGATGTATTAAAGTTCCTCAAAAATATTAAATATCTAGAATTTTAGAATAATATGATTGATATGTGTTTTAAAATTACAATTAATTTTTTCTTATATTATTTTTGTTCAAGTAATAAGTTAGTCAATGTAAAAATTTCTAATATATAAATATGTTTTGTGTTTGACCAATTTACTCTGTAAAATTTCTGGGAAATATATGTTAACTTTCAAATAAAAGCTAACTTTCAAATAAAAGCTAACTTTCAATAAAAGCTAACTTAAATTTTTAAAAAATATAAATTTTCCTTTCAATTTCCTTTAAAGATTATATTTATTACTATAACTTCGACATATTCAGACATTGTTGTAATATTTATTTTTTAATGATTACTTTTCCTACTATATTTCTTGTTTTTCTTAAGAATTTTATTTTTATTTCTTTATAGCTGCAACTGATTGGTCAGTCAGTGTAAGTATGAAGATTTTTTCTTCTATTTATGTATTAATGATTTGTTTTCTGCAATACATTTTCCTTTTTTTTTTCTTTATTCATTTTTACTTTAGGCTTATTGTTGATAATATGACTTTTTTTTTTAGCCAATACAAGAGGTATTAAACAATGACGGGTTGGAAGTACTTACAGTACTGCCTCCTACAAAATCTAAATTGCCCCCAGCTGGAGTCGTAAAAAGAAAGCAAGTGAATTAAAAAAATTTTTTTTTCAAAAATATATATATTTCTGTTTTAACAGTTTGTTTTAATATCTGCAAATTTTCATTAGGGAATTATTACCTGGAACAGAAGTTTGGGTAATGAAGTCAAATCTTCTCGATGTGTTTGTTCAAGGAACAATTTTATCATCATGCGAAGCTGATAATAAGAAATGGTATAAAGTACGCTTTGATGAAACTAAAACCATTGCAAATAAACTTTATACAGCTAAACAACTAGCATATAGAACGAACCCAGACGTCATTTTGCCTGTCGGAACACGTATAGCTGGTGAGTGGATGTATTTGCTATTTTATTGCTGATTGATCATTTTTTTTTTTAATATACTATCTGTTTATATCTTTTTTTTTCAAGAATTATTTTTTCATCAATAATTTACTTATGCATATTAATATTTGATTAATTAACTATGCATATTATAATTTGAATTTTGTTATCAGCTCGTTATTCAGATGGGGAGGAAGCTAGGATATATGCTGGTATTGTTGCTGAGCCACCCAAAGTTACTAACCAAGAAAGGTTGGTGATTTTGCATTCATAACTTAAAATTCTTTTTCTCTTATTAGCCCATTCAGGGGCAGTGGTCACAAAAGAGGACAGAAATTTTAAAATTTTCTATAAAAAAAAATTATTGGCTTTGAAATCCCAAAAATTGCTGGAAAATAGCATTTTGTCTTTTTTTAATAAATAAATGGCAGCATGAGTAATTTTTGTTTCTTTTATGGCATTAATTTTATGTTAAAAATACCCTGATTTTTTTTGCCTCAAATTTGGGAGTTTTTTTTTTTTTTTTTTTACCTTTTTAAGAAATGAAATTTTATTAAAATCAATCAACTATTTTCACACAATATCCGTGAAATTTTAAATCATAATTTTATTTCATCTTCAAAGTAATTTAAGAATGAACTAAATTAGTTGATTCACTGGTGTCTTCTTTTGAGGACATTAACTATCTTGGACGTCTGTTTCTTCATTTGCCTCTCTTCTGCGCCACTGTCTCTCTTCATGTGAAAGGTGTGATTTGATATTTTGCAGAGAAGGATGTAATGCTAATTCAGGAGGGAAGGGGGGATTTGTTTATTTATTTTTAGATTTAGGAAAAAGAAACCCATGTTTTTGAAGCTAGAAAACATTTCACATTCATGATTTGCTTTTGTTCTAGACTGTTACTTATGTTGCACCATCATTTTCTGCTTGATTTTTTTCTGTAAATATTTAGTTTTATGCAGCCATAAATTTTTATTTAACCCTTTTTTTATAATTATTATTATTGTATTGAGCATGTAAAAATAGTGCATCAAAAGATTTAAAAAAATGTTAAAAAAACAAAAACATATGCCCATTAAGTTTCCGCCTCGAAGTGTCCGCGTTTTATGATACTGTTCAGTATCATAAAATTTGCACAAAACACAAACAATGTGCAAAACAATATTTTTCTATTATGTGTTAGGTGAAAAGACTTCCACATGCAATCATGCCAAACAATAAGTTATTTTTAATTTGGTTTTTTATTTGATATTTTGCAGTTTATTAATTTAAAAAAATGTAATTTTAAATATTTATTTTTAGTGTTTTGATTGGGTAATTTTTATTCTTGGTTGAATTATATATTGTAGTTTGTTATTATAATTTTTATTAAATTGTTATGTTCTTATATTTTAATTATTTATATTTATAAGATTTGATTTAGAATTTTTGTAGTAAATATGCTATATTTTGTATATCTAATACTTTAAATGTTTCAAACTACCTATAACAGAAATAAAACTATCTATAAACCTAAAATATTTATAATTACTGCTGTTGTCATAAGGAATCTATGCAATTATTTCGAAAGATTTTCTTGCACAGAGATTGCTCTAGATGGGCGGTGTGTGTCCTTGTATGAGGACATCACCCCCTGCAAAAGGAGGCAAGTTAAAATTATTATTTGACTGCAAAATCCATGTGTATACAACCTATTAATCACATTGATTGTGTTGTTTCATTATATTTCAAAAATTTTATGACTCATGCTGGAAAGGGTTAAGTACAGGACTTAGTCAACTTTTCCCATTCATCACTCTTAAAATCTAAATAATTTTTTTAAAATCTTGTTTTGAGCCGAATTTTCTTTTTTATAATTAAAGTGTGCATTATGTGATAGAGAGTAAAAAGGTATTATCAGTTTTAGTTATGTTGAAGACGAATCTGTCTTTCTGGCATCATTTTTAAATATCAGTTTCTTGCACATGTTGAAGACTGGCAAAAAAGGGTCTTGAACTCATGGTTTCTTTAATTGATAAGTATTGTAAGGTGTTCAAGTAATGATAAATGCAAGAATTTCTTAGATCTATACAGGGTGTCACAAAAATCTTGACCGCAGCTTTTATTTCTGAAATATTGCTCATAGGCATATATTGTAAATTACCAAGTTGCATAAAAAAAGGTGCAAAATGTTATGAAATTGATTAAAATTTTCAGGGAATTAAGCTTTAAAAAATACAAAATTTAAATTTTTATACAGATCCCGTACAAAAAATTCCCAATGAGTAGAATGAGCCCCATCCTTTAATAAGGTCATGTACAAAATTTCAGAATTTTATCATGAAAATTCTCTAAGATATGTTAAAAACAAAGTTGGAGAAGGATCAATCACAAATTAAAATGCAAATGTTTACGTCTTCAGTACAGATGATGCTACGCAGGAATGCATCATAAGAAAATTAAATATGCTTCATATCTTTAGTTTTGAAAAAAAAAAGAAAAAAAAAGTTAAAATTTTATCATGAATTACAGAATATTATAACTTAAAAATAGAACAGTCAATGAACTTGTAAAAAATCTTATGTAATCTTTCATTAAAGCAATCTTTCCTTATGTAATATTTCCTTTAAGTGTTATTTCTACCATTTTTAATACTTTTTTGAACCAATAAATAGTAAAATTATTATTTATTTGTTCCATTACTAGTAATAGCCGCTAAATATTATTAACTGAGTGCTTGAAATTAGTTTGATCTTCAAATGAGATAAATTACTGCTGTTTACCTCTTGTTTTCCTTATTTTTATTATTTAAACCTTTCATTTCTTGGGAAGCAAAATAAACTTTTACTTGCACATTCTATATACTTTAAAAATGTTTTATGAGTTTTAATAAACTAATTCGCTATTTGAAGATTAACTCTTGTGGCACACTAACCTTTAAATTCTAAATTCAAACAAAAAAATTAGTTTTATGTAATCTATTTTGGCTTAAACGATTATGCTAGTTAAATTTTGTAAAGATTGTACTCATTTTCATTCTTTGAATGTTCTATGAGCTGAAACATCTACACTAGAGCCCTGAAAAGTGTAATTAAGTAAGCATTGCAGTGAAGCTTTTGCTTTCGAATAAGAAACACTACTCTATAACTGTGTAGCAAATTTAATATGATCCAAGATGCACCATAAAGTGGCATGCTCAGATTCTGTATTTGAGGGCAATGTTTGAAATATTTTTATGCTTCAGAAAAGCTTAAGTTATTTATCTGTGCAATTTTCAATACAATTCAAAATAAAAAATGTACAGTTATTATAGCTTATTTTTTATTTTAAATAGTTAGCATTTAAATATATATAGCAGGGTCGGGCATTTTAAAATTCTACTGACCCATAATATGAATTGAAGTGATTTTTTACAAAAAAAAGGAAAAGAACAGTAAATGAAGATGCAGGTGTTCTCTTTCCGTTATAGCTTACTTCCACGTAAAATGATCAGTGTTCCAACTGGTGAAACACCAAATTTTATCAAATTATCATATGTATGCTTTCTTTTTAAAAAGAATATATAGAAGAAATAGTTTAGAATAGAGCCATAAAAATAAAATTGAATTTATTTTTACACCAACAATTATTTTTTTGTTAGAAAAAAATTAACAACATTCCTGAAAAAATACGCTTTTACATACATAGCACACACTATACTGAAAATTATGTATCTATTTGATTTAAATTGTTATTTATTATAAAAATATTAAAATGAATCCTAAAGTATTTTTTTTTTTCATTTATAATTGATTTTAACGATTTTAGAAGCGAGCGAAAGTAGGTGTTCCATAGTGGAACACTTCTGTTTGAAGTGACCTTTAATTACTATTTCATATCATGAATGGCAAAAGAACAGCCTTTTTTTTGATTATCTTGTACCATTGCCTTACTTTCTTTGTTTTTCTCTTTCAAGTTTCTTTACAAAAATTTCTTGAAATTCATTCATTCATTTTATTTACTGATATTTACTTAAAATCTTTTAAATTTTTTATTGTATTGTTTTCAGTTTTGTTGTATACATGTATTTATTTATATTTACAGAACATAAGTTAATTTAAATATTTAACTTATGTGCAAAAAACTCATTCTTCCTTTTATTTTGCTAATTTTTTTTAAATACTGCTTTTGAAATAAAAAAAAATCTTTTTCTCATAAGACATTATTTTAAAATGTATAATTATTTTCAGGTATCTTATATTTTTTGATGATGGATATGCTCAGTATATTGATAATAAGGACATTTATGTTGTATGTTACCAAAGTAAGTTATACTCAATGTTTTCAATGTTTATTTCTCAACGTTTTCATGTTTTCTCCATTTTTTCATCTGTTATGAATTCCTGTTTTTAATTTAGCTGAATGGTGCTAATATTTAACCCTTTCCGGGGTGGTAATCGCAAAAAAGGACTCGAATTTTAGAATTTTTTTTTATAAAAAAACTTTATGGCTTTAAATTTCCAAAATAAGTACATTCAGAATAAATAGTATGGATAAATAGGATTTAGTCTCTTTTTTAAGAAATAGATGACAGCATGAGCAATTTTTGTTTTTTTTTCCAAATTTTTTTTTCCAGTTCAGATTTTTTTGCGTCAAATTTGCGAATTTATTTTACCTCTTTAAGAAATGAAATTTTATCAAAATCAATTACCCATTTACCTATAATTTCCATGAAATTTTAAATTTTAATTTTGTTTAATCTCCAAATTAATTTAAGAATGAACGAAACTGGCTGATTCACAGGTGCCCTTATTTGAGGACACCGCCCATCTAGGGCGCCTGTTTCTTCACTCGTCTATCTTCACGCAGGGGTGTTTGTGCTCCGGGGAAACCCCGGAATTCCGGGAATTTTGAACTTCGATACCCGGAAATTCCGGGGATCGTCGTTCAAAAGGAAGTAGGAATAATAATGAATTATTTATTTTGATCTGGGTAATTTTGTTTGCTTTGAAAGCAGAAAACGCAAGGTCAGTGTGTATGGTGAAAACTTTTCCTTTCTTTCTCCAAAGGCAGTGATAATGCGTGAAAAGGGGGAAAAAACTTCTTTTTTGTTCTTTCCTTATTGCGAGTTATGACTCATTCCCCCGCTTCTCGGACATTCTCTTCTGGATTCTTTTCGGCAAGTAGGCGCGGCAGAAAAAAAAGGGGGAGACTTCGCGACCAGATGTGCGATCACGTGACTCTGGGTTCAAAGGTCTTATCTCTCCTGGCGTGGCGCCAATAAGTAGAGAAGGGGGATTTTTCGCCGTATTAGCTATTTGTCATTGATCGCTTCGCAACTTTTTTTTCTCCGCTGTGTAAAATTTTCGTTTCATTTATTGATGCACGTGTAAATTTTTCGTTTCTCTTATTGAAATATTTTTTTATTTATGTACGCAAGAGAATTTCACTTTGAAATTTCAGCATATGAAACAGAAATTACCCCTTAAAAATTCATATCTAATTAGTTTTACAGCATTAGATCCAGAGCTAAGAGGTAAAACCAGTACAATATTAGCTTTTGAAAAATTATCATGTCCCATATTTTTAGTGATAATGAAAAGTCAAAAGTAGAAGCTGAAATAAGGTTATACCAGAGTGATATTGATATCACCAAAGAAATGCTCTACACATCTGATGAAAGTGGAAATCAAGTCAAGTGTACAATTGATAAATATTGGTCTAAAGTTTTTAATTTAAAAGATGATTTCACAAATGATTATAAGTATCCTACATTGGCTAAATTGGTCAAAGCCTGCCTTAGCTGCTTCCATGGCCCATTAGTGGAAAGTGCATTCAACTTAATGGATACACTTGTCACTGACTATAGAACCTCTCTTAAGATTGATTCCCTAGATGCAGTGCAGACTATTAAATATGATTTAATGGCTTCTAAAGAAACCTCATGTGAAAAATATGGCTCAAAAAATCCAATGACTGATCCAATTCACAAAGATCTCTTACTGAATATGAACAGAAGTTGGAAAACATATCAAGAGGACTTAAAAACATGTATTTCAGATGAGTCACCTATAAAAGTCTCTGAAAAACCTTCTACATTAGCAGAAAAGCAAACTGCTTCTACCTCTGCATGTGCAGTTCTCGAAGAAATTTCTTCAACTGTAAATGAGGAAAATAAAAGTCAATCTTCCTGCAATTATGAAGTTCACCACAAAAGAAAGACAAGCCCACAAACATCAGAAAATTAAAAAAAGCAGCAGAAATTAGATAATTTTTTTTAAAGAATTAATTCAGGTAATTTAAAATATTTGCATAAAATGTAGTAGTTTATATGTTTGAAAATTTATGGTTATTAATTTTGCAAAAAAAGTAATTCATTGAACTTTTATAATTAGGTCATTCAATATTTCATAATTGTAATTTTTCATTTCTCCCCCCCCCCTTCTCGAAACTCCAAAATGCCGGTAGTAAGTCCGTAAAAGTTTCAGGGGATTTTTTGGGGTTCCACAAACACCCCTGTTCACGTGAAAGGTGTAATTTGATATTTTGCAGAGAATTATGTGATGTTGATTCAATGTTCAGGAGGAAGTTTAACATATGCCTATCAAGTGTCTCCCTCGAAAATATTAGCTGTGCAGTATCAAAAACATGTGCACAAAACAATCATATCCCATTATGTGTTAGAGGAAAAGACACTTCCACATGCTTTGAGAAATTTCTTGCCAAATAATAATTATTTTTAGTTTTTTTCATTTGATATTTTTAATTCATCTATTAACATTTAATTAATAAAATTTAATTGTAAATATTTATTTTTAGCATTTTAATTAGATAATTTTTATTCTTAATTGAATTAAATATATAATTTGTAATTATAATTTGCATTAAATTGTAATATTAATTTTTACTTATTTATACTTATAAAATTTAGTTTAGAATTTTTGTAATAAATATATTATGTTTTGCATTATTAGAATTTTAAATGTTTCAAATTACCTAGAACATGAATAAAAGTGTCTATAAACCTAAAAATATTCATAGTTACTCTTTTTGTCTTTACGTAATTACATCGAAAGATTCTTTTACACAGAGGTGCTTTAGGTGGATGGTGTCTTCACATGAGGACGCCACCCCCTGTTTAAGGAGGCAAGTTAAAAAAAAATTTTTGACTGCATAATTCATGTCTAAACAACCTATTAATGATATTGTTTGTTTTTTTTAATTCAAAAATTTTAATGATCCACACCGGGAAGGGTTTAGCTTAAGAAATTCAAAATATAAATATTCCTTCAATGTTTGAATCTTATTTAATTAGAAAATTTTCTTAAAGAAGTTATTTCAGAGGATTTTTTAAAAATTTGTTTTGTTAAGTACTCATAATTATTAATGTGATGAAAATCCGTTTTATTATTGTTAGTTGGAAAAATTAGACTGGTAATACTATTTTTATACATGAATTTTCTGTTTCATGGACCAAATAATTTTTTTTTTTTCAGTTTGAGTTTTATTTATGGGGTTTTAATATTAATGATCCATACATTTTAAATGCTAATCAATATGAAATCTTATTTTTTTTCTTATTGAGTTATGATCTATTGTTGCATTGTATTATTTTTGGGATTTTCTAATAACATCTTTAAAATAATATGATTATTGGAGAAATATTTTTCATTATGCATAATTGTACAATTACAGGCATAGATGTTGCTGATGATGTGCATGAAAACATCAGTGAATTCATCAGAACTTATTTACAAAAATATCCTGAGGTATATTTATATTTCACAATTTTGATTTTATCTACTTTTTAAAAACTTATTTTACAAATTTATTTTTTTAATAATTATTAATTATTTTTATAGCGTCCAATGGTTAAATTACAGAAGAATGAAATCACCAAAACAGAATTTGACCGTAAATGGTAAATTATATACTTTTAAAGATATTATTATTAAATATAATTATATACTTTTTAAAATATTGGTTTTTATTTGACGAGTCTTATCTGGACTGGCTGTAATTACTTTAAGAAAATTTCAATTATAATTAATGACATTAAATTACTAGCTGTTTCGGGAGATCAGCTTGTTCAACCTTATAATTTAATTTTTAAAGCTATTACGTAATTAATATGGCATGCATTTATTAAAATTTTCTAACCATTTGAATCAATTTAAGAATATGAATAAGATTAATATTGCATATCAATTAAATTGAAATTATCATGGGCACAAATCAAAAGTATATATTTTAATAAATAGAAATCTTATTTCAGAATTATTATCCAAAGAAAGTAATTTTTTTTTCATCTTAATTTTACAATTGGTGAAAGATTATAATTCAGTATTTTGATGGGCGAGTTTGAATTTCATTACAATATTAAATGCATTGTAAATTAAAGTTTGTAATTAAATTTAAATTTTGTAAAAGTAAAGAAAAATGTTGAGCAGAGATGAAATTGATATTATTAAAGAGGTATTTTTTGAGTTTTCAAGTAATAATAATAATAAAATGTGTGATAAATAGTTTTAAATGATATGTCATCTATTTTCATTAGTAGGTCATAATGATTTTTTATCTATTGATGGTTAACTCTATCTTTGAACTCCAGTAAACTTTCTGTTTAACATTTGTTTCTTCATTTTTTATCTTCTTTCCTGTAATTTAATGAAGTTTTTGGCATGGCAACCAGCATTCATAATAATTATTGAAGTGTTCAATTATATGCATTTGTAAAAATGCTGAATGGGGCAATCTGAAACATTTGTATTTTGATTTATTTACATTTCACTGTTGCCGTTCTGATATAAGCAATAAGACTGATTTCTTTGCTATTTACTTTAGTGTTTTAAATACATATATAGATGTTTCGAAAAGTTTTATATTCAAGATAAGAAGGGACAATCACAAGTCTGTATTATATAGTATTATAAAATTTGGAAAATATTGAAACCACAATATTGAAATATTGTGGTGGTTTCAATATACAATATTAAAACCACCAGTATTGTGCCATAATTTTTTAGTATTAAACAAATTAATTGTTATAAATGCCCCCTTAATTAGTTCTAATTACTAATTAGATTATGAAAGAAATATAAAAAAAATCATGTATTTTTTAATTTAAACTAAATGTTCTTTATTTCAGTTTTGTATTTACCTTGTGATACAAATTTAGGGCCTTTTGCTAGTGGTATTTTATCCAAGGGACCAGCTAAGTATCGAAATATGAATGCTAATTGTGTGTTTGGCTCTATAGGAGTCTCATGCTTTTTACATCTAATTTTGGACTGTCCTTTTAATTTAATAACCCTTTTTTACATTTTTGAATTAAGCATGTAATTTGAAGTGGAGAAGTAATTTGAAGAGAAGATGACCATTTTACTTATAACAAGATTTATAAAATTATATTATATTATTATTTTAAATTATAGATATTAGATTTAAAAGTAAAGCTTTTAAATATTTGGGATTTAAGGAAAACATCTATTTACTTTTTTTAGTGTATGAAAATTAAAATTTAATATTAAGAAAAAGAGGGACGAAGAATTAAAAAAAATATATTCAAAAATTTTTTAAATCTATTTTCATATTTAATTTTGAATATTCTTTTGCTTTTCTTTATTTGCTTTCCTTTTCTTTTCTTTCATGAATTCATTTTATTTAAAATGAATAAGGAGAATCACATTAAAACAGCATTTGTTTTTAACATGTAACTGAAAAGGTGAAAATTTATGGCTTTACTGAGGAGGTACAATCTATGACTGCACTTTTTCGAAATTTAAAATAACATTTTATAATAAAATTATTACAGATTCTACCTCTATATTCTGTAATTATTTATTACTATGAAATGTTTTTTAAAAATTTTTCTGAAATACATAATAGCATTGCAAAATTAAATATTTTATGACATGCATTTTTCTTTCTTGCAGAATCTATACTGTCACTAATGTTAATCTAGAAAAAAACATCCTTTTTTTAAATTATTTATTTTCCATTATTTTTATGTATCAGAAAGATAACATAATGTAATAAGTGTCGATTTTAAAAAGAAATTATAGTAGGGATTTGTAGAGATTACTTATTTGACGTGGAAATGTTTGTTTTAATTTTTCTCTACATATATAAAATAGTTTCTGAATCTTTTGAGCATGCAGAGTTTTAGACATATTTGTACAAATATGCAGGTTTTTTTTTTTTTTTTTTTTTGATGGATAAAAAATGTATGTTTTCCTATGCTTTAAACTTGTGAAGTTTGCCTTTTATCAATCTGCCATGCACAATTCTTAGTTTAATTTTAGATTTTCAATACTTCTTATTTTTTGGCAAGAATAATTCTCTTACAATGGCTTTTAAAAACTTTTTTCTATTTACAACAGATTATAGGATAACTTTGACTCAAAATATATGAATTTAGAATGCTTGTAGCTATTAATCAATAACCTTTAGAAAATAGTAATAAACCAGCGTCTTGTTCTTGTTATACAAATATGCTTCACAACACATAGATGATGGCTTGAAGCAATTTTTTAAAAAATATTTTTGTATGCTAATGGAGATTCTTCAGTTTCTTGCTAATTTTCTACTTCTACAAATGCAGATATTTTAGAATTAGTCAAATATAAATTTCAATTTTTTTTGTTTTTAAAAACAAACCCTCTCTACATTTATCTTTATCATTGAGGTCCCTTCCTACTTTACTACTTTGACTTTTTACATCTTGAGCAAAGATCAGAAATAGTGGTTCTTTGAATTCATCTCTAGGTGTCATTCTCCTAAGCTTTAACAATATTGGAACATTATCAAGGAAAATAAATATCAGGAATATATAAAAAAAGGTGGCATCAAAACTTCTTGAAAATGCTGAATCTATGCAACTCAACTGAATATATAGAGTAGGAATGGTATCAAAGACATCTTCAGTGTTGTCTTACCATACCTCCTCATTTAAGGAATAAATCAATTCAAAGAAACAATATCGCGATTCCAAAAAATGTGTCTGGATTGTCTAACAATTTCAAGTAAAATATATAAAATAAAATTGAATTGAATACACTATTGTATTGATAAATACAAAACTGTTGACATCACTATGTTGATAAACTTAGATTTTACAATATAATTTTTATAATATAGTTTAACGTAAAATTTTCAGTATTAACTTCACAATATTGTGCAGTATTCCACATTGAATGAAGAAATATTCCAGTTGATTTTTCTGGAATAAAATTTCAAATTTAAGGGAGCCATGGTGACCTGATGGTAAGATGGTTTTGGAAATGGAGGGCTTCAGGTTCGAGGCTTGACTCCACCGAAGAATTGGTGTCTAAGCTTGTCTGGTGCATGTTAAATCCATTGGAGCCAAACATCCTCCCACTGGTGTGATGTGGCATGGAAGTTTGTAGAGGGGGTGCCAGCTCAGGTGTTGTCTTTGTCATCCGATCGTGGTTCAAAATTTCGAGACCCATCTCAAAGTAAACCCTACTGCTGCTTTGAAACGGGAAGTTAGTATATCGAAACTAAACTAAACTCAAATTAAAGGAATTATTAATTTAAAACTAATATCTTTGGTCTGAATTTTAAGACAACAATGCTTTTTATAGATTTCAGTGATATTTGAATAGTATTGCAGATTGTTGAACATTGTTGATATGCTATCAGTATACACAATATATTTCAGTGTTTCTCCAAACGTACAATATTGTGATGCAACTATGGTTAGGAATAGAAATAGGGAAGGACTCATTCACCCAAGATAAGATGCTTGTTCTTTTTAATTTAAATCAAGTGGCTGGAGCATTAAAGATTCTTACAATATATCGCAAATTATGATACTGAAAATATGTAAAAATGAAATATATGTCATTTATCATTTTTTGAGCCAACTTTTTAGAATGTATCTTTAGTTTTATTGCCTTTGGTATTTATTATTTTAGATCCATGATTAATTGTCTGATGTTATTACTTTTTACAGGTGGGATACTAAAGTCGTGGATGTTGATGCTAGTATGGTCAAAATGCTTTTTATAGCAACAAATCGCACAGAATGGATATATAGGGGATCTACTAGATTAAAGCTTTTGTATAATGAGCTTGTAAGTATAACAGTTCATGTAAAAAAATTTTCTTTTAAAATTTAATAATAGTTTGGAAAATTTAATTTATATGTATGATGAGGAAAGCCAGGATACGCAGCGTCATGAACAGGGCTTAGTTTTCAGAAAAGTTCCTTTAAAAAGTACTTAATTTTCTCATAAAGAACGAAGAATAATACCTTCCCACAAGTTGAATATGATAATTCGAAAATGATGGTTGTAAAAGCTGTTTACCAGATATATCAAAAGAGAAAACCAAAAAAAAAAAAAAAAAAAAAAGAGCAAATTTGAAGAAGGAATACAGGGGTTGCAGTACATATTAAGATAACACTTAATAATTCCTTTTCTTTTTTTCTTTTCTATTCGTCTTTCTTTTTCTTTTTTGCTTCATTTTTCTTCATTGCTATTTATTAAAATAATTAAATAGTTATTCGAAAGGGGCAGTACAAAATAAATATTTGCTGTACTTATTGTGCATTTCTATATCTATTTTTAATGTTTTAGATATTGAAGAATTTATTTAAGTTATGCTTGGTAAATGTGTATTTAAACTTTTGTATCAATGTTTGTGTTTTGTTAAAGAAGAAAATGCAGATTGGTCTGTTCAACAGAACAGTAATATATTCGATCATCGTTCACATTAATATGTCATTTTGAAGAAATCACAAGTATTCAACTGTACTATATTAAATTGTAATTAATTGCGATATGTAATTACGTTAGTCAATTGCCAAAATCTAGCACTGTGAAATTTTAAGTTGAAACCTTTAATTTTCAATGATTGCGATATCTTCTGTGGTGTTTTTTTAATGTTCCCATCAATTCAAAAATTTTAATTGTTGGACCAATTTTGCCAAGTTTGTTTTGACAACGAGGAAAAAACTACTGTATCTGGTACTTAAAATTAAAAAAAAAAATTAAAAACAAGTTCAATTTTTTTTATTTTTTAGGGTTTTTTTGTTATTTTTTTAAAGATTTTTTGACATTTTATATTGATTTTTTTTTCTTTTCATAACTCATACAATTTTTTTTCAATGAAATCTCTTTTAATATATAAAAGTTTATCCTGAGTAACGCCTAGCATAAAGCCATTGAAATTCAGATCATGAAATAAGAAAAGTTATTTTGGCCGGATAAATACATTGGATGGAAAAAGGGCTAAGAAAGGATTTTCAAAATTTTAATTTGAAGATTTATGAAAAAATAGAAACGGAATTTTAACATGTTTTCATCAAAGCAACAAAACATACGAATGCACGCAAATTATTTTACAAAACTCATTAATATTACATTTTTAAAAAGTTTAAAAAGAAATATGGCATAAATATTGTAGCATTTCAATGATAAAAATTTTGTTTGAATAAATGTATTTTTGTCATGTGAGAACATGATATTGTTTTAGTTTGAGGTTTTGGAAGTCACAAAATGCATAGGTAGAAAATGGGTGACACCACTTTTTAGGTATCATTTTTTCGCTTTTAGGGTTTTTAGAAAATGATGAAGTTGTCATATTTGGCAACTTATCTCCAACAAAAATTTACAACTTGGCGCTAATGTCCGCCATGTACCCGATTCTCCTGTCTGGCTAATAAAGGGCAGGGTCATAAAAAGTTATTGCCTGAAGAAACACAGACAACTAAATGGAAATGAACTTGAAATAGCAAGGAGAGGTATTGATAGTTATAAATTTTTTCAGCTGACAGAAAAAGTTTGAAGCTCGAACGATTTTGAGATGGGGGAGGGGGGGCATCATTTTCTAAATAGTAATGCATGCATAATCTGATAGTCATGTGATTGTTTAAAACCAATTTAAACTGGTTTTTCTTGAAAAAAAAAAAAAAAAAAAAAAAACTCTGGCCATGTTGGATTGATATGACATGACTTAAAAAAAATAGTGTTCTCCTATGATAACTTGTTGTGTTAGTTGATTTCAATTAAAAATTTTTTTTTCTTTATTTTTAATAATTTTTTAGAAATCAGTTTTGGACATAGTTTATAACAATAATTTTTATTATAATGAATTTCAAAATAATGTCAGTGCTTCTTTGAATTGTTGAATCACTATAATTTGCAGTTGTGAAAGTTTTAATAAAAAGGAGTAGGGAGAATACTTTTTTTTAGATTTAAAAATTTTTAAAACTGTTTTTTGAATATAATTTTTTATTTGACAAGCTTTGTTAAATTTTGAAGCAATGTGATATATTGTTTTGTGTTGGTTTCAAGAAATGCTCTTTTAAAAAATGCTTCATTTGGCAGTTTTACTTTTTCGTATACATAGTACAAATTGAAGAAAGATAGAGCGATAAAATTTGGTACAAGGATTTAACATTTATAATAGTGACATTATTAAACTTTGAGCCAAATCCTACAGTGAGTTCACCGTCTATTGGTCTGTACTTTTACAAACATGTTAACATGATAACTTAAAAACTTAAATGACTTAAAATATATCAAATTTGGATGTAATTTTGTGAATACAGGTGTAGTTTTGAGTTAAATTTTTATTTTAGTCAATTGGAAAGAATGTCTCTAAACCCAAATTCTCTTTTCGGGTAGTTTGAACTGCATGCCAGGAATTAATTGCCAAGGATCACACAATAAAATCAGAAAAATGTTTAATTCAGCCTAAGGTTAATATTTCATAATTATTGTACACGAATGCTACACAAGGCATTTTCTGGCTTTATGTGAGAAAGTTATGGGGAGATGCTCCCACTGATTTTTTTTTTCATTTTGCATCTAACTATAGAGATTAATTTTTAATTATTTTTTTTTATTTCTTGTATTTGTCTTTGTTACACATGAAAACTAGGACTAGTTAAAGTATTTTCATTTCTTTGTAAAATATATAGAACATTTTCTGTAGTTTTTAGAACATATGATTTTTCTATTATCAATTTCATGGCAGCTTTGGAAGTTGTAGGATGATAGACTAATGAATGCTTCAGTTTTTAGCTATATAAGATTCCAAATAAAATTACTAAATAGAATGAACTAGTATAGAAAGAAATTTACTTTTCCATACCATCCATGTTGAATCTTATCTGTTATTTTTTATATAAAATTCAAATAAAATCTTATATAAAATTCGAAAAAATAATTTGAAATTCGTGCTTCTGCATTACTATCAACAATTTCAGAAATGTTGTATCAATCTATTTAAATTCGTAACTTATTAATTTTAATAAATGTTGTAAAAGGTCACAGAGTATTATTGTTAATCTTATAAAAATTGACAACTTTTGATATTGATAGATTTTTTTTTCCTTCTTTTTTATGATCATTCCTATGTTTCTATCAAATCCAAAATTTTACATTAGAAGACATTGCGCAAATGCAGAAATAAATGTTTAAATTTAAAGAATAAGCATTTAAAATTAATTAAAAAAAAATTTTTCGATAAAAAACAATAAATTATTTTAAAGCAGAAAAAAAAAAAAAAATCATATGCTTGGAAAATGTGCAGTTTACAAATGCATACTTATAGAAAGGTGCTTAATTTTTTTTACGAAAGTGCTTAAAAGTACTTACTTTTACAGCATTTTCTCACTATGCACCCTGAGAGCATTAAGAGAGAGAAAAGAGAAATCTTATTTTTAAACCAAGTTTCTACAGTCATGATAGTACTTGTTTATTTGTTTTATTTGAAGTATAATTAGTTTTGCTAGTGTTTGTTTATTTGAGTTTTAGGGAAATATTTTATCATGTAAAAAGTATCAAAAATGAAATTCTGATTTTTTTTAAATGATGAAATTACAAATGCAGTCCATTAGGAAAAAATATGACCATTTTAATCATAGAATGGGCAATTAATAATGTTAATAATATTTAAATGTTATTTACAAATTATATAGGTTGTTCTGAAAGTGAATCTTAGAATTTAATTACTTTGTAGGTTAAAAAAATTTCAGTTTGTAGGGCAGAATTATCAGAATTTTTTCATTTTAGTGTAATATACGAGATGTTTTACAATTGTTTTGTGTAGAGAGCGTTCTGTTATGTTCAGTTTTTCGAATAACGGAAGTTTTCACCAGTATTTTTTTGTTATTTGAAGTAGACTGAAAGTTGGTGAATGAAATATTCTTTACTTTCCATGCTTCGCTTCTCTCTAGATAATATAAAACCCCCATAATTTGCAATAAAAATTATAGCAGAATATATGTAAAATAATCTTTAATTGAAATAAAAACTTAAAATTAAAAAAAAAATGCCATTTTTTAAAATAGCTGATAAGGTAGCAGATGGTAGCATTTTTTTTGTTGATATTTTTCCTTAGAAAATAATTTACACATACACAAAAAAATTATTTCTGAAAAATTTAAAATACTCATTAATATAATTATATTTACATAGTGTGCATGCTTTATCTCGCAGATTTTATTGTATTAAACAGATATTATTGTAGCATTGGTACCTTAAAAATCAAAAGTTTTTTATATTTTAAATACTGAAAATCTGAATTAAGTATTATCTAGTGTTGCATTCTAAATGTTCCATTTATTAACATTCGAATATCTATTATTAGGCAAATGCAGAAGCTAATCGTGTAGCTGGTAAACATCGGAGACATAATGTTATTCTAAGGAAACCTCATCAGCCGTATGTAGAGTATACTAGAGAAAGAGACACAAAGGCTTCTGAAAATCACGATATAGAAACAATTGAATTAGACTCGGGTTTGTGTGCATTTTTATTTTTATCCTGTGATTTTTTTTTCTTGAACTTTCTTTTATTGTGTGTGCATGATCTGAAGAACTTAATTTTTAAACTGAAAATAGGACTTTCTAATATCAAATTAAATGCATTTTAAACTTAGTTATGGTAACAATTATAAAAATTGGTTAATTCTTTACTTGATCTTATTTATTTTTATCCTAAATTTAAATTGGTGGTGGATTTTTTATTTCTAAGTAATTTCTTTTCTTTGAATTGAGATTTCTAATTTAATTAAGAAATGTTACTGACTTCCAACTTTATACTGTTATAATAATTTATTCTGGCTTTTATTTAATTTGATTATTTTCATGTTTATAGAAAAAGATTTTTATAATTTGTGCTTAAAAAAAAACCTTTTTTGAAGTGTAGTTCTGAAGTTAGATGCAGTAGTGTATTTGTATAATGCTGCAGTGTCTTTATATTTGTAGAATTTAATTATCAAATAATCTGATATTATTATTTAGATGTAGTCTGGTAAGAGAGATGCCATTTGTTGGGATTAGATAAAAATTCTTAACAGAACTTCTTAATAATTAGAATTATAAATTTATAAAAGAACCCATACTGAAAATTAAAATATAAAAAGAACCCATAAAAATGAAGGCAAGAAAGCTCATTTTAATTAATAAACTAAAATATAAAAAAAATTTTGCCAAAAATTTGGTGCAAAACTAAAAAGGAAAGAAAAATGAAACAATGAAAACAGCATTAAAAAATTAAACCACCATGACTGTTAAATATCTTTTTAAACATTAATAAAAAAATTTAAATGTATAAATGTCATGAAAATTCCAATTTTATATCATTGCCACATACTTTTGCTATATTTGTTTTGACTAAGTACTTTCGATCAAATATATTAATTTACAAGCTACCAAAATATGGACATCTGTGCCAAACATTAATGTTTACATGGAACAACTAACTTCATTCTCTTCTTAAATCCTTAAATTCAGTTATAAATTTAAAAAAAAAAGTGTAGGATTCACTTTTAACTTTCTTTTTTAATAATAAAGGACAGTTTCCATTAGCAGATCCATAATTTTCAGCTATAACACATTGTATAAAAGCCTATTCCTGAAATTTTTTCAGAAAAAAAGTAAATATTGTGAAAAAAATTGAACGTTATTTTTAACTATATCATAGACTATTTATTCTATGATTTTTTTAAAGAGAGTGTATATATATATAATTGTTAAAAAAAATTGTATTATTCGGCAAAATGCAATACAGGAAAGAATCTGTGTTTTCCTGTTCTTCTCTCTTTTTCATGGAAAAGAATTCAATTCAAGGAATGTTTGTTTGGGACGGTTATAATTCTTGTGAAAGGCCGGCCCCTAATATAGGTCTCTGAATTTTTTTAAATCAGCTTTGGTAATTTTTACTTGAGCTAAACAGAGTTTTCGCTCTTTATTTTGAGCTTAGCTCACATCCGTTTTATATAAATATGTTAATATTTGTAATAATATCTTGGATCATGCTAAATCTGCTACACTGGTATGAAGTAATGTTTTTTTTATTCAGTTGTATGGTTCATTCTGCTATGGTAAGGAAGTTTGGAGAGGGGATTCTCCTCCGGTGTTGTCCTCATCATCTGACCGCAGTTCAAAATTATGAAGTCCATCTCAAATTAGCCCTAGTGTTGCTTTAAAACGGGATGTTAATATAACTAAACGAAACTATTCTTATGCAAAAGATTTTACTCAGTTTCATGCTTGCCTGCAATGGTCACTTAGTTGTTCTTTTCAGAGATATAGTGGTGCTCTGGTGTGGTTGTTCCAGCTGATAGAACACCCATAGAATCAAAACAATAATCTTCATGAAATTTAACCTATGTACTCTAGTAAGCCTAAATAGGTTACTTACAACTTTTTTTGTTTGAGTTTAAAATTTAAAAGTTAATGTGCTGCAAGGGGTTAAACTCTAAACTTTACAGTATGAATAACAAGATTGCTATACTTGAAATTCTCGTCCTTATTTTTTCATCTGCTACAATAACGTAAAAGTGACATTTATGGTTGAAAACTTTAAAAATCCTTGCTTGCTTTATTTATATTTTAAATATTTTTCTGATTTAATTATGAAATATTCCCATTAATTCAACAGAGTCTGACACTGAAGAAGGAAAAGTAAAGGTTTCACAGCATCCTAGGAGAAAGACTGGTGGCTCGCAGTTCCTAACTAATGGCGAGAAGCCTAGAAATACTGCTCGCAAATCAACTTCCCTTAAACCTAGGGAATCTGAAAGTAGTATGTTTTAAAATATTTTTATGAAAATATTATTTTCAGTGCATAATTATCATTTTATACTCTGAAAACTACTATTGTTTTTTTTATTGTTGCATTAATTGGGAAATTCTTATAGTAATTTATTGTATAAATTTCCTTTACAGCCAATGTGGACAAAGATAATACACCTGACATTCAATCCCATTTGGGGTACAAAGACTTGCACAATTTAGTTTCATTTGTTAGAGTTGATTATAAAACTCATGTTTGTTCTAAAGCATGTGCGGAAAAAGCAAGTCCAGCTGAATTTAAAGGGAGGAATCCTCTTCTTATTCCAATATATGTTGGTTGGGAGAGGTAAGTGGATTGATTTATTGCTGAGCCATTTTATGTAATATGTTTTTTTTTAAATTAAAAATCCATATTTTTATTGGTTATGCAAGTATCCAAGATAATTTATAATCTGGAAATTTGAAATAGGGGTATCTGAAAATATGAATTAGCTATACAAAACAAATGAATAAAGATTGGGTTAATACATGAAATAAAATTTCAATCATAGAAATAATTTCACATGTGAATTTATTTCTTGCTTATTAAGGTGGTATGTATTTTTCAAGCTCAGATACCCTGAATTTGAAAAGATTTATTTTTAAAAAAGAATTTTGATCTTTAAATCAGATTTACATAGAAAATTGCTAACCCTAAATTACATATAATTTAGATTATTTATATTTTTATTTTTATCAATAAGATCTAAAATAACCCAGGCTTGTGTATATATCGTAAGATTTAAAATTTTTTAAAACTTTATCAAATTTAGTTCCTGTTTAAAATGTGTGTGTGTGTGTTTTGTTATTTTTGAAACATCATGTAATATTATGTGAGAAACAGGAATTGTCATTAATAATTCATTTAAAAAAATTATTTTTTTATCGTAGAAATAAAATAATATAGGAAAGGATTTCTAATAAATACATAATTGCTTATTTATTATTTTTATAATGACTGAAGAGGATTTGAATTTTCGTATTTAAAATAAAGTAATTCTGATTTTAGGCAAATTTGGAGATACTCAGGAGACAGCTTTAGTAAAATAAGATTAATGTACCGGGCACCTTGTGGTAGACACTTACGGAATCTAGGAGAGATTCTAAAATTTCTGATTCTAACAGAATCCAAACTCACCATTGACTACTTTACTTTGAATCCATTTCTTGTAGTGTTTCGAACCTTTAGGCCTAAAGAGGTAATTATGTAATTTTCTTTACTTGATTAAGTGATATATAGATGACAAACTTTTGCTTTAGGATTATACAATTTAACACAGTTCAGAAATTTCATTTCTAAAAGTTGTTTTGTTTTATATCTAAGCGGGGATTCAGCTTTAGTTTAAAGGAATATTTGCAGTATTGTAATTAAATATTTGGTATTAGTTATCTTTGAGTAATTGATGAGACGTATTATTTTCTTTGTTATGTAGAATTAAGAAAAAAATGTTTGAAAACATTTCATTTGTAATGTATTTTGTGCTGTGCAGATGTCTTAACGTATTTGTATATTCTCTTTATATTTGTAATATTGAATAATTTATATTTTTACATGATTTCAAAAAGTAAAGGAGAAAAAAAAATCGTGTATTTTTTTCTTAACTGTTTTTTTTTTTAATTTTAATGTAACTATTACACTTAATGAGATTAAACCATGAAAACAAATTACTAGTTTTTTTTGTTTTTGTTTTAGAAATTCTGTGCATGAAAATGACTAATTTTGTTTATCAGTTTGATATGACAAATATTTTTATTGGTGATTAAGATGATTGTGACAACATATTATTTGAACAATCGCACCATTTTTAAAATCAGTATGAAGTGACAGTGAAAGCAAAATTGCTTTGAGAAAAATCAGGGCAAATATTTATTTTTGTATTGTGGAAGTAGTCCAGAGAGTAGAAAAACGGACTTCTGTAGATCAACCTATATATGCCTATAGAGATTTAAGAGTAGAAGTTGCTTCTACATGTATCTAAGACTAAGTAGGAAAGACACATAGTGACCTTGGGGGGAGTAGAAAGTGTATGTATCGCCAAGGGTGGGGACACCATGAAGATAGAATGTAAATGCATTATATCACTTTTGGAAGAAAATATACTATGCCCCAGGCTCAGTTTACATTTGCAAAGCCATGATGATGACTTAGGCTGGAAAAAAAACTGGGTTCTGCTTTGAGCTCCACTTGCCTTTATTATGCCACTGAAGTAGGGCTCTGTTCTTCATAGGTATGATTATGAATTGGCTCTTGGTGCATTTTTTGGCTTAGTCTTCTGAAGCCTATAACTAGGGATTAAAGATAATTAGTTGAAATCTAGGACCAACAGAGAGCTGTAGTGGACCAGTGTAATAAGGTCTGGAGTAGGTAACAGAAAATGTTTAGTTTGAACTTGATATACAGCTAATGCATGTTAAATCCTAAGTGAGCCAAATGCCCTATATTATTATGTGGAAATTGGGAAGGAGTTGCAATTTTAGATGTTTTCACTATCCAACTGTGCATCAAAATTACAAGGTCCATCCCCTTCAGCTCCACACAATGCTTGTTCTTCACCAGATTGATCCAACTATTCGCCGTACAACAACTGACTGCAGTCCAGACTACTGCCCTTTTATAGTTCCTGGGAGGTGAGCAGAGAGGGTTCTGCACCAGTCAGGCATATCTCAGTTCCTATTGGCTCAATTCTGTTGAGCCTATTGGCAAATTCTAGAAGTTTCCAGTAATATCTATTTTGTTGCCAAGCTCTGAGATCGCTGGCTCAACATCCTATAGAGCTAATTGTAAAACAGTCTTTACATTGATTGGACTAATTGTTCTGGGAGGCAACACTATAGTTTATAACAATATGTAGTTTCTTTTAAGACTGACTGCCTTTTAAATGAGCCAACTTCAAATCTCTCGGGGACTTTCCTTTTGATTATCTTATGTGACCGTTTCAACCTGTCTGAAAGCACACAGAAATTTTGAATGATTGGAACATTCAAACAACATAGGTTGAAATTATGATTGATTTTTTAAAGTCATCACTGGCCACAGGCAACCCCTCCCACTCAAGGTATATTCCTTCTTTGTGTAGGGATAACTGACTTTAAACCATTTGTGTATGTACCAAAGTGGCAAAAACTGACCTCAATATCGGAAGTTTTTCATATCCAAATCTGAGGTACCCCTTCAAGGGGGGAGGGTATTTCAAAAAATATCACTGTAAAATCTGCTATTGGATAGTATTTATATAGCAAACCTCACAATTATATTCTTAAGTGATCATGATTTTTTTTGTCTGTTACATTCAATGTATTTTGGCACTGTTTTGGATACTTGTGTTTTAGAGCTAGTTAGAGACCAAGCTAGAAGTGTGAGGCTTCGGTACCAGCACACCATTTAATTTTGTCCCAAGTTGCCTTCAAAATGCCATCCCCAACTCGATCATCTAAACAAATTTATTTCTCCTCTAGTCATATGTACATTGGTCCTCTTCTTATCTTCTTTCTAGCTGATGCTTATGTTAGTGCATTTCTTGCGTCATGTCAATGCATTTATTTTATGCTCATCTTAGTGCACTCAGTATATCTATCATTTAAAAAATTTTCTGGAAACTGGTTTCCAAAAGTTATATAATTCAGTATTTGAAATTTTATTGCAAATATTTTTTAAGAATCTTTCTAAGACAAGTGGTATATATGGAAGGCATTTTACTTTCGTTCTTCTAATTTCATAAGCTTCCAAGCTTCACTATCATAAAAATATTTTGCTAATATTGTTTCATTAAATTGATATGCTTTGAGTTTACTACTTGTATTAGAGGCTTTCTAGAATCTGTGCAATGATCTGAATGAATGATGGGTCCTCCTAATTCTGGTTTTTATTTCTTCATTTGTGCCTTCTATTTTATCTAATATAATTTCAATGTAGAAAAAACAGTCTCTAGAATTTTAAAATTTAAGTAATATCCTATATTTAGACAATTATTAAAATATGAATTTTTTTTTATCATTATTTCAACAGGAGCATTTAATGCATTTTAAATAATACATACAGCTAGATTTTAATATTAACATAAAAAACTAATTTTTCATCTTTATTTATTGTGACTAAGTCCAATTTCTCATCATGTGAGTAATATGCATTTGTGAAATATAATGTAAGTTAATTTGAGAAAATTTTTTTAAAAATATTTTTGAAAAGAAATGATGAACTTAAAAATGTTTTTCAATTGTAAATATTTTTTAACATAATTTTATTTTGTAACTGAGTCTTATTGCAAAAGACTTTATATAATATTTAAAACTTTCATTGAATATGTGAATCAATTATCTGTTTTTAAGCTAGTTATGATTATTTAAAAAATGATACGATAAAAATGATTTTCGAAGGTTTTATTTATTTAATGGATTATTTTTTAAAGCTGTTTCTGTGTTTTGCCAACATTCATTACCAAACTTATCATATAGTGCAAAACAATTTATTTTCTTTATTTGCAATGATAAGGTTCAACTATATTTTCATTGGAATTGAATTTTTTTATGTAAAACTTTTTAGACTTCTTTTGGTTTACTATAATATATTGCCAATATTATTTAGTTTGCCCTAAGAATAAGAATATTTATTTTTTGTTACAAATTAATTATTTTTCATGAAATGTAGATAAAATATGAACATCCTGATGTTACGCAAGGCAAAGAAAATGTTCCTGTACGTTGTGTGAATTCATGGGAGAATGTAGCTCCACCATATGTGGAATATTCACCTAAACGATATCCCGGAAAAGGAGTCTATTTAAATGAAGATAAAGAATTTTTAGTTGGGTGCGACTGTACAGATAATTGTCAGGTAAATTTTTTAAAAAAAGTAAATAATAACTTTATTACTTCTATGTGTTTCTTTCAAATTTAACAAAGTTGGGATAATCGTATAATTCTGTAACAAAAGTATTTATTCTGGTGTGCACTATTTGCTGTATTTATTCTCATCTTTTTTCACTTGACAGGTTTTGTAAAAATTAAATTTTTTATATATGTGTGCATTCTTTATGACAATATATGACTTTAATATTTTCAGATATTAAGAATCAGTTGTTTAATTAATTTTTGGTTTGATAAATGTGGTACCATCTGTTAATGAATTTGTGAAAAAGTTCACTACCAGATGGTGAAACAAGAATGAATCTTACTTCTCTGGTATCGAAAGAAGATTCCATAACACTTATAGAAAAACAATATAATTTAAAAGACTAAAGAATAAGTACTAGTTAAAATTTAAAAACTTACGTTAATTTACTGATAAAAGTTTAAAAACAATTATTTTTCTATTAGACTCCAGAACTGTGCGAATGTCAGCGAATCACTAGTTATGCTTACAGTGGTCATTATAATGCAGATGTCGGATACAAATTCCGTCGTCTTAAGGAACCAGTAGTTACTGGGTAAGTGAAAAGTTTTGCTATCATTTTTATGAGAATTGTAAAAGATAATTCAGTTGTGACATTAAACAGTTATTGCTTATGCACGAGATATTCACATTAAACTTTGTAACAACTCAACTCTCTGTGTATAGCTGGAACAACTCAACTCTTGATTTTCAAGTTTGGAACTGTTGTTGTTGTGATTTTAAGTTAGAGTAAAATAAGAATTCGAATCACGCTTGTGTTTAGAGTCATTTATTACAGAATATAATTGAAATAATATCTTATTAGTTTGATTTTATAAATGTGTGTAAAATTTAATAACATAGTGATTTCTTTTAACTTATATAATCTATTCAGGAAGATGTGCAAATTTCTGAAAGTAGAAATCTAACAATTTTATTTAGAATATGTACACAATTTCAATCAATCTATACTAATAATAAAGATGAATATGTGTGTATTGGTGCTCTTCAGATCAGACTCTAGAGCTTACAAATCAAATATTTATTAGGAAGATTTAAATCAATTCAATGTTATTTAAAAATAATTATTCAAAGTAAGCTAAATTTTACTGTTTTTTGCTGTAACTTATGAAATTATTACACAAAAGTTAGTTTTATATAATTGAAAATCTGTGGGATGTTTTAGTGGAGAAGGTTGCAAATTGGGATAGTTAAGTTACATCCACACATAAAGAATGAGCGACGACTTTTTTTATATAAAAATAAACATCTTTTAATTTTTAACGCTAACACATCGACAGACAACAGATTTTTTGAAAGACCGGAAATTGATCTTTTTAATTCGCACAGCTTGCGCGCTTGATCGCAGATAACTGCTTCGTACTTCCGGTGCGCAGTTAGGAAAATAGTTTTTCGAATACAGTCATTTTGATGGAAGCAGGATCGCCACAGTACTCCCCCCTCTAGTAGTGCAGCAGGCACTGAAGTTAGAGGTAACGAGTGTTGAAGCGAACTCGTCGGCCAGATCTGGTCACATAAGGTACTGGAGTAGAATTTGTAGGTGACACAGGACTCGATGGAGACAGTTCAGGTACTGGTTTTGGTGAAGTCGGAACTGCAACTGGTGGTGATATTGCTGGTGCAGAGGACTGGTGAGAGTTCTCGAAGAACGCAGGCTTTAAGCGATCAATGTTGATCGTGGACTGTTTGCCGTTCTTTTCAATTGTGAACATTTTATCAGTTCGTTTGAGTACGAGGTATGGTCCATCGTATGGCGCTTGTAAAGGTTTTTTAACAGCATCGTGGCGCACGAACACATGTGAGCAAGTGTCCAGAGCTGGATGAACGAATACTTTCTTGGTGTCATGAGGTGCAGTAGCAACAGGTTTAAGTTGATCCATCAAGGTCCGTAAATTTATTAGGAACTCATGAGGCTCGACGTTAATTGAAGGGGATTCAAAAAATTCTGATGGTAGTTTAAGGGTTGAGCCATAAACTAGTTCGGCCGATGTGCACTGTAGATCTTCTTTTAATGCGGTTCGGAGTCCGAGCAAAACCAAAGGAATTGATTCGGTCCATTTCGTAGATGCATGACATCGGAGGCTTTGTTTAAGAGATCGATGGAATCGCTCGACTATTCCATTGCTTTTTGGGTGGTATGGGGTCGTTCGGATCTTTTGGACACCCAAGAGTTTGCTGAGCGAAGAAAACAAGTTGCTTTGGAATTGTCGTCCTTGATCTGTCGTGATTATTGAAGGCAAACCGAAGCGTGAGATCCAATGAGTTATGAATGCACGCGCAACAGTTTCAGCAGAAATATCAGGAATGGGAATTGCCTCAGGCCATCGTGTGAAACGATCTATGCAGGTAAGTAGGTATCCGCAATTGTTTGAAGGTGAAAGAGGTCCTACGAGATCTAGATGAACATGATCGAATCTGGCTGCAGGTAATTGAAAAGATTTAAGAGGACTATTGGTGTGTCTAGCTATTTTAGATTTTTGGCAATCTAGACATGAACGGGTGAAATTTGAAATGTCCTTTTGCATGGACGGCCAAAAGAATCTCTCTGCAATCAAATGTTTAGTGGCACGGATACCTGGGTGGGAAATATTGTGCAAAGATAGAAAAACTTTCTTTCGGAAAATTTCTGGGACGTAAGGTCTAATTTTGTTTTGCTTGACATCACAGTAAAGTTTAGATGAATTGGGGTCGGTTGAGAGAGGTTTTAAACAAAGTGACAGTTCATTCTTTGCCAAAATAGTCTGAAGTTCTTCATCAGATGCTTGTGCTTCCGCCATGGCAGAAAAGTCTATTTTTGGTAACTGTATTTCATTAATACGAGATAAGGTATCAGCTACAACGTTTTTTGAGCCCGATACGTGCCTGATGTCGGTGCTGAATTGTGCAATGAAATCAAGGTATCTTAGTTGTCTTGGAGAAGAAGAGTCAGATTTTTTGGTGAAAGCAAAAGTAAGAGGTCGATGATCTGTAAATATTATGAAATTTTGACCTTCCAACAAGTGTCGAAAATGTTTGATAGTTGCATATATCGCCAAAAGTTCCCTATCATACGTACTGTATTTACGTTCTGAGGGCGTAAGTTTTCGGGAATAAAATGCTAGAGGTTGTTGACCATTAGACGTAGTTGTATGGAGGACAGATCCGATGGCTGAGTCTGAAGCATCAACCATGATAGATAATTGCTGGTTAGGTGAATGGAAGTTCAAATTAGCTGCATTTGCAATATCAGATTTGCATTTTTCGAAAGCTTCTGTAGTGAGGTCAGTCCAAGGAACAAGTCGCTTATCATTCTTTTTAGAGTTTTTTAAAAGTTCGTGTAGGCTAGCTTGAGTCTGAGCGGCATGAAGCAAAAATCGACGGTAAAAATTGAGCATGGCCAAGAAACGCTTTAGCTCAGATATATTTTGAGGTTTGGGAAAATCAGAAATGGCTTGAACTTTTTTCGGTAAAGGTTTCACGCCTTCAGATGTAATTAGACAACCTAGAAACTTTACCGATTGCTTCCCAAGGATGCATTTTGAAGGGTTTAGTTTCAATCCGTGCTGAGATAATCGTTCAAATACTGTTTTTAAATGTTGTTTGTGCTGTTCTACATTATTTGATGCAATCAGTATGTCATCAAAATAAGGAATGCAGAAATCTAAATTTGACAAAACTTGATGTATATAACGTTGAAAGGTTTGTCCCGCGTTTCTTAAACCAAAGGGCATATAAACATATTCAAAAAGACCAAATGGGGTTGTGATTGCTGTTTTTGGAATGTCCGCTGGGTTAATAGGAATTTGATGATAAGCTCGGATCAAATCCAGGTTGGAGAAAATGGTTTTATTGAAAAACATTTGAGTGCAATCTTGAATATGAGGAGCTGGGTATCTATCAGGAACGGTAATTGAATTTAAACGACGGTAGTCGCCACACGGTCTCCATTCTCCATTAGACTTTTTCACCATGTGTAGAGGACTTGCCCATGGGCTACTAGAAGGACGGATAATACCTTGAGACATTAAAAATTCAAATTCCTGACATGCAATTTTTAGCAACTCGGGAGATAAGCGACGAGGTCTCGAAAATACTGGTTGACCAGTTGTTTCAATAAAGTGATGTATTTTAGTTGATACTTTGCTTTTTGTTGGTTGAGATGGATAAGTGAGGTCTTGGAATTGCGATAAAATGTCATAGAATTCTGAATCGCCAAGCAAAATGGATATACCAGAAGTTAATGAATCTGTGTTTGTATATTTGCCTTGAGTGGTTAATTTAGTTATGCCATCAATCAAACAACCACTTTTAACATCAACCAAAAGATTATAGTGTTTTAAAAAATCAACACCTATAATTGGTTGGTTCACATTTGCAATTATGAAAGACCAAGTAAAATTTCGCCGTAAATTTAAGTCTAGCGTAAGGCGTTTTTTACCAAAAGTAGCTATTTTTGTGCCATTAGCAGCTAAGAGGAGTAATTCATTAGAGGAATCAGCTTTAGGAGCATAATTGTTTGGTAAAACAGATACGTCTGCGCCTGTATCCATTAAAAATTTCCATTTACTAACTTTATCGGCCAGCATAATTCTATTAATTTTGCGATCGTGGCCAAGGCCAGTGGACGACCGTCGATTTAGTTTCCCGAATTCTTGAAAGAGCAAGGCAAATTACATTTTTTTGCTTTTGTGCCAAAATTTGTATGATAAAAGCAAATGCCATCAGCAGGTTCTTTATATTTTTTTAAGCGATCACGAGAGCAACTACGACTGTTTTTAAAAGGTCGATTTCTATTTCTGCTTTGAGAGCGTGATTGGCGCATTGTTGTAGTAAGCTCGCCAACTAAAGTCGTCAAATGGGCGACTTGTTTTTCAAGTTGGGCTATTTGATTATTCGAAGATTGAGGAGTAACGGAATTAATGTTTGAATGGCCAGCCAAATCATTTATTTTATCTGCAACTGATGCTAAACCAGCTAAATCTTCATTCAAAGCAGTTAAAATAGTTTGTGTGCTGTTTGGCAGTCTTCCGAGCCAAAGAGATTTTAAGAGTGGCTCGCCAACAGTATCGCCCGCCAATGTTTTCATACGAGCTAATAACTGAGATGGTCGTTGGTCGCCAAGTTCTAGGCCTTGTAGCAGCGTACGTATTTTCGAAGCTTCACTTTCAGAATGCAACTCAATTAAACGTTTTTTTAATGTTGGATATTTATCAGTATCAGGAGGTTTCAATATTATATCGCTTACACAATTCAAAATATCAGAATCAACGGCAGAAATAACGTGATTAAATTTTGTATCGTCAGCAGTAATTCCCGCCAAGGCGAATTGCGCCTCAAGTTGAACAAACCATAATGCAGGGTTAGCTTTCCAGAAAGGCGGAAGTTTGACGCCAACACGAGAAACTGTTGCGTCGTTGTTGGCGGAATTTGGAGTATCTCCTGGCATGTTTTATTCAAGAAATCAAAGGCACGTTATAAATATAATTTCACAAAACTGCTTTGAAATACGAAAATACAAATAATATACTGATAATCAGAGTAAATAATATGAAAATGCTAATCCAAATTATATAACAGAAGTTCCGATGGAAATTATTTAGGCTGTGAAAATAGAAACAATATTCAACGATACGCTTACCGCCATTAGGAAGAAATGCGTTATGGCGCCATTTAATGCATAAAGAAAACTGGGAAAGTTATCCTTTCACTTTTCGAGTCACCAAATGTGGGATGTTTTAGTGGAGAAGGTTGCAAATTGGGATAGTTAAGTTACATCCACACATAAAGAATGAGCGACGACTTTTTTTATATAAAAATAAACATCTTTTAATTTTTAACGCTAACACATCGACAGACAACAGATTTTTTGAAAGACCGGAAATTGATCTTTTTAATTCGCACAGCTTGCGCGCTTGATCGCAGATAACTGCTTCGTACTTCTGGTGAGCAGTTAGGAAAATAGTTTTTCGAATACAGTCATTTTGATGGAAGCAGGATCGCCACAAATCTATACAAAAGTTAGTTCTACATCTTCTTTCAAGCATAATTAAAAATTCTTTTTAATGATTTTTATATAATTTTTTTTAAATTTATTTTTTTACATAAATATATTGCACATTTTTAAATTAGCACCTTTTAAAAATCCTTTTGATGATCCTTGTTTAAAAGTTAGGCAAATATTTCTTATGTTTTTGTGATTTTTAAAAATTATATATACAAGGTGATCAAAATTAAGACACCCATACTCAGAGCTGTTTATATAGCAAACTGCTCAGTGAAAAGTCTCCAAAATTGTTGAGCATACAATTCAAGATATGGGTAAATGGATTATGTGAGTAAATGCATCAAACATAAAATCACAAGTACCGTATCGATGTAGGGGAAACTGCTCAATATGGTACCCTTCTTCAAGATGTAAAATCTGTATTCTGTAAACAGCTTGTTCAATTGCAGATTGCAATTGGTTGATTGTGATACTTTTCATATGCAGAGTGATACTGTCTTTCAAATCTGTCAAGGTTACTAGACGTCCTGGATAAAGGAGATAAAATTTTTAAATATCCCCGCAGTCAAAAATCGAGGATTAAGATCTGGAGAACGAGATGGTCAGGTTGTCAGGGACACACGACTAATTACTCTATCATTAATGAAATGTTGCAGAAGAAACTGCTGTACACAGAGTCCAATGTGTGGAGGTGCTCCGTCTTTGCATAAAATTAATTGAATCAAGACATTGGTGCTGTTGCATTTGGGGTACACCAAAATTTTCGAGCATGTTTTGGTACCTCCTGGCCATCATGGTGCATGTCACAGGGCAATTGCCTATAGCCTCTTCTAAAAAGAAAGGTCTAAGAATAAATGTGGCTGTGAATCCACACCAGATTGCAACTTCCGGTGAGTGAAGTGGAATCTCTTGGAATGTACGAGGGTTTCCGTGTTCCAAATGCAACAGTTATAGGTGTTGACTATTCCACTTAATTGGAAATGTGCTTCATCCCTCCATAGAATCTGCCATGGCCATAATGAATCCATTTCAACTCTAGCAAAAAATGTCGATGCAAAGGCCAGTCACTTCTTTCTGTCGATGAGCAGTAATTGCTGAATGTAATGAATTTTATATGAGTAAAAATGCGTTATTTTTCCTGGTACATTCTTCATTGTAGTGCAGAGAATACACAAGTACTATGATGCTGCATGTGCACTGCTATGCCTACAACATTATCCATTGATTGTCCAACAATAGCAGTAGCAACATCTTCAATACCATTTGAACGAGTCAATTTCGGCTGATCTCTAAGATCTTCACTTTTTTCGAATCGAGTGATCATCTGAGAGCTTTGGAAGTAATGGTCCTTTGCGTAAATTCATAAGTTGATGAAACTCTTGAAGTGCAGCTGCAGAATTTCCTTTGTTTACATAAAACAACTTCACTAACAAAGCCTGTTCAGGCAACATGATAGCCATTGCTGTTAAGAATTATATTTTCTCAGTTTTATCCCCTTTTATACCTAGTATCTGTAAATCTTGGAATGTGTAAACCAAGGGTTTATGGAAATTTCTGCTTAAATTAATATTGCAATTACAATGACAGTTTAAGTTTCTTCACTTTTCCATCTTTTTTATTTCATATCAATAATAAATTTTTAAAAAAAAATTTCATACCACATGTTTTTTTGTGTGGTTATTTATATATTTTCAGCATATTTTCTGTTGTATGGTGCCATCTATCAATGTTTAGAACTTTTTTTTTTTTTTTTTTTGTTGCTTAATCTGTTTCCCTATGTCTTGAATAGTATGCTCAACAATTTTGGAGCTTTTATACTGAGTAGTTCGCTTTTACAGAGTGTTCATAGTAGGAGTGTTTTAATTTTGATTACCATATATATATATATATATTGCATAATTTCCATCATAAGATTACATACTAACTCTGAAATTTAAAGCATTTTAATTATTTCTATCAAATATTTAATCTTGTGGTATTATTCTACTGTAGAAAATTATTAAAAAAAACACACACAAAAAAAACACCAAGATTCTATTCAATATCTGTGTAGTTTGCAAGTGGGGCAGAAAAAAATATGAAGTTACAATACTGCAAAAATTAGAAGATGGATGATTCACACTGAAGGGTCAAGATTTACTTCAGGTGATCAGAGGGTGGTGCCATGTTTTTATTTTGCACTTTTCAGGAGGTTTGCAGGTTTTTAAAAAAATAATTGCAATTTATTTTACAACATAAATGTTAAAATGAAAGGTAAACATTAATACATATAAATTCTGACCCTTCAAGCTTTGTATTTGCTTTCAAGTGATCTCTTTTAGTATTAGCAATTCTAAATATATTAGTGGCACACAACCCATACATTTATTTTTAATAGTGCTATGATGTCATGGGATTGGTCTCACTGTACAGAACATATGAAAAGGCAATTAAAAAAACAGTGGCAGTTTGAAGGATTGATAGACATGAAGTTACATTTAAACAATTTAATTGAAATTGTATATAACTTATATTGCTGGCGAAATCAAAGGTGGCTAGTTTTAGGTAATTATTAAATTTAACTTGCTTGAAAATTACTATTTTTAAATAAAAACTTTTGGAAATTTAATATAATTAGCTGTTCAGAAAAAATAATTCTTGGATTGTAACGGATCTTTTTGTCAAAAGGATCTTGAGAGAATTTTTCTTGCTTCAAAATTGTATAATGTTTTTCATTTAATGATATATCATTATTGCATAAAATGTCACTATCTGCATAGCATTATGGATTTACATCTGTTATAATACCTACATTTGCATTCAAAAAAAGTTTAGGAGCACTAGAAGTTAGCAAATTCAGTGTTTCTCATTTCATAAAAATAAAAATTTGAGAGTTTATTTATATCTGAATCTGATTTATTTTTGCTAAATTATTTGATGCTTTGAGTAATTTAAAACTATAATTATCCAATAATTTAGAACCACCACTTAAAAAGTATACTGTAAAGTAATCAAGAGATGCTAATTTCATAGTTTAAATTTTACAGCAATTATAGGTGTGAAAAAGAATGAATCAGAGTTAGTAAGTTAGTAGTTAAAGTATGCACTTCAGATTTATGCCTTCTAGAAAAGTCTGAAATATTCAAGACTCGCACAGGGAATCATATAATTTTATAATATCAGAAAGCAAAACACTAATTTATGATTTGTTGAAAAATTCATACTCTTCTGTTGAAAAGATTTTATTTGAATCTTTGATTAGGAGAATGGGTGAATATATTTTAACAAAAGGGTTAAGAACGTTTGAGATAGATGGCTATGGGTTCTATAACAGAAAAATATTATTTCATTTATGATAGCATAGAGAATTAGAATATCAATTTATGATGATATTAAGACTTAAAAAATGATTTACACTGTTTCTAATTTAATATGATTATATATGCTTCTTTAATATTAATTATTATGTTTTTTCTTTTGCAGAATATTTGAATGTAACAGTAAATGCAAATGTGGACCTCACTGTGGAAATAGAGTTGTTCAAAATGGTATGAAAGTAAGTATTTTTAATATTCCTAATTTTATTATTTAACAGGATTTTTAGCATTATATTTATCAGGAAAATTTGTTCTCTTAAATATATTAAAATTCATTGTTTCTGCTAAGAGAAACAATGTATTTTAATATATTTAAAAATCTTTAAATATATAATATTTTCAATTTTATTTACTTATTTTTCAAATATCACTTTTTTTTTGTATGCAGATGTGAATTAAGTTTATTTTTATTAATGTTTGATATCTCTTGTCATAAAGCACATTATTGCTTTAAAATAATAATTAAATAATCTCTTGTTTTTCATTTATCTCATTATTATGTTTTTAAATAAGTGAGAATGGGATTTGAAATGATTAATCAATGAACTGACTTTACTACAAAGATGCTAAGGGAGAAGAAAATAATAAAGGAACTGTTTTTGATTGAAAGAGTATTCAGAATGTGATAGATAATTATTCATATAGAAATCAATTAAAAATCCATATTTGTTTTTAAATATAGCTGCTTTTGCAAAGTTTCACTAGAAATTTATTAAGAGCTGCATTAATATAGAATTAATTATTAATGAACATGTCTTGCAGTGAATGATTTGCATAATGAACTAAGCAAAATGTAAAAGAATGGCTTCCTTTACAAAACAAGGTGACATCAGGATATCACTTTCAGAATCTTGCTGCATCTCTGCTAACAGACTGTTTAGTTCTTATTTATGTTTTTTTAATACTTTTAAAAAAATAAATAAAAACAAAATTATAAAATATCAGTTACTTGAAGCTTTAAAAGGGGGGGGGCATACTTTAGTACAAACCATAGTTTCATATTACAGTATGAAGGAGAAGTTTTCAATATCATGCGAGCATAAATGCAAGATTAGCTAGGAACCATATTCTGTGTCGTTGAAGAAGTTGTAGAGCAGATTTCATATACAGAGGAGGAGCTCATGAGTGCTATTCGTGCTTTTCCTCATATCTTGAATATATGTATAGGGGAAAAATAAAGAAAACACAGGGAACTTTTTGCCGGATTTGAGTGGCACCCCTGTTGTTGAAGAAATCATTAAGACATAGTTTCATAAAATATTTAATTTTTAGCAACTATTAATCCTGGTGAACCAGCAGGTCCCTTAAGGGTAGGTTTAAATAATAAATTACATTAATACATTTGTTAATTTTTTTTCAGAATAGAATGCATTATGTTGTTTTGTATTGATGTAATGGGAAAAATTGTGTCTCTCCATGAGTATTTTGTATTATTATTAAGATTCATGAAGTTGATGTTTTACTGCAGTTGGTTGTGTAACAAATAATAGTTGGCTCAGTTTTGCTTAGGAGACTAGATTGTCTAAGGAATGGTTTTCATTAGTGAACCTCAAATCTGTGGAATGATTAGTAATTGTGCCCAATTGTTTGTTAAATTTTTCATGGGAAACAAAATAATTATAATTTTGGTTTCATGTAATTCTTATGCCAAATCCTGATTATAATGTTTTGCATATTATATCTGAACTGTTGCTTTCTGCAGAAAAAGTATGCATATTACATTTTCTATATTTGTAGAATTTAGTGCTTAGTCATAAATTAAATAGATTATAGATATATGAGCCGTTTATTTTGAAAATGGGGCAAGTCCATATTTTGTTATTGCGAGATATTTAAAGGTTTGCATTTCAATAAATTTAAAAATATTGATAAGTATTAATAGATATATTTTTTGTATTTTGTGGTACCAGATAATGTAAATTTATAATCCAATAGTGTTTACAGATTGATAAAAAAAATTGAATGTCTTGACAACAAAAATTTGTGATTAATGATATTTATTTCATTGTCAATAATGGACTAAACAAGCGATATTGGAAATAAACATATTATTTTCGAAACACAAAATTAAAATATACTTTTTATTATTTATGAAATACTGTACAACCACCCATTATTATTATTAAAGATAGATAGATAGAAACACCCTAGATTTCAGACATGATATAAAACGGCCACATTTGCTTCACCATAAAGCAACCGGAGCTAAATTTTGCTGTAATGTATTCGGTCAAAAATAATTTCAATCTAAGATGGACTTGCACCACTTTCAAAATAAACAAATTTTCAATACTGTTAAGAGCTAAAACTTCCATCTCCAAAATATTAGAATCTAAAAATTTTTTTACTATAAATTTTTTACGCATAAAAAGACTATAACAAGTTTTATCTATAATTACCATTATCTCCATATTTTTTCAAAAATGGACTTGCCCACTTTCAAAATAAATGGCTCATATGTGTTATCTCTCTTTTTTTTATTATGAATATTAACACTTATGTTCATTTTGTATAGTATACCATACATACAATTTTATAAAAATATACTACCACTATAAAATAATTTTTATAAAGTTGTATGTATGGTATACTATACAAAATGAGATGCTATACAAAAGGTATACTATACAAAATGTATAGCTACCTATATACTTTTTTTTTTTTTTTTTTTTGCTTTTCTTCAAAAAAAAAAAAAAAAAAAAAGCAATCTTGTCACGATAAGGGTTAAGTATATTTTTGTGTAAGACTAATTTTTTAAATTAAGTATTTCTATTCTCATTTTTTAATAGGTTCGTCTACAGATGTTCAAAACAAAAAGGAAAGGTTGGGGTATAAGATGTTTGGATGACATTGAAGCTGGAGCTTTCATTTGTATATATGCTGGACAACTGCTAACTGAACAGGGAGCAGATGAAGTAAAGATCTAATGAAAATAAAATTTTAAAGTGCTTATGAAATTGTGTGCTTTATGCTTGTTACATACTTTTAATATATAATAAGGACTTGAATTTTTGATTTTGATTGTGCAACTTCTATTTAACATATAGGACTTGTTTGGAAAAGTGGGTCAGCATTTCATTTTTTGAAGTGTTAATTGAAAGTCCAGCTACTTTATGTATTAAAGTGTTCCAAAAGTTTCATTCTCATTGTATTATGAATGGTTTTATCTAGCCTTGCTTGTGCAAACATGCAGGCTTGTCTATTAGCTGTCTATGTAATCGGTTTCAGTCATCCCAGAGCCCTACTATGCCCCCCAAAAGTTCTTTTGCCCATTTGGTGGGATTGGAAAGGCTTAATTTTCTATGAGCTCCTTCCTTAAGGTGAAACAATAAATTTTAAGAAAAACTGTCATCAATGGGAGCAATTAAAAACTGTCATAGCAAAAAAATGGTCAGAATTAATGAACCGACGAGAGGTTGTTTTTCATTATGACAACGCAAGACCACATATTGTATTTAATCATAAGAGAAAAGCTCTTACAGTTTGATTGGGATGTTTTACCACAACCTGCATACTCTCTAGATCATGCACCATCTGATTATTACTGCTTTCCTTAAAAAAAAACTCTCTGTTCGATAAGCACTTTAAATCCATCAGTAAAATAAAAGTGCACTTCGAGGATTATTTCTTGTCCAAAACAGAACAATTTTGGAAAGAAGGCATAATGAAGCTAAAGAGTTTTTATATAACAAAATAAAAAATATTTTAAAAGTAAATATTGTGTATTCATTTCATATTAGAAATAGGAAAGAAACTTATGGGACATCCTGATATAAAATGATAAAGCTGAATAAAAGACTTAAAGACAGGAAACATGAAACTATAGCTATGCAACTTATAGTCAAATCAGCTTTCAAAGATTGAAAAAGTTAATGGTCATCTTAGGTGACTGCTCAATTCAAAATTGGGATGAGTTTCATGAGATGTCTATTTATTTAGAATTTGATAAAGATTTTAGAAGTTAATCAAGCATTTTTATATTTTCAAACATGCTTGTTATCTTCAAATGCAATTATTTTAATCGAAACTTTGTTAGTTCTAAAGTAAATATACAAATTAAATGAAAACACACCTGTTTCAGATTAACATGACTTACACTTGTTTCCCCTCATGTTAAAAGAATTAGAAAGAGCAATTAGATAATTGATTTGAAATAAAAAGAATAATAATCAGTGGAGAAAACTCACTTGCAGAAATATTGATAAAAAGCATTTAGTAGTATTGGATAAATATCTGTAAACTAACAATTTCAAGCTTTTCTACAGAATGAAGCCATTCTAAAGTGATGCAAAATTTTTTTGTCTTATGTGTAGAATTAAGTCAGTGACAAAGATGGAAACTTTAGGGCAAATGTACTGATCAGTATTTAGATTAAGAAATAAGGAAGTCAAAGTCAAGAATGATGATAAAAATCAAAATAAGCTAAATATCAAAAGGTTTTTTTTAAAAAAAACATGGAAATCAAAATAAGAAAGCATAAAGATTTTTTTTACATGAAAAAAAAAATTGTGTCATCCAAAAATATTAAATATTACCAGAAATTGCTTCCACTTTTTAATTCATAAGATAATGAATTAGCATTTCAATACTTTTATTTAACATTTTTATGAGTGATTATTTATTTTTTAAAATTAAAATGTATTTTTTAATTTAAGTTTTCTATGTATTTTTAAGGATGGTAATCTGTTTGGAGATGAGTATTTAGCAGAACTGGATCATATTGAGGTTGCTGAAAAACTTAAAGAAGGTTATGAGTCTGGAGTATCAGATATAGAGGATATGGAAGTTGATGAACTAAAATCTGATGATGAGGATTATAAAATGAGAGATGAAGAACAATCATCTTCTTCTTCGTATGTTTTATTTGTTAATTTTTCTTTTAAATGATAAGTATTTAGACATGTACTGTAGTACCTTGTGGATATTCTGTTTGTAGTATTTTGGTAAATGAAGTATTTTTTTGTACATTTTGATCAAGAATGGTTGATTTACTGAGCCCCATTTGATTCCTGCAGTTCTGCTCTTTATTATATTTCAATGTATATAAAATCAGAAGCAAATTTTAGAGAAAGGTATTTTGTAAAGATGTTGGTTACATATCCAGTGTCGCTAGCATAATGTTACAAATCTGTAATGTTGCTTCCCAGTACGGTTAGTTCAATCACTGGAAAGATCATTTTACGATCAGCTCTATTATGTGGTGATCAGATGCCCAGTCAGTAATCTCAGGGCTTGGCGACCATTTGGCAACAAATTAGAAAAATACTGGAACCTTCCAGAATTTTGGTGATGGAGCTAATAGGAAACAAGATAAAACAACTGCCTGATTATTCCAGGACTTTCTCTGCTTGTCTCCGGGCATTATAAAAGGTCGGCAATCTAAGCTGAAGACATTCGTGTAAAGAGTCGCTGAAAGGTTTGGAGTCATGTGAGTCAATGGTGAGTGGTTGTGTCAGTCCAGCGAAGTGCAAGCATTGTGTGAAGTTCCTGCATTTGCTTAATTGAGCTGTGATCCTGATATTTATTACAGAAGTAGAATCAAGGCATGTGTAGAGTAGTTAGTCATGTAGTAGTGAGTTGTCAGTTGGATACAGCTAAAGCGAGGAGACGGTGGAAAATTGCAGGCATTTGGAGAGACTGTAGATTGTAGCTATGTAGATTCCCTTCTGCTGAGTTCTGTCTGGCTGCTTTGTGTGCTGTGGTTGTTATTACCACAGATTACTACTTGTGGGCTACTGTTTGTTGTAATGTGCTGCTGTATATTATGTGTGTTCGTCTAGGCTGTATATTTGATGCCTGTGTATTTGTTTCTTTGTAATTAATAAATGTCGTTATTCGTTACTAAAGGATTGTTTCTACATCAACTAACAAATCGAAAGAACCCTGAATTCATAACAATATAAATTTTGATAAATGTATATGCAGGGTATCTCAAAAAACTGTTCACAACTTTTAATTGTAAATTAGGTTTATCAATACCAAGGCAATTTGGTAGGAGATTTTGGGTGTGCAGTTGTAAAGGATATCTGCTTTAGGTCCAAATAAATGTTACAACATTGAAGTAGTGGAATATGAACCCACAGTTGCATGAAAAAAGACATTGCAATTTGCACACTTTAGTGGATACAATGGCAAGTGGAATGTAGTATCAACATCAGACTTTTAGAATATATGTTTAAAAGACTTACTGTTGAACACAATATTCAATTCACTTGTAATTTATCAATTTAAATTATAATGCTGTTGTCAGTTGCATTTACCCTTGTATTTTGACTATATTTTATGTTTTGTTTTGAATATCATTTTCTTTTACTTTATTTGCTCTCTCTGTCTGGTTTAATACTTCCTTTTCTTTTATAAAAATGATCATTTTTGCATATCTGACACATACTTCGATATTGTTTAAAACATATTGCAGCATTTTTTTCACTTAAATGGTTAAATTGGATTTCCAATTCTCTATTCAATGACAATTGACGTTTACAATATAATGCATGCTAAGAAATGTGTTATTACATTCTTGTGAATATTCTTGATGTGTTTATGAGTGATTAATAAATGTGAACGGAATTAATTTTCCAGTATTAATAGTAATTGATATTTGAAATGATGTTCATTGAGTGATTCTCTTCACTTGCATTGTTGTTTTTTGCATTCTACACCTTGAGTTCTTACTGCCTATATTAATTTTGTCTAAAAGAAATTGATATATGTATTTTAATGAAAGTAAAGTTTACTTTGTCATGTATTTGTATTTTATGAAGAATAATTTATTTTTAATGAATTAATTCTTTAAATTTAAGTATTATTAAAAACTATCATTAAGCATTTATTTTAAATGATAACAATTTAACAATGTTGATTAAAAGTTAAACTATTCATAATGAAAGATTTATGTATTTATAATAGATGGTAAAAGGACAATAATGACTTACATTTGAATAGTATTTAATTCAAATAATAAAATTACCCAAGAGATAATTAATGTGTATAGGATATCATTTGTTGTCTTCTAAAAGTTTTTTTTTGTATTTAGGGATTCTGATGTAAATGTTTGTGACACAGATTCTGAATATGAGACAAGTCTTCGAAGTACTGCTATCAACTCTTATTCTACTAGGTAAATTTTTTATTTACACTTTTACTCCATTAAAATACATGTGCAACATCAATATTGTTATTGATATTCGGCCGTAAGATTTCAAATGCAGTTTTAATCCTATTTTAAATCATTTGCATCATTTTTTTTTATCATTTTTAAAAGAGAAATGATTACTATTTTAATTTTAATAATAATGCAAAATGCCTTGAAATATGTTTGACACATCCAAAAATCTAAACATTCTGTTTTAAGGTAGTTTTTTTAAATTTCTACTTGTAATGAAAATTTTAAACAGTACTGTGAACAGTAAAATATTGACAACGATAATAATAAATCAAAATTGGTTTTTATGTTGGCTCTTTTAAAACAATTTTTATTTCTTTAAGTATATTTCATCTCAAGTGCAATTATAAAACTGTAACTTTAATTGCTACAGCCAATATTAAATAAATACTCACTTTTTGAAAGATGAAGTATATTTTAATCTTTTGTATTTATAATTTTCATTTTTAAATGTTTTCTTATCACTTGAATATTGTTTTCTAATTAGTAATAGGAAAAATAGATGTTTTTCAACAATTTTTTTCCATTTAATTATATAGATCTTTCAGTATTGATTTTTTTTATAGCCATGTCAGTTTGAAAAATTAATGACCATTTTTCATGTTCTTAATTTTGAATTGTAGAAGCAGAAGAAAATCATTGAAGCTATCAGACTATTCATCTTTATCTAGTAAGAATTCACAATCCAATAATAAAAACAGCAAAAAGAAAAATAATAAGAAGAAGGAGTTGCCTGATTTAACTGCATCCCAAGGTATTTTCTTGATTTTTGTTTTGTCTTGAAGCATTTTTATATTTCATTAATTGTTTTTTAAATTTGCCGTCTTGGGAATATTTGTTTTGCTTTGTTTTCATGGTGTGTTTGTATGAGACTTATTTTGTAACTTAATTTGTATGTGACCTTGAAATTTGTAATTGCTTTTTGTATACTACTAGCCGCCTTTGGCGACCAGCCGGTTTGCCAATCTTAATGTTCGTTAAAATTTTAATAATTAAATATTTTATGTAATTCCTACTTGGCTCTTTAGCTTTGTTAGCTCCCATAGAATTTATGCTTTAAATTAAAGTGGAAAGGATGAATCTGCAATTAATATAATAATATTTTTTACTGAAATAAAGCATTTTTTTTATAATATGATTACTGAAAACAAAGTCACTGAGCATTTAAACTTTATGGGCACTAAAGAATATATATCTTAATTTATGTAATATCTCAATAATTTTTCAACAAAATTTTCTCAGATTCATCACGAGCAGATCGATTAATTAACAATGTTTAATTTTAAATGCATCAAACACTAAGAAAATAAACAGAATCATTTAAAATAATCGGTCGAAAACAGGTTAAAAAAACTACTTAAAAAACGATGTACTTAAAACTATAAGCATATACAAAAAAAATATATAACTAACATAAATACAATTTGATTACAAAAGCATAAAACTAACCTAAAAATAATTTATAAATCAAATTCACACCCATTGAAAACAGTTGTCAACAATCGGAACACAATGTGCATGCGTGAATTTTCAACGCCAGTTGGGGTAACACTGAATCAGAAAGATCGATTAATTAACATATTTAATTTTAAATGCATCAAACACTAAGAAAATAAACAGAATCGTTTGAAATAATCAGTCAAAAAATGTTAAGCCTATCCTCTTTAGAGTGGGGGGGGGGGGAAAAACCTGAAGCCTTACTCATTTGGCGGTGGGGAAATAAAAAGGTTTTTTTGGCGGGAAAGTTAGTTTTTAATTAATAATTACAATTCTAATTAAAAATTCAAAAAAAAAGGGACCCCAGGTGCACATTCCCGACCTCCAAGGTATACATGTACCAAATTTGGTAGCTGTAGGTCAAATGGTCTGACCTGTAGAGCGCCAACACACACACACACATTGAGCTTTATATAAGTATAGATGATATCAAGAGACTTATAAATGAATGGTCTAATTCGGAAACTTTACTATGTTTCATGTAGCTGCTTACCTTATTTAAAAGATGCATGTTTTGAGTGAAAGTATCAAAGATGTACAGTATGTATTTCTGTTCTTATAAAACATTACTATATAAATTGTGTTACGTAATTTTTGTCTACTATTAGTGACAACTATCAGGAATTTTTTAAAATTTGAAATTAAAAACTTTTGATATTGGATGGGCATGGAGACCCTACTTCTGTAATAAGTAATTATATTAATGGTTAATAGAGACTTAGAGGTTAATAGAGATTGTGATCTATTACTTTACCACCTTGCTTCTGAAATTTGCACTTAGTCTGATTTCTTTTAACTTGAAGATATTTAAAGGCTAACATACGATATGTAAATTGTGTAAAACAACATGCATGATGGCAAAAAAAAAAAAAAAAAAAAAAAGTACAAAATGTTTTATAAAAGAGATTGCTAAACTTGTATTTACCAGATTTGGCTTGCAGTTACTTATTGGGTAATAAGTGCTTGCTAAGAAAGGTATTTTAATTAAAAATTTAATGAAAATCTCCATTAAAATTTTTAAAGACTTTAATGTTTTCTTCAGCATTTTCTTAGCATAAAATGTATAGAAATTATTTTTGCCACCTATTTTTATCAAAAATAAATAAATAAAAAAATATTGACACTAGTTTTATTTCCTTACAATTTTTCTATAATTCTAATTCTTTTTTAAAAATATTTTGAGGTTTATTTTACAACAATACTTTCTTTATTTCATTACTAAATTTAGACTAAACATCACAACCATGTTAAGTAATTTTCATATGCATGTGCTTTTTACTATATAATTAGGTGTAAATTTTAAAAATAAAATGATTTAGTTTGATCAAGCCTAAATCATTGTCACATGTACAATGCATTCGATTAAAGGTTTCAGTATCTTAAAAAAAATTATCAGTTATAACTTGCAAGGCAGATTTCTATTTCCCCTTTTTTTTTAGGGTATTGGTAAAAGATTGTATATGTGTTCTTCATGTCAGTGACAATCGTTGATGTGAAAGCGCTTATTACAGATGCTATTGCCTGAAAGGTGTAGCTTGTACTGTATTATAACTTTAATTGTAAGCCATGTAACAGAAAGAGTACATATTGAATATCAGTGATACTTGCTTTCAAAGGAATATATTACTCCTTAAAGTGTATATGTATATATATATGTAAATGAATGTGCATGAACAACCTGTTGCAATATGCAGCTCTGCATTGAAGCATTCATTTGGCTCACAATGTATGAAACAGAATAAGTGCGTAATTTAGAGGTGTTGACTATTCTGCATAAGAATTGTTGCTGCATAATTTTGTATTTTTTTTCATTCTCTGTATTTATAGGAATCTTTAAACTTCATTCTCCTTGTAATATATTTTATTTATATGTACTCATAGCAAGTAATTTTTCTTATGGCAGCCTCTTTTTCTGCCATTCAAGACTGCTTCTCAATATTAACTCTCACTCTATTTTATTATTATAAAATCTTTTCATTGAAAAAATCAGATTCAAAATAAGTTTTTTATTATCTTACAACCTGGAAAGCCAATTTTACCTCCTCGTTTTAAGTTTTATTTATATATATTCCAAATGAATATGTGGGGAAAAGAGAAGTAGTTTATTATATTGATAAAAAAAAGTGTTTAATTGTGATTTATTTTTATTTTTGAAGTGTTCAAAAATCCAGTTTTATTCAATTAGGCGAAAGCTGAATGCCTTGTTTTTGTATCAAAATATTCCAGTTGCGAAACTTATCCTAGTACAGATCTGTCTTGTATGCAGTGTGTTGCATGTTAAATATGACACAGAGGTCCTACTGTTGAGGTGGAACAGAAACATGGAAAGGTGATTACCAGTGCAGGTGTAGTCCTTATAATTTCGCTGGGGTTCAAAATTATGAAGTCCATTCCAAAATAGTTCGTGTGATGCTTCCAAACATAACATCAATATAATAAATTAAATTTGAAAAAAAAATTAACTTTCATAAATTTTAAATGTATTAAAGAGGGCAGTTTGTTTTATCACAATTTTACTATCCTCCTTTTTAATACAGTTTATTCCATTTGTAAGATGTATGAATTATGTTTTAAATTTTATTTAAATTTTACCTTATGATCATAAATTAACTCTGATGTAAGAAATCAATAATTTTCTGTTTCAAAAAAACTTTTCCTTAAATTATTCTCTTTGTATTCCTGAATATCCTCATTCATTGTATTTCAGTGAGTGCTTTTATGGTGTACAAATCACTCACCCTTACCTTTCTACTTTCTAGATACTTTCAAACTAACACCTCGTCCTTTAAGCCCTGCTTCTGAAGAATTTCTGGAAAAAACTGAATTAAAAAGAGTACCAAAAGTCTCTGAAGATGGTAATCTAAAATTCTAGATCATCATCACTTGATGAAAATAATCCAGTAGAGTAGAGGTTCTTCGTCTTAATTTTTGTATCACTTATTATAATGAAAAGAATGCATTCATTTTCTCTGAAAAAAAAAATGAATGCATCCAAAAGGAAGTGTTTATGATCAAAGAATAAAACACTTCACAAATTTATTTGATTAAGTTCATAAATAATGTTTCATTGTAATATATTATTTATATTCTATAGGTATAACAGGTACATTATGAATTTTTTCAAATCCCTCTTGAAAAGCTGATCAATAATATAGCTGAATATGAAACTGGATAGTTTCACAAAAATAATGTATTAAAAAGTATTAAAAGTTTTGCAAAATTCTTTAAAAAGTAATTTGTATTCTGATATATTAATCAAAGAGCATAACTGGTATATAGTCGGTATGGCATTAATTTTAACAGAGTGATGCAAAAACTGAAAATGTATATGCTTTAATATTACAGATTTAAAAAAGATGTTAAAGCGAGAGACTATTTTGTATTGTTTAAAATGTTTTTATAAGAATTTTTCCAAAAATAATGTTATGTACCAATATTACCATTGATACATGTTCCATAGGTTGAGAGTCCTTGCAGTGAAATATATATTATTTTTTAATTTAACTTCAGTTTAAATGGTTTATGGTTAAGAATTAGAACTTTTGTGTCAAATGTTATGATTGTTTATGACTTTTTTTTTCTATGAAAAGTGCTATTTCATATATTTACTTTATTTAACCATCTTTTATTTTCATTCAACTAATATTAACTTTAAATAACTTTTATTAAACATTACAGGAAATTTTCAATGCATTTCTATTATTTTACTGAAAAATAGAGATGAAATATTTTTTTTATAAAAAATATAAAAGTCAAAACAAATTTGTGAAAATTGGAGATGCTCATATAAACAGTATATTAAATTGGTACTTTGATCATATTGAATGTATTTTTTCAGTGTTTAAATTTTTTTAATATTAATTGTGGCTTATTATTTATTTTGTCTTAAGGGTTTTTGATGAAAGAAATTAGTTTTGATTTTTTAGCATATTAATGAAAATAATAATGTTTTTAAAAACATTATTATTATTATTTTATTCTTTAATCTTTTAAAAAATATCAAAACACTATATCAGAAGCTTATTTGATAATATGATTAATTTAAATAGGATTTAAATGTATTATCTCTTATTGGATAAATTTTACATGTTTTTTGTAATGCATGTTTTCTAAATTCTCAATATTCTTTTCTTTGTGTGCTTGTTTGCAAAAATGCATTTTATTTATGTGCACATTGGCATTCTGTCAAGTGGTCATGACATTTACATCATGTAATCATCTAAAGAAAGTCTTAAATCTTTACTTCTTTATAAGTACTGCAAATTTTGCTTACAAACACTTGGGCATAATGAAGGTTTTAGTAAAAGTTTCATGCCATTAAATTATATAGTCAATTTTTTTTTATCAATTATTGATAAAAATGTTACAGAAAAATTAAAAATCCACATATGAGATATATGGTGAAAAAGTCCAAATACTCGGTAACAAATAATGATGCTTTATTCTACATGAATATAAAGCAATATACAGCTGAAGTGTTTACAAGAGATGCATATCCATAAATAGAAGTACACAAGCAGGTGATCACTATTAAAGAATCACAGTGGCACAAAGCACTTTAAGAAATCAACCACCCTTTTTCTCGACCTGACTATTAGCTTGAGCTGAACTCAACTGACTGCTCTCATTGTTAATTGACTTCAGCTGTATCTCTTTGCTTTTTATAGTTTCCATAATAGGGGAAAAGAAGCTTCCTGAAGGATATTGTATTTTTAATTCTAATTAAGATATTGTCAAAATTCTTGAATAATTTGGGTCCTTCATTTTCATCATTAAGATTATCAAATGATTGCTACATTCTTCCCCAAGATGCTTCAGTCACTGACCTAGCATCCATTCAGCATCATTTAGAGCTATCTATAAAAGTTTCTTCCTTACCTTCTAACTGTGTAGAGAAGCAATATTGCAAATTCATAACAATATTTTAATCTTTAGAAAAAACTAGGTATTTTAGGTTGTTAAAAAATAATTTTAATGCTTGTTTTGAAATAAGAACTTGTTATTTGTTTGAAGATTCATATTTGATAATTTACTGAGAAATTTATGTAAACAATTTCATTGATATTCTCATAATAATAATATTTTTATTTATAGATTCTTCCAAAGCAATTGCTAAAAAGGGTTCGAGTACGAAACATTCTGGATCGGCACCTCCTGCCATTCCTAGTTTTAAACAAAAGGGCCATAAATCCGTTCGGTCATACTATGGTGAAGATTCACTTTATATTATGGATGCCAAAAGTAAAGGAAATATAGGAAGATATTTAAACGTATGTATATTTGTTCTCTTTTATTTGCCATATTGCAAATCTCTTATTTTTGCTATAGTTTATATTGTTTATTCAACAATAACAGTGATTCTGATTATGTTACAAATTTATTTGATTTAACAACAATAAGTAATATAGTAAACAAGGAGTTCCCAAATTATGAGTTGCAAATCAACTTTTGGTGGACCACTACAAGATTTTGAATGTATGTTTCTTTTCACACTTTTCAAAATGGGATGTAGCTTTAAAATTACTTTTAATGATAAATGCTTTTCCTTCATAGTCAAAAGTAAAGTTTCATTTTATCCCATAAAATTATTTTCAGAAAGACTTTAAAATAAATGGCAATATATACAGTTTTGAACAAATAGGTCACAATGTATTCACAATCAATAAACAATCCTGTAATAAACAATCTCTGAGTTTTTATGAATTCTTGTATATTCATTGATCGGAAAATGACACTATTTAAATGAATATTTTTAAATGCAATTAATAAATGCTATCCATAAAAATAATACAAATGGTAACAAAATATATAGATTCTTTTGTTGTTGTCAAGACTTACTATTTTAAATTTTATTTGAATCGTTTTTATATAAAGATCTTCCTAACAGTATTTCAATTTGGAATATGTTTGCAATGATTTTTGTTTCACTAATTTTTTTGGAATATTGTTTAAAAATTAATTCTGCTCTTGCGTCATCCAGTATATGGTATCCAGAAATGACCCGTTTTTTGTAAATATTGTGCCAAAGAGATAGCATGTTTTTACCCAGAATGATTAATGTTTTGCCTAAATAATTTATTAAGTAGACACTATCTTATGCATTATTAATTCTCCTGATGTGACAGCAAATGCCAAAAGAGAAATAAAAAAATTGCTGTTTGGAATAGGACTGCTTTTAAAGTTTGGATAAATTTTACCTCTCAGGTTCTTAGACATAATCCAATTTCAATATATTATCATTAATTCAGTCAAGCTAAATAAGTTTTATAAATGTTTATTTGTTTTGAAATTAAAATTAAATTCACAATCAAGATTTGTGTTACAGTTCGAGTTTTATTTTAATACTAGAAGATGTGCTAATCTAGATATGCTGTTAATATTATCTTGGAATTGATTGTTACAGTTTAACTAATAAAAGTTAATATAGGAAATCTAGTGTAGTAACAGAGTGCTTAAGAATTTAAAAAAAAATATTTGTTGTAAGTTAATATACATTATATATTTCAATGCATATTCTTTATCCATAACATTCACAAACATTTAAATCAAAACTAATCACTAAAATCAGTTTGAAACAAATAGTGATCTAGTAACAGAAAAATAATGCAATGCAAATATTAAATAAAAATATTACAGACTACAAGTCATTATCATTATTACAACCTCATTATCCCTTACTTTTTCATGTTTTTTATACCCTTTATTACAACAAGAAAAAAAAAAATGTAAATAAAACGTGAAACTTATGATCCCATACTGTTTCTCATGTTTAGCAATTTGCTCATTGATAAATGATTCAGTTTAAACATTCAAAGAAATATCTTAATTTTCTTGTCACCAAAATAGAAGCTGCAGTTTCATTTCCAATAATGCCGTAAAGCTAAAGGGTAGGGATATTTTTCACTCTGTCCAATGTTACAACGTGGGCGGATTAAAATAATGATTTTGAAATAGATTTAAAAATAGTGGATTTTGTAGCATATTCTTAATCGGAATTAATATTTATGATTTCACCATTAAAACTTCATTTTAAGTCAAATTGAATATTGCTTTTTATTCATTGCTGAACTTTTTCTATTGCCAAAAGAACTATATTTTCATCATACAATTTGTATAGTTAATTTTGTCTAGTTTTAGTCTGATAAGTTTTAGAGGAAGAATTGTATGCCAGTTTAAACTAAGAAACTCATTTCATTGCTTTTCTGTTTACTGTTTGTATTGTAAATGCAGCTGCATAACTGATGAGTAAATATTGAAGTCAATTGTTAATAGTTTCATAGTTGCAATAAAAAAAAAAAAAATCATAGTTAAAATGGAAAAATAAAATTTTATTTTTTCTATTTCTAATGATGATTGTTATTCTCATATTTTAAGACAAAATTTTTGTGAGTATTTGTATTAAAAAGTTCATTTTCAATTCCAACAATTACACCTTCTACACTTGTAATTCAGCAATTACTTTACAACTTCAAGTTAATTTTTTTTAGATATTGAGTTGATTTTGTAATAATTTATATTGTTATGATGTGAATGAGTTTATGTATTAAATGGATTAAGGATTTGTTGTCAAACTTTTATTGAGTAATGTGGCTCATGTTCATCAGTTTTTTTGACTGCAACAAAATTGCTGAATTTTTCCTAGAATCACAGCTGATTTGCCACATAGTATCTTAACATGTTTTGTGAGTGAGCTTTGCTATTGTAATCTATTGATTAATAGATTGTTTTTGCTTATTAAATGTAAATATTTGTAAATAACTATTATTAATAAATTTCTGTTTGTGTCCTCTTAATTAACGTCTCCTGACTTGGCAACAGAAGCCTGGCGTTGAAGTCAAAATACTTTGAATTTACAGAGTTCTTAGCAGTGTATATCTGAAATAGTTTGAAGATGCAGTTAAAAGAATTAGCTTTCAAGAAAAACTTTTACAATAGATTTTGGAAAAGCTAGAAAGAGCATCAGGAACTTCTTTAAAAAAATTTTCTTCCCACTTTTTGTGTTGGGAGAATATTTTTAGCATATAGAATTAAATCCATATAACTGGTAAAGCTGATTTTATTTAGTGGAAAGAGAGGAAAATTTCATTTAAAAAATAAATTGCATAGTATTTGTTTTAGAAACTAATTAAAAAATTATTTGGTAGAGTAGCAAATTTTTCTTATGATATTCCTTCTCATTACAGCATAGTTGTGCTCCGAATGTGTTTGTGCAGAATGTTTTTGTGACTTCACATGATCTGAGGTTCCCAGAAGTTGCCTTTTTTGCTCAAAAGTAAATATGTTTAATATTCTTTTATTTCTTTTTTATTTTATTATTATGCAGTTGCAGATTTTTTTTTTCTTTGTAACTTACAAATTCTTATTATATGAATATGACGTATCTAAAATTGCATGCAAATTTATATTTATGTACATATAACATATATGTATTTATGTACATATAACATGTATGTATATATAACATAATATTTATATTGGTTATAAAGTTAAATCTTTATTCAAAAATTTTTTAAAAAAATTATTAATGAAATTACTAATTTTAAAATATCTGAAATAATGTATTCTAAAAATGTTTATTTTAATTCTGTATTTTAATTTTTGTTCTTCATTTCAGTTATATACTAGCTGGAACAGAGTTGACTTGGGATTATAATTATGAAGTTGGCAGTGTTGAAGGCAAAGTCATGTATTGTTACTGTGATGCTAGGAATTGCAGAGGGCGCTTATTGTAAAATGCGCACAATTTTACTGTGTTCTAAAAGTCATTCCCTATTCATTGTACAGCTCATGTTAAACTATTACCTGTCTTTGATGCATTTTCAATCGTGCATATTTATTACATCAAAGCTCATTGAAGCCATTTTTAAATACCATCAGCTGGTGAATGAATTTTATTACTGAAAATACATGTACATATTTATCATAGAATGGAATGTTGAGTGTGCCTTACAAGAACTCTGTAAAATTATCTATTATTTCACATTTTGTGTGCTTATATATGTGTGTCCTGTATTGTTTTGTTCAGTACTTTTGTCGTATACTGAAATGGAACTTTACAGAATTCTAATTCCTTTTGTTTTATATAGTTGCAACTTTGAAGAAAATCTAGACTCTGCATTGGAAATGTGCTTCAAATATTCATTCGGGGGAATTTTTTTCCCTCGGAAAAAGATATGTGTTGAATTTTGTTTCTATCTGTTCAGCAATAATTAGTAGTCTGTGTAACAGAATAGAATTATAAATTTGTAACAGAATAGAATTATAATAAGATTTATAATTTCACTTTAATTGCGAAATATTGCAAAATATAGTCTTGTAAAAATTTGTTTTGTAAATAAGAATTTATTATAACATTTTTAGAGCAATTAAAAATACACCCTTAAGATTTCTTCAACTTTTTTGAACTTTCATGTTTTTCTGTTTTTGCTAAGAAGCAAGCATAGAAAATTTTACTGTTTTGTAAACATTTTCTCATGCTTTTATTTGTAATTCAGTAAGAAGGGTTTTTTTTTCTTTTTTTTCCCTCTTAGAGTTTAATTTCTGCACATAAGCATTTATTGTAACTTATCTTTTAAAAAATGTGATTTTATATTTTCTTTTTCTCTTGTGCTAAAATTTATAATGAAATGAAGGATCTAAAACCCAGAAAATTTAGTGATATGGATATTATTTTATTATCACATCAAAACATTTAAAGAATTAATATATAGCTGTTAATAATTCTTGAAATTCTATTCTATGGCTTATTTTTTATAAATTATATTGATTTGTTTCATATGTATTTTTCTTTGATTTATCATTATTCTCCAAAATTATAATTACTTAATGTATTATGTACTTCTCAGACGATTTACAGAATTTGTAGAAGCGTCATTTTGTCAAAATATTCCTTTTTTCAACAATTTGTATGATTTTTATTACTTTTAAGTGCTATTTTTATTAAGGACAGTAATTTTTGTTTAAAATTTTGCAAAGTTTGAAGTGTCAATTATTTGTTTTATTAAAAATTTTCAGTTTTTAGTCAAAATGTTCTGTATTTTAAACTAGATTTTTAATACCTGTTACAAATTCATCTGCAATGGGTTATTTGATTTTGATATTATACATTCAATAGACATTGCTTTTTGAAATTAATATGTGTACTTTTAAGTTTTAAAAATGATATTTTAATAAATTATTCTCTCTAAATTTGAATAAGACAATAAATAAAGTATTGCAAATTCATCTTGAATTTGACTGCTTTAAGCCATTATTTTCTTTTATTTCTAATACTTACAAAATTTTCAATGTTTATTTGTTAACAATAAGATTCTTTTTTCAATAGAAATTTTTTCCGTAAGCAATCTGACATTATATTATGTTCACATTATTAAAGCTATACATATTTCATTCATGTTATTATTTATGAAGTTCTTAAAAAAGAGCTATACTTTTGAAATATTATTCTCTTTAATATATTAAAATAATCCAAATTCCATGGAAGTTGACTTGAACATACCAAAAAAATACCCAAAATCCTTCTTGTACAACTTTTCATCGGAAATATTTCCAAAAAATCTACAGTAGTCATTTAATATTAAATTCTAACTTTTAAAAATAAATAGTATTTTCTTTATTTAAAAACTTTTAAAAACATATTATTAGCCTGCAGCTGATTATGTGCATATTTATTTTTGAATTCATTGCATATAAAAGCTACCAATCAACCATTTCCCATCATTATTATGCTGGAAAATGGTTTTAAATGTCATTATTGTACTTTTGAAGGAGATAATTTGGATTATATGAAAATAAAAATTCATTTTGAATGCTTATAAGTAATTGATTTATAAGATTATTAGATAAGGTCTTTTAATATGTTATATTTGTTATGGCTTGTTTTTAATATATTTTTATACTTTATTTCCCGCCTTGTGTTTTAAAAAAAAATTTTTGTTACAAAAAAAAAAGATATATATTTTTCACTTTATATAATTTGCAAATTCTTATTTTTGTTTGGATTATATTTTTTAATATGCAAAACATTCATTGCATATGGCCTGAAAGATATAATTGTTGTGATAAATTAATATTTGACATGATGTAATAAATATTTATATATTACTTTGTTAGAAGCTAACACCTGCCATTTAAACATTTTAGTTTCAAACTAATTCTTTGGATTAAGAAACCCAATTCAAGATATGAAAACTTGTTTCATTTCATTACTGAATTTACATATCTAGTCATAATTTAAAATTTTTTCTTTTAATTTTATAATAAAAAGCTCCCTTACTCATAATTAGTTATGTATACTTGTTACTGTAATTTAGAAAGAAAAAAATCAAAATGTAGAAGATTTATTTCAAGCATTTTATATTTGAATTAATTGCTATTATTGCCTAATTTTGTTGCACAATAAATATTTTTTTAATAAAAAGAATTTTTGTGAATTTTCGCAGGAGACATTTTATTTCATTCTGTTTTTTTTTTTTTTTTTTTGTCGGTTTTCTGTTCTTTTCTGGTGTGAGGTATTGTGTAAATATATTATTTCATGTATCCTTTTGTACAACACTGCCATGTTTTAATAAAACTTTTTTGCAAACTATGTAAATTATAATTTGCAATTAAAAATCTTGTGAGATGTACCAGTATTTTGATCTGTTTCTTCCTCAAAAATTTAAATCCATCACATTCTTTAAACAAAAAAAAAAGCTTATTTGATTATAAAATGCAGTTAGGTATGCAATACAAATCTATTGCATTTATAAAATCTTTTTTTCTGAATAAATCAATTAATTGGAAATGGTTTTATGAAATAGCTTTAAATCATTTATCTTCTCTTGGAGAACTGTAAATTGGCTCATTGCAATATCATTTTTTTTTTAAACTTAAGAGTATTTATTTGAGATTTTTATTTGAATTATCCTATAAATCTACTAAAAAATTAATGAAAGGAAAATTTCTTACAATTTGCATGTATGCATTTAAAATTATTTTATACAAATGCTCATATTTCTTCTAACATTTCAAATGTACTTTGAAATTTAATATATTTTTCCCTGTTCTGTAGTCACATATTTTATAAGTTTCATATTATTTGGTTGAAAACTATATATTTAAGGAGATGGGGAAAAAAAAAGCCTTTACACCTTTCCTAATATTAATGTTATTTCCTCAAAAATGTAAGTATTATATGCAGCAAATAAAATCATGACGAAAATTTTAAAGTTTGTCAGTTTTCTGTAAAATAAGGTGAAATCAATTTTTAGCAATCCCCCTAATTCCCTTATGATTGAAAGTAGTAACAAATTTCCTACCATACATGCTAGGCCGGTGTCTATCACAGGCAGACCAAATAAAAAATTTTACTAATTGTCAGTATAATTTACAAGAAGTGCAATTGTATTATTATAATAGTATTTTAGTATATTTACACAAATTATTAAAAATATTGATTAAAATTTAAGAAATGTTAAATCCATACTAGTCTCTTGCATGTTAAATTTCTATTGAAGGGACAAATGCTAGATATACAATTGTTTTATTATAAAATAATAGGATTTTAGTGTGTACACACCTAAAAAGATTAAAATTTAAGAAAGGTTAAATCTGTACTAGTCCTAGGTCTAACACACCTCTTTTAGTACTATGTACTTCCATATTAAAATGAATCTCGAATTGCTTCAAAATGGAGCATTAATTTAAATGAGCGACCGTTTTATCTAGAATTAAATAATAATAATAAATCTTCTAATATAAAGTTTAGTTTTTACATGTTAAAAAGTCGTAGAATCAAATAAAAAAAAATCCTTATAGTAAATTAAAAAATGGGACCATTTTATTTGTACAAAAAAATTTAAATTGACAAAATCAGATACAAACCATCTAGTCAGTAGATCTTAGTAATTTGCGAGATCTCATTCAAATGAATTTTTTTCATGTTTTTCTTTTACATGCAAACAAGTAAAGTCTATTGAACATTTTAACATAACCTTTAATTATATTAGGTAAGAGAATGCTGTAACGTGGGACATAAAATAACTTATTCATCCGAATCGTCATCGGTGGTTTAGTAAGAGTATAGTGCCTAGGAGATGACATTATTTCTTCACCTTCTCGTGATATTTTTTAAAAAGTGACATAAATACACTACTGTTTTGTTTCTTTGGTGTCCTCCTAAGATTGATACATGGAGTACTGTGTATCCACCACGATAACACTTCCAGACAAATGTCTGTTTACGGCGGTTGCTAAAGAAACATGTTACTGTAGGGAAGAGTTCATTTCGCATTGGTAGAAATTCATTCAAGTTTCTTACATTGGCATGTTTGGCGTCAAATTGACGATATTTGTTATTAAATTTAATTTTTGAAAACAAATTAAAAAAATAATTCACAAAGCTGAAAATTATTTGTATACTCGGAATATTGGAAATATCTGATATTCCTGTCATATGTATACAAAAAACAATATTGAATAATTATTTGTAAGTCTAACGATTACACAAGAGAAAAAAAAAGAAAAAAAATAACTAAGAAATCTGAAATAGAATCATGCATGGTAAAAAATTAATCGTGTTCATTTCATTTGTTTTAAATTTATGTAAGTAATTAATATCAAATTCTCCGGAGCAAATGCGAGGTAATCTGTCTAATTTAACATAAAAACAATAGTAAAATTAATCAATTATTTATAATTTTTATAAAAGGTTTATTTTCCAATGTAAAGCAAAATGTTCATTGTTAAATATGCTTGAAACTTTTCGAAATTTATAGTTATTATTTTTTTTTTTTGATGTATATACTTTTTTCCGAAACATAAAATTCACAATTACTTGCACAACAAGCCTGAACAAATGTATTTTTTTCTTTATTTCATTGAAAAAAAGTGTAATGCTCTTCTTATAATGTAATATTTTCTTCATATCAGTATATCGTTGAATAATATTTCGCAATAAATATATAATAGAATAACTTCTTAACAATTGCATATGCTTATTGAATTCCAGAAAAGAAACTAAATCGTTATAATCTCTAAGTATTTTCAAATAGAGTCGCAATTTTTAATTTTAAAGTAATTCTTTTCTTCTTTTAAATCTAAAAATACAATTCCTCATAATTATTATCTAACATTAGCTAGAAGACGAATAAGCAACAAGTGTTTTTTAATCGCTTCAAATTAATGTCAAGGGTTAAAAAAAAAAAAAAAAAATAGCCCCCGATATTAGTCCGATTCCTCCTATTCGAAATGGAATTTCCCTACCGAAACCTGTTTCTATAAGACCCGCCGTAAACATAGACATTTGTCTGGAAGTGTTCTCGTGGTGAACATACAGTAACTATAACCCTCCCCCCCCGTCACGATATCACAGGAGTAAGAATAATTTTAACTGCGACAGCGTATGGAGATTCGGCCATTTGATAACAAAAGTATTACAAACTTCGTTCCCTTAGACAATTGGACCCCGCAAATCACTTATTTCTTCAATTATAGAAAACTGCAAAAATAAATGAACAAAAATTAAATAAAATAAAATACACCACCATTGAGATGCATATACTTTTTTCACTCTTTCTTTTGTAAGTTTGATGACGCACATGTACTGTAATCTATTTTGTTTATTTATTTATTCCTATTTCTTTGTTTTGGTTTGAAGAGCAGATGTAGAAGTTGAACTTCAAACTACGATCCCGCCAGTTATGAAATCGTCTCGTGGAGAACATGATTGTTTCGAGCGATGTTATAAATTGATTAATCATAACAGGTGCGATGCAAGATTATGTTTTGCCTGTTCCTTATAATTACCAAAAAAATAAAAAAAAATACCGTTTGATTGATTGATCGGAGGATTTGGGCGATTTTTAGCTGAAAAGGCTATCATTCCCTCATTTATAAAGGTTCAATCTAATAAAAGTTCTTTTTTTAAATCAGCTTTTGAAGGAAAATTTGGTGCTTTTGTTTATTTTCAAAGATCTTGCTTATGAGTTCCTTAAATCTGAGGGCTGCTGAAGAGTTCAAACTCAGTTTTCTCCAGAGAATACATCTAACTGTTGAGGGCCTGCTGGTGGTAAGGTCTCAGCTTTGGAATGGAGGGTTTCAGATTCAAAATCTGATTCCACCGAAGAATCGTCGTGTAAGTGGGTCTGGGGCACGTTAAATCCGTCAGGGTCAAACGTCCTTCTGCTGTGTGGCGTTTGGGGAAGGGGTGCCTGCTCATTGTTGTCCTCATCATCTGATCGCGGTTCAAAATTACGAGGTTCGTCTTAAAACAACCCTTGTATTGCTTTAAATGGGGCGTTAATATAACTGAATTGAACTGAACTGATCGAACTGTTGACTATCTTGAGCAAATCAAGTAAAAGATGATTTAAATTATAAATTTTTGTATAAATTACTCATAGGTTATTCGAAAGATTGAATTTATTTAAGATGTCTAATGTTATTAATGTTTTACTGAAAATTCTTGCTAAAAAATCTCGATTTTATATTGGTTGAGTACGAGACTTCTCGGTACACATATGTAGCCAGAAGAATTTAATTGTCGAGAAATATCAATAGAATGACGTCTTAATGTTATTTAAATAATATCATAATGCGATGACAGTTCGTTTACTATCGTCTCGAACTTTATGTCGATGGAGAAAGTTTGGAAGAGGTAAGTATCTTTATAAATTTAATTCTAAATTTTCATTTAATAACATTGTCCGAATCGAGGAAGGCGCATTTTGCAATTTAAATCGGTAATCTGAATTTGAGATTGTTACCGGTTTCCTTATCGCTTTATGCAGAGTTTTCTGTTTCATAATTAATCTCGATCTGAAGTTTCATCATTTTAAGGATGATGAACTTAAAATGAAGATTAGACATACTCACAAACTGTTGTCTTGTGACATACCAACAAATAATTTTCAGATTGAAAATCCATTTGACAAAAATAAGCACAATTCGTATGAAAAACATCAATAAAGTATATGAAAACTATTTTGTTGGAAAATTAAAGTCTTTTAATTTGCAGAAACCTGTTTTGTTTATACCTATTTTTTTGTCGTGTTTCAGATAAGTCGATTTAAGCAGTTGTCGAGGGCACGAAACTAAGGAAAACCATAAGTTATTTAAAAAATATTATTAAATGCATATTAAGTTAGTCAACCTGTTGTATACTCGCTTCCTTGCATCCATTTATCTTATTTATAGATTAAAAACTGCCTTAAAGGGATAAATGAGTATTATTGTAATTTTTAATACACGGAATTAGATTTAATTTTATTTTTTATGAGCTAATATTCTGTAACTATGCAACAAAAAAATTTGGATTTATTGTAATAAATTTGTAAAATTCAAATTTAAAAATTAATTTTTTTTTACAAATTTTCTTCAAGTACTTTATAATATCTAATATATAAAAATGAATTTTTTTTTATTAGTAACTTATGCGCTGCCACACCGTTCATCCGATATTGCAATAAACTTTGCCAACTTATTGCTTGTATTTGCTTGAAGGTTATATGCATAGTGCAGTTATCATATCTAAAATATAAAAATGAACTTTTGTTTATTCGTATCATATGCGCTGCCACACCGTTCATCCGATATTGCAACAAAACTTTGTCAACTTATTGCTTGTATTTGCTTGAAGGTTATAGGCATAGTGCAGTTATCATATCTAAAATATAAAAATGAACTTTTGTTTATTCGTATCATATGCGCTGCCACACCGTTCATCCGATATTGCAACAAAACTTTGTCAACTTATTGCTTGTATTTGCTTGAAGGTTATAGGCATAGTGCAGTTATCATATCTAAAATATAAAAATGAACTTTTGTTTATTCGTATCATATGCGCTGCCACACCGTTCATCCGACATTGCAACAAAACTTTGTCAACTTATTGCTTGTATTTGCTTGAAGGTTATAGGCATAGTGCAGTTATCATATCTAAAATATAAAAATGAACTTTTGTTTATTCGTATCATATGCGCTGCCACACCGTTCATCCGATATTGCAACAAAACTTTGTCAACTTATTGCTTGTATTTGCTTGAAGGTTATAGACATAGTGCAGTTATCATATCTAAAATATAAAAGTGAACTTTTGTTTATTCGTATCATATGCGCTGCCACACCGTTCATCCGATATTGCAATAAACTTTGCCAACTTATTGCTTGTATTTGCTTGAAGGTTATAGGCATAGTGCAGTTATCATATCTAAAATATAAAAATGAAATTTTGTTTATTCGTATCATATGCGCTGCCACACCGTTCATCCGATATTGCAATAAACTTTGCCAACTTATTGCTTGTATTTGCTTGAAGGTTATAGGCATAGTGCAGTTATCATATCTAAAATATAAAAGTGAACTTTTGTTTATTCGTATCATATGCGCTGCCACACCGTTCATCCGATATTGCAATAAACTTTGCTAACTTATTGCTTGTATTTGCTTGAAGGTTATAGGCATAGTGCAGTTATCATATCTAAAATATAAAAATGAACTTTTGTTTATTCGTATCATATGAGCTGCCACACCGTTCATCCGATATTGCAACAAAACTTTGCCAACTTATTGCTTGTATTTGCTTGAAGGTTATAGGCATAGTGCAGTTATCATATCTAAAATATAAAAATGAACTTTTGTTTATTCGTATCATATGCGCTGCCACACCGTTCATCCGATATTGCAACAAAACTTTGTCAGCTTATTGCTTGTATTTGCTTGAAGGTTATAGGCATAGTGCAGTTATCATATCTAAAATATAAAAATGAACTTTTGTTTATTCGTATCATATGCGCTGCCACACCGTTCATCCGATATTGCAACAAAACTTTGCCAACTTATTGCTTGTATTTGCTTGAAGGTTATAGGCATAGTGCAGTTATCATATCTAAAATATAAAAATGAACTTTTGTTTATTCGTATCATATGCGCTGCCACACCGTTCATCCGATATTGCAACAAAACTTTGTCAACTTATTGCTTGTATTTGCTTGAAGGTTATAGGCATAGTGCAGTTATCATATCTAAAATATAAAAATGAACTTTTGTTTATTCGTATCATATGCGCTGCCACACCGTTCATCCGATATTGCAATAAACTTTGCCAACTTATTGCTTGTATTTGCTTGAAGGTTATAGGCATAGTGCAGTTATCATATCTAAAATATAAAAGTGAACTTTTGTTTATTCGTATCATATGCGCTGCCACACCGTTCATCCGATATTGCAATAAACTTTGCCAACTTATTGCTTGTATTTGCTTGAAGGTTATAGGCATAGTGCAGTTATCATATCTAAAATATAAAAATGAACTTTTGTTTATTCGTATCATATGCGCTGCCACACCGTTCATCCGATATTGCAACAAAACTTTGTCAACTTATTGCTTGTATTTGCTTGAAGGTTATAGACATAGTGCAGTTATCATATCTAAAATATAAAAATGAACTTTTGTTTATTCGTATCATATGCGCTGCCACACCGTTCATCCGATATTGCAATAAACTTTGCCAACTTATTGCTTGTATTTGCTTGAAGGTTATAGGCATAGTGCAGTTATCATATCTAAAATATAAAAGTGAACTTTTGTTTATTCGTATCATATGCGCTGCCACACCGTTCATCCGATATTGCAACAAAACTTTGTCAACTTATTGCTTGTATTTGCTTGAAGGTTATAGACATAGTGCAGTTATCATATCTAAAATATAAAAGTGAACTTTTGTTTATTCGTATCATATGCGCTGCCACACCGTTCATCCGATATTGCAATAAACTTTGCCAACTTATTGCTTGTATTTGCTTGAAGGTTATAGACATAGTGCAGTTATCATATCTAAAATATAAAAGTGAACTTTTGTTTATTCGTATCATATGCGCTGCCACACCGTTCATCCGATATTGCAATAAACTTTGCCAACTTATTGCTTGTATTTGCTTGAAGGTTATAGGCATAGTGCAGTTATCATATCTAAAATATAAAAGTGAACTTTTGTTTATTCGTATCATATGCGCTGCCACACCGTTCATCCGATATTGCAATAAACTTTGTCAACTTATTGCTTGTATTTGCTTGAAGGTTATAGACATAGTGCAGTTATCATATCTAAAATATAAAAGTGAACTTTTGTTTATTCGTATCATATGCGCTGCCACACCGTTCATCCGATATTGCAATAAACTTTGCCAACTTATTGCTTGTATTTGCTTGAAGGTTATAGGCATAGTGCAGTTATCATATCTAAAATATAAAAATGAACTTTTGTTTATTCGTATCATATGCGCTGCCACACCGTTCATCCGATATTGCAACAAAACTTTGTCAACTTATTGCTTGTATTTGCTTGAAGGTTATAGACATAGTGCAGTTATCATATCTAAAATATAAAAGTGAACTTTTGTTTATTCGTATCATATGCGCTGCCACACCGTTCATCCGATATTGCAATAAACTTTGCCAACTTATTGCTTGTATTTGCTTGAAGGTTATAGGCATAGTGCAGTTATCATATCTAAAATATAAAAGTGAACTTTTGTTTATTCGTATCATATGCGCTGCCACACCGTTCATCCGATATTGCAACAAAACTTTGTCAACTTATTGCTTGTATTTGCTTGAAGGTTATAGGCATAGTGCAGTTATCATATCTAAAATATAAAAGTGAACTTTTGTTTATTCGTATCATATGCGCTGCCACACCGTTCATCCGATATTGCAATAAACTTTGCCAACTTATTGCTTGTATTTGCTTGAAGGTTATAGGCATAGTGCAGTTATCATATCTAAAATATAAAAATGAACTTTTGTTTATTCGTATCATATGCGCTGCCACACCGTTCATCCGATATTGCAACAAAACTTTGTCAACTTATTGCTTGTATTTGCTTGAAGGTTATAGACATAGTGCAGTTATCATATCTAAAATATAAAAATGAACTTTTGTTTATTCGTATCATATGCGCTGCCACACCGTTCATCCGATATTGCAATAAACTTTGCCAACTTATTGCTTGTATTTGCTTGAAGGTTATAGGCATAGTGCAGTTATCATATCTAAAATATAAAAGTGAACTTTTGTTTATTCGTATCATATGCGCTGCCACACCGTTCATCCGATATTGCAACAAAACTTTGTCAACTTATTGCTTGTATTTGCTTGAAGGTTATAGACATAGTGCAGTTATCATATCTAAAATATAAAAATGAACTTTTGTTTATTCGTATCATATGCGCTGCCACACCGTTCATCCGATATTGCAATAAACTTTGCCAACTTATTGCTTGTATTTGCTTGAAGGTTATAGGCATAGTGCAGTTATCATATCTAAAATATAAAATTTAACTTTTGTTTATTCGTATCATATGTGCTGCCACACCGTTCATCCGATATTGCAACAAAACTTTGTCAACTTATTGCTTGCACTTGCCTGGAGATTATAGGCATAAATTACTAGCATTTATTTTCAACACAATAAAATTTACAAACAAATCGTTTCATACGTTTCCGTTATTCAACATTATTTTATAATATACAATTGACAAATGGCAAACGGCACATGCCATTCGGAATTAATCGTCCATATATTAAATAAAATGAAATTATTATCGTCAATATCAATCAATGTGAGTGAAATGAAATCGAAAATATTTAGTGCAAGCGCTCACGTCAAGTGTGCGGATTGAAGCTAAAAAATCCATGTTTTTCACATGGTCAGTTGTATATTTGTTACTCGCGTCGGAGAGCCTAGAAATTTGTTTTTGCTGAAGACGGAAAAATAAAAAATATTGTCGATCTTAAAGCCCTTGAATAATCAAGTTTTTTTTTTTTTAAAAAAGAATAAATATTATTTATACTCCTTCTTTATATATCATTAAACTTCAACGAATGTATTCATTGTCGACAAGAAAATAAATATCATTCTTTCTATCATTCCTAATTAAACAAGATAGCTTTTTCACGTTTCAAAAGATATTTCCAAAATTATATATTTCTTCTGGGGCAGAAACATGCCCGGTACCAGTTAGTATAAAATATTAGTATTAGTATATTAGTTTTAGTTTTTGGTACACTGTAGTATTAGAATTATGAAATCAATTTCCTGTGCTTCCAAGTTCACACTCATACAAATATTTAGACAGAGAAAAATAATTAAATAATTAATAAAATCATATAATTAATTAATAATGAAATAATAATTAAAGAAATAAAATTAAATATAAAATATATAAAATATTAATATATAAATAAACATAATAATAATTATTATTATTAATGACTAATTAATAATTATTATTACAATATTAAATGAATAAAATCAGAAACAAAATATTAATAATTTAAATATTAATATTTAAATTAATAATTAAATAAAACAGTAAATTAATAATTAAATAAAACAATAAATTAATAATTTAATAATTAAATTAAATAATTTTATAATAAATTTAAAAATAATAAAAAATAATAATACTTCGTAATTTCGACGGAAATTTGCTATTTTTTTGCCGAAGCTTACAGTACTTTGAATAAAAAGTCTTGAATTTCCTATTCGTTGTTATATGTTGTCCTCTACGAGTGACGCAATAAAAAAACTTTTTTTTTTTAGTTCGAACATTTTTAATATTTGAAATATATATCAGTATTGGTAATTATAATCAATGGAAAAAAATTTTTGTTTGGTAAAGCTGTGTTTTTCTCTATAAGATGCGCAATAAAAAAAATATTTAGTTCGAACATTTTTAGCGATTTGGAATATATCAGTGTTAGTGATTGCAATCACAGAAAATTTTTCAATGTTTAGTGAAAAAAGCGGGAGGGAGAAAGAAAAACAAACAAAAAAAAAAAAAAGGCTTTCGACGAGGATGGGATTCGAACCCACGCGGGCAGAGCCCAATGGATTAGCAGTCCATCGCCTTAACCACTCGGCCACCTCGTCTTCGAAATTAGAGCACTTCTTAAAATATATAATCAAGATTAAATGCTTCAAATTTTATCAAAATGTTTATTTTTCTAGCTGTTTATTTCCTCCTTTTAAATAAAAAGCATATGTACAATAACAGTTTGAAAGTCGTTTTACCTACATTGTAATTCGGAAGATTAGTATGACGACAAGAAATTTAAGTTAATAGATTGCTGTTTTATTAAAAAAAATATATTGATTATTTTTACATAATAATTTTCATTTTGTCGTAAAGAGATGGATGATTGTCACCTTTCAGATGTTTTGAGAAGCACTGCTTTTTTTTTTTTTTTAGTTTGTTTTCTCTTAACATTGATTTTATGAACTTAAGATGATTTTAAAATCAAAAAGAAAATCAAATAAACTTATCAAATGTTCTTGTGAATGTCGTTCAACAGACAATTACAGAAAGGAAAAAAGAAAAAGCATTTTATTTTCTTTAGTAATTAGACAAGATATAATATCATAGTGCCATCTAGTGTATAAAAAATGTACTAAACGTTTCATTCGATTGTTTATAGAAAATCGTAGCTACAATCTTTTCTTGTAATCCTTTTTTCAGAAAAACAAACAGGGAAAAAAAAAAAAATCCTATACATTATTTGTAATCTTGCAATTTTTTGGAGCTTTTAATAAAAAACAGCAACATCGAATAAAAGTATTTATGTGGAAAAAAAACTTTTAGTGTAAAATTTTTAATCTCAGCTGGTTTTATTTTTACTAATATAAAGAATGCGACAAAATTTAATTCTGGTGATTCCTGTCATTAATTTCTCATTCAATATTCAGATCAATCTGACAGCTTTTTCGCTAACTGCGTGCATCAATTCTAGAGATAAATATGTATTTAAGATAAATTAGGATGAAATTGATTAAAAAGAAATTCTGCAATTTCAATTTTCCATTTTTTTTTAGAAAGAAAGGAGGGGGATGGGATTTGTAGTAGTTGCATTTATAGTAATTTAATAAAAAAATATTTCTGCTTATTTTTCATATCTAAATAAACGTCAAATGTTTTTTTAAACAAATTTCAGGGAAAAAAAAAAAAGCCAGAAATATTTTTTATTGGTTGCGAAAAATTCGAAATTTTTCTGCTCTTGTATGTAGAAAGTTGAAATTAGAGGTTTTGCTTTTAAACAATAATATGTATATTCTTCTCACAAAATAATAAATAATTCATTAATATTAACAGACTTAAACAGCATTTATTGAAATAAGATTATTTTTAGATTGTTATAGTCAAAATTGCATTATGAGTGATATAAAAATAATCCAAAACATGTATGCAATAAACTATCTGCATCATAATAGACAGACAGAGAATGATCAATGAGATTATTTTAATATTTTATATGACTCAGAAAAAGAATCAAAATTAAATTTTTTAGTTTATTACTAACAAATGCTTTACCTTATTTCAAAATTCAAGATGTCTTTTTGTCAAGATGTATAATAATATTTTTAGTTTAGCATCCTTTCAGCAAACTACTTTATTAATCAGCAGGAGTGGTCTTTCTTAAACTTTCTCGTATACTCTCTAATAAAGAAGTATGCGAGAACCGCACAAAATTCTTTGTGCACTTCGGGCACGGCTGTGAATGCTATGAGTGTTCAGATTTTTATTTTCAGACTCGCACACATGAGAACTGTGTGCTTCATAGTATATTAAAGGAAAAAAAAAAAAAAAAAAAAGCGATAATTGTGTATTTGTTGTGTATCAGTGCAGAACAATAATTACGAAATATTGATAATTGGCATATATTTGGCGTTGTTACTGAACTTAGCGATCGATTTTTGGCGATTAATTGTTGACATATGGTTGATGCATAGTTACTAGAAAATCGAAAAGGTATTTTGGGAGCTTTTTTTCTGACCTATTAAACAAACATTTTGACCTTGGGTAAGACCACGGATGTTTTGTATGACATTGGTGAACAATATTTTGAAATAAGGATCTTTGATGTAATCCTAGAATTTCTATTGAAACTATTTTGCGATATCTGGTATGCGGAAGCGCACAAATATTCGAAAATCAAATTTATAATTTGAGCACTTTTTTCCCCCGATTGAAACTGTAACTCTATGTCAAATTTCTATTTCCAGATTGAAATCGAAATTTGACATAGTTACAGTTGCAGTTGCAAGATCCATATACCAGACTTCATTTATTTAAGTCGTAACATTTTTCAGTAACCTCGTTTACATGAGTGCGAAATTACAGGCATCCACCCTTTTGACAGATTTGGTTCAAAATTTATTGCTACCTTATTTGAGAATTTGTATCAAATTTTACCTATTTAACTCTTTATGTTTTATAACTCTTTATGTTTTATAACTCTTTATGTTAACTCTCTCTATTTAACTCTTTATGTTTTATAACTCTTTATGTTTTATAACTTTTTATATTTTATAACTCTTTATGTTAACTCTCTCCATTTAACTCTTTATGTTTACATGTTCTCTTATATTTGAACAACCGGACCGACTCAATAAATTTCGTTTAAAATTTGAGAGAAATCTACAAATCTAGCGTAAAATCCATGTAACAAATTTCATCTGTCTAGCTCAAAGATATTTTGACTTATCGTGTTCACACACAGATAGGCAGCCGTAATTCCAAAAATGTGTAAATTCAAGTTTTCTTTCTTCTTCCTTTTTTTTTTTTTTTTTTTTTTTTTTTTTTTTCCCTCGGTGATAAAGTATATAAAGAGAAAATATTGCAATCCCTAAACAATACGAACTTGATATTCTGATGAACCATTACGTTTCAGACTTTCCGAGTCCGAAAAACATATTTCGGGAATAATGTCTGTCTGTCAGTGAAAATGATAACTCAAAGACACTTTAACCCTTTCTAGGGTCGTGGGAAGTATGCTTTCCACCAAATTTATCAATCTTTGTATGAAATTATGTAGGTTGGCATAGGTTCTGACAAATTTTTTTAGTAAGTCAGAAACTTAGATGCTTCAGTTCTTTATCTGAGACAAAATTATGTGTTTTGATTTGTTACTTAATTATTAATTAACCAAATTAATTAATCAGATTAAATTTATCTAATAATCCAAATGAATCCCTTTACTTATTCTAATCAAGCCTAAAAATATTTTAACATAATATGACTAGAAAAAAAATGGCCCTTTAAAGTGTTAAGCTAGGCATAAGAAATTTGACTTGTAGACTTTACACCGAATTTATGCATTTTTGTCGAACGAAATCTATTTAAAGGAACTGCCCATTTTAGCATAAACGAACAGGATATTTAGAAATCTTCAAGAGTTAGGGAAGAAAGAATTTGGAACGTAGTTTTTATTATTTGAAGATCTATAATCTAAATCCAAGCGTTTGGCTATCCATTGTTTTGTACGCGGTGCGATGACTTAAATATGTGAAATTTTTTACAAGATCTTGAGAGTCCAGTTGAGTTCTTTGTCAGTTTTGATTTCAATCAATCCGGGGGGGGCAGGAGTAGTCTCCCTGAAACTTTCTAGTTTGCTTTTTAATTAAGGTGTGATCCCAGAAAACACTTTTATTACTGTACAGTATTTACTAAATATTTACCTTTGGCGTGAATTTATTATTTTTACTGAATTGATCGTGTGATCCTTGGCGAGATTTTTGGCTATTAATCCTTGGCATGCGGTTAATAGTATCCGAAAATCGGATTTGCGTTTGAGATGCGCTTTCCCCAACCAATATAAGCAAAAATTTGACAGAAAACTTCATTTGGAGTCACAAAATTCCACACCAAATTTGATATATTTAAGTCATAGCGTTTTTGAGTTATCGCGTTTGCATGTTTATGAAAAAAAGGACTGACAGACGGTCCAGCTTTTGTTGGATTTGGCTCAAAATTCGATAGATGTATAAAATACAGATTTTAAATCTGTGTGCTGAATTTTATCTTTTTTCAGCTCTTTTAGTCTTGTAGCTAACATGTTATCTGATATTCGAACAGGCAGAATTCCTTTGAATAGATTTTGCTCAAAATTTGATCTAAATCTACGAATTTAATGCAAAGACCACATATCGAATTTCATTCTTCTTACTGAAATCGTTTTTTTTTTTTTTTTTTTTTTTTTTTTTAGTTATCTTTATCACAAAAAGACGGACTGACATTTTTCAAAAAGTCTGAAATGTGAAGCTTGGTAAAAATCTCGTGTTCGAATTTTTCGGAGGTTAGATTACAATACTTTATCTATACTTCATATACGAAAAAGTATATAAAAAAACTGTCTGTATCTTAAAAAAAAGTTTATGAGCTGTTTCCTGCTGTTGTATGTGGAGTTGCATCTATAGCTCTGTAGGTCTGTGCATGTGATAAATCAAAAGAGCATTGAGCTAGACGAATGAAATTTAGTATGTGTTTTTTATATCAAATTTGAGTATTTCTTCGAAAGTTACAGCGAAATCTATTAACCGGTAAACATGACAACTAGATAACGTAAAGCGTTAGATGGATGGAATTGTATACGCGGGTTAAACACATGTTATAAATACGTTTCTAATTTTGTACCTAATCCAAAATCGACTGACCACCTGTGGCTTTTGCGTGGGTAAAAATGCAATAATACAAAAATACAATGACATGAATGAATGAAATTTGCTATTTAGTATGTAATCTTGTTGCTGAAATTGTAATTCTATGCCAAATTTTGTGTCAATCTGTCCGAAAAAAAAAAATAAAGTGGGAATAGTCTCTTCAAAAATTTCTCGCATACACTTTAATAAACCTGTCATGATAGAAAACGCCTTACATTGGCGTATAATAGTTAAGAAATATTAACTTTTGAGGAGATTTTAGCATTTTTACTGAATCTATCGTGTCATTCTTGGCGAGATATTTGGCGATGAATCCTTGGCATGCATTTAATAGCATTCGAAAATGAAATTTATATTTCAGACGTGTTTTTCTCAACTGACTCAAACGATATTCTGACACAGAACTGCAATTGTAGTCACAAAATCCCATACCAAATTTCAAGTATTTATTGCTTTTTTGAATGATTGGTTTTACATGTAAATAGAAGAAGCTAAATCTATGTATATGAAGTTAAATCTATATTAACTATAGAAGTTAAATCTATGTATCTAATCTTGTCTATCTAGCTCTCTAGGTTTTGTAATTATCGTGTTAAATTATATTCGAGCATTTGGACAGACGGACTTCCTCTGAACAAATTTTACACAAAATGTGACAGAAATCTGCAAATTTGGTTTAAAACCGCATACCAAATTCCATCCCTCTAATTCGAAGCATTTTTCAGTTATCTTTGTCACAAACAGAAAGACAGACGGACATTTTCCAAAAGTGTGTTTTTCGAACTCAGGGTGGTCTAAAATGCGGAGATTAGTCAAAATATCGAGTTCAAATTTTTTTAGGATTATTATACCACACTATGCTATGTATACAAGAAAGTGAAAAGGAATCCGAAATGAATATATTCGTTTTTCTTTATTATGCAATGAAGTACAAAACTTTCATGTGTGTCACTCTGAAAACAAAAATGCGAACGCTTGTACTATTTACTATGTCAGGCAATGTCCATAATTTTATGTGTTGAGGGAGTGAAAGTGGAGATAAAACCTTTATGAGAGAGAATGCAAGAAAATGGCGGAGGGGGGCATTCCTGCTCATTTAATTTCGAGTCTTTGCCTTGACTTGTTCACATTGGTACGCTCGAGATTTAATTAGAATTTTTTAAAATTTGAAATTCACACATAATTCCGCCAATTCTATTGATTCTGGTAATGTTTGCGTTAGTCTTATGATTTTTAATTTTCTTTTATTTATTACTAACATTTGCATTTCATTTCGACATTTATAAACAAAATAATCGCGTCAATATCCGTAATGGTGCCATTTGAAGTAACATCAAAATCATGTGATTAACATAATTTCGTAAGTCAGCTATTGTCTTTCGTTGTGTTTTGAAGCCATGTCATGATCCCTGTTATGCAAAAGATTCACAATCAAACAACAAAGTGCGGTGTGTTTGATGTATATTGCGTGCGCATGTATTTAATCCATTTTTTTTTTATTTAGAAAAATAAAAGAAATTATTTTTAGAAAAACTTTTTTTTGTATGTATCATTTAACAAAAGATTATTTCATAGATTTTTAATAATTCCTTGAACACTTTTGAAATATCAATCATTATCGTTGTTAAGAAAATTCTGTGAACAGTTAGTCCATTATTAATTATTGCAAACATTTATTATTTTTTTTACGCAAATAAGAAAATTATTTTGCTCATCTTTTTATTTGGTTTACTGATTAGTTTGCAACGTTCCATTCTTATGGTACTAAAAATATTTCTTTGATTTGTAGAATTCTTTCGATAAAAAATGAATTGTTTTATTCGCTAATTCGCTAAAAAAGAAAGACAATATTTAATAGCTGTATCTTTAAAATAGTTTGGGAAAACCAAAGAATCACCACCCTGCTCCAATCACTGGTTTGATTTCAGCAATTTTTAATTCATATGAAAGTTTATAATCTTTAGATATTACATCAATGGTAACCTGCCACAACCCCCAAAGTTTTGAGAAATACAGATAATGAAATTTTGATTTAACCGCCAGTCTGAACAATTTGTGCGATTTCTCCAATTAATTTCGTCCCTTTAGGTGTTACCTAATAAAGTAAAAAGCTTCAAGTTTATTTCACAAATACAGTTTAGAATTCTTTTTTGTTGTGATGAGGCGTAGGCCATTAAATGTTGAAGACACTATAAAATTAATTGAATTAATACAATGAGCGAACAACTGGTCACAGAAGGCGGCTAGTTATTACTTAGATTAATATGATGTTGGGAAGCTACTCTAATTTTATAGGCAAGAGTCTTGTTTTTAATCGTGATTTGACAATAGCGATGACAGTTGAAAAACAAAGGCTCCAATAGTAGCTCTAATTGTGACCAATGAAAATATTTCTAAATGTAGTGTTTGGGATACATGGGACAATGGCACACTGTACCAGAGGTTATGGACGATCTAACCATGCATTATTTGGTAAAAAATACTTATGAAAATGATCTACGAAAGCTGATTAGATAGATCAGTTTGAGAAAGAAGGTAAGGAAAAAAGGAAGAGGGATTGAAATCTTCTTTAAGGTGCCCCTTCAAATCGCCAAGGCTGAATCTGATTTTTGGCGATCTTTTTGGACCTTTCCTGCATCCTGCTCGACAGTGCAGTCAACTAACTTTTGGCTTAACTCTGGCTTACCTAAAATGGACATATAGATAGGATTCATGGCTTGAGTACCGTTATAAAAGACACCAAATCGTTAAGAATTTAGGAAAAATCATTCCTCCTCCCCCTCCTTCTCTTCCTTAGCTCAAAGTTCTTAAAATTTTGGAAAAAAAATTGTACCAACTAATTTTGAATGAAATTAAAATGTGTACATTTTAATTTATTTGTTTATGTATATATAATTATTCATCCTGAGTTTGGAGTCTCTTTAAATTATTTTTCTAGATAACGTTTTTCGATTCAAATTTTCCTGTCATTAAAAGAAATAATCAAAATTCTGTACAGACAGATTATAACAGAAATAGAACAACAAAAAAGTTTGCCCTCTTTAATCATAATAATAATAATAATAGGATAATAATAAATATCGAAGAAATTGTCAGTCCGCATTACTTTTCTTTCATCAAGTTCGCATTTTTTTTTTTTTTGCATTAAATTTAAAATTTAAAAAGAAAGGGTGTAGTGGAGGAGGGGGGGGGGTATTGCAGACTTACTAACATTTTTTTTCGAAATGGAAAGTCGTGTTTCCTGAAGCCGGCCCTGCCAAAGAAATTAAATTGCCAAAACAAAAACTCATGATGGGTGACAAAACAAGCGATACTGTGCATACGGTTGCTACAAGAAGTACTCCATTGGCTTGTTTAGGTTATAATATTGGCAATAAACGCAAGGGGTACATTGAAATAGATCTCCACCGGAAGTGGTGTGCATGGTATAGAACGGAGAAAGGCCAACAGCGCTTTCCTCTAAGCATACGTAATAAATCTTTTTACTCGCCAAGTTATTTTAGTGTTTAAAATCAAACCCGTTTCTAGTTCTCTTTTTTGTTGGACTGTCTCAAAACAGTGTCTGGGTTGGATTGAGTCGCGACTCATCTCTTAAGAATGTTGAATTAGTAAATTAGATTCACTACTTCATTTTTTTAAAAACAAGGATTTCTCGTTTTCTTCGTTGTTGCTTTGTTACGACTGGAGTTCTAGCCTTTTGGGTGGTGCACACCGTGGGAGGAGGGACCTGGATTATAAAACAGTTTTCATAATAAAATAGTCGTCATTAAAACTAAACATAATTCTGCCTTAAATAAAATAATCTCAAACTCTTTTTTTTTTTTTTCACGTGTGCGAAGTATAAAGTATTTAAAATCATCAAAAAATTCGAGCTCGAGTATTTTTTGACGAATCTTAACGCCTCACCTCCTCCGATCTCGAAAAATACATTTTTGGAATTATAAACATTAACCTGTCTGGTTATTTATGATAATGGTAAATCAAAAACGCTTTGAGCTAATGGGATGGAATTTGATATATGGACCTTGGACCAAATTAGTAAATTTCTATCAAATTGTGAAAGAAAAAATTTCAAAAGAAGTCTGTCTGTATGACTATTCGAGTACAAATGAACTCGATAACAACAAAATGTAAAAAATTCATGAGTGATTTCACTAAAATTTCCTCGTATACTCTCTAAAAATCTTGTCACGCCGGAGAATATCTTATTGGAGTGCAATAATTACGAAATATTAACTTTTTTGCATGAATTTAATTTTTTTACTGAATCTACCATGTCTTCCTTGGAGAGGTTTGGGGTGATTAATTCATGGTATTCCATTAATAGTATCCGAAAATCGAACTTGTATTTTAGACGCGTTTTTCTCAATTGATTGAAACAAAGATTAGACACAAAACTGCACTTGTAGTCATAAAATCCCATATCAAATTTTATATATTTAAGTTATTGCATTTTTGAATTATCGCTTTTACATGTTACTGAAAGTACGGACCAACAAAATACATTTGTTGGATTTGGATCAACATTTGACAGGTGGCTGCACTGTAGATATTAAATCTGTGTACCGACTTTTGTTACTTAAGCTCTCTTCATCTTGTAAATATCATGTTAACATATTCAAACAGCTGGACAGACGGACTCAATCTGAACAAAATTTGAAAGAAATCTGCAAATTTCTGTAAAGACCGTATATCTAATTTCAATCATCTAGTTCAAAGCATTTGTGTTATTTTTATCACAGACAGACAGACGAACAAAATGCCAAAAATGTGGTTTTATAACTGAGGGAGGTCTAAAATGGGGAGACTCGTCAAAATCTCGAGTTCGAATTTTTCTTCAATTACTATACTTCTCTATACTACGTGTACAAGAAAGTAAAAAGTTATATAGATAAAATTTTGGAACCGGTATTTAGTATTTAAATTGTAGATTCTTATCACAATTTGAGAGTAATTTGTCTAAAGACTGATCGTTTATCGGCCTAATTTGTTATTTTAAAGGCATATTCCATTAATATATTTTTTATTTTTTTGTTCCAAAATCGGCCTCAGATAATTGGAGTATTGTGTATTGCTTACTTCATACATGGCGAGAGAAAAAGTTATTTCTCATTTTTTCCCTCCCAAAATCGATTCGGGATAATTGGAGTATTGTGTTCTGCTTACTTCATATGCGAAGGGTGTGAGGAATTTATTTCTTATTTTTTTTTCTCCCAAAATCGATTCTGGATAATTGAAATACTATGTACTACTTATTTAATATGCAAAGGGGGTGGGTGGGGAATTTATTTCTTATTTTTTCTTTCTCCCAAAATCGATTCTGGATAATTGGAATACTATGTACTTCTTACTTCATATGTGAAGGGGGTGGGTAGGGAATTTATTTATTTTTTTTCTCCCAAAATTGATTCCGGATAATTGGAGTATTGTATACTACTTACTTCATATTTATTCGTATGATTGAATATATTGTGTACTATTTCGTATGCGGAGGAAAAAAATTTTTTTTTTTCCCAAAATCAATTTAGGTAGTTGGAGTTATATTGGGTACAAAGTAGTTTGTAAACAAAAGGAAGAAAAATGGAATTGGTTGGTTTGTATCGTCTTATTAAGAGCACTATTCACTTGACTGTCTAATTTGAATAACTTTTTACTAAAACAGTAGAAAGTTTCCGCTCTCTTTGAAAATAAGGTTGAAGAAATAGAAGAGGAAGCTTTAAGCGGCAATTTTCCTTTAACCCTTTTTCCCTTGCTTTCACGTCTCAAAAATTTTCCTCCAACGCAGGGAAATCCCCTGCTGGGAGATGCGTATGATATGACCGAATCTTTACAAAGGTTAATAAAATTAAGGAAATGCATTTGGGATTGTCCTAACTTTTTAAAGTTTTAAAATGGAATCTATAAAATATTTCCTTCTCTGCACGCCATTAGGAAAATGTTTAGTTTTACTTTAATCATAAACAAACTAATAGCATTAATTTTAATTACTAAGATATATATTTAATTTGTTTGTAAAAAGTATAATTTTGAAAAAGAGTTCTGATGATGGAATAGTTTGCCTTTGAGATTTTGTGAATCTACAAGAATTTCACGTGTTTTTTGAGTTCGAAATAGACATTTTTGAAGTTATGTTTATTTGTTTCCACAGAAACTCAAAAATGAAAAAGAATCTGAACGAATGAAATTTAGTATATGATCTTTGCAACAACAACGACAAAAAAAAAAAAAAAAATATATGTATCAAATTTTGAAAAAAAAAAGTTCTTAAAGATGAATTTGTCTTTCAGTCCAAGTGAATGCCAACTCGATTATTCTAATAGACAATAAATTACGTGGACCAAATATTGAATTTGAATGACTGAATAACCAGAATTGGGTTTATTCAACTAATAATTATTTAACTAATAACTCAGTTTATTTCAACTAATAATTATTTTTGCTTTTATTTTCTAGTTCATCTTGTACATGATTACTAAATAATTATAATAATTAATGAGTTCAAAGCTTCATGTGCTGCAACTACTTATTTGACTTTTTTTCCCTTCTATTTAACCAGCGGGAGGGGTCTCTCTAATACTTTCTCGCATACTCTCTAATAAACTTGTCATACCAGAGAATATCTCACTAGCTTACAATAGTTGCGGAATATTAATCTTTGGCGTGAATTTAACATTTTTACTGAATCTATCGTGTCATTCTTGGCGAATTATTTGGCTTTTGATCCCTGGCATGTGTTAATAGTATTCGAAAATAGAATTAGTGTTTTAGATACGTTTTACTGAACCGATTGAAACAAAAAATTTACACAAAACGTGCACTTGTAGTCAAAAAATCCCATGCCAAATTTGATATATTTAAGTCACTGCGTTTTTGAATCATCGCGTTTATATGTTTGACAGTACAGACCGACAGTCAACCCATTGTTTGATTTAGCCCAAAATTTGACAGATGTCTATACCATAGATGCTAAAGTTGAGTACCGGATTTTATCGATTTATCTCTCTTTGTTTTGTAATTATTCTGTTAACTTTTATTTGAATGGCTGGACAGACAGACTTCCTCTGATCAGATTTCACTCAAAATTTGACAGAATTCTGAAAATTTGGTGTAAAGACAGTGAATCAAATTTTAACCGTCTATCTCAACTCGTTTTTGAGTTTTCTTTTGTAACAAACAGGCAGACATTCTCCACAAAATGCGTTTTTTGGACTGATGGAGGTATAAAACTTGGAGATTCGTCAAAATTTCGAATTCGAATTTTTCGACTATTATACTTTCTCTATACTAAGTATACTAGAAAATAAAAAAATCAATATTTTTCTAAATATATTTATTCAATCATAAAAAGGCGGATAATTTCATACAGATGCAAGTCGGAGCTTTACAATATTTACTTGTGAGCACTGGGTCATACTAGTGAAAATTAGGACTATCCTGCATTTTTAGGACATACACTCACCATATATCTAGTGGACAAATCAATTCTTACGAACATCAATCACTTTTAGATACAAGATAAAATTCCAACAAATAACATAACACACTTTTTCTCTTTCGTCACTTCAAGCAGAACTCTGTAAATAAACCTCATAAAACTCAACCAATGTAGAACGAAATGTAGGTAAATACCACCCGAAATGACAGTGACGACCAAACGACTATTTATTTACGACAGTTTTTTTACCCTTCCAAGAAGCACCATCGCACACTGGCGATAACAAACCCAACCCCGTTGATATTTTTAGTGCGTGACGCAAGACAGCAAGCATATCTTCTTTTCTTTTTCTTTCCGAAGTGCTGTCGAATCCTTCGCAGTGACCTAGAGATAGCGAAAAGCCACTACGCATCATTTCATATCGGTCGTTCTTAACCTGTGGCCTCATTTTTCCACACCACTCCTCCTGTGGTTTCTCCAACGTTTTGAAATCGGAAACATTGCCTTAAATGAACACAAGGAAGGATAGAAAAAAAAAAAAGTATCGGTGTTTGCTTTACCTAATGGTTATTCAAATGCATATCGTTAAGACATTGTGTTAATAATAATGTTACTGTGGTTCCAGTTAGGCAGTTGAAGCAGTGAGATTTTAAAAATCTATAGTGTTCCTGTAGTGTATTCCTTTCATCAACCTCTGTGCCAACTTGCCGGTATCGGTGTTATCGGTCAGTAAAAGCAACAAGCTGGGGGAAACTGCAAATATCTACTTGTATGAATACTTGTTCACGCCATTATGATGTCTTTTGAGTATTTTTCCGTGCCAGTAGAATATATCATTTTTATGCTTACCCTGTGTATTGTTAATAGATGTTCCATCGAGCAGTTTGTTTAATATTGGCTCTCGTGTCATAAAAAAAAAGGAGATAGAAAAAAAAAATCGTTTATTTTGTTAGAATAATTCAACAGTTGTTGAATGTTACTTTTTTTCTATGTTATTTTAAAAAGAAGATATTGGTTTTTTTATGTTTATTATTAAATAACACTTTTTAATTTGCTTTATTAATCCGAATATAAATGTGGAAAGAGAATTACATTAAGAAGAAAGAAAATTAATTAAGAACACAGAAATTTGCAAGAATTTTTTTTTGATTTTGTGCCTTAAAAAGAACCATCTCTCGGGACACAGAAAAAAATCGTTTTGCTTTGATAGAATAACTCAATCGTTGTTGAATGTTACTCTTTTTTAATGTTATTTTAAAAATAAGATATTCAACAATAAACATAAAAAAACTAATAATATTTTTTAATTTGTCTTACCTATCCGAATACAAAAGGGAAAAAAATATATATATAGTAAGAAGAAGGAAAATTTATTAAGAACACAGAATTTTGCAGGAAAAAAATATTTTTACTAGCCGGAGTGAAAAAATATTTTTACTAGCTTAAATGTCATTGGACAAGAAAAAAAAATCGTTTGCTCTGTCCTAATATTTGTTTAAATGCATGTCGCTGCTGTTTTATAATGATAAGTATTGTTTTATTACATTTTAATTAGAACAATGCAAAACTTTACGATATTATGAGCGATAAAACATTTATAAGCATAATTTATTTGCTAATATCAAACATTAGGTCCAAGTCATTAATTCTTATTTAAAGGATGAAAGTAGAATCGGCTCGGAACACTCAGATATGCTCGAATCAAATTGTCTGCTGTCATTCTATTTCTTCTTTCAATGCATAAACTGAATTCTAAATGAAAACAGATAAGAAAGAAGCATTTAAGTAAACATAATCTTAATCTAAATAAATGTCAATGATTTCGAAAGTATGCAGTCAAGTTCAAATTTAAAGTTGAAAAGAGAATTAATTCAGAAAATAGAATTCCGTATGGAATAAATCGTCTGCTTATCAAGAGTAGATGTAAACATTGTAGGATATTTCTTCTACTCTCATACAAAGTATTCCAATGAATTCAATTCTAAGTTTAAATAAAAATTATAATAGATCTTTTATTTAAAAACTAATAATAAAATAAAGATATTTTAACAATGTGTGTTTTTATTCCATGGTTATAAACGAATTGCAGTAAATTACATACAAAATAATCTTATCCTTAATAAAAATAAATGTAAATGTCACAAAATATTTTTTGTCCAATGATGAATATGGTATTCTTCTTCTTTTATACTTTTCAAGAAATTAGTGGAATTAATGGAGGGAAAATGTAAATAGGAGGAAATAATTTACACAGGTAAAAATGTTCAAGAAAAAAGAGGCAAGCATTTCACTAATACACATTATTAGTGCATAGAATTCTAGCCGTCTGTGGCGATCATCTTGTTCACCAGAATTGACTTCCGGTGAACAAGATGCTAAAGACTTTAAAGAAAGATGATTAAAGCTTTCTTGGCTTTTAGACTATTACTATGGAATGTATTTATCTTACATTCCTTCCAATTTTATATGACCGAAAAATTAAGGGAATCAATCTACTACAAATTTCTGCGAGTGCAGACTAAAGTTAAATTTTAAAACTGTTTTAATATATAGAAATCTTGCTGAATTACAAGTTTAAATTACAATGCAGAATTACAATTCTTTAAGATTATATTTCTTTATGAAAATCGAACACTTGTTATAATAGAAAAATTTTATAAACACGCTTTTTTTTTATCATAACGTAATGATAAGCACATAAACAAACAAATCCAAACAATTAAACATAAAAATAGATTATTTTTATCTGCAAAATAAAAATTCAATTCTAAATTTATATAACCACGATCCTACTAAAATTTTTACTCATACAGCTTGACTTTTAAACAGTAAAGCGAAGTTTTTGATTTTTACTCCATTTTTAAACTGCTTCAAACTGGTTCACCGTCATAAAAATTCCTGACGTCGTATCACTAAGTATAAGATAAAGACGATTTGGAGAGAGAAACACTTAATATTTATCTTAATACTTCAAATTCCAAGGGGAAAATTCTAAACAGTAAGAAGGAAAAAAGGTTTGGAACCAAGCGATTTTGTAGAAGCAACTTTCGCTTATCGGAATTCTAAGCGATTTTTTTTTTTTTTTTAAGTATCAAGGATTAAAGTAAAACATTTTTAAACTAAACGATTCTTAAGTATTTATATTGATTCGAAGATGTTTGTATGGAGTTGCATTTTGCATTATAAGGAAATCGTCTGAAACGAAAGTATTTTTAGTTCGACAGTTTGGTAGAACAATAATAATGGAGAATGGCATTTGAGCTTTATTTATATTGTATTCTATAAAGATGAATGTTTGTTGTTCTTTTATACAAATCTGCAGTTTCTGTCCTAGCTTGATGAAATTTGGTGCTCTTAAAAAAGAGGAGGAAAGTCACTATCAGCTTCTGATTTTCTAAAAGTTAATTAGAAATTAAGCAAATGTTTGGTATTTTTCAGTATATCTTCTGAAAATTTTAAATCAGAAATCTTTCATCATTTCTTTTTTAAATATACAAATTTCATTTTTATACAATTTTCTAATCTTAAGGCTTAAAAAAATTTATTTGATGCGCACTCAGTAACAATTTTTTTATTAGTGTGATGAAATGAAAAATAATTTCTTTATTACATCAAACCATTTAATCGTAAGCTTTTGCCAATGTTAAAATCAAGATTAAAATATTGTTTATATTGGATTAATAACAAGAGTTTCATATTTGCTTTAATTTTGTAACGCATATACTTTTAAACTTTCACGTGCGGTAATTTCCTAGAAGATACATTCCATTTAATTTGTATTTTTTAGTTTTATCAAGTAACAACGTGACATTTCAAATGAATACATTCCATACAAACAGTTTAAAGCCAGAACAGCCTATATTCTGAGTAAACAATCTAATTGTTGCTGATATTAAACGAACGTTAATATAAATTTCTAAAAACAAATATTTAATATTATTGTTGTAGAATTGTTTAAATAGACAATTTTTTAAGAAAAAGCATTGATATTATAATCAACTTCTTTTTAGAAAAGTAACTTTTATAAAATTAAATAGAAAATATAATAGAAATTTGAAGCTGACGGGAATATAAGAAAAATTCAATTTAACCAAAAGAATCGAATTAAATAAATGAGTCTAAAAAGAAATTCAGCTTTGGAAAGATGACATTTTTAAAACTAAAAATGAAAGCAAAGACCGAATTTTAATATTTAATAATTAAAGTAAATAATATATAGGTAAACGGTAACTGATTTTGATAAATAAAATATCCCTAATAACAATTTTTAAAATAATGATTTTAATAAATAATCAATTAATTTTAATAAGCAAGCAATACAGAACTCTTTGAATGGGGCAATTTTATAATAATTTTTTTTGTTATATTCAATGAATTCCACTTTGTTGCATGATTGCTTGTTAACAGAATAGAAAAGGTACCAATGAATTATATTAATGCTGTCCAGATTCGAGGGAATGTATCGTTTATTTAATTTTGGAAGCCAAGAAAGGGGAAAATGACGTCACAACGCAGCCTATATCACTGTGCATATGCTATATGAAAAGCACAATTGTATCTGTTATGTGACCATAATATCTTGTAAAGGAACTTCATTTTATGTTTTGCACCTTGTTTTGTATTGAGTACATGGGAGACTAAGCTAAGCTCGGCAGTTCTTTTAAATTTATTTTATAAAATCGTGTTTTTTCGGAGAAAATATTTAGATACGAATCACATACTGATTACCTATGAATACTTTTCAGTCTTACCTACACATGAATTGGTCGTTTAAATAAATAATAATAAAAAAAAAACATGAATGCACTTAGTTTTAAATGTTATTCGAATTGGTAAACATAATAATTGCATTGTTGCTATTGGGTGTGAGTGGAACGTATTCGTATTCGGATGTCATACAGTGCCATCTCAAAATTTTTTGAGGTCACAGAAGGTTATCATCCTATGGCAAAAATGCAAGTACCATAAAAATTTACGAGGTGACGCTACACGCCATGGTCAGCATGAGAGAAGATAGAAAGGGCTCTAATAGTTATTAAAAAAATGTTTTTTCTTTGTGTGTGTGTGTGTGTGTGTGTGTGTTAAATCGCATTTTTTAAGAAAGATACCTACATAGAAAAATTTAAAAAGCCAAACCTTAAAATTTGACCCAAATCATTAGAGCCATTTCCGAGATATCCGAAATAAATTTATATATGCAAGAATTGTTCGTTTAAAGTTATAAGATGATATAAAAAGGAATTTTTAAGAATTAAAATTTTTTTTGCATTAACTTTATGTATTATTGAATAAAATGCGATTGAAGAGAGTTTTATGCGACTGATACTTTAAAACAAAAAAAAATCTTTATATCTATTTCTAAATCAAACGATTATTTAAAATTTGTCAATTATTGAGAACAAAAGTCGTTTTCTATATTAATGAATTATAGTTCACCAAACGAAATCGAATTTTATCATCCATTCACAGACAAGATTTATCTTACAATATCATCCCTTTTTTTTATTTAAACACCTGTTGATTGTATCTTCAGGAGCTCATTAGACACGGTCAAACGATATCAAGTATTGCTTACTGATAATATTTTATTTCGTATATTTAAAAATATATTTGAGTTGATCTGTGATCTCTAAAATATACTTAATTTTTTTTTCGAATAAATGATTATACTAGAACAAACTTTATATTGATTTAAATGTTGTAATTTCTCAGCAAAAAAAAAAAAAAAAAAAAAAAAAACTGGAATAATTAAAAAAAAAAATTATAACGATTATGTTTTTTTACATAACAATAAATTAAAAAAATAAAATATAAAAATTACTTTATAATTTTTTTTTGTCATTTTAAGTAATTAAAACAATACATATCACGAGGAAAAGAATGGAGATTTAAAGGATTCCAGTGACTAACATTTTTAATCTAATTTAAAAAGTGCAAATTAAATATCATTAAAAATAACAACCATAAAAGAAAATATTTTACAAAATACTGAAAATTGATTTTGGAAACTAATAAAATCCAATCATGCGACATTACAGTCGCAAGACAAAACTAGTCACCGCGCATGTGTCAATTGTGATCGTTGCTTATCTTCTGTTATGCTTTGCTTATATTGTGCTCTAATTTTATTAAAGCTTTCGGCTGCGATGATTGGTCTTTTGAAATGACGTTTGTCGTACAAGAACGTTTAATACACTTAACGATGTTGAGCTATTGAAAAAATGAATTGTGAAAATTTTATGTATGTAATAGTCACTTTTGGCAACCCAATTTTTGGCCGGAATTAATGGTTGTTTTAATTAAACATTTTATATAACTCTGTCTTAATGGATTTTTCGGTAAAATTTCTTTTAATCTTCAAATTTTGATGGAAATATACTTTACACTAAGAAGATTTTAGCCGTTCTATTCATTTTACAATGTATTTCCGTTATTTTTTGTCAGATCTCCTGAAATTCATAAAAAATAGATTCATTTTAAAAACGTTGCCTAATTTCTAACACAAAAAATTTAAAATTTAGCATTTTTCTTCATGTTAATGTTATTTTAAACAGAAATTTAATTCTTTCCGATTGTTTCCAATTTGTTTTGTGATTGTTTCATTTGCTTTTCTGACATCTGATTTAGGAATAACGGTATATGTTGAGAACAGGATAGTAATTTGGATTGTAAAATTAAAACGAAAAATGCATCTGCGGCTTTCATTCTGACTTTTATCAACTTCGGTATTTTTCTAGAATTCTTAAGAGTTTTTTTCCTTTTGTATTATTTTTCGTGATACGTTTCTTATTCGTTTAGGGCAAAGTATCTTATCTTTGTATTCTTGTTAGAAAGTATATTTAAAAATATATATATTTTTAAATAAATTAAACGTAGAAAATTATTTATACAGCCAAAAAATGTTGATGCCATTGAGAAGATATATATATTTTTAATTTTAAGATAATACAGAAATAATTTTTGAATACTAATATTTTCGGAAGTTATTGCAGAAAGACTCTAAAATTTTGCTTAATTTTATAATTTTAATTAAATTTTTAAAAATAGCTCCCAGGTGCACATTTCCACTCTTAAAATATATACAGTGACTCAAACAATTGAGAGTACACTTTATTTTTACTTGATAAATCCGACTTTCAATATAAATATCACATTACCGAAAACTGCAAACACGTTTTTATTTTTACACAAAACAAATAGTGTAATTTAAAGTAAAAACAAAGAACTCTCAAAGAAAAATTAAATTAAAGAGTTTCAGAAGCATTTTAAATAAACATGCGTTGACTTTTGCCTAAAAGAAATTGAGAATACACCAATGAAATTTTTGTAATATCTCGCATAAAAAAAAAAGTCTCAATGTTTAGTTAGTCTTTTGGTTTTTATGATAGCCTCTGAACGTCGTGGTACCGATTCGACCAATTTTTGGTGGTATCTGAAGACATTTTACCCTACTCTTCTTTCAACAATGTTTTTAAATGGATTTTGTTCCCAATTTTGTATTTTTGAACCACTATTTCGTGTGTGGCCCACAGATATTCAATGGCATTGATGTTGGCGGATTGTGGTAGTGTGTAAAACTGCCGTTTACAATGAAAAAGACACATTTTGACGTTACTTGCATTCTGTTTGGAGTCGTTGTCCTGCTGGAAAAGGAAATTTCCATTTAAGCTCATTTTTAGCACTTTCCTTTAGATTGCTGCGAAGTATATTCCAAGTAAACCATATGGTTTATAATGCCATCTATAAGAACTAAATTTCCTATCCCGGATGAAGCCACAGAACTCCAAATCATGACGGAATCACCACCATATTTAACTATAGGACTTAAATTTTTTGGATCCAAAGCAATATTAGGCCTTCTCCTTACGGTGCGATGGCTGTCACTGCCAAAAATGTTGAGTTTTCTTTCCTTACTAAATATAATTCTCTTCCAAAACTCATTGGTTTTCAATTGATGAGTTTTTGCAAACTCCAAATGCTTTTTCTGAATTGGAAAGCTGATGAACGGTTTTTTCCTAACATTTCGACTTTTATATCCAGTTTTTCTAATCATATTTCATACAATTTTAGCACTTACACTTCTGTATATGATTAGAGAAATTTTTTCAGCAAATTGGATAATCAGTCTAAAGGAAAGTGATAAAAATTTGGGCTTAGATGAAAATTTCCTTTTGCAGCAGGACAACGACTCCAAGCAGAATGCACGTAAGGTGAACATGCGGCGCCTTTTTCATTGTAAACAGTAGTTCTACTACTAGTACTACCACAGTTCGCCGACATCAATGACATTGAATATTCGTGGGTCACACTCGAAATAGTGGTTTAAAACTGCAAAATTGGAAATAAAACACATTTAAAAACAAACGTTGCAAGAAAAATGGGATAAAATGTCTTCAGATACCACCAAAAATTGACCGAATCGGTACCACGACGTTTAAAGGTCATTATAAAAGCCAAAAGACATGCAGCTAAATATTGAGACTTTCTTTCTATGCCAGATATTACAAAAAATTCATTGGTGTATTCTCAATTTTTTTGAGGCAAAAGTCTGCGCATGTTTATTTAAAATGCTTCTGAAACTTTTCAATTTAGATGTTTTTCTTTGATTGTTCTTTGTTTTTACTTTAAATTGAACCATTTGTTTTGTGTAAAAATAAAAACATGTTTGCAGTTTTCGGTAATGTGTTATATTTATTGAAAGTCGGATTTATCAAGTAAAAGTAAGGTGTATTCTCAATTGTTTGAACCACTATATGTGTCAAATTTGAAAGCTCTAAGTCGAACAATTTTGCTTACAGAACTCCAACACACACTCGCATGAGTGCACACACATAAACACGCATTTCTTTTTGTTCAGAATTAAAGATAAGATACTAAAAGATGAATATAAAGATTAGACATAGTCTAAAATGCTAGTGAAACTTGATGATTTTGGAATTAAAATAATATGATATTAATAAATTAGATGAATTTCAAGATCTGATTAAAATTGATTAGCTATTGAATGGATTACAAATATAATGAAAGAATTGAATCTTATTACCAAACAATAATTTGAAGTAATAAAATAATTGTTGCTAAGGTTTTAACAGCGATGCGTATTGGATTACAAATCTTATTAGGTAGATATGCTGCGGATATTAGTTTTATCATAATGTAGCCGTCTTTGAAGACCAACTTGGTCCCTTAGATAACAATCTATGTCCTGGCTTTCCTGTCTGTTAAACTATCAATATTGGATGCATTTTAAGCTATGAATATTGATTGCATTTATTTAAAATTTTGCCTATTCATTTAATAAGATTGAAGAATATGAATTTAATGGCATCAGTCTTCTACAAAATACTGTGAGTGCGAATTAATATTTTAATTATTTTCTCATATTTTAAAAGTTGGCAAAGAGCTTCCTTTTGCCTTGAAGAACCCGTGCGCCAAATTTAATCAAAGTTCGAAAAAAAGTGTAAACTAAATCAACCGTATATAGATAAATCCGACCAGGTCTCATGAATAAACGCTAGTATTAATGCTTGTTTCTAAGCATACATTCCGTTTCAAAAATCTATTGAGATATTAAAAAGTCTTTTATATCTATTAATAAAGATAAATTTTTGTGTGAGTTGGTGCTTTACAGTACAGACCATTTGGCTTGGAGCTACCAAATTCTATCAGGAGCCAAGATCTAGCGATCTTTATAGAAAATTCCATAACCCATTAAGAGACTATGAAAGACGAAACGCCTCGAATGAGACAACAGTTCTGTTTTTGAAGTGTCATTGCATTTCCAACGGGTGCGTCGAGCACTATTGTGCTGCTGCTGTTCTTTAATTTACGATTTCCTTTTTGCCTGATGTTGATTTCTCCAGAGAAAGATTTCAATTTATTATATAGCCATGTTTTATTAACTGTCCTTCTTGTTTCCTTGTGAAATAAAGCGCCGTTGCCCATTAACCAACTTGGACTTTTTCCCCTTGTACACCCACCGGACGATTTCTGTAATAATAATCTGTGTTCTTGATGGAATTATTTTGCTTTTTTCCAAATCTCCATATTTTTATTAATGATACAAAACTCGGGCATTTAGTGGTCATTAGCAATTTAGTTTCTTTCGTGTCTGAATTTGCCCTTTGTCCCCTCGTGAAATCACTCTTCTTTTGTATTTTCATCAGTTTTAGTGTTCGATTTCTGTCCAGACAAGGTTGATTATCAACATTAAACTATCAATTAGCCAGTGTAACTATCCATAAATCTATAACTTGTAATCCTTTTATTTTTATATTTTTTTTATATAAAATGGAACAAAACTATCATTACAATACGCCTACTTTACCGAACGTGACTTAATTATAATTTTTAAACATTTCACATTTTTTCCGAACAATTTTCCTGGAATAGTTGAATAGTTTCTCTCTTTTTTTTTTTAATATTTAAGAACATTAGATATATTTTTGTAAAACGGAAAGCCGTTACGATTTAAGAACTGGGAATTAGTTTTCAACTTATTCAAATAGTTGAAGTTTCAACCCATTTGTTGTAATTGGCAGAAAAAAAATTTAGAAGTAACAATTTAGATGGAAAAAACGAGCTTAAGTATTGGACTTCACGCTTGTAGTCATTATTTTAATAGCTACTATTTTTTACGGACAATTTCCCAGCTCAGTCATCAGGATATTTTGATGTAGAAAACTAAACATAAAGCTTTAAACAGAAAATATCTTTCTCCGATGATTTGGAACTATTGCATAAAATTTACTGCATCTAAAAACAATAAGTTTGGAACGTGTAAATAGTCTAAAAAAAGGTCGAAAAACCCAATGTGAACAATTTCTCTAATACCTTCTATGCCATTTGAATTTTCAAGGATAGTTCTTACATAAACTCTATCAGATTCTTTTATTTTTTACGGAATCAAATGACTATTTAGTTTTTGTACATTTTCTGTAGAGATAAAACTATTTTAACGAGCTGAAGTAATCTCCGGGAAACTTTCTTGTATACTCTGTAATAAATATACTTGTGTGCATTAGTGAACAATAAGCACGAAGGAGTATATTTGCATGCAATATTTGCGATTAATCGCTAAAATGCATGCAATATTTACGATTTATCGCTAGAATGCATGCAATATTTACGATTTATCGCTAGAATGCATGCAATATTTGCGATTAATCGCTAAAATGCATGCAATATTTGCGATTAATCGCTAAAATGCATGCAATATTTACGATTTGTCGCTAGAATGCATGCAATATTTGCGATTAATCGCTAAAATGCATGCAATATTTGCGATTAATCGCTAGAATGCATGCAATAGTTGCGATTAATCGCTAGAATGCAATTTTTACACAAACATAAGAAAATCAAATATGTATTTTGGACTATTTTTCCGAGAAACTGAAACCGAAATTTGCCACTTAAGTACAACTATAGTCTCAAGATGACATATCGAATGACAATGATTTAAGTCATTCCATTTATGAGTTATTGCGTCTAAATGCATGCGAACGGATAGACGGACAGACGGTCAATGCTTTGACAGATTTAGTTCAAAATTTGATAAGAATATATATTTTAGATACTAAACCTGTGTACAAATATTATCTATTTATATTATTTCTTTTTGTAGTTGTCGTATTCACTTATACTCGAACAGGCAGGCAGACAGACAGACTTCTTCTGAATGAGTTTTTCTCAAAATTTGATTGAAATCTACAAAATTAGTCGTAATTCCCTACACCAACTTTCATCTGTTTAGCTCAAAGCGCTTTTGAGCTATCGAGTCACAGACAGACACGATTCTAAAATTGTTTTTCTTACTCATAAAGCTTTGAAACAAGGAGATTATCTATATTTCGAGTTCGAAATTTTTTGACGATATTAATATTATATTTTTCTTTGCTTTGTATAAGAAAAGATAAGAATCAGTAATTAAGAATTCACTTTTAGTTTAATGACTAATAATCTTTTGCAAATATTAAAGTTTTGCATTTAGATGCCTTGAATCTGGAAAAACCATTTCTGGAATTGTGTCTGTTAGTTGAGTGTAATATCTAAAAGATAGAACGAGCTAAAATAAAGAAATTCGATATATCTTTTTTCCTTAAGTTATACATTTGTGTTAAATTTTGGATTAACTCCACAGAAGGATAGACGGTCCCTCAAACGGTAAATTAATATATATGCGTAAATTAATATATATGTTAACTCTCAAACGCAGTTGGTTAAATGAAGAAATCGGCATCTGACTTTATCCTTAAAATGGTAGATCTCTGTAAAATTTTTGACGAATTGGTCAAAGGGTTAATTAGTTATCGATCTATTTGTGTGAATGTAAATACGATAGTTCAAACACATTACAAACTAGATAAATAAAATTTCAATACCTTTTACGCTATGATTCTGAATGTCAAATGTAAACTGTCGTTAAGTCCTATCTTGTTGATTATGGCTGTATTATTGTATTAACATTATTCTGACCACATTTTCGGATGATAAAATACGTAATTGTAAATAAAAAATACAATGATAACACTACGAAAAATTAAAATAAAATATACGGCGGGATTAGTTCCCCTTTCTAACCCCAGATGGCAGCGCATTCCGTTGTCTTGAAGGTTATGTAGGAAAAATTTTCTTGTTTGCTTGGCAGTCAAGAAAAGTAAACATTCACGTGGAGTAGGAGCGATCAGTAGCTCGCGAGGAAGAGCAGAGCAAATTTATTTTAACTCACGCGGAAACCCAACGAGTTTCTCGTGAAATTAGAAGTTTATGAAGAAAATAATTTTTATTGTCCTGAAGAAATATCCGTAGCCGTGATATGGAATTGCTTATCGGAAATTGTATAAAAATAAAGTGTGGATTGATGTGTATAATCGGATGAATAGTCAAGAAAAATGTTTCCTGATTTTTTTTGCGTAGAATCTTCTATTTTTTTGCAAACAGGAGCTCAGATATGTTCTCAAGAACATAGAAGAAATACTTCATTAGGAAAATGTCTCCTATATTCAAGCAACAAGCACATATTCCTATAGTAAGCAATATACATTGATTTGTGTAATTTCTTTGGTTTTTCTGTAAAATGTTCCGGTTTCTATTTTCAACAATTTACCTCTGACGTTCAGAATATGGGTCTACATTAAGTTTTTTTTAACTAAATCGTCTAATTGTAAGATTTTCAAACAACATACCCGTTTACCCCCCCCCCCCCTTTTTTTTTTCGTACCTAATCTAAAAACACTTCATATTGTTAAAGTTCATACAAAGAATACAAAAGAAAGAATTTCCACAGTTCCTCCCCCCTCCCCATCTCGCCTCCTCCTCGTTCGGCAAGTTGAAACTCAATGGCGGATTTAGATATTTTGTGCCCCTTGGCAGTATACATTATGCGGCTACTTTTTACTAATGTTCAATTTAGTTTCGCATTTCAGTATATTTTTCAGACGTTAATGATTTATTTATGTTAAAATTTTTATTTATTAACCTCGTGAATATGTATTTGTATTCGATATCTACGGTTTACACAATATTATCGAAGCATTTGCTCGGTTATCTAAATAACTAAGTAGAATATGAATCTAATCAATGTTACGTGGTAAAGTAATATATTATCATTCATGGAATTTGTATTTTTTACAAACTTTTTTATTTGGTAGTTAGGAAAATAAAGTTTCTTAACTGATTTGCTTGCGGCCACTTCTCAGCCTTGTGACCCTAGGCAATTACCTAGCTTGCTTAGTTAAGAAATCTACAATTGCTAAGATTCTAACCTGAAAGACATTAACATTATAAAGTTTTAGAATTGACTTGTTCATTTTTCCTTATTTTACTTAACTGTACCAGCTGTTGTTTTTTTTGCAAAACAATGCGTTTTTGATTATCAAGGATTTTAGCGAAAGAATGCTAGCTTAATAATGTTCCCGCGTCGTGCATTGTCATATTCAAAACCAACGCTCTGAAATATGTTAAAGACCCGATTTCCAAATCTTTAGTTGTGCAAATCACCTGCTATGTTAAAGGGAATTAAAAATATAATATTTATAAAATACAAAAATGTTAGTGCAACAATTTCAAGGTCATAATAAAAGAAAATTCAAAATAAATAAATATATAAATAAAAAATAATAATAAAAAATGAAAAAATAAATAAATAAAATCTGCGATCGAGATTAATAAAAAAATTAATTATTTTGTGAGAATTTACTTTTTTTGAAATAACAAAGAGCCGATTTGATTTTTCTAAGTCTAACGATCGGTACCATAGAATATTTTGAAAGATTTTTACATTCAAACAGTTTACAAAAAGTATGCCAGCTCAAAAAACTAAATCACATTTTAAAAGTTTAAAATTGAAATTTATTCACTGATTTTATCCTATAACAAACTATATCTATTAATCTGGAAACTATCAGTTTCATCTATGATACAGTCTCAAAATTCGATAGCTATCAAGTTTCAAAATTGGAAATCTCGAACATTTCACTTCGTCAATACTATTACGGTGAAAATTCCAAATCCATCATTGTGTTATATGATGATGGATTTTGGATTGCCCAAAAGGCTCAGTAAAGGAAAACGACATTTTTTTTTTTTTTTTCTATATGAACCATTTGTGAAAAAACAGATGAACAGTACGGAATGCAACTGCTCTTTCGTGAACTGTTCACTCACAAATGATTCGTTCACTAAAGAACATTTGCAGTTAACAGAAGTAGCAATTCGGTAATAAGTAACGGTTACAGCGAAAGACGTAAAGAACTCCATCTGTTCACGTCTCTCGACCCAGCTATTCCTTGAGCTCGACTCGATTCAATAATTCCTCTCAGCTTTGTCTCTTAGTTTTTTTTAAATAAATTTCGTGACATGGCATCGAATATTCTAGAACAAACCACGGAACTCGAGTCCCAATGAAGCTATCCGGCAAGCTATTGAATATTATGAGTCCTTCATTTTTGTTACCAAGTCGCTAAATCTGAGGACCCATTGACCCAGCATCTATTGAGAATTCGTAAAAGCAATCTGTAAGACTTTCTTTCTTACCAAGAGACTAATTGGGCAGTAATATTAGAAATGAGTAATAATATAGTTTAATTAAAGGGGTTATTTGCCCTATAGAATCGTTTTCATAATTTTAACCTTCTCATATATGAAATATATATATATAAAAAAATAATTGTCGAAAAATTCGAATTCGAAATTTTCACAAATCTCCATGTTTTAGACCTCTCTGAATTCGAAAAACATTTTGAAAAATGTCCGTCCGTCTGCTTGTCTGTATGTGACAAAGATAACTCAAAAACGTTTTGAGCTGGGTGGTTGAAATTTGGTATACTTTCTTTAGAATAAAATTGCAGATTTTTGTCAATTTTTGTGAAAAATCCGTTCAGAGGAAGGTTGTCTGTAAAATTGTTGGAATATACGTTACTAGTATAACAACAAAACGAAGACAGCTAGATAGATAAAATTCGGTATTCAGATTTAATATTTATAGTATACACACCTATCAAATTTTGAGCTGAATCTAAGATGAGGTTGATCGGTCTGTACTTTCAGAAACATGTAAATATAACTCAAAAACGAAAAATGACTTCAATATATCAAATTCGGTATGATATTTTGTGACTACAATTGTCATTCTGGGTCAAATTTTTGTTCCAATCGGTTGGGATAAACAAGTCTGAAAACCATATTCGAGCTTTGGGTACTTTTAACTGTATGCCAGGAATTTATGGCAACAAAAAAAATCGCCAAGAATGACACGAAAGATCCAGTAAGAATGTTAAATTCGCTTCAAAGATTAATATTTCGTAATTATTGGACGCCAATGCCAAGTCGTTGTCTGGGATAATACCTTTATTAGAGAGTATGCGAGAAAGTTTGGGAGAGACCACTCCTGCTGGTTGCATTATGCAATCTATGGAAAATGCGTAATAAATGTGCATGTATATTGTATGTATCCACAGAAAGTATGTTTAAAAACATCATCTCAAGATAAAACTTCACATTTGGAATGACTGATTTTCTAAAATTAAACTACGTCTATTATTCTTAAAACCCATCACCCATAAGCTTCATCTATGGCAGAGTTTTAAAATTCAATAGCGATCAAGTCGCAAACTTCATTGAAATATTTTCGTATCATCCATACTATTTAATTAAAAGGATTAATTAAATTAGTGTTGGATAAGCCTGCCATTTGACGAAAGAAGTTCTCGCATTTCGAAATCCGATTTGGAAGCTTTTGAAGCATTTCATTTAACTCGGTGTTGCACGTAGGAAATTGCTTCAAACGTTCGATTACAAAATAATCCTCTATTGGAGCAGAATTACTTTTAACGGGGCTCCTGGCGCGTATTAGGTACAAACATAGCTTTACCTAGAATGTGACGCTGTTGTATTAAGTTAGTCGGCGGAATCTTTTCATATAAGAAGCTAATGTAGAACTGTTCTTAACTGCGTGGTATTAAAAATCTAGTACAGCAATCGGAGTGTTGCTGCTATGGGGGATTTAATAAGTTCCTGTGATGGTGTTATCTGCTCTGAGATTTTATTGATAAGGAATATAGATTCCAATTTCACTTAACTGTTTGGCCTATAAAGTTATTTATCTCTTATTTGGATGATATATTTAATTGGAATATTTAGAGCATTTTGTATTTATACGAGATTGTGAAAGAAAGTCCTGTGAGAAATGAATTCGAATGCATCTTGTCTTAAATTCTTTGTTTTTGAATAAAATGCTTTTATATTTGATAATAATAAATTCATATTAGAAATTTATTGAAGTTACTAATTAAATTAATAAATCTATTTTAAAGATTTGCTACAATTCTCTATTAATATAAAGGCGGAAAAGAGGTGTGAGAAATTATTCAGTGATTTTTACTTTTTTGTGTACGAAATATAGAAGTATTGTAATCATAAAAGATTCGAACTCTAGATTTTGACAAATTTCAAAGAGTTTGAAGAACACATTTTTGGGAAAATGTCTACCTATTTGTGACAGATAGCTAAAAAACGCTTTTAGCTAGGTGGATGAGATTTGGTATATGGCTTTTACACTAAATTTGTAGATTTAAATCGAATTTTAAGCAAAATATTTGCGGATTTTCTTATGAATATAGGTTAATTAGTAACTACAAAACGAAGAAAGCTAGATAAATGAGCATATATACACAGATTTAACATCTAGACACTGTCAAATTTTGAGCTAAATCCATTGAGGGCCTGAACGTCTGTGGTATGTACTTCTCTGCCTACGGTCCTATGGTATTTACCTAAGGTCTACTTTTTTTACCAGGGTGAGGAATACCACCTTTATACCAAAAATTTTTGGTGAGAGAATTTACGCTAATTTAATTAAATATTTAAAAATATTTTTTTGTTTACTTAAAAAAAAAATGCGTTGAAATGATATTAAATAGGGTTTTTTCTTATGAGCATATTATGACTACAGAATAATTAAACACAAATTTCAAAATATTGCAGAAAAATTAATTTTAAAACATTACTATGATATGATATATCGGTTAAAATGAGATAAGATAAGCTCGGATCTCATTTAAATTCTTCTCAATAATAACATCTGCGGTTTGTTGTGATTTAATTAGAACCCGCGCAGCAATTGTTTTAATTTTAAAAATATGTTTTAACTTACTTAATATTTCCAATATCATATTACATTTTATTGGAAATGAATAGAAAATTGACGAATTTTGCTTTGCTTTCAACATATCTGAACCTTTATGCAAGAAAAAAAAAAAGCTAGATCCGTGATTTTATTTTTGTATTTTTAATTTATTTAATCCGAGGAACTTTTTATTGCAGCTGACGAAATGCGCATAATGGTAAGACAACAAGCTATGTGCAGGCAATTAATAGCCACTATGCTTGAATTATATTTTGCAATCATAAATTATGCAGAACAAACAACAGAAAATTTATCTAAATTCATTACCTTTTTAATCAAACATATATAATCGGAAAGAAAAAGCAAACATGATTAAAGATTCCTTTCCAATTTATCTGGCAAAAAGCCGGTAGAAAAAAAAATGGCGAAAGAGATGCCGCGCAGATATTGACAAACACAACATTAATATCTCTAAATTCCTAGAATTTTTTTTTTTTTTTGACGAAAGAAAATTAATGTCTATTAATAAAAAGTAGTGACTCTGATTCGAAAATATTCCCAAGAAGTTAATTTAAAATATTAGAATTTAAAGCCAATCATTCGTAGAATTTATGAATAACCGCATATAAGAAATGAATTTACGTGATTACGAAGAATTTCTGCAGAAGTGAAATATTTTTCGGAAGTATGAAATATGAATACTATTACTATTTATCTCGGAATAAATTTTCAAACGTTTTCATGGAAATTCAATACATTTTTTTTGAGTTATTAAATTTTCTTGATTGATATTCATTTCTGGTAACGATATCAAAGTAGAAAAATCAAAAACATCTTCTTAGAAGTTGTTTTCATTTTTAAATTTAATAGATAAATAATTTTAATTTTGATAGATAAATTTATAGTTTATTAGATTGTGGTTATATTTTTTTTAAATACTTGTATAGTAAAAAAGGAATTGTTTTTGATTGAAATTTAACAATCCAGCTTTTCCAGGAATAGAAAAGTTGATATTGTCTTTTATTTACTCGGCAGACGATTTTTATAATCAAGGCTGCCATCTTGTTTTTTTACCAGTAGAATACTGAATTTCAATGAAATTTTAGATTATCTATAACTACGGAATTTTGATATTTCTTTGATATTAATTTTTGATATTTCATTCTGCTTGTGTTAGAAATTTTGAACTTCTTTCTTTCTTTCTTTTTTTTTTCAGTTTAAGATGTGTTAACAGGCTAGATTTAAATATTTTTACTTTTAAATCTTAAAATTAAATTTTGTTAAAGCTTGTAAATAAGATAATAAGGAATTTATCTAATAAATGTTTAAGAATTTGATTTGTTAATATAATTTAATTTTTTTTCTCATTGATGAACCTTACTTTGAAAAAAATTAGAAACACTTCGAAATTGAAAAATAAATAACAATTAATTTGAAATATTTATTTGTAAAATTTTCAAGTAAAAGATTAATCATTGTTCCGTGTTAAGTAAAAATGATTTTATTTATGTTTTCTTAGAAATATCAAAAGAATATTAGAAAAAATTTTATTTAAAAATTTTTTAAAGCGTTTTTTTGAAACCATCGTTCATTATAGAGTCTTGTTCTGAATTATTTTCACAGAAAATAATACTTTTAAATATATATATATAATGTGTAAAACTTCTATATTTTGAAAAAAAAAAAAAAAAAAAAAAAAAGGTTTTAATACGTTTATAGCAGAAATGTCCTCGTTACAAAGATTTTTACGGAGGAATTCGATTCTAAAGGGATATAATTATGGTAATGTATTCGATGTTAATTTATAAAAATCTTTATATTTTCTAATTGCAACAATTTTTTAAAATTGTCCTTTGATTTAAATGATGATGCAGTCTTAGGATGTCAAGGAAAAAAAAATCCTTGAAAAAAATAAAGCGGGAGTTTCTTTTTTCCTTTTTTGTGTACAGACGTTTACATATATTTTTGTAAACAAGTCGTTTTGATAATTCATACAAAAATTAATAAAAAATGAAATTGTATTTTTACATTTAATGATTGTATTTTTTAACCATAATTTCAAATGTTTTAAATAACATATAAATTTGGAATATGTTAATGAATGTTATGGACTAATTGGCCGTTTGGAACCAATAACAACACTTCTTTCTTAATTCAAGCGAATATTCTGTACAACCATTTGCTTACCTCAAATTGTCCTTGAAAACGACCTGCCCTCAGATAGAAGACCTGCCCTATGATTGGGCGATGTCTGATGGAATCTGATATTATTGGGAATACGGAAAAAAAGCAAAAAAACAACAACAAAAAACATAAGAATTCAATAACGGTTATTCTAAAATATTTATATATCATAGTCTCTATTATATAATATGTTATTGACAATACACATGTTTGTCTATCATAATAAGTCATCCTAAATAATGAAAAATAGCGACATCAAATTTACATATGCCTTTTCGAGTCCATTTTTAATTCAACTGTGTTGATTTCAACTTTCAAACTTAATTAATTCTTATGAAATAATTAATAGCAAAAAGTGAGCCAAACTTCGGCGTTTTTTGCCGAACTAGTTATTATTTCCTATATATATATCTTATAGTTTTTTTGGGGGCTTATTTAGTCGATTAAAAAAAGAATTTTTGATTTCAAAATTTGCTATCATTTAATGCTAATTAAATTATTTACTCACAATAAATGGTGAGTAAAATAATAAATTTATCTTTATTTTTTTTGATTTTTGCAAACTTTCGATTATTGAAAATATTTTATTAATAATATTGAGTATCCTTTTTATTCAACTGTGGCTCAACTGTGACATATTTTAAAAAAAATTCTGGATAAATTTCCATTTTTTAATTTTTATAGATAGTGCAGTCGTCCTCTCTTTATTAGAGATTATAACGGCCCGATTATGAATGCCTGTATAAGATATTTTGGTTAATTCCAGAAAGCCATCCACGAGGATAGTCATTAATGTAATTGCTACTATAGTGGAATTTAAATCTCATATTAGTTTTATCAATATAGTTTTGAAAAGCGTACATTTTAACACCACGAATGTCTGCAACAACAACGAAATAGTGAAACATGGATAATGAGTGTCAACTTTTATACAGGGAGCTAAATTAAATTAAATTTTTCCATCCTCTTCTCTTCCTAATGCACAGATGATTCATTCCTTAATCTAGTTGATACCTTTTTACGCATCTAAATAGGGCACATTTTGCAATTCTCATCCAAATACTTTCAGTTCATAGTTTCAATTACAAAATCAATTAATCAAAATAATGATCACAACGAAATTCATAAATACCCAGTCAAATAAAAATAATGTGAAACTTCAATCCGATTGAAGCAAAATTTGTAATTACGTCAGTAACCGAAGTGTTGGTTAACTATTGTAATTGCAGAACGACTCAAAAATAAATATTTATTCTGATGAAATTTCCTCTAGTAGGGAGCCGCTCCATCATCGTCATCCTAAAGTTTCGAATGTCCAAATCTTTTTTTATTCTTTACCTACTGATTTTTTTTCTGCATAAAGTAAAATTTATATATTTAGATTAATTAAGGAAACCATCCCCTTCACACACCCCCTCAATCACTGGTTTGATTTCATTAATTTTATTTTATATGAAAGCTCATAATCATAACTCCATGCAGATATGGCATCAACGGTCGTATGTGTTCCACCCTTGCTTCCTAAAAACTAAAAGCTAAACTTTTTTTTATTGTATATTCTGTAAAAGTATGCAAGGTGAAAAACATAAGTCTCACGGTCTTAATCATTGCACCGATTTCGCCATTTTTTATTTCATTTGATAGCTCATAATGTCTGGTCCCCTTCACCCTCCACTTCTGATAGGCGTCGTAAAAGTAAAGCTTTAACTCACCGCCCAGCCTTAATAAATGGTCTGATTTTGTCAATTTTATTCACCGATTTCGTGCTAAGTAAATCAATCAGAATACTCTTTGTTATGCAGAACAATTTAAATTAAATATAATTTATTAAAAATAATCTTAAATAATTTTATTTATTTATTATTTTGATTAAATAATTATTTAAAACAGATAATAATGTCTATTTATTATTTTAATAAATTAAATGATATTTATTTATTATTTTTTATTAAGTGTTAATTATTTAAAATTTTTAAACATATTTTTATTTATTATTTTTAAAAATAACTATTTCGTTTGTTGTGATAAGATGCAGTTCATCTAAATTGGTTGACTTTACGAAATTAATACTGTTTATTTGGTTGGCTAATAGATGGACGTCAAAGGCGGCTAATATATAATAATAATAATAACAAAAAGAATAAAATTTAATCGTGTGAATTCCACAAATGGAATATATCAGAACTTAAAACAATAGCTGCATCTTACTCTTACCCCTCAAAAATCATTATACAGCAGATTTTCTGATAATTTTCCTTCCAAATGTGCTATATTGATATTTAAAATATCTTAATTTTGTGTAATAAAGAAGAAATTTTTTTTTATCATGGATAGCAATTGATCACATTAATTATCAGTTAAAATAATAGTTACATTCATTTTTTAAAATTAAGTTTGATTCTTCTTGGCTTTTTTTTTCAAACTTTCATCCCAGCATTTGTATTTAAAATCCACAACAAATTTCAACTGATTTTTTTCTTCCTTTTTTCTATTTCAAATAAGGAATTTCATTTGTTTATGATTTTTTCCAAAATCTGGAAACGCTTATTTTTTACTTTACTGAATGGCCACAATATCTTCTAGCTTTTGCCAATTAAAAAAATAGCTTTATTTCGAAATAATTAATAAATTATCACAGTTAATGTCAATCATATCTGAACAAAACAGAATCAATATCCTAACGCACTATTTTAATGATAAAACGATTTAATCATATGACATTTAAATAAAAGATTTTCAATGCTATATAATGAAATCACATCACTTTTTTCCACCTGTAAGATGATTAATAGATCTAGACAGATTACGTCTGCGTAAATCGATTCCATTTAAAGCAATCCAATGAAAAAAAAAAAATCAATAACTTTGCGAACAAACAGTAAATTCAAGACAAATATTTACTGTGTTGAAATTTCCTCTTTCAACAACAGGAGGATCCATCTCCATTATAACTCAACCTTAGGTGTCGGATGTCCAAGTCTATTTTTATTCTTTACCCACTGACTCTACCTTTGTGTTAATTGAAGGACAAAACAAAAACCTACGCTGGCACGTTGCGAGCCAGGCATCGAGGTACAGTTTTTATCAATTGAACTATTTTTTTTTTTTTTTGGCAATACAAGCGAAGAATTTGATTCGTTCTTCATTTTTTTCCCAACTTCTCAAGTGAGTGTTTACTTGTGATGTTGTTGAACGGCAACAGCAGCAAAGACTGGCACATTTCTCCGTTGACCTAGACTCTGAAGTCTGAACTGAAGGAGCCTCGACCTAGAGAGCTGGATGACCTAGAGTCCCGTCGTCAAGGTCATATCGCATCCTTGGCCATGATAAAATAACTCTCAGCAGTCGTTAGGTATGCACACGGCCTTGCTTTTGGGGATTATTGCTTTCTTTCCTAAAGCCATTCGCCGGGGGACAAGTTAGCATTCTAATGGAACGTGAAGAACTCCAGCATTGGAACAGGTTACTTTCGAAGATCGGCTGTTGGCTAACATGTTCGTGCATCCTTCGATTCTTTTCATTTTTTATTAAATCATCGTAACAAACAACGATTTGTGACGACTAAAGAATTTTGCGAATTACTTCTTTAAAAATTACATTTAAAGAAGAAAACGAACCTCATACCGCTATAGAGAAGACCATTTTAATATTTCTATCTCTTATAAATAAAAGATATTAGAACTATGCATGTATAAAGGCATGTATATTTGTTTCATATCTCCTCCTAAGCAAATGGACTGAAAGTTGCAAAAATTCGCACACGCTTATTTATAAAACACGGGGGAAAAAGGGGGGGGAAAGAAAAAAAAACGCTTTAAAGTATCAAAATTAATTAAGTATTCAATTAATTAGAAAATGACAAATTTTTTTTACATTTTATTACAAAACAATTTTACATTTTGATTACTCCATCATTATTATTTAAAATTTCTCTTTGATTTAATATATGTTTTGATTACGCTTTTAGTGATTTTAAGTGATAATTCCATCATGTTTAAAATTCAGCTAAGCTTAATTAAATCAATAGCTCAAACGAAGATTTATGAAAAACGCGATTTTATACAAAAAATACATTGTTTTATAACTAAATATTAGAGACTTTTTTCTATCTGCTCTCATTCTGACAATGTCGTATAGCGCCATCTTGTAAATTTTTTTGGTACTTGCATTGTTGTCACAGGATGATAACTTACTGGTACCTCAAAATTTTGTGAGATGGCGCTTCCATCTTGTGCTCATCCAACTGGTTAGATAACTTAGTGTTATAGGCACCGGGGGCACAGGATGGCGTTATGTTATGTTATATGACATTATCCGAATATGAATACATTCAGTTTATATCCCATACCAACAATGCAATTACCTTATTAACCAGTTCGAATAACAGGTTAAACTAAGTGCACTCCTCATTTTTGATTTTATTTGATCAGTTCATATGTAGGTAAGATCGAAAAATATTCATATGTAATCAGTATGTGATTCGTATCTAAATATTTTCTCCGAAGAAACACGATTTTACAAAAATAAGTAAAATTAAAAACAATTGTCTGCCTAAGCTCGGTTTTCCAGGAACTTCCACTTCAACGGCTCATACAATAATTTTTAATGTTATATTTGTTTGAAGTTTATTATTTCTTTATAATATATCATAAAAGTAATTAAAAACTTTTCTTTGTGAATGCTGAAAATTATTACCTTTTATGATTATTTCTTTCTATAAGTTTATTATAATCATTTTTTAATAAATATAACATTCAAATAGATAAATAAATAAAATCTGCGTATCTTTTGAAAGCTCATAAAATTAAAAAATATAAAATAAAGCAAATTTTTAAGATGTTGATTGAGTTGAAAATTTATTCAAATTTTAAACTGGCTACTTATTAAAAGAGGGTCTCATAGTGTAAAATATATAAACCACAAGATCCCTAAATCAATAGCACCATTATACAATACATATACAATTAGAAGCCATAAGACAATTACATTTACGTTTGTCACAGGACTTAACTCTATTACATACCGAAGTAAAAAAATCAAATTTCATGAAACAGATTATAAATGACCAAACATTGATCTCAGAAATTTTGAATAGAATATTCTTCAGCTTTAAGAATACGAATAAAAGATTTATTGCTCTCAATATTTTTATTTTCAGATTTACAGACCAGACAGCTAGAATCGTTTATTCGAATAATATTTCAAAATCCATTTTCTTAGAATTGCAACACTGTAAGAAATAAATTCCATTGTTTCGTTGAAATTGTAATTAATCATGCGATTGCGAACGTCATACACTGAAGAAAGATCCCAGCAGACAATCTCGAATTTCAACTTTACTTTATATTTTTTTCTAAAAGAATTTGTGACTACAAAGAATTAATTATTGCAATCAATAATTCTGACATTTACATTTTTTTTAACTTTTATGAATTATTTAAAATATCTCTTTCATTAAAAAAATGGAAAAAGAATCTCTAGATAAAATTCTGTTCTTGATTTATTATTTTACAAAAAATCCTAATTCAAAAAGAACCTGATGAATGGACTTAATCGTTTCTAAGCCAATCAACTAATTAAAAATTTAATAAATATTATGCAGGGTACGAATGCATGTCTTATTTAATTGAAAACAATTTATTCAGAATTACATTTTTTTTTGAGCGGAGGCAAACGATTTTAAATAGAGGCTTCCTTTTAAATTAGAGCATAATTTTTGCTGTTACTTTATGTAAACATACAGTCGACAATAATATGAGCAGACGACTTTTTTTAATAAAAAAATATATATAATTGTCCAATTTTATAATTGTTAAATTTTAGATGAAATACACTTACCATATAAAATCTGCGTATAAATGCACAGTAAACATTCAAGAGCCAACAAAAGCGCACTGTAGTGATTATATTAAATTTTTATTTAAGGTATTACTTGATCAATTTATTAAATATCATTAACAATTTCAGAAATAAAACACACATAGTTTTAAAGTAATAATAATAATTTAAAATTACACAAAAAGTTACGAGAAAACGTTTGCGTTTGAAAAATGTCTTAAAAAAAGCTTCCATGGACTGTCAATTAATCTTTAATATCTGGTTGTATAAACTTTATATCTAATAAACTTAGGTACAGATTGGACTAGTCTGGTAGTTTTCTTAGATGAAACGTTATTCTATTCCATCATAATCACTCTTTTCAGCATAACTTTCGATGTTATGTTATGTTGCCAATCTTGTGTTCCATGAAGTCCCATAAATGTTCGAAGTAGTTTAAGTCTTTCGATTGTGGAGGAATATGTAACTGATTTTTGATATTGTACTACAGCCAGCGCTTTACGTTATGGACAGTGTGGTTTGGATAATTGTCTTGTTGAAGCCAAATGTCATCGCCGAATTTCAAATCTTAAGCGCATTATTTCAAAATTTCTTTTAATGTACTCAGATATCCCACATGATTTAATGTGGAGTCTATAAAAGTTAATCAACCTGCTTCATTTGCCTCCACGCATCCCCAAATCATTACGCCACCTCCACTGTGTTTAACTGTTGGTACAAGATTTTGCTTCTCAAAAGCCATAACTTGATTTCTCCACACCAGTTTATGCCCTTTGATACCAAAGATACAAAACGTGCTTTCATCAGAGAATAGTACTTTTTTCCAAAACTCAGAAGGTTTATTTACATATTCATTGGTCAAATTTAAACGTTTTTGCTTATTGACAGCTGAAATGCGTGGCTTTCTAAGAGCTACACGGTCATGAAAGTCAGCCTTTTTCAGTATTTTCCTTGTAGTGTCTTTATGAATATGGACGATAAAAGAAAAGATAAAAAGTGTAAAATCTAACTAGTGGATAGAATTGAAATGGGTTAAGGCCCATATTGGGATATATGGTAATGAAAAGGCGGATCAATATGCAAAGTTGGCTGCACAGAAAGAGAGTGTTTATATGGTTGTCACCAAATCAAACGGTGTCTTAAAATGGGAATTAAGAGAAGAAATAAAGCTGCAACGGTTTTACAGATGGTATATGTCCAAAAACGGAAGAGTAACTTTCGATTTTATTCCTAATTCAGAAATAAAAATAAAAAGATACCATCCACTGGTAATCCAAATTATATCAGGGCATGGGAGATTTCTTGCATATTTCCAAAGATTTGGAAGAATGCAGGAAAGTAAATGCATTTGTGGAGGAATCGGCACTGTTTACCATTATTTAAAGGAATGTATTGAAATTTCAGAGTTAAGAAAAAATCTGAAAATTATAAATAATGACTTAACTGATGGTACCAGGTAATCTTAAAACTCTGAAGGACATGATGTCAAAAATTGTCAGTTTTTTACCAACGATTTGAGAGTTTGTAGATAAGGAAGAAGGAAAGTAATTGACCACTTTGTGGCCAATTACCTCGAAGAGAATGTCAGTGTGACAAATCGGTCCATGCAAGGATGGACAATGCTTAAGATAGCAGTCAGTCACAACAAATCCTGTCGATATTGCTACGTACAGTGGTGGCGGGGTGATCGGCTATACGCAAGAAGAAGTGTCTTTAAGAAGAGATTTTTTTTAACCTTTCTCTGATATCAATTACTATTTGAGAAGCATTAATCTTTGGATTTAAACTTTCGGATTTCAGAATGTATATGTTTTCTCGTAATGTCAGTTTAGATGGGTGGCCACTACGTGATTTTGAGATAATAGATTTCGATGACTTGTAATTTTTCATTACTCTTTGAATTGAAGAATGAGTTCTTTCAACTATCTTGCCAGTTGCTCGAAGAGTTTTTCCTCCATTCATTAGTCTTAAGATGATTTTCCTTTCGTCCGGAGTAATCTCTTCTCCTTTTAGAATCCATTTTAAGTCAAACAAAATACGTACCATCTTTTAAAAATCTTCAAAATGCAATTTTAAATTTACTTAACAAGACTAAATACTTGATTGCAAGTGTGTATCATTTCTACAAAACAATGGAAGCTAAAAAATGAAAATTAGTTTGCAAATATCCTTTTAATTTGTACCTGTAAGCAAACTTTTTCTGGTAACTTTTGGTGTAATTTTAAATTATTATTATTATTATTACTTTAAAACTGTGAATGTTTTATTTCTGAAATTGTTATTGATATTTAATGAATTGTTCAAGTAATACCTTAAATAAAAATTAAATTAATATAGCCACTACAGTGCAGTTTTGTTGGCTTTTGAATGTTTACTGTGCATTTGTACGCAGACGTTTTTATGGCAAGCTTATGCATACGAACAATACATTTTTGAAAATGCCAAAAAAAAAAAAAAAAAAAAAAAAAAAAATCAAGATTTAGCGTGAATGTTGATAGTGATAGTGAGTCGATGTAAAGTTGGTTTCTATATTGTAAACATATGCCCAATAATTTAAAAAATATAACATGAGCTGAGGAATGGGGAGAATATGATCGAAACAAGTGCGTGACGTTATTATTTATCAAAATTAATCTATAATAATTCTTTTTTCAAATTCTAAATTTTTTTGAGCTGAAATAACCCTATTAATAATAAAGATAAATGTTTTTGTGCATATGTGTTGGCATTCTACAGATCAGATCGTTTGTTCTAAAACAAACAAACATAGCATTATATATTTTGGAGGGTGGATATGTTCATATTTGGAGCGATTTTAAAAAATGTAATTAATTAAAAATCAAACGAATTTTGTTTCCCCCCCGCGCTATAGCTTGCGAAAATATTATGCACAAAAATGTTTTTTACATCATTTCAAAATTTAAAAAAAAAAAAATCCTTTCAAAAATATCAATTTTTGCATATAATTTTTTTTTTATTTTTAACAAATTTGAAAATATTTTGTGCTTACTTTAAAATATATTTCATTATCGAAGTGAAACTGAAATTGTTTTCATTATTGATATTAATATTTTCATTTTGACTTATTAAAATTTCTTAATTATCAAACATGAAAATTCACTCTATTTTTTCCATATTGAATAGGTTTCAATTTAAAGGAAGCATTGAATGAAATTTTTAAAATTTCGTTGCTCTTGCAACTATGGCTTGGATTCAGAAGAAAGCAATTATAAAAAATTTTTAAAAGTGCGCTCATTTTTAAATTCTGCTGCTCTTTCCTGTAATATATGTATAAAGATATAGGCAGAAAATTACAGAAATGCATAGCAACATGAATAGAACGGTATACGGCCTCTAAAATATATGTATCAAAATTGGAAGTTAAAAATATTTTGTCTAGAAAACCATTAGGACTAAGTTACATAAAATATCTAATTGAAACTTTTAGCAATCCTAAATTCCTTCGAATCAATCAGTCGCCAAAGGCAGCTAGTATATCTAAATATAAAGTTAAATTGGTTTGCTTATCAGAGATTTGCGAAAGTACTAATTGGCCTAATATCCCATTTAATATAAGATTTTCAAGTAATTCTTAGGCTCACTACGCTTTTTTTTTTCAAAAATACCATATCAAACCAATTAAAAACAAGGTGATTCTCAATTTTTACTAGGCATATATTTGTTATGAATCCGATTATGGTAATATCGTGTATACAAATCGGCAGAATAACGGAATTAATCCCACTAATAAATGCAACTTCTATCTCTGCAAATAATAAAGCAGGAAGTGTGTGTCTGTTGGCGCCCTCCATGGCAGACTATTTAATCTAGACCTGCAGACCTTGGCGATTATAAACTTTGAAAGACAGAAATATGTAACTCAGGCGATTAAAAAAAATTCTTTTTCTAATTTTGATAATTAAAACATAGCGAAATTTTAGCCTTTTTCCATGATTACGGAAATATTTCAACAAAAAATATTTTTGTATTATCTTAAAATGCAAATATATATATATTCAATGATAGCAATGTTTTTGCCGTATAATTTTTTTCCCTATTTTTAATCCGTTTTTTAAAAAAGTTTTTAAGTATATTTTACAACAATATATTTCATTGTTACCGTGAAACTCAGATCGTTTACATTGGTGGTACCGATATTTCATCCTTGCATTTTATCAATTGTTAAAATTTCGGTTTATTTCCCATGTTAAGTAGGTTTTAATATAAAATGGGGCTTTAACATAACATTTTTTTATCATTTTGTTATTTTTATAATTTATTTATTTGAAATAAGCACATTACAGAGATTGATCCCATTTACAGAGTGCCTTAATCAAAACAACCCCCATACACGTGCACACAGACGCACACGCATACACACACACGCGCACAACCCACACACACACACGCGCACAACAAACACACACACACACACACACACACGCGCACAACACACACACACACGAGCGCACAACACACACACACACACACACACACACACACACACACACACACACACACACACACAACTAAATACGTAGTTCTAAATCATATATCAATACAATAGCGACTCAATTTCTGCATCAAGCAATTATGAAATTTTTTTTAAGAAAGCCCATTTTTTAAATACTGTCTCTCTTTCTTATGATGCAGTTGAGTATAATTTAAAAATATATAAACATATAGGAGAAAACGTCTAAAAATATAGAGAAATGCATAGAAGAATTAAGAAGTGTCGACAATAATATGAGTGAAATGTCTATTAAAACTGTAAGTTTAAAAATAATGCCCTGGGAAATTTGTTGAAACCAGTTACACAAAATATTAAATAGACGTTTTCAGTAACTATTAATCCCAGCGAAGTCACTAGTCGTCAAAGGCGACTAGAATGATAATAGTCGTGAAGTGAAACGAAATTTTTAGTAGACCATTTCATTCTTCCTTTTAAGGTGGAACTTAATTTTCTTCTTATCTAGGGAAGAATGTTTTTTTTTATCAAATTAACGCAAGAATAAACACTTTCTAATTTTAAACACAAATAGAACCACACTCAAAACAAGATAAAGTAAACATAATATAAACATAGAAAATGGTAACTAGGATTTTCTGGTACAACACAACATACACTCAAAAAATGATAATCTGTCATCTTCTGATTCATTACATTGTCCAATGAAAGGCATCAGCAAACTTCAAGGGTCGGAAGTCTTTCATTTTATCATATGTTTGTGCTTATATTTTCGTCATCACTCAACTCGAAAAGGAAAAACCTACGCACGAGGCTGGATTGGGGTGGTGAGAAAAAAAATAAAATTCCATTCATGAAAAGAAGCTGATAATCTATAGAATTTTATAGATAAAAATGATGCTAAAAGAATTATCTATACGAATTGATGAAGAATGAACAAATTCCTCTTGATGTTGAAAATTTGAATTATTTATATGTATACAAAATATAAAAAGAATATGAATACTGTGGGGGAAAATAATTGACATGATAAAATAATGCTAGTATGTTATTCGTATAAAGATTATAATGAATATGTGACATTTACAGAAATTTATCATAATCTTAACGACGATATATATATAAAAGAAAGAAAAATGGATTTCAAAAGATAATAAAAAATATATTGCATATAAATATATTTTTTATTGTTTTTTCAAAAACATTTTGGCATGTAAATATGTAAAAGAAAGATAAATTATAGATATTTGTCATAATCTTAATAAAATAGTATTGGTATATTATTCGTATTATTTCAAATATTTTCTATTACAATATTCGTATTCTTTTTGTACATCGTATACATATAAATAATTCAAATTTTCACAACCTTAAGATTATGGCGACAAATATTCAGCTTAAATACAAATATATATAAAAAAGAATTCAATATTCTGAATTTTGTGAATCAACTCCCCCTTGTTTCAGGCATTCCTAAGTCTGGAAACAACAACAATCAACTCCCCCTTGTTTTAGGCATTCCTAAGTCTGGAAACAACAACAAAAATCAACTCCCCCTTGTTTTAGACATTCCTAAGTCTGGAAACAACAACAAAAATCAACTCCCCCTTGTTTTAGACATTCCTAAGTCTGAAAACAACAAGCACCACCAACAATAATCAACTCCCCCCATGTTTTAGACATTCCTAACAACAATAATCAACTCCCCCATGTTTTAGACATTCTTAAGTCTGGAAACAACAAGCACCACCAACAATAATCAACTCCCCCATGTTTTAGACATTCCTAAGTCTGGAAACCACAAGCACCAACAACAACAATCAACTCCCCCTTGTTTTAGACATTCCTAACAACAATAATCAACTCCCCCATGTTTTAGACATTCTTAAGTCTGGAAATAACAAGCACCACCAACAATAATCAACTCCCTCATGTTTTAGACATTCCTAAGTCTGGAAATAACAAGCACCACCAACAATAATCAACTCCCCCTTGTTTTAGATATTCCTAACAACAATAATCAACTCCCCCATGTTTTAGACATTCCTAAGTCTGGAAACCACAAGCACCACCAACAATAATCAACTCCCCCATGTTTTAGACATTCCTAAGTCTGGAAACCACAAGCACCACCAACAACAATTAACCCCCCCCCTTGTTTTAGATATTTCTAACAACAATAATCAACTCCCCCATGTTTTAGACATTCCTAATTCTGGAAACAACAAGCACCATCAACAACAATCAACTCCCCCTTCTTTTAGACATTCCTAACAACAATAATCAACTCCCCTGTGTTTTAGACATTCCTAACAACAATAGTCAATTCCCCCTTGTTTTAGACATTCCTAAGTCTGGAAACCACAAGCACCACTAACAACAATCAACTCCCCTTGTTTTAGACATTCCTAACAACAATAATCAACTCTCCCTTGTTTTAGACATTCCTAACAACAATAATCAACTCCCCCATGTTTTAGACATTTTTAAGTCTGGAAATAACATGCACCACCAACAATAATCAACTCCCCCTTCTTTTAGACATTCCTAACATCAATAATCAACTCCCCCGTGTTTTAGACATTCCTAACAACAATAATCAATTCCCCCTTGTTTTAGACATTCCTAATTCTGGAAACAAAAATTTTTAAAAATAAAGCAGAAAAATTATCCCTAAAATATTATTATGATAACTTAATTAGTTAAAAATTTTCGAAATCGCTACCGTGACTGTAACCGGGGAAGGAAGGAGACTGTCAAGATTTTTCCCTCTTAAAGAAAATGCGCATGAAAGTAGTGTTTTAGAGATCTTTCACAAAAATAGAGGATTTTGTGGGGAAGCGATCATTGATGGCATATCTAGAGATCATGAGCTTTAATATAAAACAAAATTTAGCGAGATCGGTTGGTTGGAATTGATTCTTTAGTTTTCCTAACTGTATAGTGACGAAATCCATCTGCTTATTGAGACTGGGGGAGGGGGTCTGCAAGAATTCTCTACGATATCTCTCTAAATTAGAAAATAGTAAAAGATAAATGACCACTGAGGACATATTTGGAACTCATAACTCTTAATCTAATATATAAAAATGAAGTTTTGTTTGTCCGTATTTTATGAGTTGCCGTACCGTTCGTCCAATTGCGATATTACTTTGCCAACTTATTACTTGCACTTGCGTGAAGATTATAGGCATAGTGCAGTTATTAGCTTTTGTTACAAACAAATCGTTTCATTAGAGACAAAACATTATTTTAGAATGGCCAATTTGTCAAACAGAAAACGGCAAAGAGCGCATGCTATTCGTAATTAATCGCCCATATATCAAACAAAAGGAAATGATCATCGATGCCAATCAATGTGAGTGAAATAAAAGCAAAAATATTTATTTATTTTTTTCTTTTTGTTAATGAATAGTCCACACAAGATATTGTCAAAAAACATGTCTCCCAAACGTTCGTCACTTAGTAGATCTACCAGCGCATCAACGTAGAAATAAGCGAATTCGACCTTCTCAAACAAACGAGGAATGATAAGTGAGATGTGAAGTAGATCTTTTACGAATTGTAAATTCACGTGCTTCAGATTCTCTAGATCAATATGCGGCAAAAAATCGAAAGACAACGATTTATGTGCTTCCTGATCACTTGCATTAGAATCAGAAGACCAACATGCGGCAAAAATCGAGGTAACTATTCTTTTACGGAAAGTCGAATGGAGAAGATGTGCTCATTCCACGCATTCCCATTATTCCTACAGACGTGCCTTTTGATTTCAAACGGCTGAAGTTCCATATTTGACTTGCATTCTCGATTACCATCAACAAGGCGCAACGTGAAGCGTGCAGGTTGAACCTGTAAAATCCATGTTTTTCACATGGCCAATTATATGTTGGATACTCGCGAGTGAGGCCAAGAGTTTTATTTGTTTTTGCTCAAGAAGAAAAAAAAAATATATGTTTACTATAAAGACCTTGAATAATAAAGTTAAAAAACAGAATAAATATTATTTATACTTCTCCTTTATATATCGTTCAATTTCAGTGGATGTCGACAAGAAAATAAATATCATTCTTTCTATCATTCCTAATTACGCAAGATAGCTATTTCAAATTTCAAACAACATTTCCAAAGTTATTTCTTCTAAGGCAGCAACGCACCGGGTACCAGCTAGTATGACATTAAAGTTTTCTGTACATTACCAAAATTGATACTGAAGGGTGAAGTGAGGGGTTGTGACAAAATTTTTCCTCAAAGAGAAAACATATTGAAGAAATGCTTTTGAAATTTCACTTGATAATATAGGGTGGGGAGGAAATGATCATTGATGACATATCTAGAAATCACGATCCTTCATAGGAAACAAAAATTGAAAAATTTGGATCAATTTTGGGGGAGGGGGGGGTAAAAGACTTGTTTTTTGGTTTTCATGATTACTTTATTTAAGATTCTGAAATTTATTTTTTGCGATCATCATTTGTCGAAGAGAAAATGTGTGAGAAAATATTTTTAGTACTAGTTGACAGCATAATAACTTAAAATATGCAATTTTACTTATTTTTGGGTTTTTACTTTTGCTCATTAATGAAGCTAAATATGGCGGGAAAATGCCCTTGAAGTTACAGTGCCACATAAGCGTAATTTTAATGAACTTTCCATGAATAATAATAGACGAAAAATTTCCACAAATAGCGTCTCATTAAAAAACTGTTTTTGGCTTATGCATTATGACAACGGAGCACGCAAGAATAACGGAAACTTGAATGAAACAAGCGCAAAATCACCTCAGCGGAACTTGTATTTGTTAGTCACGGAACAGGCGCCAAATTAAGTCCATAATTCAAGCTTAAGAAGTTTAAAGCGTTCTTTTTATGCACAAAATAATGACTTTTCAGTCTTTTGGGGATGTATTAGATTGATTAAGAATATTTCATTCGATCAATTTTAGTAAAAATGAGTTGCAAGCTCGAGATTTGAATAAAAATCATTAAGACCATGGATTGCACTTTCAACATGACGACTAAATTGCATGAATTTCACTTTTGACGAATCGTTATTTAAATGTTACAACCATTTAAAAACTGGCGGAAAAGTTCCTTTTTCAACTTTCTTATAGACAATAGGTTCTCACTAACTCGGCAAATATGAAATTAGAGGACTCATTCGGAAAATATCAAATCAGAGGACTAATTCGGCAAATATCAAATTAGAGGACTAATTCGGCAAATATTAAATCAGAGCATTAACGAAAGCGGCAGATTGTAGAAGTTTATTAAAAGTAATGCAAATTTTCTATAATGCATTAGCACAAGTCATAATAGCAAAACGAAATTATTTGGCAAAATATTTTGAAATATGTCATATTATATAGAAGGTTATATATACTATATAAGTCGCCATTTTCAGCGACTAATTTTTCTCCTATCATATTAGAAGCTTTAATTTTATATCAGTCAACTCTGATGAACTAACAGAAGCATCATCTTAAATCATATTTGCATATTAAATATAGAGTATTCTGATTAGTTTACAATGCGTACAAAATAACGGAACTAAATTGCGAAATCTCTCCATTTGTGGAGACTCAAGGTTCTGCCAAAGTTTTATTTTACTATATTTCTCTGAAATTCGAAGGAGGTAGGGTTGGGAATCATTAATGATGTGGCTAAACATCATAAGCTTTCAGATAAAATAAAAATCGGAGAAAATTATTGAGTAATTGAAGCTAGAAACGGCCTCTCATCATTTATATTAATTCGATAAAATTTTATAAATTGGTATATATTTTTTCAGATACGTATAAGTATATAGCGAAAATATGATAACGTTTTACCGACGCCATTTTTAACATAATAATTTACCACACGATGTTTCAAATTAGAGTTCCAATTCCTTCTTTTTTTAACCTAATAGAATTTTGATAGTAGATATTACTTCAAAATTACTTCTTTGTCAGAACAACTATTGGTCCTTGGAATCACTAAACGCAGAAAAATTATACGTTTGTTAATTGAATAATTTTTCCTCTGTAATACCAAAAAGTTTTGAATCATTCGAAAAAGAGAGATAGATAGATAGAAATGGATAAAATATTTAAAACCGAACATCAAAGAATACATAACTTATTTTTCTTGAAATAAAGCGATGAATCAACAGTTAGGTTTAATTTTTAAAAATACAATTTCCGAAGAAAAAAATGTATGTAGTTTTCTAATTGTTTTTACAATTTTTTCATAGCATATAATTAAAGTTACAAGTACAATACTTTAAAAGTTGCAAGTTAAAGTTATAAAACAATGGCAGACGATTTTTTATTTCTATGTAGCAAAATAAAGTTTCTAACGTAAATTATATCAAAAATTCACAGGTAATTTGATTTTGAAAAAGTGGAATAATTTCTTGAACAATTTGTTTGTTTACAGTCTGATAAATTTACAGCCTTCAATATTCTTAAGTTTTATGAAAAATGCATTATTTTCGTGCCATTTTCAGCAATTCATGCTTTAACTTGAATATATAAATTTTATTTTATAATAATTTTTTTTATTTTGAATTTTATTTTAACTCTTTTATAATATTTTTAATGCATTATTTATTATATATGTGTAATTTTCTAATTCTTTTTATGAGTCTTACAATCATATATCCATAAAAAATTTAGAATTATCTCATGGAATATAAAATTTCGAGACAATATTTTATGATTAGTACAAATTAATTGACGAAACAACGCATAGGTTATTCTTTATATTTTATATAAACAATATACAACTCCTTCGATATAAAATGATGTACGACATTTGTCATGAATTAATTAGTTGCATAAAGATTTAAAGAATGTCATATTTTCAAAAGAAGAAACATTTCAGAGAACACCTTTCAACATTTTTATTGCAATTTTTTCAGAAATAAAAGATCATTGTTTCTTTTATTTACCCAGAACTCTTATTGTTGTTTTAGTAGGAATTAAAATCTGAATATGACGTAAAGTTCTTTATTTTTTTCACGTTATTTAAAACGGGATATATTTTTTTTGTCATTATTTACATTCAGGCGATGGAACTTCCCAGAATTTTAAAGCGTAGCTCAGGCATGTGAATACTGCCAAAAATTTTCCATCGGTTTCTTGCAGCCTTGTATAAAAGAAGAAGAATTAAAGCATAGAAACGAATTACTCAGTAACTTTGATTGTTAAAGCTTAATTTTCTATGAAATTTTAATTCCAATAATCTTTTAAAGATTTTTGATTTGTGCAAAATTAAATATTATTTGAAACCGATAGAGTTTTTTTTTTAAAATAAAGGAATTTTTTGTTTTAATATTAAGCATTGGTACAAAACAAATGCACAATACTTAAAAGGGATAAAGATTTGAATTCTCTATTAAATATTTCAAAAAATTTTTTTGAAGAGAAAACAATTTTTTTTCTCTCGAGTTTAGGTATTTGTCATGTTCCAGTTCCAACTTAGAATGACTTGAAATATTTTATTTTTGAATTGTTCTAATTGCAAATTTGGATACATCTGTCTGGTAATCATGTGTATTTGCCGCATAGATCATTTATCATAAACGATTCCTCCTACTGCGTTTTTTTACCACAGTAAAACCAGCCGAAGTGGTCTTTCCAAAACTTTCTCGCTACTCTCTATTAAATTAAAAAGACATTTTCCAAAAATGTGTTTTTCGAATTCAGGTAGGTCTAAAACATGGAGATACATCAACAATTTCCAGCTTGTATTTTTTGACGATTTTTATACTTTATATATATACGTATATGAGAGAGTAATTAATGGGATTTGTCTCCCCAAAACCTTCTCGCATACTTTTTAATAAACTTATAATGCCATAGAACGCCTTGCATGACACTGGCGTACTATAATTGCGAAATATTAACTTTTGGCGTGAATTTAGCATTTTTACTGAATGTATTTTATCATCTTTGGCGAGTTATTTGGCGATTAATCCATGGCATGCATTAATAGTATCTAAAAATCAAATTTGTGCTTTAGACACGTTTTTCTCAACCGACTGAAAAAGAAATTTGACACAAAACTGCACTTGTAGTCACAAAATCACATTGCTTTTGAAAGTACAGACCGACAAATTTTCAACGCGTTGTTGGATTTGACTCAAAATTTGACAAGTGTTTACACTGTAAATGTTAAATTTGTATATCGAATCTTATCTATGTCGCTCTCTTCATTTTTAGTTATTGTGTTAACTTATACCTGAACAAACGGACTTCTTCTGAATAGAATAAACTCAAAATTTGATAGAAATCTGAAAATTTAGTGTAAAGACCGTATACCAAATTTCAGCCGTCTAGTTCAAAGTAATTTTGAGTTATTTTTGTCACAGACATTTCCAAAAATGTATTGTTGTTTTTTTTAACTTAGGGAGGTCTATAACGTGGAGATTTATCAAAATTTCGAGTTCGAATTTCTTGACGATTACAATACTTCATATACGAAAAAGTAAAAAGTGTTATAAAGATATGTATTAAAAATAAAACAGAAATTTATTAAAAATGAAATAAAATGTCTAAAATATTGATATTCGTCAAAATGGGAGTTCTAATTTCCCACGATTGCTATCTTTTTTATATTAAGTATACGATAAAGTAAAAGCAATGTTAACATTATACGAAAAATATTCGCTAGATATTTCCATTACCCTTTTTTAATGAAACTAATTCAGTGCACTGTTTGAATGATGGAAATGTAATTAGGTTTAATAAATGTTATCGATTTACTTTGTGAATTGACTTAAATAATGAATTCATTGAATAAAATAATGAATTCATTCGCAGTTAAATCTGCTTATATATGCTTACAAACGAAATGTAAACTTATAGAAACGAAATGTATAGGCGTGCTGAATTATTATTATTATTATTGACTGTAACACCCACTGTAGGAAGCATAACTTGCAAATTTTAAATCATTGCGTCATATAAAAGATTCTATTTGCCCCTTTTTACTTTATAGCCCCCCCCCCCTCAATTCTTTCATTCTATGCAAAATATTTCATGTTTTTATCATTTTCTTCTGTATAGTTGACGGTATTGACTTGAAACTCAATAGTTTCATTACGTTATCATCAATTTTAATTAAATTTTTACGATAGTTAAGATTAATTTGAATAGAGTAACAATGATAAAGTCTAGTAAGAGTTTGACGTTTTTGTCGATTTCCGACATTATGGATATCGAATTTGAGGTGATTCTTCAAGTAATCAATACATCATATTTCAAAATAAATCGACAAATTGAAAACCTAGTCTCATTAGTTAAATATTTCTAAAAGGCATCTGGCATTCGTTTCAGAAAATGGAGACACTCGATGAAAACAGAAAGCAACCTGATTCATTTGTGAACGGTGTGTTGCATGGTTTGTGGAAAACTGAACGATCATAAAGGAGAATTAACGCGCAGGCGCTATGCTCTCTCAAATTTAACCATCTCTAAACGCCTCCTCTTTTGGACTAATAGGATTAATTCTGTTTCAGATTTTGTTAAAAAGCGAGGACCTTTACCAAATATTATAAATAAATAAAACACATAATTACATTCGGTAAAATTAATTTTTAATGGGAAAAATGTGTTAGATATTGATCAAATTAAGAAAATACAAGTCAACTTCAGTTGCTCCCCTTCATATTGATTATTGTAATTATGTCAACAAAATTTCTTATCACAATAAAAGAAAGTTTTGTTTTAAATTATATCCGCACAATAAAAATAGATAATTTTGATTGATTTGCAAAATTGTGACTCTACTTAAGTTTTATTTTGCGTTATCTTTTGAAACTAGTGGGTGATTTGGAGGGGGGGGGGAGGACGACCATTGATGATGTATACAGGGGAATATTGATGACTTATCTAAATTACATAATCTTTCATATGAACAAATAGTTATGGAAATTGTTATAATGGTTGGATTTGGGGAACTGAGTTCTAAGTTACTTTAAATATGTATATGAGTTATACACATTTAAAATAATAATTAGTTAATCAATTCTAAATAATATTTTCATCAAAAAGAAACAAATGGAATTGTTTCTTGAGTGAGCTGGCTGTTTTCGTTTGAGACAATGACTGACGCATCTCTTTGGAAGCTTCGCGGTAAAGAACACAGGATTTTCTCTTTCCTCTCATAAAATATTATCTTTTTTTTATTTGGATTAATCCCCATTATAAAAACAGAGAGTTCTCAATGCTTTAAAAACTAATCTGTTTAATTTCTTCTTCAACATCGTTGTTTTTATTGCCGACCAGTGTTTTCAAAGATCATCCAATGTTTCGTTTGTCATTTTGCTACGAATTTTTCGACTGCCCATACTTTTATATTTAAAAATTATTCGCCGTCAGTCGTTTTGCAATGTGCAGGATTATTTTCTACTTTATTTCCACTACGGCCGATATTTTTTAGAGTATGAATGTAGTTCTAGTAGCGGAAATTTAAATGGAAACAATTCTCCATTAATTAAGATGCACAAAATCGGATTTCGCAAATCTAAATGCAAAGGTTTATTATAAAGAGTTAAAGGCAGTTTCCTTAATATGATTTGTGATTCTTTGGTTTGCTTGAGAACTGAACTTATTACATATATTTCTGTTCCGCTAACATAGTATTAGAGCTAAAGTCTCAATGGCTGATGCCAAAATTTGGCTCCAATTTATACTACATTGCTGCCTTATCGCCAATATTTAGTGATAACGTAGTGCTTGGCTTCGACTGGTTTTGTTTTTACTTGGAATCGGTAACGACACTAACGTGTCAAGGTCAAGAGTTAATATTTGGTTATTATTTATACTTACGGAAAAATCACGGCTTACGGCGCAAAGTTCAACAGGCTTTGTAACAAATAACGATACCTCATTTTACCCGAAAATACTATACATATGTAACAAAAAAAAAAAAAAAACAGATTTAACAAACACAAAACAGAGCTTGCAGTAAATGATAGCTCATAAGCAGAAAATAGGTAATAAACAACTGTAACAATTCATCACTCAACAGCTCGCTTATACTCAACTCAACTCAACTGATTAGTCTCACATCTGTGTGTCTTTGTTTTTATAATTCTTGTGACGGGGCATTGAACTGTCTGGAATAAATTTGGAATTTGAATCCTAATGGAGGAATCTCCAAGATTCTAGAATATAATAGATCCTTCATTTTTGCCACCAAATGCTCGACAAAGATTGCAACCAAACTCGAGTTTCACTGACCAAGCGTCATTCAACATTTGTTACAGCTATCTGTAAGTTTGTTTTCCTTATCATGAAACTAACTACTCAGAGAAGCATTATAACAAATTTGTAACATTCGAAATCTAGATCTTAACTAATCTACAAATTTCAAAGTTCCCTGAGTTCGAATCCCAATTTTAGAATTATATCATTATGTCTGGGAACATGAAAAACCAAAAATGCGTTGAGCTGGACTTATGAAATTTGGTATATGATCTTTACATTGAATTTGTAGATTTCAGTCGAATTTTGGGCAAATTTTATTTATAACTGTTTGCTAAACTGTTCAAATGTAAGTTAGAGTGATAATTACAAAACGAAGAGAGCTAAATAGATGAAATTAGGTACACAAATTTAACATTTATATTTTAGATTCCTATCAAATATCAAAAATTATCAAAATTTCTATCATATTCCTATCAAGAAGGGGTTGGTCGTCTGTTGTTCTATACGCTCCGAGGCATGTAAACGCGATAATCAAAAATACATTGACTTAAATATATCAAATTTGATATGTGATTTTGTAACTAGAATTGTAGTTCTGTGCAAAATGTTAGTTTCATTCGGCTGAGAAAAACACGTCTGAAACACAAATTTGATTTTCAAATACTATTAACCTTCTGTCAGGGATTGAGCACCAAAACATTCGCCAAAGACGATAGATTCAGTAAAAATGCTAAATTCAGGCCAAAAGTTAATATTTCATAACCACTGTACACCAATGTCAAGAAAGATTTCTCTGCCTTATCTCAGGCACATAATTTTTTTTATGAGAAATTGGAGATAATACATTTATTAGAGAGTATACGAGAAAGTTTTAAGGAGACCACTACAGATAGTTATTTTATATAAAGCTTATGAGATTAACATTACTTTAGCAATGAGTCGCTATTCAGTTTTGAAAGATCGTTAAATAATATTGGCATAACCTAAAAGAGTAATAACTGCACCGATTTCTGCAATAAATTTCACCACTTTACAAGCGTATCTAAACAATCAGATTCATATACGTTTACTATACGAGTCAAGCTTAAAATACTACTTTCTTTTATCATGATAAATTGTAATTCATTCGACATTGGTTTAGTTTATTAAATTAATACTACTATTATGCTGAGCGGTCGAGTAACTGGTCATTGAAGGCGGATAGTTATTGCTATATTTCCACCGGGTTTTCCTACGTAATTTTCTTGATTGTTAAGAAAAAAATGATTAAAAAAACTTCTTTACACATTTCATCATACAATAAAAATTACGTAATTATAACTTCTGCTTTTTTAGATACCTGTTAGACATTACAGCTGCTCTTAAGTAATTGCTAAATGGTACAGATGTTTATAGAAATGCTTGTGTAACAATCATAAAAAGAATAAATAAAAAAAAGGAAGAACAATTCTTAGAACAAAGTAATTTTGTGGGAAGTAAAAGAATCATTTTTTACAGGGAAAAAAATTCATTTTTTTTAACTGCTAATTTCTGTATGGGAGGATGTGGTATACAGAGACAAAATACTGCAATTGGCCAGAAAAAAAAAAAAAAAAAAAAACACCTTTAGATTTGTAAAGCATTTTTACGTTTTAGGCCTCACTGAACTCGAAAACACCATTTTTGGAATTATGAGTGCCCGATTGTGTGTATTTCTATTTCATAAGTTTATTTGCTCAAAATCGACATGAGCTAGAAGAACGAAGTTTAGCTGAATTTTAGATTTGTGATATATGTACGAAAATAATAGATCAATATCCACGTTTGTATACAATCAGATATTGAATCGAAGTATTGTTTTAAATTACATACATCATGATGAATTCGGTGGATATATCTTGGTTTGGCATGTAATTTTGTAGCCAAAAATTCAAACCTGTTTTCAAATTTGAGATCAAATTTTCAAGAGTGATTATCTGCGATCTATTTATTCCTGCGAAGGGGAAAACGGAGCACAAAAGTCAACTAAAAGAAAAGGTAAATAAATAAATCAAAATGGAATAAGTGGGCCGGGATAGCCTGGTTGGTAGGGCGTTGGACTCGTATCCCTTAGATTGTGAGTGCGAACGTCGCCGGCTGGTGGCTGGCGCACTTATAAATCTGTCGTGGTCCCAAAGCCTTCTATGTCGAGAGAATGCCACTGGGGGAACTGGTTCAGAGGTGATTGTTCTCTGATACAGATCTAAATTACGATCTGTGGATGAGTGAATGAAATGCATGAATGAAGACAGCCCCGTAAAAAGGTTGTGACGCGTGAGTAGATAAGTCGTACTCTTGACCCTAGTTGGCGCTACTGTAAAAACAAGGGACGCTCACTCGGCTTAAATAGCTGACAGATAACTGTCAACGGACTTGTAAAGTGCCGTAAGTCACAACACAACAATAAAATAAAATATAAAACGATATTTTGACACCAAAATTTTTAAAAAATTGAGTTACATTTTGCACTTAGACGTTTAAAGGAGGAGAAATCCGAAAATTATTCTCGATTTTATTTAGAGAATCAAAAAGCTAAATACGAAATTCACGGTATTGTGCAAATATACGAGAATGTTGAGGGAAAAGAACGTCCGCTGATAAAGGGATTTAGGCATTTTGCGGCCCTAGACAATGACATTATGAGGCCTCTCTTTTAATAACTAATCAGTTCAGTATTGCATATCAGTACATTTTTAACTTAATCAAACAGGTTAATAATTGATCGTAGTTTAATTATATTATAATTAATTTATATATGATTACTAATTTCAATTTAATTAATTTCCAAGATTTTATCTTAATTTAGCCCAAAGTAACTTCATTCTAAAAATATTCTTTTATTTTGTGATCCAATTCCACTTTCGGTTTAATTAATCCCTTTGTAAAAATAATGTGCCATCGGTACTACGTATCAAATGAAAGTGATATCTTCGGTGCCCTTGAAAAGGTGTCAAAAGTCAACATATGTATTGAATTGGCGCGTGGCTGAAAATCCTATGTTATATAAGACTAGTGATCATTTGTTTCGTCCCTTCTTCTCTTCTTTCTTACTTCTGCTTTTGTGCCTTCTTGTAAATAATCATGCTTGCCTCCTGAGAGAGAATAAAACTAAATTAAAAATACAACGTCTCGTCTATGTCTTCAAACCTGCCTTCTGCTTCAACCAAAAAATAATGTTACATGTTATTTAGCCGACAGGATTCGAAAACTGTTACATATATATCATGGAAAAAAATGGCTAGAGTAATAAAATGTTTAAAAACTCAAGTATAATCATCATATAATGTTTTTCTTACTTACAAGTAAAGACATTTAATAATTGGAATAAATGTAACATTACAAATTAAAATTTTACACAATCAATCAATTATATTTTTATATAACCAGTTGAATGGACAATTGATATGTCAATATATTATAAATAAGTAGTTAAGAACATTTAAATTTATTAATGAATATTTGAATATAAACAACACATCGTGATCCTAATATTTTATATTTCGTAGAATTTGTATAGTTTATAAATTTGTTTACCAATTGGTTAATAACATTTTAATAGATCTACTAGCGGTCATAGACAGGTGCCGAATTGGAAATCTCCCCCCCCCCTATTTTCCCTTGTGGTATATTGATTTGTACGCAATAATTTTATTGATTTTAATCCAAATTTATTGACGTTATATTATTATAACGTCAGAATAATAATATATATAATAATAATAATAATATTGAATAATTATTATTTTTAGTAATAATAATTATTCAAGGCTAAATGTTATTGATTTATTGTTTTTATGATATACGCGGAGTTAAAATGACATTCATTTTATTTTTATCAATTTACAGCATGCTGTTGCTTTGGATAGATATTTCACAGTAAAGAATTGCAGCCTATTCAAGTTAAGTTTACTTACCAAGAGGAGGATGAAAGGTAAGTGGATTTATTGTATATTTAGTTCCTCGTAGACGAAATATGCACAGAGAAAGTATTGTAATCATTTAAAAATTTTGAACTCGAGATTTTAATGAATCCATCTCCATGTTTAAGACTTCCTTGATTTCGATTCGTAGATGAATTGTCTGTCGGCGACTCAAAAACGCTTTGAGCTAGACAGATGAATAATATATGGACATGACACTATGGTTTGTGGATTTTTATGAAATATTAAACATGATCCATTCGGAGAAAATCTCAAAGTCCAGATTTTCGAAAACAAGTGAACACAATATCTACATAACGGAAAGATCACGAACCATGGAATTTGGTCTACATGTTTATTATCTATAATGTAGATACCAAATATATATAGTAGATAGATATAATATATATAGTATCAATATATATTTACCATCCATATCCAATTTTGAATAATATCTGTTAAGGGGTTGACAGTCTGTCGGTCTGTACTTTTGCGCATGTGAAAATGCGATAATTTAAAAACATAACCGCTTAGGTCAAGGAAATTTAGTTCTCTGCTTTAGCATCTAAAATGTAGACTTATATTAGATTTCGCACCCAATCTGTCAGAGCATTGACCGTCTCCCGGTTTGTACTTTCAAATGCAAGTAATGCATTCATCCAGTAACGCAATCATTTCGGTTTGTACTTTCAAATGCAAGTAAAACATTATTCCAGTAACGCAATCATTTCGGTTTGTACTTTCAAATGCAAGTAAACACATTAATCCAGTAACGCAATCATTTAATTAAATGAAATTTGCTGTGTGTTCTGTGACTACAATTATAGTCCTATATCAAATTTTAGTGTCAATCAGTCAGAATAAAAACCATCATATATATATATATATATATATATATATATATATATATATATATATATATATATATATATATATATATATATATATATATATATATATATATATATATGTATTTGATTTTCGGATACTCGTATATTAAACTTACGCCAATGATTAATCGAAAAAAGTCGGCAATACCGCTTACATATTCAGTAAAAAATGATAGATATCTATATATCTCTCTAAATATCTATATTTTGCAACTATTGTTCACCAATACCACGCAAGGCATACATGATCTTACCTGACAGCTGCAATTTTAAACAGAAGATTAGAACAAACAATTTTATTAGAAAGTTTTGGGAAAACCACTTCGACTAATTTTTAATAAAATGTAAGTATTAATTTTCATCGATCGATCTGGGCTTGGCGATTGATATTGCCGATTTAAAGGATGTGTAGCTAAGTTCTTAACCTCCAGACATAACAGGTGTTAGAGTAATAGCATGGCATTGATATTACTTAATAAGTGGTTGTGCTTATATAAGTAAAGGTACCACACAGGAATGTAACAAATAGCTAATATTTCAGAAAAAAAAAAAAAAAAGGAATAAGACAAATTTAACAGCTGTTTTTTTGGCGAATTCGGTTTAGAGTCAAGTCAATGTGGTAAAGCTATGAGGAAGACTTAGACGTGACGGAGATGTCGAGGTCTCTTGCCGTTTTTTTTGGTAGCGCAGTGTCTCAATTATTAATCTAAGCTGAAGATTTCCTCAATAGTCACGAATTATAAGCGGGGGGGAGAGGGGATGACACATTTATTAGAGAGTAAACGAGGAAGTTTAGGAAAGACCACTTCAATTGGTTTTTGATAAAATGAAGTTACTTTATTTTTATCAATCGCACTTTAAACAGGTTTAGTTTAGCCTGTAGTATAATTTAGCCATAAGTATAAATATACTACTATATTATAAAGATATAATATGCCAATGGAAAAATTTAGATATAATTTAAGAAAAAAACATTAAATAAAAATTTTTGTGCTTATTAGTTGGTTTATAGCATGCTGAAACTAATTTCATTTCCTTGGTTTTAAGGGGAATATATCAGAAACTTCGAGTTGTTCATTGGCAGACAGACATAATTGCGAAAAGGATTTATTATTATTATTCGTTTGCGATTTATTATTATTTTAGAATCAAAGAGTTGACAGAGTAGAGGTTTATCAAAATGTGATGATTAAAATATTTTCTCTTAGTAGGATTTATAGACGAACATGTAAAGACGCAGCATTACTAAAAACTTAATGGTAAGAATTCGCTTTGCAAATATTGACGATATCCAAAATTTATCCAACGAAATTCATTCATTTTATCTTTAATTAATAATCGAGAGAGAGAGAGAGAGAGTGAGAGATTTAGAATTTAATCTATAAATTATAAAATTCGAAATGATTTTACGTGAAATTTCTTTCTGAAAGCAAAATCCTATTTATCCCTCCCACAAAATTATTAATGGCTTTAAACCCTCAACAACACTGGACACCTTACAAAAATGTTTACTTTAAAAAAAGATTTGACATCTTTAAAATTGATCTAGCCAAATTTCCCTCATTTACTTAACGACGGATTTAATCACTAAGTTACACCTAAAAATCCGACTATATTTTCTATAAAAAAAGGACCAGCTTTCCCTTCCACCACCCCCAGAATCCGTTTGTCTTTCGAAAACTAAATAAAATGGGAAACCCGAGTCTTCTAAGTATCCGAAACGTTGTTAACTTTCCCCAAAGTTACACAAGCACTCCTGGTTCGAGATTCAACAAACATTGGGCACCATAGTAACCCAACACTGCTGCAATAGCACGATAAGAAGACCCTTGATTGACGCGTCGAAACATTTGGGTGAAAGCAAACTCACTGCAGAAATTAAAATTGAGCCCCGGAGGCACAGACTTGGAACTGGGTATGACAGTAATTGAGTGGGTGCAGTGCATTCGTTGTTTACTTAGAAAAATATTCACCGGGTGGAGATTTGTTTTATTGTAAATTGCCTTTCAGAGTCGAGGTGAGATGGTTACAAAATGTGATGCAATATCGGCGGGAAGAAGCTTTTTCGCATACAGACGTAGATTCTGAAATTACATATTTTTAACTTTGTATAACAGAATACTTTTAACGCGGGCTTTTAGAGATATAATGGGGTTTTAACGTGCTAATGTTTATAAGTTGGTATATACTATCTGATAATTTTTCTACGCTCAGTCAGGAAGAAGATAAATGTATCTAATATATCTAAGAATTTTAGATCTGAGCCTATGAAATTTGGCATGCATTTTCTTCTTGAGAGGTAGATGCTTATTAAAAAATTGTTTTTCAAAATTGAAATTAGTTAATTTAATTTAGAATCAATCGAAATTTTAAAGTTTTACTTCAATAATTTCTGAGGATATGACTACCCAAAATATATATATATATATTTTACCTATTCCCAGGTGGCATATCCTGTTGCACAATGTTATACAATATTGTGCGATATTATATCTTTTAATATTCAACGATATTATAAAATATTGTAAAAACTGTTTAATATCATACAGTGTTTACAATATATTTGAGCAACTAGGGTTCAAAATCAAAATGGATAAATAAATTATACAATATTGTGCGATATTATATCTTTTAATACTCAACAATATTGTACAATATATATGTGCTACTAGGGTTCAAAATTAAAATAAATAAATAAATTTTATAATATTGTGTGATACTATATATTTTAATATTCAACAATATTATAAAATATTGTAAATTTTGTTCAATATCATACAATGTTTACAATATATTTGTGCAACTAGGGTTCAAAATCAAAATGGATAAATAAATTATACAATATTGTGCGATATTATATCTTTTAATAACAATATTGTACAATATATATGTGCTACTAGGGTTCAAAATTAAAATAAATAAATAAATTTTATAATATTGTGTGATACTATATATTTTAATATTCAACAATATTATAAAATATTGTAAATTTTGTTCAATATCATACAATGTTTACAATATATTTGTGCAACTAGGGTTCAAAATCAAAATGGATAAATAAATTATACAATATTGTGCGATATTATATCTTTTAATAACAATATTGTACAATATATATGTGCTACTAGGGTTCAAAATTAAAATAAATAAATAAATTTTATAATATTGTGTGATACTATATATTTTAATATTCAACAATACTATAAAATATAGTAAATTTTGTTTAATATCATACAATATTGTGCAATATATGTGTGCTACTAGGGTTCAAATTTAAAATAAATAAATAAATAATCTTTTCAGTGATACTAATTTTATTTCTGCAGGACATTTTTTTAAAATTTCAATATTTTTTAAAGATACTTTAAAGTGTATTTTATTATTTTAGATATTGGATTTATATCAAATGCATTAATATATTTGATCATATTTTATCGTACACGTTATTACTACTATATAATTAAAAGTAAATTTTAAAAATAAATTAAAGATAGAACAAATAAAGCGTAAAACATTATCACTCTACTAAGTTTCTAACGAGAAGCTAGAATTTTCTTTACATTTTATTATATGATCATTACCACAGATGAAGAATTACTGCTTTAATGAAAATGAATTTAAAATAACATATAAAAGATTCCGTTTTAAAATAAATTATGCATTTATAGTAGGGAAAAATATTTTATTAGTTGGAAATCATAAAAAAGTGATATAATTTGGACAATAAGTGCTGTTTGAAACAGGAGTTTCTTAAAATTTTAATTAGATTTTTATTCAATAAAAAATTAATAAAACAAGATAACATTTGCCTTGAATAATTCTAGAGCATATCGCCAAATTTCAGTTATTTTTTAAAAATTAAGATTAGCTCACTGTAGAAATTAAAATTTAATGTGAAGACTCAGATTTAGTATAGTGTATGTTTCACTTTTTACATCTCGTAACTTTAAAGGCGTCTGAGTAAATACAATTTATTTTCCAATATATTTTACAATTGTAATGAAATTTAAAACAATTTTATTTTTTTAATCAAATCTTTCATCAGCAAATTTTTGCCAATTTTGAAGTTGCAATGAAAGCAACTGGATATTTTAAAAAAATGTTTATTTTAATTTTTGCTTTTATTGATTTATAAAATTTTAATGATAGTATTATCTTTGCAATCTGCTTAATTTAAAAATCAATATGCACAGATAACAACGACTGATACAATCGAGTTAGACAAATCATGATTAAATATCATTCATCGAACTGGAATTAGAGTGAAATTAGAAGACGGATAACCGGACAAATACGATTTTAATAACACTGTGATTTCATGGAACTGATCTTCAATAGAAAGGTTCATTATAAGACAATTAAAACAAAATATCTAATTCATGTCAGACAGTTTCATTGAATCATGGATACAAGGTTATGTCTAAGCGATTTAATGGAAACTAAATATAATCCATATCCCTGGAGAACCAGCCGACAAGTCGTCAAAGATATTAAAAAGTACATGTTCTATGGGCTGCCAGTTGAATCAAAACGTAAAAGTCTGTCTTTCCAAAAACAAAAGATGCTGTCTAATTAGAAAACAGAGTAAACTACACCATTGAGGAATTAAAAGAAATTCAAACTTCTTATCTAGTACAAAGCAGCGTGATAATGCTTTAAGTTTGATTCACTTAAGTTTATATTGTTTTCAAAATATTATTCTTAATAATAACGACGTACAAAAATGTATTTAATATCGTCGCGTATGGTGAAAATACATTTAACTAGTATGAGTGGTCACCTGAAAACTTTCTGGCATACTCTGAAATGAACTTGTCATGCCAGAGAACGCTTCTCATGACACTGGCGTACAATATTTACTAAATATTAACTTTTGGCTTGAATAAAACATTTTTATTGAAATTATCGTGCCATCCTTGGCGCATTTTTTGGCGAGTAATTCCTGACTGGCCGTTAACAGATCCAAAAATCGAATCTGTGTTTTAGACATGTTTTTCTCAACCGATTGAAACAAAAATTTGTTACAAAACTGCACTTGTAGTCACAAAATTCCATACCAAATTTGATATATTTAAGTCTTTGTGTTTTAGATTTGATTTAAACTTAGCAATTATCTAAATTATAGATGTTAAAAACTGTATAACGAATTTTATGATCGTTCTCTCTTGTTTTGTAATTATCGTGTTAACATATAATCTGACAGCAGGACGGGCAGACTTTCTTTGGACAGATTTCATTCACAATTTGATCTGTAAATTTTGTGTAAAAACCGTATACCAAATTTGAACCTTTCAGCTTAAAGCGATTTTGAGTTATCTTTGTCACACACACAGAGACAGATAGAAGGACAATTTTTTAAATGGTTTTTTTGAGCTTAGGGAAGTCTGTAAACTGTAAATTTCGAATTCGAATTTTTTGACCATTACTTTACTTTCTCTGTACTACGAAAATTTGAAAAATTAGAGTAATAAAATTGGTTTCATTAAAAAAGTAATTTTTAAAGTTTTAAAGTGGAGTAAAATTGGTTTTTAAGCGAAATCGCGCTTTTTAGATATAAATAAAAAAAATTGAAATATTGATTAATTGTTCAATAAAAAATTATTTAAAATTTTTGGAAATCTCTTTTTATTGAGTATTTACTATTCCAAAAGTAATTACACTCTAATTTTATTAACTCTATGTTCACAGGCAATTTACAGATGAGTTATAAATATTGACATGTTAAAATATTCAATATAAGCAAAAAAAAAAAAAAAATACTAATGCAATTTCTTTAATTTAACGATTAAAATATAAGTGAAATCATAACTGGCTTGTTAAATCTTATTTTCAGTTAGAAACTGGGGAAGAAAGAGCACCGATTTTTTTCTTCTAATAAGTATATTAGTAGTATTTTAAGCTTCCATATTTTCAGAATATATTAAACCTATTCTAATATAGTGCTTTCATCTTTTCATAATAAATAATAGAAAAAATTGTAAACAATATATTTTTACTTTTGGAAAGTTCAGGCATTTTGGCAGCATTCATAATAATGACTTCCCGATCAAAAATTAAGCAGCTAATTTTTTTCAACTGATTATGAAATCAAACGATTGGCATCAAATAATGAAACAAGTATTGTTTAGTACGGATTTGAGCTATAAAATTTTACAGCAGATCAAAATACATAGAAAACACATTCTTTTACATTTGTTCTTGTTGCCATTACCAAGAAAGAAATTATTTACAAAAGTTATTGCATTATCGCTAAAAAATCATTAAAAATATTTATTTCAGCTTATTTTTTTTCTTTTACCAAATTATCTTTTCGTTTTCATTATATTATCGTCTGCTATGCAAAATTAGTTTGGTTCTATTCCTTATAATGAGAAAGATAATATTTTATTGAAGACTATTTAATCTTGTGTTGCATATTTGGTATTATTTACAATATTTTAAAAATTTTAGCAATTTGCAATATTTAAAACCTTAATATATGCAATTATTAAACAATCCTATTAAAAGCATTGACACGTATCAAATAATCATGTATATAATCATGTATCAAAGAATTTTAATAAGGAATTGTTTTCTTATAGAAGAATTTGCTTTACATTTAACATGAATGGCAACTGTTCAGTATTATGATTCTACTGACCGAGATTCTTCGAAGCGAATCAGACAACACGCAACATTTGGAAGACTTATGTTAAATAAGTAGCTTATGATGTTTTAAATGGAGAGGTTTCGAGAAATACTTTTTTTTTTCTGTTAGATCATCATTGAATTTTGTTTATAGTATAACTCACGCTGCTGATTTTGAAAGTAATTTTTATATAAATTACTACACATTGGAAAGAATCTTGAAGTTTGGTAAAAAATCTAATGCCTTACTACCTTACTGCTTTATTTCAAGTTTTTTAGAGAAAAACGACCAATTGCAAAAACAAATAATTAGTTATTTTTATATAGCAAAACTAGCTATTTTTTTTTGTCAGTAATACTTTATCAATTCATAAGGTAATTCTTCAATATATTCTCATTTAATTTAAATTTGGTAAATACAGTTGTTTCACATCTTTAATTATTATTTAAAAATAAAATATGTTAATATTAAATTGTTTAAAACTCGAATGTTCACTTGCTGTTTAATACTTCGGATATTCTTAAAATTATTATAAAGTTTCTTTTATAAAAAATGTTTAACTAATATAAAAATATGTATTTTTAAAATATTTTTTAATCCGAATCCATTTACTCGGTATCACAAAAATCAACGATTATTTTTTCATCTGCAATTCTCGCCCTTTATCACCCTCCTAAAAAAAATATAGATTAGCGCTGCTTTTTTTTGACTTGTGCATCAAGATGGCGCGAAATGACCTCACAGTTGAAAACTGATAGCAATCGATTCAATTTATATGATGCCTTAAATGGAGCCAATTCTCTACGTTTTATTTAAACTTAATAAAGATAATCTTGTATTATTTTTGGTATATAAAAGCATTCCGAATACTACAAATTCTAAGACATTGAAAACTAATTTTCTTCTTCTACTTGTTCCGTTTAAAGAAAAATATAATAAAAGTCATCTCAATCTGTTAAAAAATATCAATTTTCTTTATCGTCCTTAATTTTAATAAAAGTAGAATGAGAATATTCGTGGTACCAAGCAAGTAAAAAGTCTGTAAAAAGTGCAAGTCTGTAAAAAGTGCAGCTCAAATATTTAAAAAGTTTTAAACAAATAATTAAGAATAATATGTAGAGAAATTAAATAATAATATGCAATCTAAATATATTCCTAAATGAAAGATTATAATAACGCAAAATTTCTAGATCACCTGTAACTTAAAAAAAAAAAATTAAAATGAGAATATTCGTTGCCCCAAACGATTTTTAAATTTCGTCTTCTTCAAACGATTTTTAAATTTTCGATCGATTTTCCTAATGTATTTTTAAAATCGCCGAAACCTAAATTATTTCTGCAAATTAATGATATAATATACTGAATTAGTAAGTATTACGATATTAAAAATGAAATAATCTTTTCTACTTATAGAAATAAAGTTTTTAATTGAAGAAAATTAAATACTTTATTAATAGTCATAAAATTAGTATTAATTCTACCTTATTCAAGGTATCCATGAGAAAACAGAAGAAAATGCATTCAGTAGTTTGGAATTCTATATCACATAAACTATTTAGGAATCTTCATTTTTAATAACTCATATTTTACAGACCAAATACAAATATTTTTTTAAAAAAAATTTATAGAAAAGTTTTTATTATATTCATTTGGAATACAATAAAATTTTTTTTAAATATCTTTCGTCATACGTTTATAATTTTTCGTTACACGAAAAAATATTTATAAATAAGTTACAATAATATTTACTAGATAATGTAATCAATCATTATGAGGTAAGACGAATGATTTTATCACTTTCTCCTTTTATTTATTAATCAGTTTCTCCATGTTGTAGATTTCTCCGCGGAGCCGGCCATCTGTGTGTGTGGTGGTGGTGGGGGGGGGGGGGAGGAATGCGGCGGATGCTATGCACCGGGGCCCCACGATTGAGGGCCCCCCCGACATAATCAAGACCTAAAATAATGTTCTGAAGGATAATAGAGGAATGGAATGAAGAGAGGAAGAAATTTAACTGGAATAATAGATGGGTTTTGAAATATATGAAGTTTAAGGGTATATATTGCAAGTGTGCAACATATTATAAACATAAAGTAAGGCCACTTACCTCACCTACTAGGTTGAACAGCATATATTACTTTGATAATTCGCACTATAAAATGATTAACATTGTTAGATCAATCATGTCCATAAAAAAAAAAAAGAAAGAAAGAAAAGGTAAATTTTAAAAGTTGCAAAAAATCATGAGCAGATCTGTTTTCTTGTTCACGAAGCCATTCTGGCAATGAAATTGCTTCGACTTCAGAAGCTACAATTCAAGGTCCAACTGGAGAAAAAAATTCCGCGCAAACTACACAATCTTGCAATGAAAGTATAAAAACTATGAAAATCTTTGAAGAACCATACATTTAAAAAATATGATTGAATCAGAAAATAACAGCAACAAATATGATCAAGTGAACATAGGTTATTCAGGTTTATAATCAAGCATTATAACTGATAAGTTTAAAATGTTTTGTGTTAAAAATAGACCTATAAAAAAACAGACCTGCAAATAAAAAAATCTTCCGATTTATAGGTGGCTATAATATCTGGAGAAGATTATCAACTGTAATTCAAGATCCTGAGCTTTCTATTAGTCACTTAATTCATTTGTAGCTCGGAAAGAATTACTGAAACGACTAAATTTAAGTTCGACTGTTGATAGAACAAATCGTTAATATAAATTAGGAAACGGGAAGACTTAAATTATTATTTTAAAGAATTGTAGATGTAATTTTATTTTTAGTACGTAATAATCTTCCACTGCGAGGAAACCATGAAATAATAGAAACGCCTAATAATAGAAATTTTTAAAGTATAATCTAATTATTAAATAAATACGACTCTGTCCTTATGAATCATATAAACAAAATAAAAAAAAATCCAAAAATAAAACTGTGCATCATTTAGCACATATATCACAAGAACAAATTATTCCTACTTTAAGAAATGAAGTTTTTAACAAAATTAAAGATAATACAAAAGTATATACCACGTATTACAGTATCCAAAGGCATTCTACTTTTAATATTTCCCATAAAAAACAAACTTCAGCTCTTTATCAGATATATAAATTTTGAAGAGAAAAGATTAAGTATAAATGAGTCATTTATAGGGTTTATTGAAGTAACGGACGTGACTGGAGAAGGGCTAGCAAAAACTCTATTGGAAAGCTTAAATGAGCTTGATTTAGATTTTATTAATTGTAATCAGTATGCATACGACAACGGTAGCAACATGAAAGGAAAATATAAAGGTATGCAATTTAGAATAATTGCCCTAAACCCTCATGCAATTTATGTGCCTTGACTATGTGACTCTTATAATTTATTATTTTGTGATGCAATTTCCAGCAGTATATATTGTAGATTTCTTTTTGAATATTGAAAAGTTTATACTGATTAGTTTCTGCATCTACAAAAAGATAGGAAATTCTACAAAAGCATTTAAACATACTCTTAAACCATTATGCGACACTCGTTGTGAAACCAGAATAGATACGGTTAAAACAGCGTATATACAGTTTGAATACACTTGTAATTCCCTTGAAGAATTATTGTTGCAAATAAGAAAAATACAGTGGTATTCGAAGTTAAAAGTCTATTGGATTCAATATAAAAAAAAATGACATTTATTTTACGTTTAATAGTATGGTTTATAATATTGTCCAAAATTAGAACTATCAATAAACTATTTCAAGTAAAATCAATTGGTCTTGACCGGGCTTATAATTCAGTCAATAAAATTAAAACTGAAATCCAAAATTCAGACTCATTTTTAGACGAAACAAAAGTGGTAGCACGTAATTTGAATTTTTCAGAACATTTTCCCGAAAAACGAATTCGAAAAAGAGAAAAATCATATTTCGCAACAGGAAGATGAAATGATAGAAAGATTATTTTTTAATCTATAACTGATACTGTTATTGTACAGATAGAAGATAGATTTAAAAGTATTTCAAATTAATCACTGATATAAAAACTATCGAAAAACATGAATTAGAAATATGTTCCAAAAACTTTGTAACTTTTTATAATAACCATGTAGATGTAATATAACCTAATGATTGTTTTGCTACGGGATTTGATTTTGAATGAAAGAGATGCAAATAACTTTCTTAAATAATAACTTGGTCGTTTCTCGGTCTGTAATTATCGAAACATTTAAACGCGTTAACTCAATGAGTTAAATGCATTGAATTTGATATGGGATTTTATTACAATAAGTGTAGTTTTGTGTCAAATTTTTGTTTCAGTAGGTGGAAAAAAATACATTTAAAACACAAATTTGATTTCCGAATGCTATTAACTGCATGCCAAGAATGAATCGCCAAAACCTCGCCAAGAATGACAAGATAGATTCAGTAAAAATGCTAAATTTACGCCAGAGATTAACATTTCGTAATTTTTTGTAAGCAAATTCCATGCAAGGCTTTCTCTAGGATTAACCCTGTATTAAAGAGAATGCGAAAAAGCTTTGGAGAGACCATTCGAGATAGTTTTACAATCTTTTTTTTTAAATTTCAGTAATTATTTGTTAAGTTGAAGAAGAATGAATTGTTTCCCGCGTTTTAAAACAAGTCAACAGATGAAATAATTTTTCGAGCATATTTTTTAAAACTATTTTGACCAAATCCAATCATTTTTTTCCCTCCAAATCTGGAAGCATATGATGTTCCATGCCATTTGCCAAAAACAGTATATTTTAATCGAATATATAAAATCTCTGAACTTGGAATATTTTCAATGTTCATATTTAAATTGTTTTTAGAATTCACAAATGAAGAATTCCGGAACAAACAAAGTTTCTAATTTATCACACACATCGGACTGTTCTTTCATAATAGGTTCTTGCCCTGATCAATCAGTCTTTGTTCTGAAGTCTATCGGGGGGAGGGAGCACCGAAAAAACAAATGAAACTACATTCTATGTTTTCAGTCGCTACATTTCTTGCAGGACTGCATTCCCCTTGGCAAAAAGCCACCGTGTTAAGAAGTTTAAACATAAGATAAAAGAAAGAAAGAAAAATAGAATAAAAAAGAAAGAAAAAAAAAACGTTTCTTTCGAAGGTCATTTTCTACCTATACCTGGTCCGGTCTTGGTAGGCGATTGGTTGCTCTGAACGAACTTGCCGTGGGTCGTACAGAATGAAATGATTTTTATTTTTTATACTTCTTTTCTCTGCTTTATCAGTCTCGATTTTCCTAGCTGTTGTGTTCTGATCTGTATTCTTACAATGAGTTTTCTTCAGTTCACTTCGTTCTTCGTACTTAAAGATTTTTTTCAGACGATCGGAGTGGATTTGATTAGGCTCATGTGCATACAAATTATTTTGATCGTCTTCTTTAGATTATTTTAAAAGTTTTAAATGCAAACCTTTTGTCTCGGATAACTTAATTTACAGTAGAAACCTTTTTCTGTATCATCTTGATTCATTTGAAGTGAATTTAAGTAATAAAATTAAGGGCGGTTGTTCTTAGAAAAAAACAAATAATGCAACGAGTGTAATGCAAACAAGTAAAAAAGTGTTCCAGGAAATTAATTTCAAAATAAAATATTTAGAATATATACAAGAATGGTTAATCAGTTTTTCAATTATCAAGTTTCAATAAAGTGTTAATTTTGATTGACTTTTTATTAAGATTTATTACAGCATTCTATCAGTTTTTTTTAATATTTTATCATAAAATTAACCTGGTAAAAATAAAGATAATCATAATTTCAATTTTCCTTTAAGAATTAAATATATTTGACAGCTAATTAGTTCCTATTTATTTTCAAATAAACTAAAAGTTGAAATAATTTTTTAAGCTATTTTATTGTTGGTTCTTATTTTTTGAATGCGAATTAAAAATTTAATGGAATGCAAAACTAAATTGTAAAGATTCATCTGTTGAATTGTCGGCTTTAAATATTTTTAAATAGAATAAAAACTTCTTGAAATTTTATCCAGACATTTCATTTTAGACATTTTAATAAGAAAAATACTTTTTTAAAAACTTTAATTGTCCAATCATATAAATTTAGTAATAAGTAAGATATATTTTACCAATCTATGTACTTTTTTATATCCCAAATTTGATAGATTTATTCAGTGTAATCTATTAATTTTAAAACTCGAAAAATTGCTTTATTACAGAATTTTTATTTTTAGAAAACAGAGAAGGATTTAGTAAATATTTATGCGAATATATTATTACGTACACATCAATAATTTCTAATAATGACTTAATATTTTAAAATGTATCGACATAAGTTTTTACTAAATTTTTTGTAATCTAATTACGGTAACCGTCAAATAAATAACGACTATCACAATTAATAATTTTCCCTTATGTTTTAGACTATTCTTATTTTTGATTTCATCATTATTTTCCACGTATTTTTTAAAATCTTTTTTGGGATCTCTTCTTTAAAGCAATAGATTGAAGTGCTGGCTTTGGCTCTGGCTCATTTTTGTGATTCAAATTGACACGGTCCACTTTTTTTGTAACTTTACGATGTAACATTTATCTAATTATACTTTACTGTTTCATTTTCTAGGAATATAATTAGTAGCTTCTACAGAAATGAAGTTTTACTTCAGCTTGGAATATATTTTTTAAAAAATTAAGCACTAGCAAGTCATTAAAATATCTAATAAATAAAGACAAAATTCAGTTTAAATCCATGACTCTTTATTAATTCATTTTTGCACTCAGAAATACACAATTATAGTAAAGGAAAAATCTGAAGAAATAAAAAACAGTGTTAAATTGTAAATCTAAACCCTATCATTTTCATCAAGGAAAATTTGTCAGACCACTACTTTAAACTAAGACCAAAATATGTACAATAGATCCCAAATAAGTTCATTATAAGATAAGTAAAAAGCAGAAAAGGACTAAATAAGTAGCTACATTACTAACATAGACAGTTTATATAAATAAAAAAATACTTTTAAACAATTTTTTTTATTTCGAAAAAATTTAAACATAAATTTTTTTTATCATAAATCAACACAGTGTTTGTATTTAGTACACATTTCAATTTTCTATGCTCAAAATCATAATTAAAAAAACATTGGAAATCGTTTGTCAACAAAGATTTATGAACAAGATAGAATCGTTTGGTTTCAGTGTGATTCATCATGGACTGACTCTTATTTTGGTGCAATATATTTTGCAGGTTAAATTGTTATTTAACTCCGAGTTAAAAATACTCTGAACTGGAAGATTAATTATGAAAAATAAACGAGGAGTGCAAAATATTCTCGTAAATGTTCGAATTTTAATATCTCAATATTCAAATCTTTGTCCTCAAGACAAAGATTGAAGAGATTTTGCGTGGTTATAAAAAACTTAGAAAAAAAATTGATTTCTTTTCAAATTGAATGGTAATAAGACATTGGCCAATTTCGTTCAAAACAGCTGTTATAGTAAACCAATGAAAATAATTAACCACAATGGTTTGATAAAAGTTTAGCCATAAAATTTTGAGAAGTCTCATTGTCTAATTCAGTAATAGTCAATTTATATACAGTATTCTAAACTGCTTATGATAGTAGTATAGGCACTCCAAGACCCGAAGCAATTAACCATTGGCACCATTTATGATTGAACATAGATGGGCCAAGAAAAAGTTAGAAAGAAGCTTTCAGAGTATAAGATTTAGCTCACCGAAACCGCACCAGGCGGCGCAGGTGATGCGAGAAAAATCCATGAAGAATCCATCATTCTTTAGATATATACTACAAAAATTATATATCAGGTAAACATAATAAACATACATTGCGGAGGCTAAATACCGCCTCCATGTTGGGTGTTCTTAGAACATACAAGTGATATATCACTGATATATAGGACCAACCTTCATCGGGTCATTGCGAGTCCTACCAGGAATCCAGAAATCTCCAGACTCAACTGGTTCAGCGGACAATTAATTGCAATGCCCAATAAATTAGCCACATTGTGAAGGAGAAAAAACGATAAAAAGATGAAGCAACAGTCGATGTTGTGACTTTTCATGGGGCTGTGGCTAGGGCGACAAGGAATCATACCTTCCCAGTCCCGTGACCCCACGCTGCGCATATTTCAATCGATTCCAAAAGTCCAGCTTCTGGCAACCGAGATATTACATTCAAAATCATAATATATATATATATATAAAATTAATACAAAAAATGAAGCATTTACAGAGTCAAGAGTCTATGATACATGGCTGAGATGTGGCAAACGAGATTTTGCTGTAGACCAGCTACAAGCAAATCTGGTCTGTTAACCAACTGTCTCGGTTAGAGATGGTACGGATGACAGAACTGGTAGACCAACCTCTGGGACCGTTCTGTTTTCTTCATGATGCCTTTTTTGTAATATTGGCGTATGGACCTGCTCAGCTTGTCGTAATTCATGGCTGGCCTGTTCTTCCTTTTACCCCAAAGTCGAGCTACCCTGACAGAATCTTCGATCTTGAAAATGCCCTTTTGTCTGTCCAGCCATCTAATGCAGCTGCCATACAACTGGGGCTGACACAGAAGCTCCTTCAGAAATTGCCAGAGATGAATGTGGGAGTGGGAACCAGGACGGCCACTACCAGAGGGGCCGCCTCTATTGGTACCGCAACGCTCAACGTCGCATGATTCATCACTGATTTCATCTGAAATGAAGAAGAAAAAAAATATATATAATGAGGATTTTTGTTTGAAAAAAAATGACTCATAGAACTTGAATGGTTACTGGATATACCATAATATACAGCGTTTATGGTTATGAAAGTTCTTAGTTATTTACCGATCATGATAATTTAGAAAGAATGTGTTTATAAATTTTGAAATCGTTATTGTAAATATACTGATGAATTTTGAAATTATTGCAGATAATATGTTTATGAATCTTAACCTTTCTTAACTTACATCTTAAAACTTTCTTAACCTTAACCTGAAATCTTAAACCTTTCATAATGCCTTACCGAACCTCATGTTGACAACAATAACGTAGCTTAGGTAAGTGGCTATCAAGCCATAATATAAATTTTTTTTCACCATCTTCTCCATTTCAGGGCAGAAGACATAACCACATAAACATTTTATCTCCTTTGACTGCATTTGTGATATTATCCTCTATGTATGGCGCTTTTTTTTAAAAAACCAGTAGCTAGGGTAAGTAACGTCCAAGACATAACAATTTTTTTTGCCACTTCCTCCAGAAATTATTATTATGTTTGTAACTTCATGATATATGGTTTTAAGAAAGACATAAACACATTAAAATTTTATCTCCTTGGCGCCTTCTTTGATTAGCGTTTGTGATATTTGTACCACTTCTGTCCTTAATATATCGTGCCTTTCTTTTTGCCGGTAAGTTTTTTTTTAATCAGTTGATTCTAACTTTCTGTAACGTTTAGTTATATAACAAAGACAAGCAAGTCATTTTTTTCGACCTTTAAAAACTTAGAAGAATATAAAAAAAAAGACTATTTTTATTTTAGACAGCGATTAAAAACCAAACAGTGAGGCGCTAGAGGTACACAAAGATTACCCAAGCTTTTTTTTAAAAGCCCCTAATGTTATAACAAGTCGCTATTTGAAAACAGCTACAGGTAGCTGTCAAAAAAACAGTAGGAGCTATCCAAAATAACAATACCTTCCATAGGTAAAGGTTGTGGTAAAAATAAAAAAAGGGAAGCGGGACGAGAGTTGATTTGTTTGCTACGCAAAAACATAAACACTTTTCAAAATGGGAGCAATTTATAGGGGGAGGGAAGGTGGGGGAGGAAGAGCGAGCAGATCTAAGTGGGGCATTCAGACTCCCAAAAGAACATACCATCGCCTAGCAAACAAACCATGCGTAAAAAAAGAACTAGTCAAGAAGATTTTTTTTACTCCTAGTCAGCAGGGGATGAAAAAGTAAGACTATATTTACTGAGGGGAGGAAAAAAAAATAATAATCGTTTCAGTCCAACTAACTTCGTCGAAGTCATAGCAAGTGGTCTCAAGATGTGAAGTAAGAACCTTCGCGCTTTTTTTTTTTTTTTTCTATGCGCATATTCTGTTCGCTGCTTCTGATGAGGCGCCATGTGTTGTTGGGGATGCAAATTTAGAACTGACATCATGTGCACTTGACGTCAAAACCCAGGGTCGGATAGGGTCACGGGCGCCAATCTATGACAAAGAAAACCGGGAAGAGGAGGGAGGGGAGGGGAATCTCTTCTCAAGGATTTATCTTCCTCCTGCTCCAGCCCATCTGTAAGACGTTTTTTCGACTAAAAAAAGCATCGTCGGAAATTCATCTAGCAATCATGAGTCTTTTCAATGGGACGAAAATCACACAACTTTTTTGTTACGAAGTGACAGGAAATGAAATGTGAGCGAAGAATTATAAGATAATTGAGTTTGGATGTAAGTATTTTAATAATTCGACTGTAAAAAAAGCTTTTAAAACTATGAAATACATAGAATCGTATGATTATTATTAAGTAATCTGACATACTTTTCATCAATATATTGCAGTCAGGGAGTGTGTTAAAAATATGGAAAAAAGAAATAGGTATTCCAGAAATAATATTTGAGACGATTATAAGGTATTTGAGTTTGGATAAAAGCATTTTGACAATTTGACTTTAAAAATAAACTTTCAAAATCATCTAATACATAAAAGTATAAGACGGGTGTTAAATATTCTGGTATACTTTTATCAATCCATTTCAGTCAGAGAATATGCTAAAAATATGGAAAAGAATGAACAGCCATTCCATAAATATATTTGTGACAATGCTAACAATATTCTTATATCCAATTATTATACATCGATATATATATCGATTTAAATTATTCTTTTCCATCTATTTAAATTGGAAAAGTAATGTTTCTACGAATAATTGCTACGAAATTGTCATAACTCCAATTCATACTTCTAATTCTGCATTCTTATTGGTCTTTAATTCATTTGGTATTTTAATTTGGAAATTTCAAGTAAGAAAATAATTCCAATGTATTAAATTTTCCAATTTTCCATTAGGACTAATAATTTATGACTTTTACGCAGTCCATACAAAATATTCGTTAAGCAATAAAAATAGCTTTCAACAGAAATTAGGAAAAAAAAAAAAAGTAAAAGACAAGGGAAAAATAATTCTTTTAAAATCAGAACATTATTTTATATGATTAAAAAATATTAACCATCTAAATTAGATTTTAAAAATATTAATGGAACACTGCCAAAAGATTGCGAAAGGCTTGAAATATTCGAAGCGGCTAAAATTTTTATTAGAATTCGATCGAACTCTGAAACTAAAGAAAAAAGCAAACGATAGCTTGGAAAAGAACTTCGAAGTAAGCACAATAAAGGTTCCACACTTGGCAGCGAAACCGCAGTTGCGAGATTCAAAGCCACCTGCTAACAGCTCTCATGGGGTGAGAAAAGAAAGTAAGACCTGCGAGGCAAAATAGCATTTCGCGCCATTTTTTTCTTCCTTCATTCTTACGGCTGGAAATTTTCTTTTTACTTTTTTTATTTTAAAAGAGAGGATGGAAAAGTACTAAAAATGTAAAGAGGGTCTCGAGTACGCTCTTATGACGTAATATCGACGTCATACACGGGCTGAGAACCCTGGGAAAGGGACTGAAGACTGGAGAAAAAAAGAACTCTCAAGATCTCTCTTGCAATGAAAAAATGTAGAAAATGGGATACTAACAGGAGATACAGATTCGACAACGACATCAAAAACGTTTTTATTTTGTACGGAGACATGGAAATTCTGCATTATGAAACATTTCTGAAAGTTATATATTCTGGCGGTAGAGGTGTTTGAAAATTCAATCTCTTGCGAGAGTCGGAAAATATGGAATATTTTAAAAGAACAATTCTTTTGTATATTACTTATTTTATTCAGGTTTATGTTGTATACAGTTTCGTAAGATGCAAAGCTGAAAATATTTGATTCCTGTACCTGAATCAGTCGTCTGTAATAAAAATATTCAATGTGTTTCAAATGTTAATAAAAAGAAAAAAATATTTTCATTCTTTTAGATGAGATTAGAATTATCATAATTTATAAATTACTTAAAGTTAAACTGGATTTTTTAAAAATCTATTCAGTAACATATTATAAAATTTTAATGGAGTAAAAATTTTATTTATAATAATAATAATAAAAAAAAAACAGAGAAAATATTTTCTATATTTAGAGTAAATCATTCAAAATATGTTTTAAAAAATCTTTTGACGAAATTGTAGATACGCCGCATTAATGATATTTGCAATATTCGTAATAGTTTGCAAATATTCGTTAAAAAAATAAAATTCGTTTGATTTATTTTGATTTAAATTGAGTAATCATTAACAAAAATGGCTAAATAAATTCAAATTTTGCAGAGAATTCAGAAAACTTGAATTCTTAATTTTTCCGTGTATAAATTTTTTTTAAACCATTATGATATTTTTTTTTATTTTTATTTTGAACGATTGAAAATGGGAAAAACCGTCCAACTATTTTATAAAATGATCTAGAAAATGTGTGATCCTAAAGAATATCGTTATAAGTTTTTGAAATGAATTTAATGATACATTTAGTTTAAATACATGCCATTCTCTAAAAAATATCTAAAAAAATAATCGTTCTGAAATTAATTTATATTATGATATACATTTTTTTAACTTTTGTCAGTTCAAAACAACTCAATTGACAGTCCAACAATCGCCATATAACTAAATACTAAAATGCCAAAATATTAATTGTGATATTACGAGAAATTATTGTCTCAGAATTATATTCAACGATACACGTTTTACGTGACAGAAAAAGAATGATTTTATTTTGATGCATCAGGCTCGAAAAAGAATTATTTTTTCGAATTCCTGAATGTGATAGTTTTTCGTCCGAAAAATAATATCTGAAGAGTCACAAGAAATAATCAGAGATCGATGCGTATAAATCCATCAACCAGATCTATCCAATTCACTGAAGAAATCTGAGATTTCATGCCATTCGACTAGAAAGAAATCTTATTCAGTTGCAGTTACAGCTTATAGACGAGTTGGTTTCGTTTTACATTTTCTTTCCGAGGTTCCAGCGACCGTAGATGACCCGGTACGACTGCCTTAGGCGAAGACAGCATTCTTTCGATAACTGGTTTGGCCGCTTTCCCAATGATGAATTTTTATTGGTAGATGCTGTATTTTTCACTCTACTTTTCTTCAAGATCTGCTCCTTTTTTCTCCCCCTGTAACGCATGCCTTTTTATTTGATTATATGCTTCATGCTCCAAGGCAAATGGTTGTTTGTGCAATAATTGCAGTCTACAGGGAGGGGAGAGCAGTTTTTTATACATTCCATAGAATCATTTGAGTGGAAGATAGTGATGAAAACGGAGGAAAAAAATAGATATTAAGCTAAGGGATTTTTGAAATCGCAGATAATGGTAAAACTCGAGAAAAGGGAATGGCTACCGAAAGTGCCGCCAAGTCTTTCTCACAAAACTAATAATTAGATTTATGTGGTTGCGAATATTATCTTTAAAACTAAAAATTATTTCTCTAAATGAAGATCTTTTCATCAAAAGAATTGAATGCATTACTACGAATTAGAATACGATTTAGAATTACTACGAAAATAATGCATAAACGAAAGAACAGATTAAAAAAAGAAAATAAATTTAGAGGAATATTTGAATATAAAACCAAACGATTTTTTACTCAAATATTTCCTATAATATGAAAAAGGTGAAATGATAATAAAAAATTAATAAGAATCAGTATTAATTATCGCACTTCTGATTTTAAAAAATAATTATAATGGTTCGTAATTAATTATTATATCTTTATGATGTAAAGATTTTTTCTTCAAATTATTATTAATTTAACAATTTATAATCTTTCAAATCAATAGATAATTACCATACTTTGGGATTAACTGAGAAAATTTTTCAACAATTGCAAAGTGAAAACAAATTAAGAAAAGTTATATTTATCGTTTTTTTTAATTAGTCATCAATTAAAAGTTCAGAATGCATTTTTAATAACCGCTAGCGTAATCCAAATTCGCTGTAAGCATTATTCGTCACTTTCGTCATCTACTGAAAATGCTAATATCAAATGAAATGTGACTAAACCTTAAACTATATTGCATATGTGCAACAATTATATCAAGTCAAAATAGATTTTAAATTTCAATTTCTTATGCTGATTTTGTTGTCAAGGTTGCATTATAGATCATGCAACTTTGAAAATGTTGACTTGCAATCTAAAATATTTTTCATGCACACAATTCGGAGAAATGAATGAATATTCTCAACTTACCATCACTTTGCATTCCTTCGCTGCTAAAATCGTGGCTTCCTTCAGGTGATGCAACTGAACTACTACTGTCAGGGGCAACCACCATGCTACCGCCCCTGGATCCAGCCGGGGGTGACATGCGTTGGTGGGGTTGGTATGCCGGCCACTGATCTAGAATACTGCTCATGTCCAGCATGCTGTCTTCAGGTCGGAAAGTTAACAGACTCTGTTGAGGTTGTTGTTGTTGTTGAGATATAAGATTGTTATGTCGTTGAAGACTGGCGGCTGTAAGAAAATGAAAGATATATTTTATTTGATGATTGTCCTTTTTAGACAATAATGTAATTATTTTTATTTTTTCTTTATTTTAATATATTTGGAAACTGTCATGAGTATTTGGTATCAGAACAATAAAAGAATATTTTTAAAAACTTTCGATTACTAAAATCATAGAAATAAATACGACTTAGTAAAATTTTATCTTGAATATGAAATGCATGAGCTAGATTAAGGATATATCTTCATTACATCAAAGATAGAGCACGAATGTAGATAGTGTTTGTTTAAAATTAAATTTATATAAAACAGTGTAAAGTTTTCCAACTTCTTATATCAATTGAAAGTCTCATACAAAATATTTATTGCTTTTTTTTAAAAAAACAACAACACTATAGAGTTGGTTGACAATTATAATGGAAAACTAGAAAAAAATATCCACCGCCATTCTACAAACATGCAATAGTTTGATGAAAAGAATATTTGGAATAGAATAGAATAGAATAAAATAGAGAATAGAACAAAATACTATAATATATGTAGAATAAATTATCGCAAGAATTTTTTAAAAACCTATATTATTTTAGTAGATTTAAAATGATTGTGATTTAAAAATAGTTCATGAATTAGAATTTGGAATTCATGGAAAAGTTATGATTTTGATAGTTAAAGTTACTTTCAAAACATTCTTGTTTAAATGTTATTCGAAGATTTGTTTTTTTATAGAACCAGCAACTTTCTAATTTTTTTTTTAGAGTGGGGGGGGGAGAGGAATGAAAGTGATTGTTAACAGATTATTTATTATTTTAAAAAATTAGCAATCAACACATTAATGGTGAACATCTTAAAACTCTTAAGTTAGGGAAGAAAGCTCCAAGATTGTTATAAATTAAAGATGAAAGAATAAAAAAAATCCCAGAACCGCTTTCTTTTTCCATTTTCTTTCCCTTAACGTTAGTTGAGATTTCTCGGAAACAATTCCAGTGGCGATGTTCGTGCAGTTGTAGGCGTGGTCTCTACAAGTGGCAGTCACGAAAAACTGAGAGAGGTCATTGGCCAACGGGTAGTAATAACGATGACTTCATCTCTACATTTAAGGGCACCTCCCAAAAGTGGTCCAACGAAATATTTTGATGGGGAAAAAAAATTGTCTTTGTGGTGGTGGCTTTTCCTCTAGAAATGACTTTCGCACATGCTTAGAAACAAACAAGTGGAAAAAGTGAAAAAGTAAGTTTTTTTTTCCTCTTCTTTTTCTTTGTCCCACTGGATGTTCTCTGGATTTTTTTCCTTCTTTCCAGTTGCGGTTTGGGAAAAGACGAAATTTACTACTGATTCATGGCAATGCTCTTTCTACAGGGAAAAGACGATAGGAGGTAATTACGAATGCAATGGAATGTATCGAAGCGATTTTGTTTTTGTGGTTCGCGGGTCGGAACAAAGATGCTTTTTAAAGAGCTGAGGTAGTAAAAATTTAAGAAATTTTGCACTGCTTTTTGTGAATGCTCACTTGCCGTTGAGATAAAAAGAGATGGTTATCTTAATTCCCAGGTATTGCCATCACGTAAAACTATATAATCACTAAAAACTAAAGATTTCCTTTAAATTTGTAGGAATTTGGAATGCAAAATAGAGGAAGGAAATGGTATTTGGATGCAATCGCGAAGCGTATCTCCATTATTTTTTTAGAACATTGCCGAAAGATTTATGAGTTTTCTACAACATCCAAATTTTAATTTTCTCTTTCTTTCTTTCTTTTCCTACTGGTTAATATTATTTTAATTTATCGAATTAAAAAAAAAATTCAATACAAAACAAGATTTGGCATCTTGCACTTCTTCAGAATGAATAACGATTCATATAATGAATTAGATTTTAAAGAATTCTAAATTAAATAAAGGAATATTTTCTGAAATTTTACTCGATGGCTTATTTTAACTATACACATATATATTTTTTTAAATTTAGATAAGGTTAATAATGACAATGTCCATAAAAAATCGTTTGTAATACTTCAGTGAAAAATAATTTAACCAATTTAACTTGTTTAAAAAGTAATCATTTAAAGTTTAGCAAGGAACAATTTTAATAATTCTATTTCCAACGTTATAATCAGAGTAATCATGCATTCTTAAGTAGTCATACATATTAAAAAATAATGCTTATCAAAATTTCATAAAAAAAATGGTGAACCAGTTATATTTTAAATTGGTAGTTGCAGGATAAAATATTGCATCATAAAAAAATATTTATTCTCAGTTATATTAATATAATCACAAAATTGATGAAACTTCAATGATTTCAAACCTTTTAAATCAATATTTCTGCCAGCCAAAAAAGAAAGAAAGAAGGGCGTTAGAATATTAAGTCTATTTTTTTCTGAATCATCACTTAAAGAATTGAAGAACACAGTTTTCCGCATCTTTTTTTTCTTCTAGAGCATATTATTTCCTTTCACGTCGGATAGATTCAATGTTTTCTATATTTCGTCGTAGAACAATCCATAATAGGCCAAAATATGGGCATCTGAAGCTTCTTTATTGTTTATGATTAGTCCCGGTCGATTCGCATTAATCATGAAAAGTCTGTTATCTTCTTTTAAACAAAAAGTTTTGGCGCCAATGATATATAGCTCATAGACAGATCAAGTAACAATTCTCTGAGATGGTCCTTGAACTTTTAAGAGCATTACGAAAATGAAAATGACCCCAAATGCGATGTATCTTTTTACAGACCACCACAAACGCGACATTGTTTTATGATGTCGCATGAGTTCACCAATTACCAAAGCACTTTTGTAAATGGAGTAGGTAAAAAGATACCGCGGAAGAAAATCACTCATCGAGTTCTCTAATCAAAAAGTTCTTAGCATTTTAAGTGAGAAGTCTTATGTTCTCTTATGCAAGTCAAAGCAGACGATTCTCAAATTGCTGTCGCGACGCCATTTTATTTTTCTCTTTATTCTTTCAAAAGAATATTGTTTTGATTTAATATATTCAATACGTTTTCAAAAACAACTGACACAAGTGAGATTGAAAAAAAAAATACTTTTATAACTTAGATTGATTTATAAGTAAATCATCTAAAGAGATTGAAAAAGTATTTAATGGAATTAATAATTCTGAATAAAAAACTTCTTTAATAATTAAGAAGACTATTTTAAAAATGGAACCAGCAAAATGATTAGAAAACTCGGGAATTTCTACACGCTTTGGCATAAGACGCTATAATTTGCTTGCTTTTGATTTTTAAATTAGAATTTGCTTTAACAAACTTATGCTTTCAAGTATATTTTTAGAGGAGAACGATGTAATATCGCGCAATGGAAAATTCCACAATAACAACAGTTGTTTTCGGTAGTAAAATGCGCTGGAAATGGTTTTGTATCAATTGCTTTAATGATAGACGATTCATGAATAAACTTCTCATATTTTAATTCTTCGTTTTTATTCAAGCATTCTCAGATATTGAAAGGAATAGACGTTTTCATCATAATTTCGGACCTCTAATTTTAAAAAAAAATGACTTTTTTTTTGTATATATATATATATATATGCATGCAAATTATTCCAGAATCCATCCAGAATTTTTCAATACAATGTCTCTTTTTAAGTAAATGTAGCTACTTTTAATTGAAACAATGCCTACTGAATGAATAAATACCGTAAAGATAATTCCGCAGCTATGCGCGGTATTATTTCGTATTAAAAATCTATTACGTAATGGGTATCTTGTTTATTTTATACATGCCTCAAAATTATATAATAAGGGATCACGGAGAAAGACTCAACTAAAAGCAGCTATTGAAGCTTTTTCAGAGAGAAAAATCAGGAATTGATTGATTATTTAGAATTCCTGAACCCATCTTATACGAGATAAATTTCTGTAATTTAATCTTTAGGAAAATCGCTTGAAAAAGGGAAGCCAATTTTCTCAGTTTCTCAAGAAGAAGAATTTGCTGAACACATTCTGAAGGAAGCCAAGCTGTTTTATGAGCATTCGAAAGTTAAGAGCACAATTTTGTTGAACGCAACCAACTCAAACCGACTTCAATAAATCGACAAAATTAGCCAGTTTAAATTAATTGACGTTATTTTTTAAACGCACTTTACCAATATATTTAAAAAGAAAACATAAATATATCGATGATGACGCCGATATTGTATCGAGGATTTTAACCAATAGGAAATTAAAACTACTACGAAGGTTTACAAATAATTTTTGAAAAAACAAAACAAAAAACAATTAACCAGAAAACGAATCTACAATTTAAACGAAACCGAATCACAAAGGTGTAAAAGTCTGAGATTTTTCTACGCAATTCCATATGCGTGTTATGCATGCATTCACTGCTTGGAATACCAGTCATAAAAGATAATAACATTCAAATTATTTTTTTAGAAATGTGATTAATTTTTTAAAAGTAAACGCGTTGGACAAAACAAGAACTGCTCTCACTTTTCACTTAATGAATACTGAAAACTTTAGCAGTGAAAAATTATTACTAAATTTACTATTACAAAGTTCCATTAGCTGAGCGAAATTCTCCTTTAATCTTTTTTTTTTTTTTAATGCTATATGATATTTCGATAATTGTCGATTGTAACGGCAACTAAAAGACAGCAAGAAAAAATTTCGCCAATTTGGCGATTTCAATCGTCAAAGTCATGTGATTCGCAGGTTCAAAATTTTTTATAATAAATAATAATGCACTTGAACGTATTTTTATAATTTGACAAAAATTTTTCTTGACGCTTTTTGGTCGCCATTAAATTAGAATTGTACCGATATTTCATTTATAATTTTTCACTTAAAATATGTTTTATTTTAATCTCAATTCATTTTATTTTGTTCAATTATTGTTACAAGAATGGAAAAAAAAATCTGATTTTTACCTGTTTTCCAGATGTCCAATTGGGCATATATGAGATCTCCGCCATTTGGTACTTTTTGTCTGAAATAGGCTTCCGAAAGTGCTGATAAACCCAAGCCATCAACGTTGAAATGTTGTAGAACATCCGTGTTCATGTTGTACTGATTTAGTATCCATAATAACCAAGCTTTTGCGTCATCCACACTCCACAAGGCTGGATCTGGAAAATAAAAATTTTAAATATATAAAACCTTGCATAAAATAATAATAAGAAAATACTTCTGAAATCAGAAGTAAGTTGCTTTAGTTCTGCATCTTTTTAAATTTTTTGATCTAGATATTCAATTCAGAGATACATACATAAGCAGAGTATTTTAGCCTAGAGCCTTTAAAATTTTCTCCACTTGAAATTAAAATTCATAATAATTTTCAGTTAGTTCTTGTTTATACTTTAAGATCTTCTGCTTTAACTTATTCTCTAAGTACAAACGTATTTACCAAGTTAATAGAATCTTAGTTAAAGAATATTTTTACTTAGTCAATAATCTAAAGAAAGAAAGTTCTTATTTCTTTAGTATTCTTAAAGTTAAAAGAATAACAATAAACTGAAAGTTAAAGCAATTTTATTTGTATTTTTATGGCAATTAAACTAAATTTTCCTTGATATTCGTTTAGAGAATAAAGAAAGAATATTCTTTAAAAAATAATAAGTTTAGTCTTTTTCTGATTTTAGTCCCAAGTGGTAAATCTGCCACAAAGCTTAAATGTCTCAAATGAACAATTAAACAAAAAAACATTTTACCAGAACAAAGATAAAGAGTTCTATGATAGAGAAAAGAAAAAAATAAGCAAAATTAAAACTGATAATTCGCGTTCATCAGAAGAAAAGAACTTTGAAGAACAGCTGCAGGACCTAAATCCAAATCCCACAGAGCAAGGCGATTGTTTTGCTTCTGTGTTGTGTATTGTTGAACTGATCCTGAACAGGAGATAAGCAACACTTGTTGTGGGGGAAAACTTCGATAAAAATAAAATTAAAAAAAATGGCTAAAAGGGCGCCGGAAACTTAAATCTTTTGTATATCATTCTGACGGTGGCAAATTATCACGTTATATTTCAAAACATGCACGCTATTAAGTAGACTTTGTCCAGTTTCCTGCCAAATGCACGTGATATTATTCTGAGCGGAAAAGAAAATTAACGGTTCCAGTAGTTTTCCTGATTTTATATTAAGTCTTTTTTATATATTTTTATTTTATAAAATGTCTTGAATTAGAGCGTAAAATAGGATTTTTAATCCAAGTATAGTTAAATATTAAATTTTAAAAAATCATATAAACTCCTTCTTTCTTCTTTTATTAAAATTTTTTTTTACAGAAAATGATGCATAGAATAGTTTATAACAGGAAAATAAATAATTCAAATAATTTATTGCAGCAGACAATGTCAACCATGAAATGAAAAAAAAAAAAAAAAAAAAAAAAAAAAAATGTACATCTCAGCAGGAATTTAGATAACTTGAACAATTAATAATCATAATTCAAAAAACATTATCTTAAAAATTTCTTTCATTGTAAAATAGTGATAAAGATGGTGCTTAGAAGTTTATTATTAACTGTTCTCTGTCACCCTTTTATCTCTGACTTGATTTAGCTGATAAAAGACAAATGATTCATGGGATTTCAGTATGACTAGACTAAAAAGCCTCTGCTTGCAAAAAAAAAAAAAAAAATCTATTTTAAAGTTTTTATTAAAGGCAGTATTTAGAATAAAATTTCTTAATCATCTACAGATTCATATTTAATTAGTTTAACTTCATTTGAAATTCTTAATTTAGCGAAAAATTCTCATTTTTTTTATCTAGAAATAATCGTTTGCTTTTTTATTTCATAATCTTTTGCAGTTTTTTTCCCTTTCCAATACAATGCATTCAAAGAAATTTTGCTCATTATCTAATAACGCAAAATATTTCACAAGAACAAATAAACTTTCATCAATTAAACCTTGGCATTTTATTACGGATGTTTGAAGAAATACGTAAGCCAATTTACACCAACAGAAAGTCTTAATTCTTCCTCTTGACATCATTTTACTTCCGATTTGCTTATAAGACGTCAGTGGTCATTAAATTTCACAGTCACTGATAATTTATGAAATAAGAAGCAAAACAAAAGAAAAAAAAATTATTCCTAACTTCCGTTGTAATTCGTAGTATGGGGGGGGGGGTGCAACTTCCCTTTTGGCCGATGCAGCTGCTGCTGTGTACGTCGGACCATGGCGTGATTAAGTCAACCACAGTCATGCCTTATTTCCTGCCCATTTGCTTGGACGATTTTGAAAGATTCTATTTATGCGAGAATAATTTTTTTCCCCTCCATCTCAAAAAAAAAAAAAAAAAAAAAAAAAAAAATGTCTGACAGCAAAAATGGTGAATGCATAGTTATGATCCATAAACCAAAAGAGATTAAATTTGGAATAATTGATTAATTCTCAAGTAATTCCCAAACTGAATTTTAAGTAGTAGTAAGCTAGAATATTCTTTCTTCTATCATTTTCGATAACAATTTAAAGTTGATTAATATTCAAGCGAAATAACTTGTGTAGCATTTCATATAAATAGCAGATAAGCAATATTCTTTGATTTATCATTAAAGAATACTATAAGGAATATGTTGAATATTCACGTTGGTCAAAAAACATCTATCCATACATAAATAAATAAATAATAAAAATAAAAAAATCCCTCTTGGCAAACTGGAAGGCAAAGATAGATTCCTTCATATCCAGGTTAATATTTGGCAACAAAAATTGTTGATGTTAGAAACAGTGAAAAGTTAGTTAGAACAGTTCTATCTTCTATCTAAAAGTTAGAACAGTTCTATCTTCACAATTAAGAAAGTTACAGCGAAATGGTGAATGAACGTTGTAGCGAATAGTGTAAAATTTCAACACTCCATCATTTCCACCCCCTTTGAGCTAGATGGGCCATTTACGAACACCTCTGAGATTTTTACATTTCTAACAACATATTTCAAGCCAGCTAAAATCCAAACAAAATTACTCTAGTTATTCTGTTCTAAAGATAACAAGGACAAAGCGTTATACTTATATTGTCGTCGATAATTTCGTGCTTTAAACGTATAGAAATTTAATTTATATATATTAAGGTTCAGATAATGTGATGAAAAGGCTTAGAAAAAATAGTGATGGTGTATATAAAAAAGTGAGGATTAAAAGAAATGCCTGCGATTTGCAAAATTTGTCTCAGAAAAACAAAAGCTACCAGATAATTTTCAAGATAATATATTACAAAAATTGAAATTTTAAAATAAATCGTATTAATAAGGGCTTAAATAATAAAATTGTAAAACCCTTTCGTTGATTTAATAGCAGCAGAAGCAATATTTCCTCAAACCCATTGTGAAAAGGTAATTGTTCAAATAACTCCCCCCCCCCCCACACAAAAATAGAATATCAGTGACTCATTCTAGTAGGAACAGAATAATTCTTCCAATCAAAAAACGTTCTAAAGAATTCTTCATTAGTTGCATTTCCTTGCCTGAAGGAAAACATTTTCTATGTCTCGAGGGAATATTTTTAATATTCTTGACCTTTTGCGGTTAAAAGAAACTTTAAACTAAAAGTGGAAAATTATAATTAGCGAAAAACAAATGGCAAAAAGGCTTGCAAATAATTATCTATTGGTGCAGAATCTAAAAATACTGCTGTCAGTTATTTCACAGAGGAAATGAATTTTAAAAAGAAACAAATTGCTTCTTGGGTGGTTCGATTTAGGTCGCCCCGATGTTGAATCATGTCGATTTCTTCTTGTGGGCGAAATATTTCGAATTTTATATTCTGCGTCGCAACAGAAGCCATTGAATGGTCTCATTAAACGTGAGAAGAAAGCTACACCTTCACCTCAATGCTGTCCCATTGTCTTCCAAGACGCTCATCATACTTTCAAAGGATTCGGTTCCGGCATAATAAAGCGTGTCTCCTGCAATTATGTTGTTCATTTTAATCTTGAAGAAGAATTGTTATTTTAAGGCAAATTTGATGACTAATTCTGAAATGCTAGGGTTCAAGAATTACATTTTAAAGGTTAAAGAAATATTTTGAAACAGAATCAGGAAAATCTTGGAACAAATGTGTCAATTAATGAAGGAACAATAAGAATGTAGATAGAAGCTGTTCCGATGATTATTTTTCGTCAAATCTTTATGAATGAATAAGTTTTGATACAGGAAGCATGACATTTGGATTGTTTTAAATTTGACTGATTTGTTTTTTATACTCAGTTTAATAGAACCTTTCATAGTCTTGGCATTTATTAGAGTTATGCAATTTTAAACAAATAGAATTTGGAGTTAAGGAAATGAAATGCTTTTATTCGAATAAAATTATGCACAATCAAAATCTCAAAAACTAGAAGAATTGTTATTTTAAGGCAAGTTTGATGATTAATTCCGAAATGTTAGAGTTCAAGAATTACATTTTAAAGGTTAAAGAAATATTTTGCAACAGAATCAGGAAAATCTTGGAACAAATGTGTCAATTAATGAAGGAACAATAAGAATGTAGATAGAAGCTGTTCCGATGATTATTTTTCGTCAAATCTTTATGAATGAATAAGTTTTGATACAGGAAGCATGACATTTGGATTGTTTTAAATTTGACTGATTTGTTTTTTATACTCAGTTTAATAGAACCTTTCATAGTCTTGGCATTTATTAGAGTTATGCAATTTTAAACAAATAGAATTTGGAGTTAAGGAAATGAAATGCTTTTATTCGAATAAAATTATGCACAATCAAAATCTCAAAAACTAGAAGAATTGTTATTTTAAGGCAAGTTTGATGATTAATTCCGAAATGTTAGAGTTCAAGAATTACATTTTAAAGGTTAAAGAAATATTTTGCAACAGAATCAGGAAAATCTTGGAACAAATGTGTCAATTAATGAAGGAACAATAAGAATGTAGATAGAAGCTGTTCCGATGATTATTTTTCGTCAATTCTTTATGAATGAATAAGTTTTGATACAGGAAACATAACATTTGGATTGTTTTAAATTTGACTAATTTGTTTTTTATACTCAGTTTAATAGAACCTTTCATAATGTTGGCATTTATTAGAGTTATGCAATTTTAAACAAATAGAATTTGGAGTTAGGGAAATGAAATGCTTTTATTCGAATAAAATTATGCAAAATCAAAATCTCAAAAACTAGAAGAATTGTTATTTTAAGGCAAGTTTGATAATTAATTCCGAAATGTTAAGGTTCAAGAATTACATTTTAAAGGTTAAAGAAATATTTTACAACAGAATCAGGAAAATCTCGGAACAAATGTGTCAATTAATGAAGGAACAATAAGAATGTAGATAGAAGGATTTTTGGAATTATGATGAATATTTTTCGTCAAATCTTTATGAATGAATAAGTTTTGATACAGGAAACGTGGATTGTTTTAAATTTGACTAATTTGATTTTTATACTCATTTTAATAGAATCTTTCATAACCTTAATATTTATTAGAATCATGCAATTTTAAGCAAATAGAATTTGGAGATATGGAAATGAAATGCTTTTATGCGAATAAAATTATGCACAATTAAAACATTAAAAAAACTACATTCATGATTTTTTTATTAAATCCAATCTGCCAGTAAATTTTTATTGTAACTTTTTTGATTTCCAAATCTTTTGGTTCTTTCACAGTATCATTAATACCAAAGATAAGATGATCTGATTTGCAGTTGACAGCTTCATATTTCTCAAGCAATTTGTGTTACTTGAATTTAAAGTTCAGAATGCCCACAGAAAACATTCGAATAGCATCCATAGAATGCTTTTAATGTCTTGATGGTTTAAAGATTCTTTGAGATGAATACATAATGTAATAAAAGAATTATGAGTATTATTAAAGTCTCATCGTCATGAAACCGGCCGCCGCTATTCAAAAAATCAGTGCCAAAAGAAATATGTGCAAAAAATTTTAATGTGTGCTGATATTAAATGCCACTCCAGCAGTAAATGTCTTTTTCACAATTACAAATGGAAGGACATTCAGCACAATAATAGAATATCAAAGGCGTTATTTCTTTTGATCTATTTCTTTGTTAAAGAAAGAACACATGATTCACACCACTATTCATTTCACATATGGTGCCAAGAAAACATTTACCATTTTCCGAACTGACCTCACTTCGAAATGCATGGTTAGGGAGACACCGAAAAAATATAAGGTAAATAGAACCTCATAAATCCAAGCATGACGCATATGAAATTCATCTTCCTTTTCGCCTTTTCATATTTACTAAGCACTTACCAATCCGCACGCAATAAAACTCTTCCCCCCAAAAATGCCAGATTTGACCTACTAATAAAAATCGCGAAGACAAGCACCTCGAAGAAAGTCAACTCAACCGTAACAAGAAGCAAAAAACAAACAAACAAAGAAAGAAAAACCTTCAACCGAACAGTGCTATTGAACCTCGGAGATCTTCTATTGACAACGTTATGTCAAGCGTTACTTCGAACAGAATTCATAATCGACAAGAACTATTTCCTGCCGCGTGTGCTTTGTTAATCCGATTGGTTATTTATTGGGCAGTAGGCTATTAGACTGGGACAAACCCACGATACTGGAATGAATCTTAGGTCTGAATTCCACTTTTTCTTTATCGTTCTATTCCACGAACACCTAGGTGCTACGACCTACTTCTCTGGGGTAAAGGAAGGAAAAAGGTGGTTGTCGGAAATTCTTGAGAGCTTTATGCGTGGTTCGTGAAAAGATAGGAACTTATGATTTTTTTTTGTTGGCATCAAGTGTGAAATCGGGTTACCAATTGCGTCACTGGGAGGTGAAATACGTTGGGGGGCACAGTCAGGGAAAGAATGCTGTTTTTTGATGTTTTGATCAAAGAAGGAAAGTAGATCGTGGAAAAATCTAGAATGAAGTATTGCCCAAGTGATCAATTAAAGATGATACAGGTGTGTAATTGAGACACCTGTTGGAGGTTTGTGATGATTATCCCTTAATTTGTAAGTTAACAGGGGAAAAAAATGGGCATGTCCCAAGGTGGAAATTTGATTGCAAGAAGTAAGGAATAAAGCTTTTTCACGAACCAAAGACTTTACATTTTAACATAAGACATACTTTTCTTTTGGTATCACTGTAAGCATGCATCTTGGGCATTTTTAATTCGCAAGTTAAAAGGAAAATATTGATGAATGGTAGATCCATTTACGGAACTGAATTATAAAACACCGAAGAAATTAAAATGAGAGTTATAAATTAACAATGAACACTCTCTCTTTTTTATTATAGGGTCATGCCCTAGCCAAGCTTAGTTTTATTATTGTGAAATACCAATGTTTGATAACTAGTAAATGAAATCCATAAAAAGTAAGTTTAATAAAAAACAACAGTGATTCTGAATTTCTGAAAACTATTTAATCATATTCGATGGACATTAGGTATTTGAATATACAGCTATTAGTTCAACATTAAAAAAAAAAGATGTAGTTGAAATATTACTCATTGATTTACGTCAGTGGTTTAAAAACTGGAGCAAATGTAATTATGTTGGTAAATTTCAAAATCTTGGTGAAGAAATATTTTTCTGTTTCTTTTTTTTTTTTCTTTTGTTTAAATCCAAAGTTTGAGAGAAAAGTTTCAAGGCCGTCAAAATAGAATAATTTTGCATCAAATAGTAATGCAATTGATTTTTTTAAAAATGAAATAAAAAAAAAGACTTTAAACTGCATTATTAATTGATTATTAATCTAATACATAAACAGAAAAAAAAATGATGTAAATTTCATTTTTTTCGATATAAAATTAAAATTTATAAAGCCTTGCTATTAAATAAATTGGAAAATAAAACAAAAAAGAAAAATACTGGTTAATAAAATCAATTTATCAAAACTTTAAAATGAATGCCTCACTCAAACAATTTTGATTTAAAAAAAAACTGCAATGAATTACTGCATTAAATGACAAGTTTTTTAATATTTTTTTTTAAAGACGCATATGACTTTTCTTCATAACATTCCTTTTAATATTACATTTTTTCTAGGAATTTCTCAATATCATGTTTTCCAGTCTTTAAAATTCACTAGAAAAAGGAGTTTAAATTTTAATAATAAGTGTTTTCTATCTGCAGAACGTGTTATTAACGTGTCTATTTTAAAAGTATTTTAACTTTAAAATATCAAGTCTCAAAAATGTGTTTTGAGATCTGGATACTTTTTCTTTGTTTGCCGTACATCCAGCTTCGTTGAAAAAATTTTTCAAAATGTTAGGAATGTCATTTGAAGGACATGAAAAAGGACTATTAACTTTACAAATAGTTAAAGAAACAATCCAGCATAAGAAATGGTCACGGATTTTGTATTAGCCCCAATAATTGCCTCATATTATTCAATTCTATAAAAGAAGTAATTTGGCACCATGCATGATCGCATTTCTACCACGAAATACACGTAGAATTGCAAAAGATCCAAAAATGTAAAAACAAAAAGCTAAAAAATTCTGCAAATGAACGTCAAAATTGTTCTTTTAATCACTCTCGTTTTAATTTAACAGATAAGAATAGCAGGTATTTAGTAACAGCCACTGCAAAGGAGCCACAATCACAGTGATCGAGGGTCACTGCTCTCAAGTACAGATTTGTTGCAAATCGCCCACAACAAGGCAGCTTCTGTTTTACAAATAGGTCGTGCCAGAGCTTTCTTTTTTCGCCTTCTTTTCTTCTTTTTTTTATTTCTTTCCTAAAAGAACCACTTTTTTTCTTCTATAAGTTATCTGTTGATGTTCGTATCCAACCCAAAGCCAGGGTGGAACAGTGTTTTGAAAAGCGTTTTTTGACGCCGAAGTAACCGGATGTTTACTGCTGCCAAAACAAATTATAGAAATCTTGAGTGGTAGTTGCGAAATTCGGCGATGTCTTTGTTAATTTTAATTTTTATTCAAAAGTAGTTCTAGCGTCGGGAAAAGTTAATTTTGCCTCGAGCTTTTTTTGCATAGTTGAAAACGCGTTTTTCAGTTTACTTTTGGAAATTAACTTTTATGTAATGGAACGTGGAAGTTAAAAAGAAATCACATGACTAAAAGACTAAAAAGAAAAAAAATAATAAATAAATAAATAAATAAAAATAAACTTTCAAACATTTAAGATACGAGAATATGCACTTTCTTTGCATGTACCGAAATAATATTACTTATCTCAATAATGACATACATTATGAAGTATACATTATTGATATTTTTTTCCTGACAAAAATGTAATCGAATTTTCGAAAATGAAATTAATTGATATGAATTTTTAATTTATGATTTTACCAAACAGAATTGGTTCATTAGGAATTCTAAGAATATCTCATAAATCCATGAATCAAACAAATATCTTCAATATATCTGCAACAAGGAATTTTAGTAACAATTGTATAGATGTAAACGAAACAGAATTTGAAATTTAGAAGGGAAAGAAAAAGAACTAAAAAAGATGCTTATGCTAGTAATATCATTATCAATACTTTATGGAGGATTAAAATACAATTTAATTTTGGCAGGGGAAACCGAGTTCTATTTCTTTAAAAATATCCCCCGTTTTGTAAAAATTAGGCATTGCTTAAGAATTCATTAAATTACACCCTTTAAAGTTGCAAAAAATTTTCGGTGACTATTTCAAGAACAGTATGCTTAGAAAATGTTAAATTAAGAGTTTGTGACAAAATTTGCAAAAGGGGAATGTTCTCCAACAATTATATAAAAAAAACTGTAAATCTAAAATGCCTCAAATAAAATTTAATACAGTTTCGATCAATTGTCATCTTTGCATTTAGTGGTACATAATTTCATCGGTTTTTTCTCATCTGCGGACCTCTCTGTATCTCAAGGTCTTGATTTCTCTGTCATTGATATAAACCAGGATTTTGTTGGATCTGCTTGTTTTAAGACTAGTGCTTGGATTTTACGAGAACGTTCTTAAGGAAGTTCAAAAATATTTAACTGTATTTTTTGACAACATGAAGAAAAATTATGGCTGAAAGTGTCAAAATACAATGGAATACACTAAAAACAGTGCTTACCAGGGCTGATTCTCAACTGGTTACAAGCGCTGTGTATTTCTTGTGCAGCTTGCTCAACGGCTAAATTTCTCAACTGCTCCATTCTTTCAGTCAGTCCATCCTCCTCTTCTTCTCTCTTCACATTTAAGGTTGAATCCATAGCAGTGGTTGGGACAGGACCCATGCGCATCCCAGAGCATTGGTAATCTTCATCTATCTCCTGCTTAATCTGGACATAGGGTGGAGGCCCATTGTAGCATTTTCCAGGAGGGCTGTCATACAGCGTCGGACTTTCAGCTGCTGAGCACATCCCTGAAGATGGGGAAGGGATGTTCACATGGACAGAATTGTGGTAGACATTCATCTTCTGCATCGAATCCATCGATACAGGAGAATAGCCGTTGGTGGTATTCCTGAGAAGTGTGGTGTTGTCGCAGAGCCAGCTCTCGATGTCTGCCATGTATATGTTTTCGAGGGACAGCGGACTTCCAGGATTTGGAACTAACTGGGGCCTCTGGAAAAAAAGAAAATAAGGTTGTTGTTTTTTTCCGTTTTGAAATGGAAATAATTCTGGTAACACATATTACTTAAAATAGAAGGATGAGATTTAGATTTAAAACAACAACTTTTAACTTTAACTTTTTGAGACATTTTGCATTTCTGTTTGGCAAGGTTATGGATATGGAAAAAAGAAAGAAAGAACTGATTATGAGTTTTTAACATTAAAAAGAAATCTGGGGCAGTCGGTAAATTATCCGAAGAAGCTTAATCTGGCATAAGTAAAGTTACTGTAAATTTACAAAAAGAGAACATGAGTATGCTACTTAAGAAATACGACATTCTATCCGTTTTGTAGATTCGGAAACTAAAAACCACATAAAAGATAGAAAGAAAAAGAGGGGAGGGGGAAATGAATATCTAAAGAGACAGATCACCTTAAAATTCTTTGAAAACCATAACATTAAATTCATTAACAAAAGAAGGAATTTATTAGAATTTTAAGCTATTTTTTTGTGATACCTTTTGAATGATACTTTGTACCGAAGTGATACGAAAAGTTGCACGGAACTCGTGTTTTTTCCTATTGGAAATGAAGGTTAAATCAAGTATTTTTCAAGTGAGTTCAATTGCATTTCATAGTACTTACGTAAAAACTCATAAAACGAAGTCTAATGATAACAAAGTTTTGCGTCAAGAGGCTATCTAGTTATTGCAGATAAAGAAATGACGCGTAACACCTGCACCATAGATTATTTGCACTAGCTAATCAGATTTTTGTTGAAAAAAAAAAAACACCCAGCAGGGAAATGAAGTCTGAATGTGAAAGAACGCATTAAGTATTAAAAAAAATTCAATCAAATTTTTACACCATTAAACGTTTACAATTACTGAAAGGATTTTCAATGTATCAAACAATGAAATCAAATATTGATGAGAAAATTACATGCATTAAATGTTGAAAGAAAACACAGCAAACTTTTGCATCATGAAAGATTTGCGATTAATGAAAGGATTTTAGATGACCAAAAACTGAGCTAAATGTATCAAGAAATGAAATCAAATCTTGATTTGAAAAAACTGCATTAAATAGTGAAAGAAGGCCCAGCAAGCTTTTACACCATGAAATATTTGCGATTAATGAAAGGATTTTCAACGATCAAAATCAAAGCTTAACACAATAGTAATAACAGCAATCAAATAAAACCAGATGGTTGAAAATTATTACTAAAAATTCAAGCAATTATCAGACAAATTTGTGCACAGCCACAAAAGATTATCTGCATTTACCAATCAAATTTTAACAATTAAAACCAGATTTAAACGCAGCAATTAAATGCATTCTTGCAGGGATAAAATTGAGCAGGATTTTCAGTTTTGCAAAGCCCTTAAATATTAGTCGCCAATTGCGTTTTTAACGTTGGAACACAAAGGCAAACAGTAAAATCAAATTTGGCATGGCAAAAAAAAAAAAAAAAAAAAAAAAAAAAGCCAAACTTGAAATTAGGATTTGCAGAATAGTTCGGGCAAGTTTTTGCAATGCTGCAGCTCCCCTCTGAAAGAGGCACCATCCTATTACACAAACGTAAAGCGAGTTCTTGAGAAATCTTTAATTTTCTTATAATTGAGCTTCGCCGATCTCAAATACTTTCCTCCATTCTTCATCGAGCAGGTCTTTACCTGCCAGCAGCATCAGCATTGGAATCTTTCATACTTTATTTATTTCGTTATTTTTTTTCTTCGTATTTACCTGACCATAATAAAGTAGCTAGAAAATACCTTGACCCCGGTGCCCTTGAGATGGGCCGAGCTTTGCCCGGGATTCGAGCTGGCCCAGTAAGTCGAAACCGGCCCCGCCATAACACCTTGGAAAATACGCCTCGGGAGCTTAGGTAAATGCTAGCTTTATGCAGATTCTTTGTTTTTCATTTGGGTGGATTTTTTTTTGCTTTGTTTTATTTTTAATTCCTTCAACTTCGAACTTGTTTGGGCTGGCCTTGGAAGAAGAACGCATTCTTGGAGCAGCGAGGGTCTTCATCTTATCGCACTTGTTAAGGTTCTGCTTTTATTTTATTTTTCGTTTTACAGAAGACGCTTTTGTCTGAGCTTTTGATTTCATCTGGAAATGATGCAGGCAACAGTTGTGATACAGAGCTTTAAGCTATTTTAAATGTATAAATGGTGCAAATTTGGAATGCGACTAGTGAATAATGCATTTTCAATCATGTTGTTAATATAAATTTAGTATGAGAGTAATTTAATGAAGAATGTTAATTCTTTGTGTTGATTTAGAAAGAAAGTAGTTTAAAAACTAAAACGAAGTTTTCAGTCAAGTTATAAGTGCCAAGTTGGCATGAAAGTTGTTTCAACTAATAAAGAATTATCAATTGAACTTTTAGCCCGAATTTAAAATGCAAACACAAAAACACTAATAAGGAATTTTCAATTTTAAGTTGTTAGAACAAACTTAGAATGAAAGTAGTTAAAAGTAAGGAAGAATTTTTTGTTTCATTATTACTGCACATTTAAAATAAATGTAAACTTAAAGGGGATTTTCAACGAAGTTTTAGATGTTAACCTGGAATGAAATATTTTAGCTAATAAAGAATTTTCAAACAAATTATTGTTGCGAACTCAGAAAGAAATTTATATTAAATACAGAAATAATTAGACATTAATTGCATGATGTCATTGATGGCGTATGTATAAAAGAAGCAAAAAGACCGTTTTTTAAAATATAATTCTTATTAAAAGTTTAATGGCATGGATATGTGGAATAATGCTAAACAACACTATCTACAAAATCATCATTACGTGCTCTTGAAAAATGAAAAGATTCTGCAATATAAAATCTAATTTTGTTTTATTTAATAATTTAAATTGAATTCTAATAACAGAAGCAGCATTACATAGTCTGACATTTCGGAATCTTCCATTGTTTGAATAAATTATTCCAAAATTTTTTGTTAATGATTCATTAAGGACTTGACACTGATGAAAATGATGGCTGCAAATGAATCAAATTATAAGTTCATCCTGTATCATAGTCATTAATGATTAGGCAGTATGGTTTAAAGAAATTTATAATTAGATGTTATGATAGATCAAATTAGGATCAAAATCCATGAATAACGTTATCATATGCAGAAGAGGTGAAAACTTTTCAGATGATCTTTAGTAGATAACAATAGCATTGAATAATTTACCCTTCTAATTCTCTTCTAAGAAAATAAATAAGTAAAAATTTATAAAAACTTGTCTAAAACTTTTGATAGAAGTCTTTTATTGAAACTAACAGTAAACAATACAGCAACAATAAAAACTAGTAAGCTGGAGTGATTGCATAATGTCAGGAACAAGCGAAAGACTTTTAAAAAATATAATTTTAATTTTTTACCGACAGATTAGTCTGCAGTTCAACCTATCTGATTCAAACACGACAAATGATATTGATAAAAGTTTGGGTAGAAGCTATTTTTTTTTTTTCTTCAGTTATCGCTTTTGAAGTCGTTTTCACATTCCAAAAGGAATCAATACATCATCTATCAATATAAGGACAAATATTCTAAATCTAATAACCCTACCCTTACTTTCTACAAAATGTGAAATATCAAATTTGTCAAGTTTGATTCACCTTGATTAATAAGAAAGCTAAAAACCTCAAAAACATAAACACGAATAAATGTTTAAAAAAATTAATTTCTTTCAGATGATAAATAACTAATAAATAATTTTTTTAAAATAATAATAATAATAAAGAAAAACTAGTTTTATACAAAAAAAAAAGAAAGAAAAAAATATTATGATAAAAGAGTTTTCTCAAGCAAGAAAATTCAAAATTTTCAAGAACTTTGTATCAAAGTTATATCGAACGCAGAAACTATGAGAAAGCAGATCCAAGAGTCAATAATGCATAAAAGAGAAATACCTCCAGCTATTCTGAAATGAGACAGAACTCATTTTTTTCACGAATTTCAATCAGACTGTCTCATTTTTTTCTTCTTTTTTTTGCGTCTGGTGTAGCGATTTTGAACAAACAATGCTTCTGAGAAAACTTTTCTGAACTCTTTTCAGAGTAAAATTACGAAAAGGTCCACACCAATGCTTTCATTCTAATTTAATTATTTTTGAAATTTAGGGGTGTGTGAAAACTGTTCCGTTTTAATTTTAGACAAAATATTTAAAAAATAAAATAATTTTCTTCTTTTTCTTTTGAGATTGTAAGAAAAATAACTGCCCAATATATAATTTATATATCGTTTTATTTTATATCACTTATAATTAGAGATAAATATATGAAATTAAAAAAACAAACAACAAAGAGCACGTATTTATAAATTTGAGAAAATTATACTTTATAGAATTTAGTTTACAAACAAATGTATTTATTTTAAAATTAAGTTTGAATAATATAATGAATTAACAATAGTTTTTTTTAACATTGTTTAGAATTATTTATGAATAAAAGATAAAGAGTTTCAAAAATTCGTCTAGCATTCTAATATTTTCTTTTTATCGAAATTGTTATTACCTTTTATAGAACGATTTCAAACAAAATAATAATAATAAATAAATATTACTGTAAAATTGAATAAATCTAATATTAATAGAAATATTTTATCGCTATAAAATTATCATTTGTTCAAAAATAATTCGTTTGTAAGATTTATTTATTTGAAATTAATTTAGCTAAAAAATGTAGTATTAATGATACAAGGTATAAGAAAATTATCGTTTGCATAAAAAAAAAAAAAAACGATTTATTGCTTTCTGTTTAAAAATTAAGTGGCTTTATCTAAAAATAATGACAACACAACTTATATTTTGCATTATATATATGACGAAAAGATTTTATATTACACTTATTGCAGAAGTATTTTTTTAATGAATATGAACTAATTTAAAGTAACAGATACCTTCTTGAAACAAATTATTCAATTCAGGAAGGAAAACCTTCGATCGTTTCTCATTGTCAAAACTCCGCAGAAAGGTGAATGCTTGATTGGAAAACATAATTTACGTAATCGATGATTCAGAGAAAGGTCAAATCCTAACAATGATTCACTTTTAGAGATGTCATAATTTTTGATAGGCGAAATTAGCATTTCAAAAATATTAATTAAAATAAGAAAAGAATTATGGAAACTAAACTTTCACTGAATTATTTTCAATTAATTTTGTTAACTATTTCTATTTTTTTAACATTTTAGCCAAATGTATTTTTGTAGATGATTTTTTGTCATTTTTTAGTTACCAAGTGAGTTTTAATTTATCGCTTGCTAGTTAAGGTAAAGTCAAAATTTCCGAACAATGCACAATACAAAAAAGAATTGTTGTTTTTGCTTAAAAAAAAACTATTTGTATACACTATGAGTCTTAGCTAATTATTCTCAGAAATAGAGAGAATTTACTGAAAGTTTCGTTTAACTGAATTGAGTTGTCTTTCTTTTTTTTTTAGAATTTTAAATTAAGCATAGAAACAAATTCCTATTTTGAGGAAATATTATATAATAATACATGTGTTTTTTACTAAATTTCGAGTCAAAAATTAGAATAAATTTAATAAATTCATAAACATAATAGCAATTAAAATATGTTTTAATAGATCACTAGCTTAATCATAAAATTACAAGAGTGATTCAATTAAGAGATTCATCTAAAAGCTAAATGGTAAGATACTTGCTGAAGTAAGCGTAAAAAAATGAATCTCTTTTATCAATCGCCTATTTCATTGATGAAATGTATGTTTAAACGCATGGAAACATTTTTAAGGCAGAATTTCAGGGCTGCCAATGAAACAACAAAGAATAAACAAAATTAAAAGTTCTCAGCATTTTAAATTCACAAGTTACACATGCGTATAAAATAATATAAAAATGTAGCAATATAAAAGATTTCAAACTTTGAGAAGCCCAAAACTTTCATTTCTTAAAATTAATAGCAATTACATTATTTTAGTGACATTATTTCTGTAGACGTCTCGTAAAGCATTTTAGTTTATAATGTTGGCAACACATTAGAAAGAAAAATTTTGCAACTTTCTGAGCTATCAATATACATCACAAAGCTGCGCAATTTAACTTTTTTTAAAAATGAAAAAAATATTTTTAAATGCACAAAAAAAAAAAAAAAAAAAAAAAAACATTTTATCTGTCATTGCTAAAATCTGATTTAAAACTTTGCACAAATCGTTAACTAACAGAGGGTAATTTTCAACAAGAAGAAAAGAAAAAGAATCAAGTTTATGACTAGAATATCACCTTAGCAGCAGAAATACGGGCACTAAATTATCAATCTACATTTGAAATAAGTATTTTTAGAAATCCTTCTAGTATTCGAAATGGTCGATAAACTGACACAATAATAATGATCTCAAAATCCTGGGTCCTGCACAGATACCGGTATATCCAAATAACATCAAATTCAAGCATGAATTTAAAAAAAATTAAACTCAGGATATTAATGCAGTTGAATTATTATTTTTATTATACAGCACAGCTAAATACATTTCATTACAGACTATTTTTTCAAGTTCTAAGAAGTGTTTGAAAAGGGATTTTCTAAGATATGTGACAGTTGTCAGCAAAATTCGTTAATAGTTTTAAAGTTATACCTTACGGCTTTAAAGTGAACAGTTAAAATAATTTAATTACTTTTACAGATAGGTAAAATTAAACATTTCGTTGAAAAATCTACAAATCTGACTGACTTTTAATGTTCAAAAATACTACATTTCTTATGCTAAGTTCTGCACAAGGAATTAAGAATTTTTAAATATAACCACAATTTTAAACAAACATAATAAAACAAATGTAAAAAATAAATTTAATTTAATTAAAAACTGCATATATTTCATTAAAAGGTAAAGAAAAAAAATTACGCCAAATTACATGCATTTCATGAAAAGAAAAAAACCCAGTTAGAAGAACATTCAGTTCAAAATTTGTTACATAAGAAAAAAAAAAAAATCTCCGAAGCAATTATATATATTTCAATATAATACAGAGTAAACGCACAATAAAATTTCCAAGAACTAATTTTCTTGTTAAATTATTCAATGTGAAAAAAAGAAAAGGTGGCTTTCAGTTTAAAGAGTAATTTTCCACTCTTATGTAGTTAAATCCCATAAATTCATTTAAGTTAAAACACAAAACTTTGAATAAGAATAGCATAAATTGAGAAAAAAAAAAATTTAAAATGAGAGTAACTTAGGGAAAAGATGAAAAAAGAATCGTTTGCTAAATGATTTACTTTTGCACAGTTCATGTCAATCATGATTTAGGAGTAAAGAACAGTTTTCAAGAAATAAGAATGGTAGTATAAGAACGGACGATAAAGAAAAAAGGCAAAGAAATTTTGGACAGTTGCCATTTTAAAAATTTGAACTGAGTTGCAACTAAGCAAGCAATCACAAGGACGCGCTGGCCAAGCGAAAGCATCAGAAAAAAGAAAAAGAATAAAGATAATGATGATGAGGACCAAGTAGCCAAACAGCATTCCCAGAGTTGCTCCTTATAACAGCATCAATATATATCCATCAATAAATTGAAGTACATATATCATTAAAAATCGTTAGACATTCTTTCGACAAGACTTCCAATGTTTAATCCATAACGATAATCCATGCCTATGATCCTAAACTATTACTAAAATAATGGTTAAAAAATATTTACCGTTTCCACTTGTACAGAAGCAATCCTCTGCATGTTCTTCGTCCGCAGGTACTGAGGCAACTGAAGTTAACTTCGGTAAGTAGCAATACAACTTAGCCCAACTTGCGTGACGTCTACCGTGACGTCAAACCAGTCCCAAATGGGAATAATTTTTCCTACACCTCTTGCGCGCACGACGGCAGTGAGAGTTCAAGTGAGGAACACACACGAGTTGAGGTTCAAGTGTTGACTGTGTCGTACTTCTCCGATTTGGAACGTTGACAATCGGTGACTGAATGGTGCTCGACACAACAAAGCTAACGGGAAGAGTGTCTTCGAATGGGGTGGGCGTTTCTCTGAACTGATTGGTGGCAAGGTTCATCAGTGGTGTTCAATAGGTCACCGATAAGGTTTTCAGCCGTCCTACCTCCCCAAGAAAGCTGAGGGGGAATTGCTATTGGAAAGTTTTGCTCGCCTTATCAGTTCATTGGAGAACTAGTACATATGGTCCTAATCAATCCCCAGGCACGTGCGTCGGTGAAAAATACGATATAACAGTTATAGTTACACGTGAGGGGAAATGAAATTATGGTTTAGAGACTAGATAAGTTTATCAATAAGCTAGCGATTCTCAAATTCTTGATGAGGTCTAATCATTAAAGCTAAAATATAGAAATACACCTTTTACGAAGAAACGATAAAATGGTATTCTTAATTCAAGTACTTTTATGTAAAAAAAAACTATATATTAATTTCTAAATCATTAATAAGTTATTTATTAGTTGTTATTAATTTCTATTATTAAATAGTACAATTTACTAGTCGACGTAAAATTCGAAACTTAATGAATAAAATTATTAACATTGTCGAGTACAGCTACTAAATGTGATAAAGAAAATTTTTAAAAATTTAAAATCGTTGAAATTATTTAAAATAAGTATGAACTTATCTGAAGTTCTAAAAATGTAGTTCTTTAGAGATATATTAAAAATATACATATGATTAAAATTAAATTATTATTAAAAGTTTAAGTAAATATTTTAAAATAATATTAATTTATGTAATATAATTATAATATATTACTTTGCAATTTGAAATTGTATACCGAATCAAAATAATATTAAAGATTAAAAGATTTTTGATGTAATTTCATAATTTTTAAAATGATGTTTAAGATGATTTAATCTATCAGATAATTTAATAATTAAGAAATCAAATATTTTTACTCCAATAATGATGCGTAAATATATAATTTGTGAAAAAATTACAACGGAAAATTTATAAAAATATCTTGTCAAAAAATTCAAATATAATTGGGAGATAATTAAAGATGAATTTTAATGAAGTATTTACAGGAAGAAATACAAAAAGTAAAGGACATAATATAAATAAAAAGGGCATAATAAATGAAAATATAAAAAGTAAAGGGCATATTAATAGTTCAACAGCATTAGTTCCCTTGTTAACAACATCTAATATTAATTATTTGCGCAAATTATAAATTTATCTAATTTGAAAACAATAAGTTGCGTGAAGAGGGGGAAAAAAGCATAATTTTGTTAAATAGTTTTGAAAAATTATAGGGATTTTTATGACAACAGAAAAAGTTAGATTTTAAAAAATATGCTATGAAGCAAATGGGTAGATTTCATGCATTGTATAGTTTTGTTGCTTAAATAGAAATTGTAATATCCATTAACAATACAAGTGTAGACAAAACGATTCAATGCACATAAGGTGAAGAGCTTTAAGGTGAAAAATGGTGATTTTTAAACGATTTTTTTTAAATAAATTCTTTTGTATCATTCGCTTCCTCATATTCTAAATGCATACGACCGAGATCTGATGATCTTGTGTCCACTGATGCTTTGAACTGGAACACTTTTGTATATTTATACGAAACACTTCAATGAAAATTTTCAACTAAGAACTTCCAGAAAGAAGTTTGTAAAATAATTTTTTAAAAATTTGATTAAAATAAGCTTTTTCCATATTTTTGTGATCCGTAGAATCAACAATTCATGGATCCTAAATTATATTTTAAAAGAATAATCTTTAAAAAAAATGGAATAAAAAAAATTAACGAATGGTCTTATAATGTGTTGAAACATTTTTATAATTACAAAAATCAAGTGCCACAGCCAAAATAAATAAATAAATAAAAACCATATATTATTATCTACGTGCAAACGATTTTAAGCTAAGTTATTATTATTTCATTTTGAAATATGCAACAGAACAAAAGAATTTTTTATTCCAAATGAAAGAAGGAAAAAAAAAAAAAAAAAATATGTAGAAATACATTTTTTTTGTTCCAAATTGCTCCAGAATTAATTATTGTTTTGAGTTGGATCTCACACTCTCATGAAGCTGATTTGTTTCTGAAAATTGATTTATTACTTTTTCGAATTTTGAAGTTTTTCAACATCATCTCAATTTATTGAATGCGATTTGTGCCAAGTATAAATTCTTCTGATCTGGGGCATTTGATTAGAACGTCTGTTTCTTTATACATTTCACGACTTCTACTTCTTTTACTTCTTTTTCTTTTTTCTTTCCTTTCCCCCCTCCACCCCTCTCTTTTTTTTTTTTTTTTTTTTTTTTGTAAAAAAATGTTTTAGAATTTTGTGCTGAATAATTTAAGTTTTTTTGTAATTATAGTTGATAAACTATTGTATTATGAAATATGAAAACGTTCTGTGGAAACGGAAAATATAGAATTCGATTCCAATTCGAAATTTAAATTCAATGAAATCAAGGTGCCTAAATCCGACAGTATCTCCCAAATAAGTTTGGGGATACAGCAAATTTTCAATTATCTACCGTCTCCCCCTCCCTTTTTTTCATTAATATCAGAAACAATAAAAAAAGTGCATCAACTCCTGTTAAAATTTTACTAAAACAAACTCTAATTTTAAAAAAAAGAAACAGTAGTTCCGAATTTAAAAATGTAAAAATAATTTATTTCTTTTTGCAAAAATGTATACTAATAAACTACTAAATACATATATTCATATTTATTGAGTAATGTTTGTATTTATTACTCCTAAAATGAATAAAGAATGATCAAATACATTTTCATGCTAATTTGTGCCCTTTTATAGCCATTTTGAAGATTTTGGCAGAATTGAAGCACTCGTGATTGTTGCTCCACTTAATCGCGAATTTTAACCAATGTGTGACGATAAATATTACAATAATAACTAGGTTTAAGAATTAAGATTATTTAAATTTTATATCTAATAAATAAATTACCATTAATCAAACAAAGTTTATAAAGTTTATATATTTATTTGAATGTCAACTATAGAATATGTAAGTTAAACATCCTGTCTACTAAATGGACAAATCGTTTTCATGTGACTTCTATTTCATAATGAAAAGAAAATGCAGAAATAAACGAAAGACTACTTGCAAACGATTTTAAACTAAGTTGGATTACATCAATCAATAAGAGCGTTCTTAATGTTTTTGTTTGTTTGTTTTCGTTTGTTTTAGAATATGGCTATCTAAAGTGTGTATTTTGACTAGAAATGGAGTTGAGAACTCGAATTTTGATTTCTTAGAAAGTAGAAAAATTATAGAATGTCTCATTTTTCGTCAATAATGTATGAATATAATGAATAATATCATCTTGATTTGATACATTTCCTTAAAAATTCCATATAACCTTATTTATGCCAATTCATTATTATTTGCTTATTTTAATTTCAGCGACTGATTTTTTGCAAATTTTTGATCTTTATTTTCGTTTCTTCACGACTATTTTAAGGATTCACTTCTTGAGTTAAAAATCTCTGTATAGTTAAATAATTTGCAATGAAATTAAATTTAATAGTAATTCACAATTTAGTTTGCATTTATGATGAAATAACATTCTACGTTTAGAAATAAGTTGAGTCCAGAACTATTATAAAGTAGTATTATAAGCGATAAAAATAAATCGTCTGCCACTTTTATCGGATAATTTTCAACATGTTGTTAAGTCTATACCTTTTGCACATCTGCTGAAAACTTGCGAATGCTTATCGCCATATGTATCAAATGTATCGCCATATGTATCGTTTGGCTTCAAAGAGTAATTAATTGTTGATGGAAAGAATTCACATCCGGTGGGTAGTTAAAGATCAGCTCTTGAATCTATAAAGATTAATTCTTAGGCTGGTTTTCCAACAGAAGTAAGATGAATTTCCAAAATAATCCTTTAAATTAAAAAGATCAATATAATTTTCACTACAATAAAAATATTTACAAATATTCATATTTTTAAAAATTCGTCTGATGGATACACTAATTTTTAAGATTCATCTGATAGTACTTTATGATTCGCCTGCTTCATAAAGTTAAATAAATAAATGATAAATTTACATTGATTTAAGGGGAAAATTGAAAATTTTACTTGATGGTAAAATTCGATTTCGTATTTTTTTTTAAAACTAAAATTCAGAAACAGTTTTTATTTCTGTTTCTTCTGCTGACGGATAAATCGATTCTTGAACAGTTAATTCAGATGTACGTCCCTGTATAGTTTCTCTTGTCAATTATTATTATTTTTTACTTCCTTTAAGATGATAATATTTATTGGTTGGTACATATCTGTAAATCGAGTGGCCCCCTCAAATTAGAGTTATCAAATTTGGTACATAGTTACCTCTGGAGTGGTAGATGTTCACTAAAAAGGTGTTTTCTGATTTTTTTATTGGATTTTTCCTCTTATTAAAAATTAATTGAAATTTTATTAATTGTTATCAATAACTTCAAAATATATTAATGCATAAATTTTTTTTAAATTTTTAAATATTTTTTTCTTTTTAAAGATACTAATTTTATTTTCAAGTATTTCTTAAAAATTTAATATAATTTTTAAACCCAATTTTATGACGTTGTTTTTCTTTTATGTAATCACGTATAGTAAAATAACAAGATTATGAATAAACAAAGTGAATATTTTAGCAGTTCTCGTTAAAAAAAATAAATATTAGATTTTTTAATTCACTGTTTAATAATAATTTAACGAATTCCAAATTACTGAATATTTTTTTTAACATTTTAATTACTTTAGGTTAGCATTCTATTTGCAAATTAAGTGATATAAAAATCGTTAGGTACGGAATGTAATAAATGATTGATTCATAAAGTCTGATGAATCAATCATTAAACTAATCATGCTATGATTGACTCAAACTAGAGATACAAATTTCCTTTAATTTTTTTACTGTGTATTTGACGCTATATAATTATATTTAGGTCCTTTTTCACGTTTTAGCGAAATCAATTAACTTATAAGAAATCAAAAGCGTTTTTCTAATGAATATTTTCAAGATATTTGAAAGAACCAGGGGGGGGGAGTGATCTTCCCATAATTCTCTAGCCTTCTTTAATAAATTTGTAATGCCAGAGAACGCCTTACATGACATTAGCGTGCAATAGTTACAAAATAGTAACTTTTGGTGTGAATTGAGCATTTTTACTGAATTTATCGTGTCATCCTTGGCGAAGTTTTTGGCGATTAATCCCTAGCATGCTCTTAATAGTATCCGAAAATCGAATCTGGGCTTTAAACTCGTTTTTCTCAATAGATTGAAACAAAAATTTAACACAAAACTGTAATTGTAGTCACAAAATCCCATACCAAATTTGATACATTCAAGTCATTACGTTTTTGAACCACTTCGTTTACATGTTTCTGAAAGTACAGACCGACAGACAATCAACCCGTTTTTGGATTTGGCTCAAAATTTGACAAGTATCCACATTATGCATGTTAAATCTGCTTATCGAATTTTATCTAACTAGCTCTCTTCGTTTTGAAATTATCGTGTTATGTTCGAACAATTAGTACAGAACAACTGGTTTTTCTGAACAGATTTGACTCAAAATCTGCAAGTTTGAGACCGACAGATGGACATTTTCTAATAAAAATGTGTTTTTCAAACTCAGAGAAGTCTAGAATTCAGAGATTCGTCAAAATTTCGAGCTCAAATGTTTTTGAGTTATCTTTGTCACAAATAGACCGACAGATGGACATTTTCTAATAAAAATGTGTTTTTCAAACTCAGAGAAGTCTAGAATTCAGAGATTCGACAAAATTTCGAGCTCAAATGTTTTTGAGTTATCTTTGTCACAAATAGACCGACAGATGGACATTTTCTAATAAAAATGTGTTTTTCAAACTCAGAGTAGTCTAGAATTCAGAGATTCGACAAAATTTCGAGCTCAAATGTTTTTGAGTTATCTTTGTCACAAATAGACCGACAGATGGACATTTTCTAATAAAAATGTGTTTTTCAAACTCAGAGAAGTCTAGAATTCAGAGATTCGACAAAATTTCGAGCTCAAATGTTTTTGAGTTATCTTTGTCACAAATAGACCGACAGATGGACATTTTCTAATAAAAATGTGTTTTTCAAACTCAGAGAAGTCTAGAATTCAGAGATTCGACAAAATTTCGAGCTCAAATGTTTTTGAGTTATCTTTGTCACAAATAGACCGACAGATGGACATTTTCTAATAAAAATGTGTTTTTCAAACTCAGAGAAGTCTAGAATTCAGAGATTCGTCAAAATTTCGAGTTCAAATGTTTTTGAGTTATCTTTGTCACAAATAGACCGATAGATGGACATTTTCTAATAAAAATGTGTTTTTCAAACTCAGAGAAGTCTAGAATTCAGAGATTCGACAAAATTTCGAGCTCAAATGTTTTTGAGTTATCTTTGTCACAAATAGACCGACAGATGGACATTTTCTAATAAAAATGTGTTTTTCAAACTCAGAGAAGTCTAGAATTCAGAGATTCGACAAAATTTCGAGCTCAAATGTTTTTGAGTTATCTTTGTCACAAATAGACCGACAGATGGACATTTTCTAATAAAAATGTGTTTTTCAAACTCAGAGAAGTCTAGAATTCAGAGATTCGACAAAATTTCGAGCTCAAATGTTTTTGAGTTATCTTTGTCACAAATAGACCGACAGATGGACATTTTCTAATAAAAATGTGTTTTTCAAACTCAGAGAAGTCTAGAATTCAGAGATTCGTCAAAATTTCGAGTTCAAATGTTTTTGAGTTATCTTTGTCACAAATAGACCGACAGATGGACATTTTCTAATAAAAATGTGTTTTTCAAACTCAGAGAAGTCTAGAATTCAGAGATTCGTCAAAATTTCGAGTTCAAATGTTTTTGAGTTATCTTTGTCACAAATAGACCGACAGATGGACATTTTCTAATAAAAATGTGTTTTTCAAACTCAGAGAAGTCTAGAATTCAGAGATTCGTCAAAATTTCGAGCTCAAATGTTTTTGAGTTATCTTTGTCACAAATAGACCGACAGATGGACATTTTCTAATAAAAATGTGTTTTTCAAACTCAGAGAAGTCTAGAATTCAGAGATTCGTCAAAATTTCGAGTTCAAATGTTTTTGAGTTATCTTTGTCACAAATAGACCGACAGATGGACATTTTCTAATAAAAATGTGTTTTTCAAACTCAGAGAAGTCTAGAATTGAGAGATTCGACAAAATTTCGAGCTCAAATGTTTTTGAGTTATCTTTGTCACAAATAGACCGACAGATGGACATTTTCTAATAAAAATTTGTTTTTCAAACTCAGAGTAGTCTAGAATTCAGAGATTCGACAAAATTTCGAGCTCAAATGTTTTTGAGTTATCTTTGTCACAAATAGACCGACAGATGGACATTTTCTAATAAAAATGTGTTTTTCAAACTCAGAGAAGTCTAGAATTCAGAGATTCGTCAAAATTTCGAGTTCAAATGTTTTTGAGTTATCTTTGTCACAAATAGACCGACAGATGGACATTTTCTAATAAAAATGTGTTTTTCAAACTCAGAGAAGTCTAGAATTCAGAGATTCGACAAAATTTCGAGCTCAAATGTTTTTGAGTTATCTTTGTCACAAATAGACCGACAGATGGACATTTTCTAATAAAAATATGTTTTTCAAACTCAGAGAAGTCTAGAATTCAGAGATTCGTCAAAATTTCGAGTTCAAATGTTTTTGAGTTATCTTTGTCACAAATAGACCGACAGATGGACATTTTCTAATAAAAATGTGTTTTTCAAACTCAGAGAAGTCTAGAATTCAGAGATTCGTCAAAATTTCGAGTTCAAATGTTTTTGAGTTATCTTTGTCACAAATAGACCGACAGATGGACATTTTCTAATAAAAATGTGTTTTTCAAACTCAGAGAAGTCTAGAATTCAGAGATTCGTCAAAATTTCGAGCTCAAATGTTTTTGAGTTATCTTTGTCACAAATAGACCGACAGATGGACATTTTCTAATAAAAATATGTTTTTCAAACTCAGAGAAGTCTAGAATTCAGAGATTCGTCAAAATTTCGAGTTCAAATGTTTTTGAGTTATCTTTGTCACAAATAGACCGACAGATGGACATTTTCTAATAAAAATGTGTTTTTCAAACTCAGAGAAGTCTAGAATTCAGAGATTCGTCAAAATTTCGAGTTCAAATGTTTTTGAGTTATCTTTGTCACAAATAGACCGACAGATGGACATTTTCTAATAAAAATGTGTTTTTCAAACTCAGAGAAGTCTAGAATTCAGAGATTCGTCAAAATTTCGAGTTCAAATGTTTTTGAGTTATCTTTGTCACAAATAGACCGACAGATGGACATTTTCTAATAAAAATGTGTTTTTCAAACTCAGAGAAGTCTAGAATTCAGAGATTCGTCAAAATTTCGAGTTCAAATGTTTTTGAGTTATCTTTGTCACAAATAGACCGACAGATGGACATTTTCTAATAAAAATGTGTTTTTCAAACTCAGAGAAGTCTAGAATTCAGAGATTCGTCAAAATTTCGAGTTCAAATGTTTTTGAGTTATCTTTGTCACAAATAGACCGACAGATGGACATTTTCTAATAAAAATGTGTTTTTCAAACTCAGAGAAGTCTAGAATTCAGAGATTCGACAAAATTTCGAGCTCAAATGTTTTTGAGTTATCTTTGTCACAAATAGACCGACAGATGGACATTTTCTAATAAAAATGTGTTTTTCAAACTCAGAGAAGTCTAGAATTCAGAGATTCGACAAAATTTCGAGCTCAAATGTTTTTGAGTTATCTTTGTTACAAATAGACCGACAGATGGACATTTTCTAATAAAAATGTGTTTTTCAAACTCAGAGAAGTCTAGAATTCAGAGATTCGACAAAATTTCGAGCTCAAATGTTTTTGAGTTATCTTTGTCACAAATAGACCGACAGATGGACATTTTCTAATAAAAATGTGTTTTTCAAACTCAGAGAAGTCTAGAATTCAGAGATTCGACAAAATTTCGAGCTCAAATGTTTTTGAGTTATCTTTGTCACAAATAGACCGACAGATGGACATTTTCTAATAAAAATGCGTTTTTCAAACTCAGAGAAGTCTAGAATTCAGAGATTCGACAAAATTTCGAGCTCAAATGTTTTTGAGTTATCTTTGTCACAAATAGACCGACAGATGGACATTTTCTAATAAAAATGTGTTTTTCAAACTCAGAGAAGTCTAGAATTCAGAGATTCGTCAAAATTTCGAGCTCAAATGTTTTTGAGTTATCTTTGTCACAAACAGACCGACAGATGGACATTTTCTAATAAAAATGTGTTTTTCAAACTCAGAGAAGTCTAGAATTCAGAGATTCGACAAAATTTCGAGCTCAAATGTTTTTGAGTTATCTTTGTCACAAATAGACCGACAGATGGACATTTTCTAATAAAAATGTGTTTTTCAAACTCAGAGAAGTCTAGAATTCAGAGATTCGTCAAAATTTCGAGCTCAAATGTTTTTGAGTTATCTTTGTCACAAATAGACCGACAGATGGACATTTTCTAATAAAAATGTGTTTTTCAAACTCAGAGAAGTCTAGAATTCAGAGATTCGACAAAATTTCGAGCTCAAATGTTTTTGAGTTATCTTTGTCACAAATAGACCGACAGATGGACATTTTCTAATAAAAATGTGTTTTTCAAACTCAGAGAAGTCTAGAATTCAGAGATTCGACAAAATTTCGAGCTCAAATGTTTTTGAGTTATCTTTGTCACAAATAGACCGACAGATGGACATTTTCTAATAAAAATGTGTTTTTCAAACTCAGAGTAGTCTAGAATTCAGAGATTCGTCAAAATTTCGAGCTCAAATGTTTTTGAGTTATCTTTGTCACAAATAGACCGACAGATGGACATTTTCTAATAAAAATGTGTTTTTCAAACTCAGAGAAGTCTAGAATTCAGAGATTCGACAAAATTTCGAGCTCAAATGTTTTTGAGTTATCTTTGTCACAAATAGACCGACAGATGGACATTTTCTAATAAAAATTTGTTTTTCAAACTCAGAGAAGTCTAGAATTCAGAGATTCGACAAAATTTCGAGCTCAAATGTTTTTGAGTTATCTTTGTCACAAATAGACCGACAGATGGACATTTTCTAATAAAAATTTGTTTTTCAAACTCAGAGAAGTCTAGAATTCAGAGATTCGACAAAATTTCGAGCTCAAATGTTTTTGAGGATTACTATATTTTCCATACTATGTATACGAGAAAGTAAAAAGGTATGAGAATGAGAATCATTGTAAGAAATGTTATTTAAGTGATACTATTGATGCTTATTTGAAATGCAGTGTAACTAGCGAATCTTATTTATGAGAAATAATTAAACCGTAGTATGAATGTATCATGTTCCACACACACAATTTTAGACTTTCGTTATCATAAAAACTAGCCCCTGGTCATTTTGTTACCGGAAATGACATCTGGAAGAAAAGTCTAATGAACTTCTTCCAGATGACACTGTGCCTTTGCTGCCATATGGGGAAAATATTTTATCCACTCCATTTATGGAATAAAGGAGATATTATAGCTCATAATAGGATGCCTATTTCTAAATTACTTTCCCTACTGCAGTCTGGCTGGAGCACTTTTCATGATAAATTATCTTAAGTTATTGTAAAGAAATTTTTGTGAAATATATTATTGATTATCTTCAAGAAAAGGAATTTATTGACGTCAAAGCATCGTTATCTTTCATGTACCTACTGATACTTCCTGATGGCTCATAATTGACTGACAAATGGACTTTTAGTGGTATGAAGATCATATAGAACCAACTAAATTAAGAACACGTTTCTTGGAAATTTTAGTGATATGCATTTTCAGTAACTAATTAATTTTCTCATGGTGTGGTGAACTTTTTCTTTATATAGTTGAGAAAATGACATAGTGGGTTTCAAACGTAATTATTTCAAATTTTGCTTATTGAAAATAAGCCGGATTTCGCAATTAGCTGGTCCACCGGGTGTATTTTTTTGTGCTAATACCAATTAAATCTCTTATGCATAACTTAATAGTAGTTATTCCCCCAAGAAAATATTTCTAAGAATAAAAATGTGACAATGATTAAAGACATTGTGTATAAGAATCATTTTAAACTTTTCCACTCGGATGGTGCATCTCAGGTACCATTCAAGATGGTGCGTCCTTTTGACGTTTTATTTATTTATTTTTCAATTTTGATTGTTAAAAATACTTGCAGAATGGTAAAAAGATGTAAAGTAATTTTTCGGGGAAATTTAACTTAAAACAATTATATACATATTTATTTTTCGGAACAATCAGCAATTCCTTGTATTAGGTGAATAATTTTGCATTGAATTACTTTTCCGAGGGCAAAAGTTTAATAGTGCATAATCCTAGTGTAATTAAAAACGTAATTCTAAGTAATGCAATACTTCTAACTTTCAAAGTACTGAAAATTATTTCTCATTAAAACTACTCAAATATTAATCAGAATTATGTTTTTCTTCTTTTCAACAACTTTAGAAAATTACGTGATTAAGTGTTTAGCAGAAAAAGGAAAAATATTTGAATTTCAATTCAGTAATAAAATCTATTGTTGAAAATCACAAAAAAAAAACCAAAAAAAAAAAAAAAAAAACCATATATTTGAAAAATTGTCAAAATTCAGAAAATTTTCCTTTATTATTAATAAAGAAAAATAAAAAATAAAAGAGATTGATAAAAGTTTTAGGAAGATCTCATAGAACGAGTTTTTTTTAACACTTGATTTGTCTATTTTTATATTATTTTCAATCTTAATCATATCGCGGTAATATTGTAAACACAAAATAATGTATTCAATATAATCACATATAAAAATAGTAATTAAAACAATGAAAAGTTTTAATACACAATATAAAAACATTTAGAAGAATTCTTTAAAACTGTGGAGGCAAAAAATATTATTGAAGAGCTTATTTCGATTCTAAAGTCGTGTAAAATTATTTTTCGAGCAATAATAAATTGATCTATTATTTAATTATAGTGTTGAGAAGTTCTTTAATAATGAGTTTCCTTTACCCAAGAAGTAACTACGAGCTATATATAATAGTTCCATGTCCGAAGAATTGATCTGTAGAACGTTTTAAACGATATTTAAATCAGACATATCATGTGAACACATTATGTAATTTACAGATAATATCCAACATATAAATGCATCATTTTAATCAAGTCTGAGACATAGTTTTAATTTTATGATTTTAATTAAGAATCTATCTCTCTCTATATATATAATACTAATGTACATGGCACAGAAATCATTCTTATTACTTATTGTCGAGTGGCAACAGTCAGATGTCAACAAAATATCGTACGAATTTTAGACTGCTTCGTTGAATATATTTACAGCTGCATTAAATTGAGCATTTCGCTTAGTTAATGGATGGAGCTGCAAAATATTATCAAGTGTTTTGGAAAGGATTCGCCGTGTCAACAAAATAGTACATTTCATTAGTGGAAAGAAGCAAAGAAATAAGTTTCAAACAGAAAATTAAGCACAAAAATAGGCTTAACAGTCAACATATAGGTAATTGCTGACTTGCCTGTAAAAAAAAAAAATGTTAACACCTTCCAAAAAAATATCTCACAGAAATTGTCTTCGTACCGTTTTAAAACTAAAAAAATTAAATAAATGAAATTGATTACATTAAATGGGTAGAGTTAATATCTCTTAATATTAAAAATATTTTTTAGTTCAATTTGGTACACATTTTTAAATATTATGTTGTAGTTCAAACTCATCGAATTATTCAATAGCATGCTTTTACCAATCATTCACTCCGTAATATAATCTTCACTTTCGCTTTTGTTTCATAATATATACACCTTTCAATTTCAATTGATTCTAATGAATTCATATTTTTCAGTTCGTATCAAATAACAAGGTGAATTTTTAAAAAAATACATTCTATTATAGATTAAAAGGTCAATAATGTAGGCGAATAAGTTGGTCGCCAAAGGCAGCTAGTATATAATATTGTTTTAAGACATCTATCCTTACTGCAAAGATATGAACTCAGATTAACTTATAGTCACAAATAATAATAATAATATATCTTTTTGACAAACTCTTCTCAAAGACTTGTGCGCCATTTCATAGGCTTATCTGTAATCTTTTGAACACCGAAATTTCTTAACAGCTACAGGTGTCATTTTTCTCTTTAGCGCCATTTACCAGCCTTACGACTTTTCTGAAACGAGCTGTTTACTTTGACATAAAGTAGAATATCTGGGTTTCACCGACTCATTTCATTCTTTTGATGCACAGAGGGCTTGAAAATTGTTTACAGCACATAATTTTAGAAGTCGCGAGTGCAGCTTTCCTTATCGCATTTACGAGCAGTTGTAGCGATATAGCGTAACTTAAAAGAATGTTTGCTGCGTTATAGCACTTTCTCTTTTAAATGGTGAAGGGCTTAATTTAGAAGACTTAATTTCAGTGTTAATTCAAGGGAACCAGTTAAAATAGATCATTACATATATTATTCCTCCATTCCTCTATTTCATTTTTTTAATTGTACTATTATTTCCACTGTCTAATTAGATGCCACTTTTTGTTAAACTAAAAATTCACAGGAGATTTAAATGTACTGCTATCTCCATTATCTAATTAGATGACACTTTTTGGTAAACTAAAAATTCATAGAAGAGTTAAATGTCCTGCTATCTCCATTATCTAATTAGATGCCACTTTTTTGTTAAACTAAAAATTCATAGAAGAGTTAAATGTACTGCTATCTCCATTATCTAATTAGATGACACTTTTTGTTAAACTAAAAATTCACAGGAGATTTAAATGTACTGCTATCTCCATTATCTAATTAGATGACACTTTTTGGTAAACTAAAAATTCATAGAAGAGTTAAATGTCCTGCTATCTCCATTATCTAATTAGATGCCACTTTTTTGTTAAACTAAAAATTCATAGAAGAGTTAAATGTACTGCTATCTCCATTATCTAATTAGATGACACTTTTTGTTAAACTAAAAATTCACAGGAGATTTAAATGTACTGCTATCTCCATTATCTAATTAGATGACACTTTTTGGTAAACTAAAAATTCATAGAAGAGTTAAATGTCCTGCTATCTCCATTATCTAATTAGATGCCACTTTTTTGTTAAACTAAAAATTCATAGAAGAGTTAAATGTACTGCTATCTCCATTATCTAATTACATGCCAATTTTTTGTTAAACTAAAAATTCATAGAAGAGTTAAATGTACTGCTATCTCCATTATCCAATTAGATGCCACTTTTTTGTTAAACAAAAATTCATAGAAGAGTTAAATGTCCTGCTATCTCCATTATCTAATTAGATGCCACTTTTTTGTTAAACTAAAAATTCATAGAAGAGTTAAATGTACTGCTATCTCCATTATCTAATTACATGCCAATTTTTGTTAAACTAAAAATTCATAGAAGAGTTAAATGTACTGCTATCTCCATTATCTAATTACATGCCAATTTTTGTTAAACTAAAAATTCATAGAAGTGTTTACCGTGCTGCTATCTCCACTGTCTAATCAGATGACACTTTTTGTTTTGTGTCGTCGTATAATTCAACTGAAAACTCATAGAAGAGTTAAATGGGCCTTTACTTTCACTGTCTAATTAAATGACACGTTTTGTTATTCATAGAAGAGTTAATTGTGCTGCTATCTCCACTGTCTAATTAGATGACGCTTTTTCTGTGTGTCGTCATATTAATCCATAGAAGAATTAAGAAGTTTATAAATTACTCAGCATTTTTGTATCGAGATATATCTGATTTGATTTTGAATTATAAGTTTATTAACTATTGGGAGTGATCTCTTCAAAATTTTTTCACATACTCTCCGATAAAAGTCTTACCTTGCTCTGGAAGAAATTGTGGACCTTAGATAATACGCAAATGCATTGCATTGGCAAGCAAAAACATTCAATACAGGTCTTTGTCATCAATCTAGCATTTTTACTGAATCTATCGTGTAAATGTACATTTTGGACGTTCATAAATTATTACGTTTACATGTATGAAAAAGTTAATTCAGACAAACGATAAACCCTTGGATAGATTTGGTTGAAACTTTGATAAATATTTACAGGTCAGACGCTAAACTTGTGTACTAAATGTTATTCATCTAGCTCTTTGTGTTTTGAAGTGATCGAGTTATCTATCTTGTGCCCGAACAACTATGCTTACTTCCTCAGAATGGATTTCGTTCAAAATTTGATAGAATCTACACACTTGGTTTAAAATCCATACCAAATTTCATTAGGGCCACAGTGGCCTGGTGCTAAGGTCTTGGCTTGTGAGCCGTAGCGTTTCAGGTTCGAGACCCAATTCCACCGAAGAGCCGTTGTGGAAGGGGGTCTGTTGCATGTTAAATCCGTCACGCCAAACGTCTTCCCGCTGGTGTGGAGAGGGGCTGCAAGCTCAGGTGTCGTCCTCGTCATCTGACCGCAGTTCAAAATTAAGAGGTCCGTCCCAAAATAGCCCCAGTGTTACTTTACAACGGGACGTTAATACAAGTAAACTAAACTAACCAAATTTCATTCGCCTAACTCAAAAAGTTTTTGAATTTTTGTGTTCACAGATAGACAGACAGATTTAATGGCAAAAGATGAGTTTTTGGAGCTAACGTGGAAATTCGTCAATATTTTGAGATCGAATTTTTGACGATTACTATATTTTTTCTGCACTTTACACACGAAAAAATAAAAATATAATGATTCAGTACATGTATCACACTGGGACACTACATTTAAGTGATTAAAATGGAATTCCTGTATCTAAAGCAATTTAAATTTCAACAAAATATTGTGTACTTAGTATATTATTAGCACTGAATATTTCATTTCTAACATCAAATACAGTGTTTATGCGTGAAATCCTGTAGAAAGGGGGGAAAAAATGAATATCAAATGCACATTTTCATTTCTGCATTTACTATTCTTTCCATTAAAGCACAAAATATTCATGTAATTCAAAATAACCATTTTAAATCTAGAAAATTGAAACTGACCCTTTTTCATCTCCAAATGCTTCTAAGTGTCGAATTATACATTCAAGTTTTAAGAAAGAACAGATGAGTACATTTTTATAAAAACTTACGAACCGATGTTTTTTCGGATAAAAATACTAAAAGCTATCATGAGATAAATATTAGACTGTTTAGATTCTTACGATGTAACTTTTCATTAGAAACGCACTTTAGAAAAACGAAAGAACTTATTTTTCAAAATTTTTATAGTACATATTTAATTAGAATTTAAATCAGTATTATGTTGCAAAATATTTAATAGAAAGAACAGAAAGTTTAATCAAGTATATACTTATTTAAAATATTTAACATATTGTCTTTGATAAAAATAGAGAAAAATAAAAGTAAATAAAAATTATGATATACTTACATAGACCAATAAACAGTATATCACAGTTGTCTCAAAAACAAACTTTTATCGAAAAGCTGAAAACCTAAATATTTTTTTTTTTATTGAAAACAAGTTTGCTTAGATTTGTTTAGTAATAAAAATACTGTCAACATAAACTCTTTTCCATTAAAGTTTAAATTTTAGTTTGTTCAATGTATAGCTAAATATTTACTGGAATTTAGAGAGCCTTTTTAACACAGCACAATTCCCTACTTTTCCAATGATTTTAATCTTCAAATAATCCAAAAAGCTGAAAGTCTTTGCTTCGAACATCTGCTTTTAGAATTGTACTACTTACAAAACACACATCAACGTTAAAAAACAAAAGCTTTTGACAGGGGAGGAAAATATTTATTCTCTCAATAGTTCGATCATATCGGAAAGTAAATGTAAATGTTTATGAACGAGTAAAAAAAAAACATTTAATGTATGATTTTAATCTCTCCTTTTCGGTCATTTAATCTGCAAAAGAATATTATTCCTAAAATAAATATTTATGCTTTTCATGGTATCCTAACGATTAAAGTTGATTTTTTAAAAAGATGCTTATGTTCGTTCAAAAGCAGAGGATCAACAGTTGTTTATTCTTTTGCCTCCATTTGTAGAGTTTTGGAATATATTTAATTCTTTTATTATTTTCTTTAACGACATGTTGATAATAAACAAAAAAGTTAAAATAAATTCTTCTTCTTCTTCCATTCTTCCTTTTTACTCGTAATTAACTGAAAACGGGGGAGGGGGGTATAGTAACTAGGAAGATAATCACAAGTTAAATGGGTGGTCGTAAAGTTAAAAGTAAAATTCTCTTAAAATATAAAAAAAATAGCAATTTCGAATAACGGAGGTCTAAAAAAAATTCGATTTATCCAAATATTCGAATTAAGAAGACGTAGCTCTAAAAATGAGTATGGGAAAATAAAATGGTATTTTTTTATGCTCAAATTGGCTATAAATATTTATGAAGAATTATTTTAATAAATAAATAATAATTTATAAATAGAAAAGTAATTTCAACAACTAATCAGTATATAGCACTTTAAATGGAACAAAACTTCAAAACTAACTCCAAACTGATAGGAAAATTCAATTCGCATCTTAATGATTCAGTCTCAGGACAAAAAAAAACAAAAATATGGAAGAAACTTGATTGCTTTTCTGATTTGAATCCTGAATTAAAATAAGGATTAAAAAAACTTTTATTATTTATATTTTTTCCTGTATAAACTATTTTATTTTTTGAACGTACTTTGAAGTATGAATAGTTGTTTGTATGCCATTATGCAGACGCTATGTAAAATAAATCAGGCATGGTATAAAACGCATTTAATAAATGAATGGAATATTTTAGTTTTTTTGTTTTGATTTCAAATTAAGTAAATTACATTTGGATTACAGAAAAAATTTAATTTATGTTAATAGGAAATTTAAAGTATCAGATAAATTTTCTTATTACAAACGAATTCGAAATGAAAATGAGATTGAATGAATCACGCTTCATTATATGTCACGTTGCAAAATTAAAAAAGCGCAATTCATTTCAATAAAAAATATTCGTGAGAAATAATTTTTTAATATTTGCATGTTTAAATCAAACATCGATTGCAATATATACACACATTAGAGGCGTAAGTTGTGGAAATTGACTTGATTAGCTTTGCATCTGTAATACTGCGTCATATGCAGAATCGTTTCATTTGAACAATTATTGTAAATATGAAATGTTTTTTTTATTGTAAATATCTTAATAGAAATGATATCTCACTTTTAAGATCTCACTCACATAAGATTAGCTTTGCATCTGTAATACTGCGTCATATGCAGAATCGTTTCATTTGAACAATTATTGTAAATATGAAATGTTTTTTTTATTGTAAATATCTTAATAGAAATGATATCTCACTTTCCATATTTTTTTGTTTTTTGGTTTTTAGTTTTTATTTTGTGCGTGTGTATATATCTATATATATGTGTGTGTGTGTTTTCTTATATAAGTTTACATTCAACTAGACGCTATATTAGGAAACTGCTACTTATTCCATATTTCAGTTATATTTAAGTTTGCGAACATTTTTCCTATCTCTTCCTGCGTACGTATAATCGAGCTGTTTAATGGATGAAATTACTTGCTACCACTTTATTTTCTATGTTTAATCTGCATTTTTTAAAATAACATATTTGACTTATTCATCGAATGATATATTTTTTTCCTCTTTACATTATCGTGTGCACAGAACTCAAAGATTCTTTAAATGTTCTTTCATTTAAGTTTAAAATGTATTTTAGTTCACTGTTTTGAAAGAGGAAAAATAAGAATAGAAAATTGTTGTTTTTCTTTTTAACTTTATATAATTTGTTTGAAAAAAGATTAATTTAATATTTAATTTTTTGGTAATAATAATAATTTTTTTTAATGATATTTTATTTTACAATTTATTAGCATTTTTTAAAAGAGAAAAATAACACATAAGAAATCGTTTTCTTTTTGTAAAACTTTACACTTCATAACCGTTATTTTCGAAAATAAGATTTTTTCAGAAGCTCAATTTGTCAGTAATGATTCTCGTGCAGATTCACTTTAACATTTATTTACCGTTTAAAATTTATTTAATTTCCTTGGCGATTTTTTTTGTCCATATTTTACCTGTTTTTTGAAAAGATTTTTTTTTTTTTTTTGCATTTCAAAAATTATTGTTTCCAAATACAAGATTTTGTTTAAATTCAACCATGATGTATTCTAGCCAGTGGCAAAGTATGACATGTGTAAAAAATCAGCAATACATTTTTTTCAACGTGATCTGTCAAAATAACAAGCTTCCTCAGATAAGTTAGAAATTTCTATTCTTTTTCACTTTCAGGAAAAAAAAAAAAAAAACTCTTAAATAACCGTTTAAACACCATCCAACAACTCAACTTATCAGTTACTTTGTTATCACATCAGGCGATATTTTTTTTCTCCACTAAAGGCGTTATTTTCAAGTATCAGCAGTTGGAAACCTCAAAGCTCTCCAATGTTTATTTTGTGCCTTCATAGCCTGAGGTTCCGATAATTTTATTTTTCACAACAGTTACTTACTCTTGTAGTTGCTGAGGCTGAGAAATTATATTTCATCCACGCAGTGCACATTTTTTTTATCTCAATTCTTATCTTCCAAAGCGAGAAGAAAGTATTTATTTATTGTATTTCTGGGATAGCATAAAAGAGTTGTAAAGTGAGAATAAAATGTCAAGAAGTAAGCAAAGGTTGTAAATGTTGAGATGCTTTTACTGCTACAAATTTGACGTAAGTTCTCTTGCAGTTCCAGGGATTGAATTTTTCGTAAGAAATATAAAAATAGTACAGACTTATAAAAATAATTTTATAGCACGTGGAGATTATGACATTAACTGTTACATTGTTTTGAAAAAATTCGAATTCTCACTTGATTTTCCAGATTATGTTTCATTTTGAAGATGATATACTTTCCAAAACGGCATTTATTTATTGATTGGATTGATTTTTCTAAAATTAATCTAGAAAAATTTGATCATAACTGGATCCACATTGTTTTGTCATATTTTTTTTACTTCAGTTTTTACATTTTCCCCATAAAAATTAAATTTGTTTATCAGTTAAATTTGTGATCTGACTTGTTAATTAAACTAATAAATGAATTATAATAACTAATAAATAAATTTTTGATAAATTAATTTTTATTATAAATTAGTTTTTCGTATTATTTACTTAGATTTATTAACTAGTTTAATTAGTTTAGTTAACTATTAACGGAAACATAAGCAAGCGGATGACACATTGACAATACACATAGACGAACACACAAGCAGTCTGATAGAACCTTGATTATTTGAACTGATTAAATAAAGAAAAAAAAAAAGGAACGGATAGTCAGAAACCCATCCAATAGAAACTAAATTTTGATTAATATTTGTTCGTCTTTTGATAAGACTTTCCAAAATTGTTTAATTTAAAACTATGAAAATAAATCAGCTTATTAAAATTTTAACACATTTTTTCCTAGTTTTTCAAACAATTTATATGGGTATTGAGAAATATTAATTAATTTTGATAAAAATATACAATAATGTTTCTGATTTTCTCTGTTTCCTAGCATTTGCTCTACATTTAAGGATTCGTGTATTTCTCTAAAGAATATCCCCCCTCTCACCCCCAACAAAACGAAAAGCTTCCGACATATTTTTAGTATCATCTTTTCAAGAAGATACATTGAGCTTGCATGCATCATTATTGAAGTGCTAAAAGTGGAAATATGTGTTTATTCTACTTCAAATAAGTTTTTGATATAAAAAAAAATCAAAATTAACTCCAAATAACGACATTTTACAAACTATCGTATCTTAAAAATACATGCCAAAGTCAACTTTGGTATTCTTTTCTGAAAAGAGTCGTTAGCCATTTTAAAGGAATAAAAAAATATAATTCGATTTTCTAGTACCGAACGAGTTAACAGAGACTTGGATTGATAGAAGTTTGGATAATCGAAACTATACTGTAATTAAAAAAATATATATCTACTTATAACCAAGAAAGCTTCAAAGTCAAACTTCATCAATATCATGGCATCATATTTTTTAATTATAATTCAAACACAACAAATTCAAAAACAACAATTTCTTCGAAGAAAAAAGAATAAAAAATTGTGGTAAAAGGCTGAAATTGATGATGCAAATATATGCAGCACATTTTTATATATCAACCAGTAATAAAGCAAATGATTAAAAATACTCACCTCCAAATTAAAATCTTTACTGATTTTTCCCACCTGTGAGGATGCCAACAAGTTTAATTAACCACCTGTTTCCTAGATACTTGCAACAAGCTATGTTAAATGCATATGTTACCGTAACCTTTACCGTTTATGGTCATTAACGCTGTTATCGCTAATTCGTTTTAAATGACCACTGCTCATCAATTACAAAAGTCTGTAATCTAATAGACTTACTTCCCGGGCGACACTCGTAGATTACCTAAAACGCTTTTTTTTTTTTTTAGATAAGGGATGTAAATTTTGACAGGAAAGGGAAGTCGGTAATCATTATGCTCAAAAGGGCGCGAATCCGGAGTTTTCACAGGTGGGGAGTTGAGGATGAAGGTTTATTCGTTTTCTAAGAAATGCTTTTGCAGTGGTTTTTGATAAGATTATTGTCTGATATATTTGTTGATATCGGAGGTAATTAGTAATGTATGGTCGAGTATGAAAATTTATGTATCTGTATTTATTATTTAGATACTGAGGATTGTTATAAATAATAATATAATTAATTAAAATTTCAAAGAAACGTTTGTAAAATTACAGGAGAATATCATGGAATACTAAAATTATTATAAGCAAAATAATAACTCTATTTATAAATTTCTTTAAGTAACTTTTTTTCATGCTATTAAGAATTCTCAAATAGCCTTAAATAAAATCAATTGGAATGCAGATTAAATGATCAATCAATTTGCAGGTATTCTTATGGTAATATACTAACGTTTTTGAAAAATAGCCTATAATTTTTGAAAATGATTTTTCACAATTTTCTGATTTTTTTCGCAATAATTGATTGCTGGAAATAAATTTTCAATTGTGTACTTAATTTATTCAATGTTTCATGTTTGTACCAATCACACTTTTAGATTTTATCAATTCTGGATAATTTAGTAATTGGTTGATAAATTTATTAATGTACCACATTTTGAAAAAGAAGAAAAATTAATTGTGAAATTTCAATTAAATAATATAATTTTAATTATTAATATTAATAAAATTTTTGTTGTTAAATTTAAATGTTTGTAAACGTACACGCTATTTGTTAAGAAGCAAATGTTTATGCAGTATGAGAGGTAAATTTAAAAGAATACAAAATGAAAAAAAAACTTTAATGAACATTTAATCATTCAAGATTATGGAAAAACGGTAAAAACCAATTAAAGTTTCAAAATTATTTCTCTGAAAAAGAAAATCTATTCTATTTCATTTTGTTGTTTCCTTAAAAAATAATCATGCAGTGAATTTGCAGTGAGCTGTCATATAACACGCTCCTGCTTTATGTGGATTTGTACAACGTGATGCAAAATCACTTTATGAAAATTCATCTTTTTAATATATATAATTAATAAATTCATCTTTTTTATATATATTTTTGAATTTCTTTATTAGAAAAAATAGTCTGCATTTAGTTTACAGAATAATTAATTGCATACAGACTTTTTTTTAGAAAAGTCTGTTTGTATTACTTACTGCATATCGACGAACAATGAAACAGTGATTGTTGAAAAAAACCCAATAAAATCTCACTACCAATATGCACTTATAATTTAGAAACATGGCTGAACATGCATAAGGAATGCGTGACATGATTTCAAATTATGTAGAACATATCCTCCGCGCTGTACTAGAATACACTGAATACTATGAATATTATTTTCTTTTCAGATAAAGATTAACTTATTTTTTATGAAATATTACAAAAACTATTTTTATACTTCAAAATGATTGCATAATTGATTCAGTTTTATTTTATAACGGGGATAATAATATAAAACATTTACAGTTGTGCAGCTGCATTTATTGCAATTTAAGATTAAATTTGGATATATTTATTATATTTTTTTATCGTTTTCATTTTTCGCGTTGACTTTTGTATATAGATGCTATTTTTTTAAAAAATAAAATTATTGATTTCAAATGAAAGTTATAGACAAAAATAATGAAAGAAACCTTAATTTCAATTCTTTAAGCTATCACATGTATTTAGAATATCAATTGAAAATAATCTAAACAGCTAGTAAAGAAAACAATTTTGGCGTTGACTACGCGGATTCTTTTTTAATTCCATTAAAATCAGTTCAGCATATCAGTAATTTATCTGAAAAAATTTCGGACAAAATGTTAGAAGATAAATCAGTATTTTTTCAACAAAAATTATTTTGGTCTAATATAGGTTCATCTTTTTGATGATAAAAATTTGTCTTCAATGCTTCTTGCCTTAACAACGCTATCGACGAGATATCTCGTCTTTTAGATACTTCCAATTACAGGTTACTGTGGGCTAAAATTTGTCTCTTATGTCAGTTTGAAAAAAGTAAAGGTATTCGTCATATATATGTTAGAAAATGCAACCTATCTCAACTAGAATAAGAGACAAATTTTAGCCCACAGAATCCTGTAATTGGAAGTATCTGAAAGACGAAATATCTCGTCTATAGCTTTGAAAGTGTTAAGTTTCAACGTATTTTAATATTTTTCTTAATAATATAAACCTTATACAGTAAGGCAACAAACATTTTGAAAGACACTATGTTAAATTATATAACTTTTAGAAATAATATAAAACTATTATTTATTATAAATATTTAAGAAATTCAAAAAATTTAAAGGAAACACAAACACACAAAAACAATAATATATTAAATAGATCTCATAAGAATGAAGAATTTTTAAATTTTTACTTAAATCAGTCTAGCTTAATTTTACTTTTGCTTTCACATAGAAGAAAATGTCTGAGTTAATTTTAGTCACTTTCCAAGATTAAAAACCGCAGAATAAGACAAATATTGACTTTATTTCACAAACTGTGCGCTTTTTGGTATCAGGTTTTTCCAAGCGTTTATTGGCATCGAAGCAATTTCATTTTCTTACAGATAATATAACATAGATAAATCTGTTTATAAATACACATCGGTTCCCATGGCAACTTATTATGTTGATAATTTGATACATATTTGATATTTTGTCATTCATATCATCAAAAGATAAGGAAAAAAATATCAGATTTTTTAACTGGAATCGAGATGGGATTTCTTAAAAAAAGAAATAAACTCCTTAAATTTAATTTGGTTTATTTATTCTTCTGTATATATGCCATTGACATTTGAAAAATCCAGCTAATGCAAATTCAAGCTTTAGAAATTTTAATTAATTGTTATCTTTACCAAATCACTGACTTCATATAAAAGTGACGGTTTGACTGTCTAGTTAATAAAAAAATGTGAATATAAAATATCTTATTATAACTCTGCTCTCGGATATAGTAAAAAATTTGCCGATAAAATTAAGTTGCAGTTTTTAATTATTTATTTAATTTGGTTGAATTATAACACAGTATAACAATTATTTATCACTATAATCCAGACATTATTTTGATATTTTTCTTTTGGCATTAAAAACCTCTCCCTCCCTAAGCCATATTTGCAAGGACATTTATATATTTATTTTTTAGCGATAATTAGAACCAATATTTCATTTTCTTTAACCACAGAAACTAGTTGTAACTCATTTCGCTATAAGCCATATTTGAAAAAAAATTATATAATACAACAGAGCTCTAATCACATGGAACAGCTTGAAGATGAAAAAAGGGAAGGAAATCCCTTTAAGTTCCAATTGGAAAAAAAATTATGTAATACAGTAGATTTACAGTTTTCTGGACCATTTTGAGAAAAAAAGGGAAAGAAATGTCCATAAGTGATATTTAAAAGAAATTTTTATAATAGAGTAGACCTTCAATTAACCGGGACCTTTACGAAAAAGAAAAAAAAAGATTAAAATAAATCCTCAAATGTCTATATCGTAGGGCTTGTATAATAATATGAGTTATGTGATTATCAAAATATGAAGCTTAAAAATATTTTGTTGAAGAAGCTGTTAGGAGACCAAGGTACATAATTATTTAATTGAAAATTTTAGAGAGCATTAATTGTGGCGAACCAGCTGAAGTATAAAGAACCAGTATAAGAATAAAGACAGCGAAACAAGTTAATTTTGTTGATTGATTCCAATAAGGATATTTTAATTCTCACTATAAGCATACAAAATACAAATATTGCTTTTATAAGTATTGAAATAATATCTTATAAGAAAATTCGCCCCTCCCACGAGAAATAATATATTTCTATTAAACACACAATTATCTATAACAGACAGGATCCCATTTATTCTATATTTATTGATATATTATATTACTATTATAATCCATATATAGAGAAATATTTCTCCAACTGTCTTCTAATACATCGGGATATCATTTGAAGGAATAGGATATCTTTCTTTTACTATCATATAGAAATCATATCTCTCACTATCATATAGAAATAATGACGGGAAAATATCTCGCGATGGAACATCTTTAACCAGCATTCCTTTTCAAATATGGTTCCCAGTTTAGAAACACATGACGACAAAACTCTATAGAGTCCATCGGAAATGAAATGGTTCCAATGTTTTTGAAATCGTTTGCATTTTAGCCACAGCTGTGACTGATGTAAAACACATGTTAACAATTGCTTTCATTTATCTACAGTAAGCCGACTCTGAATTCAAAATTATCAAAGAAGTGATATACTTAGAGATAATTATTCCGATGATTTCGTTACTGATTATTAGTAAGGTATACGACTGGCGTCAAAGCATAGCAAATCGCCCTATTATTTTGTTATCTAAAGTAATTGATTAGTGATTTAGAAGTGATTGATTTGAATGATACAATAGCCATACTGACCAATTGAAATTTAATGAAGAGGTTTATTCTTCCGGAACAAATCATCTAGATAAGGTCGGGTGATAGTTATTGGGTTTCCATATATTTACTGAAGTTAATTATATTTCCAATCATATATCAACTTCTAACATGGTTAATAAAATAGAAATTATTTATTTATTTATATCGTTGTGTTCTTGAGTTATCGCATTTATATGCATGTGAAAACATAGACAGACAGACAGTCGATTCAAAGTTTAATACAGATCTGCATTTCAGCACCAAATATTATAAATGTAGATTTTTAAGTTTCATAGTTATTGTAATCACCTGTACTTGGACAGAAAAACTTTTTATGAATGTATTTATTTTAAAATTTAATTAAAATCTAAAAATTAAATGTTGTGGCCCCAAAACAAATTTCATAATTCTTGGTCGAAACATTTTCGAGTTATAATTACCTATAGACAGACAGCTATAATCCCTAAGACAGTATTTTTTGAACTCAGAGAGGTTTAAAATGTTTTATTTGTCAAAATTTCGATTTCGAATTTTTTGACGATTACTATAAGTTAAAATATGTAATGAAAAAAAAAACTTGCCTTAATGCAAAAAAAAAAAATATATATATATATATATATATATATATATATATATATATTATCTTCAATATCTTAAAAAATAATTAAAATTTTTAAAAATTTCAAACAAAAGAATCAAGCAGTTGTATTATTTACAATACCAGCTATAGAATAAAACAATAGGAACTAATAAAAGATCTCAAGATATATGAGTTCAAACTTTATGAAAAGGAATTATTATTTATTGAACTGAATTGTTTTCTCAAAATGAAAAGGCTGCTTTTGAATATCAAAAAGATTTATTGAATCAAATCATTGTTAATGAAAAAATAAATAATTTAAAGTGTATGATGTTGGATAAAAAATTCAAACTTTTTTCACTTTATTATATTATGGGTTAAATCAACAGTAATATGTCTTTCAGTAAAGAGATGTGAAAAGTTTTTTTTTCTATGGTCACTAGACCATATTCATAGTTTTCGCTTTCAGAAAAATATCTTTGTTCTTCGTAGCTACAAACGAAGCATTAAATATAAAGAACAATAAATCCGCATAAAGCATAGGCCAGTAATTCTTGTTTTAATGAAACAAAAAAATTTTTTTTTATCTGTATTCTTTGTAAAGTCCAAATAAACAGAAAGCAGTTTTGTTTATGTAGAAGTTATTTGTTCTTTTATTTTTATATGAATATAAAACAAACTGAATAAAAAATTATTGAAAACAGAAACGTAAAAAAATATTGTGAACCGAAAATTTTCAAGCTAACTATTGAAATTGTGAACTGGTGCTTATTTAGTATAATTGAAGAAGAAGAGAGTTAGGTTAATTTTTTGAATTTATAATGCAAAAAATTTCTTTTAAGAATGAGATTTTACTTTACACACAAGAAATATCAATAAAAAAAAGTTTAATAGGTCATTTCATCAGCATAACGCATTTTATTGTAAATACTTTTTAAATACATTTCACTGTCTGAAAAAAACATAACATGTTACAGCATTATGTTGTTAAACCCGATCACAATATAAGATATATTTTAACTTATATTTACGATCGATACTATTTAAATAATTTAACATTATTTTTTCAACTTGGCTTTCAAAAAATTATCGTCTGCTGATTTAGATTTATTTATTTCGATTTCAAATTAATCTGTTATTGTTATTTAATTTATTATAGGCATCTGATTTTGCTATTTAATGTGAAGCATTATCCTTAAAACTTTGAAACACAATATTGTTTATTAACAAATATATATATGCAGTAATTTATTAAAATCAAAGAACATTTTCAGTTGCATATAATGTGATTTGCTTCTTTTTTTAAAATCTTTCATCAAATTCGTCTTATTAGATATATTTATATCCAAAATATAAATAACATCAGTTCTTGATATCTGTTTTAATGGAATACATCAATGGCTTTTAAATGATAAATCTTTATCTTAAATGGGATACATACGTCGAATTTTGGAGCGTTATGTAAGTTATTATAGGCAATGCTAATTTTAAAGTTTTCCAGTAGTTATAAATTAATGAAGTGTAGTCAACTTATATTCAGGTAATAATTTCAAATGTGACAACAAATATAATTGTTGAAACAATTGAAGATTTTTGCAGGACAAAAAGCGTTTAAAGGGATTGTACACCTTAAAACATTAATGCTTGATTTTCCGAAATAAATGTGCATTTGGAGGCGATAAGTTTCTTTTGATTGAAACAGTTCTGTAAAATCTGTTTAATTCGGCATTCAATTAACTGATATTGTTAAAATATTGGAAAATTTTAAGATGCTAATTTAAAATGTAGGCTTGTGGGATAAAAAGAAAATACAGTAGAAACCTTCTAATGCGTCACTCCTACTAATCCGATGTATCTGTTTAAATATGTTGCCGAGCAATGAATCATTTTTTTCCTGTTAAAACTTCAGATTCCCGTCTCTCCCCTCCCCCCTGAATACATCTCAGTTATCTGTTTAACGAGTTTCTTTTCAGCACTTTAACATATTTTTCTCCTTAACGTAATATTATGAAGTTGCCCACTCGTAGGAAAATGTATCATTAAGTAATTCTGTGATGTCCATATTGTTCTCTGTCTAATCCAACAAATGTCCAGTCTCAAACGTGTCAGAAACCACTACCGGTTACTCCGACCCTCCAGTAAGGCACGCGGATTTATTTGATTGATTGGATCATCGCGTCAGCAACACTGATGGGAATTAAGGTTGAGTCCTAAGGGCCATCACCGGCTATGGTACAACCCTTCCTTTGGGAAGTACGTTTCATCATCAGTGGGAGGTAACCAAACCCCACCATTTCTGTATCCACCCGTGTGGCGAGAACCAACCACCATACCGGAATCTTCTCATCCTTATATCTGAGATGCCCCTCCCCCCCGGCGGTAGGTGAGATTAGAAAAAGTCTATACTATATATTTGGTTGGGAAATAGTGAGAGAAGATTTGAATGGATAGAGACTTCAGAAAATAATTCATAATTAATTCCTCTTGTCATCGAGAAAATAACCGGACTGAATTAGAGAAAGAGAAAGATGGTGATAAGAAGGCAGAGGATAAGGATGGAGATGGAGATGGCACAGATAGAAGTATATTACATGGGATGAAGCTGATGATGGATTTTTATGCACTTTTATAAAATTTACAAAGCAGTGTTCAACTTTATAACACATGGCGTTATGAAACTTCACTATTCCAGTGAATTATTTTAAAATTCTCGTGATTTTCTTCGAAATACACAGATATCTTATTTCTTTAAACGAGTAATTCTGGTATTGATATAAATTTATTTATTTCGTGTACCTCTGAAACTGCTCTAATGAATTGGATCAAATTTTATGTTTGGAAAATGTTTTGCTTTTTAAGTTTATCTATATAGGTGTTTTTCCTGGACCCCCCGCCTCCCCCGAAATTTTACACACACACACACACACACACACACACATAATATATGTCTCTGTGTGTGTGTGTGTATGTCACATATTTTCAATAGGCTAATTTTAATCCTATCGATCGCTGTTTTTGCTATTTAACTTAATTGTGAATGACGAGTTCTAGAATTCTACTAAGATATTTAGTAAGATAGAAGGTTTATGTACACAATTAGATAACTGATGCTTGCTAAAAAAGCTGAAAAGTAAATGTTGAAAGAGATAGGGAATGGAGTATACTTTTAAAATCTTTCCTACTACTCTTTAACTACTGAAGATGGAAATATTATTCACACACACAATATTATTCACACACATATACACACACAAACATTTTTTATAACTAACTATTAGAGTATTTTTCTATCGGTTCTCATGTTGACAATGTCATACAGCTAGATCCATGTCGGACCCGATTTCATTGTGGTCAAACTGAGGGTAAGTTCAAAAATATAAGTAATGACAGATAAATTGTAAAATGAATAATGTAATGCAGCAGATTGTTTCGAATAACATGTTAAACTAAGTGCATTCATCATTTTTGGTTTTGTTTAAATGAACATTTCATACATAGGTAAGATTAAAAAATTATCATATGCAATCAGTATGTGATTCGTATCTAAATATTTTCTCCAAAAACCATAAATTGAAAAAAAAAAAAAAAAAAAAAAAAACACTTGCTCAGAGAAGCTTGTTTTTTTACATATTTCGGAGTTATATGTAATCTCACTAAATAATGTGTAATTTTTTTCATAAGCTAATATAATTGGTAATTTTTTTTAAATATTTCGGAGTTATATGTAATCTCACTAAATAATGTGTAATTTTCATAAGCTAATATAATTGGTAATTTTTTTTAAATATTTCGGAGTTATATGTAATCTCACTAAATAATGTGTAATTTTTATAAGCTAATATAATTGGTAATTTTTTTAAATATTTCGGAGTTATATGTAATCTCACTAAATAATGTGTAATTTTCATAAGCTAATATAATTGGTAATTTCAAAATGCTGTTAAATTTTGTTTGTCTTCTGTGCAAAATTACGCGCATGAATTATTCATTTTCAATAATCTTTACGTTTTCTAATTTTATTTATTTAATTATGACTAGAGATTTAATAATTGGTCGAAAAATATAATCTACGAATTCAGTATGTTGCAATTTTTAGAGATGGCATCACAAAACATGAATTTATTTCCCGGAGCAATCTTTTGTTTGATAGCGAGATCCGGATATTACCAGTTAAAGAAAATTCTGCTATGAACTATTTTTTTTTCTATAAAATTAAAAATTTAAGAATCTGGTATCAATGGATTAATACATTCCCTTACAGCGCGATTAATTTTAATACAATCATCCACAACACATTGCAGAAGTTCCAGCAAATTTTCCCTCAACGCGTTGCTTATAAAAACTAAGCCACTTTTTTTTAATATTTACTTTTAACTTTTCCAATGCTATTCCTTCCTCTGAATCACTTATCCTTGACCAAGTAGTGGATTCTGGTCATGCGTAGGCAGTCAGTTCCCAGCAAAAAAAGTCGTTCTCCCCCTCTGGCCTCATACCCCCTTCCAACGGAATCTGAAACCGTATTTCCTGAGTGCCCCACCCCCACAAGCGAATTTGAATACAATAACTAATAAAAGGCAAACAAAGAGTAGGCATACTGCAAACGCAGGTGCAGTCATACGAGTTGCCAACTCTGTTTTAAAATATTGAAAAAAATATTAGAGGAAAAGCGAGTTTTCACGCATATTCACGTTTCGTACACCTACAGGGTTCTATTTGATCAAAGGGATACTTTTAACCTATCGGTTTACATAATGATATGGATAAAATCTCCCTCTCTCTCCTATTTATGGACAATTTTATTCCTTGAATTTTAAATTGGTGATATTATATCATATTGGTATAATATATTCCCTTTTATGGCATAAAATATAACCAGCTGGATTGGTCTCCCCAAAACTTTCTCGCATACTTTCTAATAAACTTGTCATACAGGAGAACGCTTTGTATTGCATTGGTCTGCAATAGTTAGGAAATATTAACTTTTTGAGTGAATTTGGCATTTTTACTGACTCTATCGTGCCATCTTTGGCGAACCATTTGGCGATTAATTCATGCCGTGCGTAAATCGTATCCAAAAATCGAATTTGAATTTTAGACGCGTTTTTCTCAATCGATTTAAAAAAAATTGACACAAAACTACACTTGTAGTCACAAATTCCTATACCAAATCTGATATACTGAAGTAATTATGATTTTGAACTATCGCGTTTACCTATTTCTGAAAGTACAGAAGTCAATCAACCCGTATTTGGGTTTAGCTCAAAACTAAATAGGTTTTCTGCACTGTGGATGTTAAATCTGTGTAATGAATCTTATCTATTTAGCTCACTTTATTTTGTAGTTATCGCGTTAATTTATATTTAAACTGCCGTAGAGATAGACTTCCTCTGAACGGATTATACTCCAAATTTGATAGAAATTTGTAAATTTAGTACAAAGACATTATACCAAATTTCATTCATTTAGCTCAAATCCTTTTTGAGTTACAAATACGAATATTTTCCGAACTCAGGAAGATCTAAAACGTGGAGATTCGTCAAAATCTCGAGTTCAAAGTTTTTGATGATTACTATACTTTTTCTATACTGCAAATACGAGAATGTAAAAAAGATATTTAATCGAGATAGTTTTTAATAACTGAAAACGCCCACTTTATTAATGTATTGGTGGAATTTTATTTATTTTCCACCTTTTAGATTTTATTTTTTATAAAAATTATGCTATTTTGATATTAATTTTTCTCTCATATTTACTATCAAATATTACTACTAGTGAGGATTTTAAATATAGTTAAATCAACCGATTAACTGATAATTATGGAAATACTGAAATTGTATATTATCATCGAGAATACACAAGTGTCAGAAATTTCAAAATACTAGCACATCTGAGACTGAGTTCAAAATCAGTTGCAAAATTCGTTTCCGCGAAAGTGAACAAATCAAGTTAAATGAAAGTGCTTAAAAAGAATTCGAAGTTAGCAAATAAAATTGAAAATAATGCCTTTTTAATGCATAAATGGAGCCAAATAAAACTGCACTGAATTTTCTTCTCTCTACGTATTTTTATTCATCAAAAGTTAGTGAATTGAATATAGTATTGTATAGTAAATAAAATCGTATGTACAATTCGTACCGCTTTAATATGAGCAATTTCATCAACAATTTGATACAGATTTATATACAATGGCTCAAAAAATTGAGAATATACCTTACTTTTACTTGATCAATCCGAACTTTCAATAGAAATAACACATTACTGGGAAGTGCAAATATGTTTTAATTTTTGCACCTAACAAATGGTTTAATTTAGAGTAAAAATAAAGAAAAATCAAAGAAAAACTTCTAATTAGAAGAGTTTCAGAAGCATTTCAAATAAACATACGCAGAATTTTGCCTCAAAAAATTGAGAATACACCAATGAAATTTTTGTAATATTTCGCATAGAAACAAAGTGTCACGATTAAAGTGCATGTCTTTTGGCATTTATAAGGGCCTCTAAACGTCGTGGTACCGATTCGACCCATTTTTGGTAGTATCGGAAGATATTTTATCCCATTCTCCTTGCAACAACTGTTTTAAAGGGGCTTTGTTTCTAATTTTGTGTTTTTGAACCACTTTTTCGAGTATGGTCCACGAATATTCAATGGCATTGATGTCGGGTACTGAGGTGGTGTGGTAACTGCTGTTTACAATGAAAAAGACACCATATTTTGACGTTATGTGCATTCTGTTTAGGGTGAATGCTCTGCTTGAAAAAGTAATTTCCATCTAAACCCAAATTTTTAACACTTTCCTTTAGATTGCTGTGACCATATGGTTCATTCAACTTGTTGCAGAAACTTTTCAAATCATAGGCAGAAGTGTAAGTGTTGAAACTATGCCAAATGCCATTAGACAAACTGGATATAAAAGTCGCATTGTTAGAGAGAAATCGTTCATTATCTTGCAAACTCAGAAAAAGCATTTGAAGTTTACAAAAACTCATCAGTTGAAGACCAATAACCTTTGGAAGAAAGCCATATTTAGTAATGATAGAAAACTCAACATTTTGGGCAATAACAGCCGTCGTACTGTATGGAGAAAGCCTAATACTGCTTTGGATCAAAAAAATTTACATCCTACAGTTAAACATGATGGTGACTCCTTTATGATTTGAGGTTGCATGGCTTCATCCAGGGCAGGAAATTTAATTTTTATAGATGGCATTATAAACGATATGGTTTACTTGAATATACTTCACAGCAATCTAAAGAACAGTGCTAAAAATTCGGGTTTAGATGGAAATTTCATTTTCCAGTAGGATAACGACCTCAAACAGAATGCACATAACGTCAAAATATGGTGTCTTTTTCATTGTAAACAGCAGTTACAGACACCCTCACAGTACCCGACATCAATACCATTGAATATCTGTGGGCCACACTCGAAGCAGTGGTCCAAAAACACAAAATTAGAAGCAAAACCCATTTAAAACAAGTGGTACAAGAAGAATGGGATAAAATATCTTCAGATACTACCGAAAATTGGTCGAATCGGTACCACGACGTTTAGAGGCCCTTATAAAAGCCAAAAGACATGCAACTAAATACTGACACGTTCTTTCTATGCGAGATATTACAAGAATTTCATTGGTGTATTCTCAATTTTTTGAGGCAAAATTCTGAGTATGTTTATTTAAAATGCTTCTGAAACTTTTCAATTTAGAAGTTTTTCTTTGATTTTTCTTTATTTTTACTCTAAATTAAGCCATTTGTTATGTATAAAAATAGAAACATGTTTGCACTTCCCAGTAATGTGTTATTTTTATTGAAAGTCAGATTTATCAAGTAAAAGTAAGGTGTACTCTCAATTTTTTGAGCCACTGTACTTGAAGTCAAGTTTACATACTGAATTTCTACAACTGGCTTGTTGTATGTTTTATTACTGTTCTCACCCTTAAATAAGTTTAGAGACTGACAGACAATCAATCCTTTGGTTGATATAATTAAAAATTTGGCCTCGAATTATCAAAATGATGGCTGATAAAAATCATGGGACAAATTTCCTTCTTTTAGTTTGCTGCGTTTCTCAACTACGTCCACATACCCGAGAGTAGATTGATGAATTTCCCATTAAAGGATCTAGGGAAAATCTGTCAGAAACAACAATTTCGATATTAAATTCAAACGCAAAATTTCATTCATATAGCTCATTGCATTTTTGATATGTATTCAAACAATAAATTCAAGGAGGTCTAAAACATGCTAATTCATCGATAGTATTCTTTTTTTATTTTATAGCATTTTTACGTTCTATATGCTGTATAAAGATGAATATATAATATTTAAGTACAAACATGAAGATATATATGCATAACCAGCAAATTGCATATTAACTATAAGCCATTTTGCATATCAGGGCGCCAAAAAATTATCAAAAAGAAAAAATCAAGTGATAAAAACCGAGTCCTGGAAACAATTGACAGAAAATCAGAAACAATTGAATGATTTAATTAATTTTTTAAAAGATAATTTTTGAAAAATATTCGCTGTAAATGAATTCCGTATCCTTATATTTGCACAATACCATATTAAAATTTCAAAAATCCCAGAAACACGTATTTTTTTTTTTGAAATTATATTCAAGTAATTTAGAATAAATTCAGAAAAATATGACGTAATTTAAATGATTTATTTTTGAAGAAAATTATTCACATTTTCTAATTTACAATTTTATATATTTAAAATTACGCAACTTTTTTGCAATAACAGAATGCGAACAAGTGGCCGTGTCCTGGAATTATTTTTTTAAAAGAAATTATTTAAAGAAATTAAATGTTGTTCTGAATTTATATAAACAATATTATTATGTTTTATATCTATGGAAACCAAATTTACGCTGCAGACGATTGTGTTTCATTGTTTAAAAAGCAGAATTTATAAAACAGACGATTTTAAATATATGTGAAATCAAAATTTATAAGAATTATATTTTGTATAATACGAATTTATTATTATGCAATTTCATTCCATTTACTTTCTTTGTATTCCAATTTAATGTTAATGCAAATAATTAGAAATTTAATAAATAAAACAAATAAAACTATTTCTAGTTTATTGTAACCTTAATCTCTTATTAAATCACACTTTTTAATTTTATTAAAATCGTCCGTTTGTCATTAATTTATTCAATTTCTTTCTACTGCAAAGAACAGTGTTTGTAAAAACAGATTTTAGATATATTCTACGAAAATGGTGAAGGTCATTTGAAGTAAGTTTATTAACCTTTTTTCATAGAAATAAATACTTAATGCGAATAATATAATCGAATCTACACAAAGGTAAAATTCACAATAAATGCAACACTTGTACTAGATTATTTTTTTTACTTGTCATTTTCTATTTGGAGTAAATTTTGCGAAAATAGGATAATGCCTTTTCGTAGAATTCCTGGATTTATTTGTCAGTTCCTTACTGGAATTTATCTGATTTACAGACTCAAATATTTCAATTTTCGAAATTAACTATAATTATTCAGAGACGTTTCGCTGAATTCTTAGATATTCGATTGTATTGACTTTCAAAGAACCTTTAATTATATGGTGATGAAAATTATCTATAATTAAGGTTAAATAAATAAATATTTCCTTATTCTTAATTCATTCGTTATTCTTCATTCTCAAAATAATTCCTTATTCTTGAAAAATTTCGAAATAATGAGTGAGCTCTGAATGTCTAATTAATTATGATACTCTATTTAGCAAGAATAATTCTTTTTAATTATTCTAAATTTATCTATCTTTTATAGATTCTTAGAATAAATTGAATTATTTTACTGTTTGGAACCGGAAAAGTTTACGACTTTTCATATTATTTATTAGATCAATTTCGTTAAAAAAATGTGTATTTTTTTGTGAATGTAAGTTGTATGCAATAGTTTTGTTTGCTTATAATTCCTTTAACGAGTATTTATTACATTGACGATAAAACATTTGAATGCTCAAGAAATAAATATATCTAATTTCTTGAATGTAAATAATTGGGAATCTTAAATTATTTATATTTGCGATTGATTAAATTGTATCAAAAATGGTTACTTTTTGGATACTGAAAAGTAAATTATACATAATATTTCGACTTTTATAGGTATATTAGGGATTAATTATTATATTGATTTAAGAAAATTCGAATTCTAAAGATGGAACTGCATTTATTTATTTATATAAAAAGGCTAATATAAACTATTTATTTGATATACTAAGTATATAATTTTCTCTTTTTTATAATCCAAGGTTTGAGAACTTATTCTACCGACAATTGGTTACATAAGTAGCTTTAGTGTAAGTTAAATCTGCCGTTTATGTCGATAAACTCATTCTATTAACAATTGGTCACTTATGTAGCCCTAATGTTAAATCTGCCGTTTATATCGAGAAACTCATTCTATCGACAATTGATCATTTATGTAGCCCTAATGTAAGTTGAATCTACAGTTTATGTCGATAAACTCATTCTGTTGACAATTGGTCACATAAGTAGCCCCAATGTAAATTTACTATTTATGTCGAGAACTCATTCTATCGACATTTGGTCACATAAGTAGTCCTGATTTAAATCTACCGTTTACGTCGATAAACTCATTCTGTTGACAATTGGTCACATGAGTAGCTCTAATGTAAGTTAAATCTACTGTTTTGAGTTAAATTTTCTTGATTAGCATGGTGTAGAAATTTCCAGATCGAGTGTGGTTTGAGACAATATTCACATTAATTGATTACGGATTAAAATGATAAGATTCATCATGCAAAACGTTTCGTATAACGTTTGTAAAACAATAATGTACAAGTATCAAATCGGTAATAAACAACAAAAGCATCGCAAAGCACCCAGATAGATACTCGTAGAAGATCAATATTCTAAAGAGAGGCTTCTCTCAACTACTTGTTTCAGCTCAATTAAAATATTTATCTCTCCACTTCTAGTTGATTCTCGTTTGTCTCCCCACCCCCCTGCTTTTTACAAGTCCAGTGACATGGCATCAAATGCTCCAGAATAGATGCCGGAACTCGAGTCCAAATGGAGTTATCAGCAAGATTTTGGAATTCTGGATTCTATTTCAAAATCAATCGTGCTATTTTCATCTTCCCAAATCAATTAGTTTTTAAGATGTATAGTTAAATATGTTGTTATACTGTTTTTAACAACTGCCTACCAGTTTTATAGTGTCATCAAACATATCAATCATGGTTTTGTCAGTGTTAAAGCTACAAAAATATATCTTTCCTCGGTTTTAAAATTCCGTTCTTATCTTGTACTATGCCTACTTTTAATGTACATTCACAAAAATTCAATCACGTTTTTTTTAATTACTATGTGACGTTCGCTTAATTTTCATAAATTTTTAATTGATTCTAATCTGTTTGTAAGGTCATTCAAGGTTACTGTCCCGCTCCTACTAAAGAATGAGGACCTTGGGAGAAACAAAAAGATCACTATTCAGTAATTTTCTGGTCAGTCACACAAACATCACAAAGAAGAGAATGACTTCGGATCATGGTAGTAAAATCATGATATGTAGGAACTTTTGTTTTCGTTCCAACAATGATGTGGGGAAGGGGAATATCTCAATGGTTCTTAGGCTCGAGTCAAGTGGTTCTTATGTCCGGCAACAAAAAGAAGAGAAGAATTTAGATGTGACCCAATATCAAAGAAAAGACGAACGAAAATCATCGAAAGGAGCAGCAGCGAAAAGGTCTTTTATTAAGTTTAAAGCGCTAGAAATATTTAGACTTGAAAATATTTTATCCCAAAACTTTATCAGCTAGTTTCATATATATATATATATACATAAAAGAAATCATTTTCAAGTTCTATATCAGACTTCAGCATTTCATTTCTAAGCCAATACAATTTTATGAAATAACCCTAAAAAGAAATAGCTTTCCCCAAATTCTAATATAACTTCTGATCCCACGGAAATATAAAACGAAAACATAGCTAGCTATTCGAACATTCGATTTTCTTTCCCCACTTCCTCCACCTTTCATCCATCACCAAGAGTGGTGACGACATACTACGCTTGTCAGACTTTTCCAATAGCCTGCAAAATGGAGGAAAATTTTTTTCATTAAACACCGTAAATATCGTTTGCAGAAAAGAAAAACCGAGTAGAAAGAGAGATCTTTTCGCGATTCTACCTTTCTCGCTCGATGTGCTTCAGCAGCGAAGCACTCAGAAAAATGCTTCATTTTTCAAGTAACGGCCCTCTTCTCCGAGCCCATTCTTCACTGAAATTGGGTTTCCCTGCTCCAGTGAGAAGACGCTGCTGACAATTGGAGCAGGACTCGGTGGAATTCAGCGGGAGAAATTTACGTTGCCATTTTGAAATGTATAATAATATGTTGACGAGGAAATAAATGTCGTTCTGCTGGGAAATTTCACTGGAGACGCCCCATCTTTTGTCGGGGGTCTTTGTTAGTCGGAATGAGCAAAATTCTTCGCTCTCATTTTCTATCATTCTTCATTTTTTCTCTCGAAAAAGGCCTCCATTCAGAATTAATTGGGCATTGAGAAGTGAAGGCTTCGTTGTTGAATTACGAATTTCATTTTTATAGCTTTGGCTCGTAACGCTCGCGTGGTTATGTTATTGGGTTGAATGTGCAATTTTCGGCACACAAATAAGTTATAGTATGATGTTATGTATTCTAAATCTTTCATTATTTACAATCCAATATTTATATAAACTGTTTTATGGCATCCTATTTTTTTACGATATGTTTTCAATTTTTTTCTGTCTATTTTAATATATTTTTGAATTTTAATTTATTAATCCGTCGATACATTTATGTTTCTTGACTTGTGCATCGAATTAGGATATAGCCTTGATTATTCAAGTTGATCAGGACCGTAATCACTTATGATATTCTAAAATTCCGTTTGAAGAGACAATATTTTAACTTAAGGCTAGCCTTTCTCAGCAACCAACTATTCTCACACATTAGTAATAGCATCAATTCCTTACACCAACTAACTTTGATGAATACATCTTACGACACCAAATGAAAGCGTTATTTGAAACGATTCTTGAACAATAAACATAGACTATTCTGCCTGATTAGCAATGCAAGCAAAGTGGCGAAATCAGTCGTGTTATTGTAATTGGTGGATTATATCATAGATTATTTTGAGACATATCTAAAAAAGGAAAAGCGGATGCGTGTTGTTGACCACTGATGATTTTTTAAAAGTCATGAGTTTCCAAATGAAATAAAAATTGCCGAAATTGGTACTGTGGGATTGAAGGATATCACAGTAGTTTTCATTCTTTTCCCGTTAAGAATATGCTGGGAATTATTTTTTTAAAAGATATTTGGTAGAGTAGAGTTTGGTGGTAGTAGAAAGCGGGTGACCACTGGTGACTTATCTAGAGGTTATAAAACTTTATACGAAATAAATATTGGTGAAATCAAACTAGTGGTTAATGCTGGGGGACTGGTTCTTTATTTTTCTTAATAATTTTATATGTGTAATAGTCTTCTCTTTGTGAGAAGTGTTCTAAAATAGCTTTTATTTAAATTAGATAAAAAAAAAGTCTACAAATTTTAATCAAATTGTCCGATGTATTGTACCAGTACTTCATTCTTGGAATTGCGAGAAGAAAAGAAAATACTTTTGACATTTTGAAAAGGCGTCAGAAGATTCATGATAAGAAAGATTATTTCTAAATAAAAATACTCGTGAATGCTATTGTTTACTTTCTTTTCTTCTCTGATCCTTTGAAGATTTGTTTATTATAACTTGTCAGTGTTCAATATGCAACGCTGCGTCAAATGGCACAATTTCAATTTACTATGTCGGGAAACCAGCCAATCATGTAAATCGAGAAATAAGTATTGTAAATGAATACTGTACATTCGTACAAAACATTTATGAATGTTACACGCAATCAATATATATAATCGTCGAGTGCCGTCTGTAATGCTGAACGAAGTTTACAAGCATCAGTGCTCCTTTAATGTGCGTCGTTATCGGATGCACATTTACCGATTTTTGTTTGACATCGAGCGGGGTTTCTTTTTTTATTTGCAGAGACTGATTTATCACCGGGTGGATAAACTTAAACATGAATGGAGAATACTTTTGCTGATTCTTTATATTTGTCCTTCGAGGAGCAAATTGAAGATTCTTGCTAATATTTTCTATCATTTTTTTTTTTAAATTTTGCACTTGGGATTGCAGTTTTTCTGTATGTGCATCACTTATTGTTTTAATCCAATTTTAGGGATTATTTTTTATTTAAGTGTTCATGAGCATTATGAATAGAGAAGCTTCCATTACAAGGAAACTATGTCTATTATTATTATATATTTGGATCTAAGATGTACGGAAAACAATAATTTCCATTTATTAAGCACTAGGTCAATGTGCATAATATTTTTTCTACTACACCTTTCGTTAATTAATTTAGGGCAAACAAATCTGAGATACCTTTAACAAGATAACAGCCCCTCTAAACTGCACATGTTTAAGTGTTAATATAAATGCATAACATTTAAAATAAATGCTTAACTCACTAAGCGCATTCTTTTCTTCGTTTTTATATAGAAAACAAAAATAAAAACAAGCGTCGCCAATGAAATTGATTCTTTTTTTTCCCAAGCTAGAATATGTTTTGAGTTTGATATAAAAAAATAAACTTTCCCCTTTGGTTATTTCTTCCCTTAACTAGAACAAACAATTCTTACCCAAGAAACAAACTGGCCACACCCACATGCGACCGGAAGGCAGCTATCACAAACAGTTGTTGCTTTCTAGTGATGTGCCAACAAGTTTTGGAACACTCCATGGAAGATCGATATCCTGATTGTCACCTGAAGCTAGTGCGTTAATACACCCAACATACAAGAAGAGAGAACGAAGGAGTAAATATATATATATATATATATATATATATATATATATATATATATATATATATATATATATATATATATATATATACTATATATTATTTAATGTTTCTTTTTAATGTAACTTGTTGTCACCAGTCTTTGACAAAGATAAATTAATCATTTGTAAACCTATAATGGATAATATTGCTGTGATTAGAATTCTATTATTGTTCATATTAGCTGCACGCAATGGAATAAATCGTATTACGGTGATTTAAATAAAAATGTTTTATAAAATTATACAATGAGAACTTATTCTTGCGAATCATTTGATTTTAAATTGTAGTTTAATTTAAGAATTCAAAATTTGGACTCGTTGACAACTTAATAATTTTTTATAAATAAGCACCAGCTTATTTACATATTTAAAAGAATTCGGAAAAAGCCCCCAAAAATAAGTCGAAACCACTGTTCAGATTTCGCCTATTTTTATTTTATATGAAAAATCATAAACCCTAGATATGTAAGTTTGAGAGATATTTCAAAAGCACTATGACACTATACATTTCCCATGTAGAAAAAAACTCCTATATAGTGCCCCAGCTTCAATTACTGTAACGATTTCGTCAATTGTTTCATATTAAAAACAGCTCTAGTTAATCATCAATAATCGCCGTCACTTCACCGCCATTAAATTTTGGAATCGCAAAATAAAACATTGTCACCCCACCCTTATTCTCAACAATAAGATCGATTTTACTAAATCATTTCACTGCTTTACAAGCACAGCTAACCAGTCAGAATTATGTTTATTGTGCAAGTAGAATTTAAATTTTTTTCTTTTGTTGTGATAAGATGTAGCTTATCAAAGTTGGTTGATATGGCTAGATTATTTGTATGATAGATGAATGGCTGGTCGCCGAAGTTGATTAATTATTTTCCAAAAGTTTATATTGTTGAAATACATTTTTTATTTAATTAAAGTGAAAAATGAGGATATTTGTTCATTTGCGATAATTCTTTGATAGACGATATTAAAATCATACTTCTTTCAGTTGTTAAGCCGAAATCATTTCTGAAAGTCGTTATAATTGAAATTCATTGAATTGTCATTCATTGAAAATTTCCATAATCACAAAGGAGTTATTTTGTTAAATTCAAACTAGAACTTGACATTCCTGAATTAATAAGCCGAAATTTTTCTTATAAGCCATTATAATCTCCTCAGAAAATTGAAAATTTCCAAATTCGCAGAGGTATCTCAACAAAATCGAAATTAGAACCAGACTTTCTTATGTTATTAAGCCGATATCTTTCTTGTAAGCCATTATATTCTCATTAAAAAATTAGTCATATCTATAATTAAAAAGAGTTATCTTCTTCCTGTCTAAGCACCCAGGGAGATCTGAATGACTGTAAATGTAACAATAAGAAAAAGAAACTTAATTCTGAACCGCGATTGAAAAAACTGCATTCGTAATCATGTCCCAGTTTCTACAATAGGATTTATGTCACATCATTAGAATGGAGGTAACTCGACTCCACAACATTGCTATATTCACCAACGAAGCGAAAATTGCTTATTTGCATTGCAGCTTCTTATCCAACTATTCTTGGTGCCCCTCCTCATTGTAGGATTGAAGAGTTCCATAAGTAACAGAAGTATGCCTGTATATGTGAAAAACTTAAACACATAGAATTAATATAGAATATATATTATAGAAATATATAGAATTATAAAATTAAATTAAAACAATTACAAGGGAGCTTTTAACTCTTTGCAATTTAAATGGCAATCAGAAGTTTAATACACTATTCTGATTGCAAGTTTACTCAATTTCTGTATACATTTTTAAAAAGTATTATGGCCAACTAATAACTTGGAAAACTGTAATCAAACCTTTATAGTCAATGTACTTTTTCTCTGTCATTTGACCTATAGAAGAAATCCTTACTTCCTTTAATCAAGCGTTTTCGGTCCATGAATAAACGACAACAGTCTTAGCAGTCGGATGGTAAGAGGTATAAATGTCCCGAACGCTAGTCTAAGAGAGCCCCATGAACATAAAATATTAGACTGTTTATGCCACATTTCTAAGACAAATATAATAAAAGGAAAAATAAGACCATGAACCAGTGGCCACTTAACCTTGCTAAGCCACCGCCATTGATTTTCTAAAAGGATTAAGGCCAAATAGAGTTATAAACTCCACTACCATAAAGATAATTTAAGAATTTTTTTCTGTTATACAATTTCTTATAAAACGAAACTTAAACGAGATTGATAAAAGCAAATTTTCTTTAAAAAAACCAGAAGGGGTCAATTATTATGCGAATATTTTGCCCTATAAACCCCTATAATTTTTTTCAAACTCCCCCATCCCTACACCAACCTAATTTTAAAAATGCCCCTGAATTTCAATATAAAATGGAGAGAAGAGCCTATATCCTGCCACCCATTTCCTTCAATAAACACAACCTCCCCCTTTTTCCATCCCTATAACCTGCTCCGTTTATAAAATCTTCCCTCATAAAAAACGGGATTCCCATAGGAGCCAAGAAGAGGAATAGATGAAGGGGGCTGTTGGGGGGTTCAGCCCATAAACTGGTTCCTTTTTTAGTTAGCGGCGGCTCCCCAAAGTTTACGAAACACTCCACTGACCCATTTTTAACGGAGTAATCCCTTACCTCCATCTCCTCCTCCCTCTGACACTCCTTTACCAAACGATAAGAAAAGAAAAGAAAAAGGGGGGATGGCCAGGGAGGGGAGGGCTGAAGGAGCAATCTATGACAGGGATTTCGGAAAATCCCACGAAAAAGGAGGGCTGTCCGTTTTCCAGGGCTCGTGTATTATTATCAGATGATTCGGATTTTCGAGTTTTAGACTTCTCTTTTCTCTCTCTTTGGGTTTTCTACAGGATATTCTATTTTAGGAGAAATATTTTGAGGAATTTGTGGTAAATGGAAGAATATATTAAATAGTAAAATTATCATAACTTTTAAAAAAAAATCGATTTTTATTAAATGTGTGGGATGCTTTTACTGTAATTTAAAATACTAACAAAGCAGAGAAAAAAATTGTTATTGGCTCTCTTCTACACAGACTTCTACATTTCATCTTTATTAATAGTAATAAATAAATTCATGTGACGTCAAATCCGTGACAAACATATATGGACTGGGAAGTTGACTGATTAACTTAATTTAACACAATAGTGAATAAACTAGCAGGAGTGATTTCCCTAAAACTTTCTCAGATACTCTCTAAAAGAAACTTGTCATGCCACTTGAACGCCTTACATGGCATTGGCGTAAAATAGTTGCGAAATATAAACTTTTGTCGTCAATTTAATATTTTTACTGAATCTATCGCGGTGAGTTTTTGGCGATTCATTCCTGGTATGCAGTTAATAGTATTTGAAAATCGAATTTGTCCTTTAAGCATGTTTTTCCAAATCGATTGAAATAAAAATTTGACACAAAATTACACTTGTAGTCACAAAATTCCATTAAAAATTTGATATATTTTTGTCATTGCGTTTTTTGAATTTTCTCGCTAAAATGTATCTGAAAGTACAGACCGACAGACAATCAACCCCTTGTTGGTTTTGGCTCAAAATTTGACTGGTGTCTTCACTATAGATGTTAAATCTGTGTACCGAATCTCATTTATCTATCTCTCTTCATTTTGTATTTATCGTGTTAACTTATACTCGAACAGCCGGACAGACGGATTTGCTCTCAACATGTTTTACTCCAAATTTGATAGAATTCTGCAAATTTGGTGTAAAGACCATATACCAAATTTTAACCATCTAGCTCGAAGAGGTTTTGAGTTATCTTTGCCACAGAATGATGGATGGACACTTTCCAAAAATGTGTTTTTCGAACTCTGAGAAGTCTGAAACGCGTAGATTTGTGAAAAACTCGAGTTGAAATCTTTTGATGATAAATATATTTTATACTATACGAGAAAGTAAAAACTGTGACTGACTTTGTTTTATAAAGACTGTTGCTGTTTGTTGCTATAGATACGGAAAAAATTGAGTCAATTCGCATGACGTCACAATCATGTGGCAAAAATTATTGGGCTAGAAAAATAATTGTTTTATATAATTTTATATTTTGTATTATAGATTAAACTATTAGTATTAATAATTTTGGTACTATAACTGTTAAATCAATAATATTTTCCGCTTTAATACATTTGAAGTAATTTTTAAGCTGTGGATATTGACATGTCTGGATAATTACAGCAAGAATAAATTATCCATTCTTCTTGTTCAGTTTTTATCTTTCTTCTAAGTTGTGCTTGTTGGAGATGCATCGCTGTTTGATTGTTCGTATGGTGAAAGAGATTTATCACTATCTTGATGTCGAATTTTCCTGAAAAATTTATCCTTTTATAAATAAGAAAATAAATAAATAAAAATACATTAGAATTTTTTCAATGGTAAATATTTATGTGTTTAAATATTTTTATGTTATATTTTATGGGCATTGTCACTGATGTTTAGCTATGACGTCACAAAAGAGCTTACTCGATGCTCAAGCTCTAAAAACCAGTAGCTTATAAATGATGATCGTTTTATGAGGTATTTTAACGACTAGACGACACTTAATATTTTTTTTTATTCAAAATTTTATCAAAAGTGTGTCAGAATAACAACAACTAATGAAAGATAAATATCGAGCATTCTTTTCATTCATAAATTTTCGAATTAATTTTAGCAATTTTGTGAAAGTCACGTCTGAGTTTGAAAGTTTATATGACTAATGGGTAAAACGTTATGAGACAATTTTGCTATTGTATTTATATATATTGTATTTAGATATTTGGTATTGGGTAAAATGTTATGTGACTATTTGGGTTATTGTATTTATATGACTATTGGGTAATGAATAAAATGTTATATGATAATTTGGATTATTGTATTTTATATGATATATAGGTGTTGGGTAAAATGTTTTATGACTGTTTGACAATTGTGTTTAAATCATTATTGGGTAGTGGGTAAAATTTTAGAAAACTATTTAGGTTATTGCATTTATATGACTATTTGACTCATTGTGTTTATATGACTAATGGGTAAAATGTTATTTAAAACTTTGGGCTATAATACTTATTGGGTATTGGCTAAACTTCGGACTGTTGAGTATTGGGTAAACTTTGGGATATTGGATATTGTTTAAAATGTTATGATGACTATTGGGTAATGAGTAAAATTTTATATGAATAATTGGATTATTGTATTTATATGATAATTGGGTGTTGGGTAAGATGGTTTATGACTTTTTGGCAATTGTGCTTAAATCGTTATTAGATACTGGATAAAATGTTGGATATCTGTTTAGGTTCTTGCAGTTATATGACAATTTGGGTTATTTTGTTTATATGACTATTGGATATTGAGTAAATTGTTACATGACTATTGGATATTGAGTAAATTGTTATATGACTATTGGATATTGAGTAAATTGTTATATGACTATTGGATATTGAGTAAATTGTTATATGACTATTTGGATTATTGTTCTTATATGACAATTTTGTATTGGATAAAATGTTTTATGACTGCTTGGTTATTGTATTTATATCATATTAGGTACTGTCAAAATATTTTATGACTACTTAGGTTATGTGTTTATATGATATTGGGAATTAGGCTAAAATGTAGTATGACTATTTAGGTTATTTATTCTTAAAAATATTTTTAATGATGTTCCGATGCATCAAACAGCTGAAAACATTCAAATTATTGAGAATATCTGCCTTCGGTTTCCTGATATGCTTACACTATATGATACATTTTGAATTTAGTTTCATAGTATAGTAAAGAGAATCAAATATGTATTTTGAACCTCATCTTTGATATAGATCTGCAATTTTGATATAAAAACAATGCACTAAACTTCATTTATCTAGCGTCTTGGGCTTTTAAGAACCATCCACAAACGTAGAAACATACGGCAGATATGCTATTTTTAAGATATGATTAAAAATGTGACACATATCTGAATTTTGATATAAAAATTAAATAATACAATACATTTATTTAGCTTGTAGCAATATCCAGTTATGACTTTGACATGAATGTAGCCAGTCACCTAGATAAGTTAACAAAGACCTTGTTAATGGATTTTGTCCAAAATTCATCAGATATATATTTGTAATTTTGGTGTGTAAGCATATTAAATTTTATCTGTCAATTTGCTGCGATTTTAAACTATCATGTTCTTAGCTAGACAGGTGCATTTTCAATTTTTTTTAATTCTAAGACGTCTAAAACGTTGAAATTGAAACGTGGAGAAAAGTTTATTTAAAAAGATTTAAAAATTTTTTTAATTTGAAATCATTTGGAAATCGAATGATGCTCTTTTAATTTTTTTTTATTTGGACGAATTAATGTTACATTAATATAAGTAGCTATAAAATTTCAACTAATATATTAACTCAATTCAATTGAACCCTATTTTAAATTTGGATCCAAAAGACCCAGTACTAGATTTAGATACTTTGTGGCCCTGAGTAAAGTACATTATGAGATCCTTCTCATGGTAACATGGTCAATATGGTTTCACAATTGAACACATTTCTGCCATATTAATGTATTATTTTAGGTTAATTCTTATTTTGAAAACTTTGTGAACCAGTCTACCCGACATCAACATTTGTGCACAATATTATGAAGCATATTTTTGATTTTATAAATAATTTAATAATAAAGTGTATGAAATGAAATATATAAGAATCTAACCTACTAAGGCATTTTTAAGCTTTCCCAGTTTCTGACTAGATATATGAACTTTAAAGCATATTTAAAACGCTTCAATTTATCGCCAACTGACAGATGTTCGTGCTACAGTGGTACAGTCCAGAATGCCAAGCATTTGATATTTAAATACCCCAAATTCATTTCCGAAAGGCGTAAACTTAGAAATTGCCTTCTAAAGAACAATATAGATTGGTTTCCTCATTTATCTGCCTTTGCACAGAGCAAATTATCTTTCATTTCCTTTGATGCATATATTAATAGTAATCCCCCCCGTATAATTTAGACTTTATTTCTAGGTGTTTGCCTTCATATATTTGCATATATACTTTTATGCTTTTTGTGTTTGTATTTTGAATATTTTATTTTGATTTGATCATGCATCTCCAATTGTATTATATCATTTACTGTATGTTTCCGTTAGTATGTGAGCAATTTTATTTTTTGTTTGTATTTGTGTATTTCCATGTTTCCCCCTTTCCTTTTTTCTTTGCTTTTGTGCCTGCGTCTTTTATATTTGAAATTTCTTCTACTATCAATTGTGTACTGACTTGCGCTTGTAAGCTTTATGGTAAACTTGTTGTCACACAAGAAGTTTATTAAGTGAGTTAAATATTATCCTGATATTTTATAGTTCATAGAATTTATATTTCTTACACACTTATTTATTTGGTAATTTCGGAAAATCAAATTCTTTAATCGACCAATTGGGTCTGCCTTTTATCTTACGGCCTTAGGAGATGCCTTGTTTACCTGGTCAGAAATCCGCCATTGAGGAGACCTCCTAAAGCAATAAAATACTATAGCATTTTTGTTCTTAAATAATGCAACATTTTTTGGTGTTATTTAATTTCTGAAAAACATAGAAAATGCGATTTAAACTGCTGTAATTTTAACTATTGCATTAGTTAATTTATATTCTTAATAATTTATTAGCTTAAAAAAATTAAGAATTTACAAACGAAACATATTTGCAGGTGGAAAAAAATGACTCAAATTTAAATCAGGATTTCATAAATGGAATGATGACTCTCTATCAGCAAAGATAAATTATATTAAAATTTTATATATTTTCTAAAGAAGAATATCAGTGTTTGTTTAAATGGAATATAAAGCATCAAAGATAATAAAATATATATAGTTCAAGTAAAAGAAGCTTTCTTAAAGTTTTTAAAACAGCATTTAGAGATCGTGCCCTCTGATGTGAAAACTTTTAGTCTTTAGTGATAAATGTAGAAGTCTTTTAGATCTAAGCTCAAAATGCCACCGTGAAAAAAAATGTTGAAGGGGAAAAAAAGAAAGAAAGAAAGAGCTTTTTAAATCGTTTCTTAACCTTATCTCGTGTATTTGTGTTAATTCCCAATTCTTTCAAGTTCTAAAAACGGAAGAGCATTTTTTTCTAATGATTTTATGTTATGTGATTACCTCATATTGTTCTAATCTTTTAAAAAACTGATGTTTGATTTTTTTTGCGACAATAAATGAAATAGAGTGTTTTGATTTTAGACAGATGTTTGAATTTTCTTCTAGTTCTTATATTGCGGAAGCTATTAACATTTGTTTAATCCATTGTTATGTGCGTTTATTGTTATTTATGTTTTATTATATTTATTTTTCTTATTATATTCTTATTCTTATTATTTTATTCTTATTATATTTAAGTTATTGTAATTTGTTGATTTTTCAGTTTTAAATTGTTGCACATTTTCATCAATTATAAGCAACGAAATTTAAAGTTCGGTTTCATTTAAAATTCTAGAGCAAGTTTTTAAAAGTTACAATAGAAAAAAAAAGCCAGTTATAACTTTCTCTAAAAAATATTAATATACAAATATGCAATTCTATGTAAGTTTTAAAAAAATGTTACAAATTTTATAGAGCTTTGTCTTCGTAAGATATTTTCAAAATTCAGAAAAATTTCAAGACTAATTGGCTCACTAAATAAGATTTATATTTTAAAACTGCAATTAACAAGGTATTATTATTGTGTTATCGAATTTAATATTGAGGTGGATCTGTTATTTTTATGCAAGTTTTATAGCCTTTCTAAAGAATGAATTTAGTTTCCATTGTTTAAATTTCTTAAATTTTTTTTGAGGCAATTAAAATTATTGACACATATTAGTAAAAAAACTAAAGACAACCGGATGCCTCAAAAGTAGAACATTAATATGTTTAAAAACGTGTAGGAGAAAGCGCAAGGTTCAAGAAAAAATTTTCATATAAAGAATATAAAAAAGTTTCAAATATGCAAACGAGTTTTTGTACAAATAAGAAAATTACTATTGTTTATAAAATTCTAAGGTTTCATATAATTTTCACCTGTTAGATAAATATTCAAATTAATAAGAAAAATTTATTACAAAAAAATTTATCCTCAATTAAAAATTTAACGCAAAAAAAAATGAAAATAAAATAAAAATGAAAAGCAAATAAAAATGAAAAAAAGACTGCAAAAAATTGAGCTGAGAGTATTGCATTCATTTAAAGTTTTTATCGCTATTGAATTTATTAGAAGTTTATGGTACATTTAAATTATAATTTTTTTTCTTTTTAAAATTATCTGCTTTTATCAACTATTATAAAATGAAAAAGTAAATGAAAATATCGTCTGCATCGAAAACGATCATATACCGCTCTCATAAAAAACAAGTAAATTATTATTATTATTTTTTTAAAAATATTATTTGTAGTACAGGTACAAATTAAAGTTATAATAAATAATTTATTTTTCAAAAATTTTAAATTGCTGAATAACATCATTCTATTTTTCTAATGAAAAATGAAATGATTCAATTCAAATATTTTCAAGAACTTACGATATTTCTATTGAGAATGTTTTTGAAAAATTAAATTCCACAGTCGAATATCCGGAAATGAAATATCTGTTTTTCAGTATGAAATTATGTAAAAATACCCAACAAAAATTGCTCTGAAAAATTTCAACTTTATTACTTCCTTCATCAAAAGGGTTTCTTTTTTTAATAACTTCATACAAATGCAGAAAACATCGGGAAAAAACCACGCTTAGAGCACTGAACCGTGAAAGATAACTCTTTCTAAACATCCATTCATTGACCCCAATTCAAAAATAAATTATACCCCGTTCATTCTTTCCCAAAGCCTTGTTTCTAATTTAACAAAATGTATATTCAACAATCCTTAGAGATTCTTATAGAATTCGTTCAGTTTAATGAATTCTTTTTTACTTTTATTTTGAAGGTTTATTTTATATTAAATTATTTTTGAATGTGGAGAATAGAATCTGATATTATTGAAAAATTAAATTAATTGAATTGAGCCGAATGAAATAAAAAAAAACTATTTTTGTTTTAAAGTTCATATTTTTTTACAATTCCTTCTTCGTATTTATATAATTTCTATCGATACAAAAATAATAAAATAAGTATCTGGAAGTCGGAGTTTTGCTCGAAAGGTTTTAAAAAAGTAAAATCGTGTTTTTATGGAGAAAATATTTGGACACGACTCACGCGCTGATTACATATGAATATTATTTAATCTTACCTACATATGAACTGGTCATTCAAATAAAATAAATCACGAATGCATTTATCTTGACATGCTATTCGAAATAATCTGCTATATTACATTATTAATTTTACAGTCTATCTATCATTACGTACATTTTTGAACTTAAACCCAGTTTTACCATAGTGAATTCAGGTCCAAGATGTCGCCATAAGACATTGTCAGCATCCCAGCAGATAGAAAAAGGCTCTAATAGTTAATCATAACAAATGTTTTTTTTGGGGGGAAGGAAATTACATTTTTTCAGGAAAGACAATTATATAGATAAACTTAAAAAGTAAAAATATTAAATATAAATGCATAAATAAAAAAATAAAGCAAAAAGTGCAACCCGAACCGAGGACTCGCAACACACCATTCATGTTGTTCTAACTACTATACTGCACTCAACACACTTCGATACTGAATGTATTTATTGTAATAGTTAGTTATAAAAATTGTTTTTTTTGTGTGTAAAAATTTTTTTTCAGGAATATATAGATAGAATTTATGTTATCTACATTATCGTTTTTTATATAGATTAGAATTAAAAACAAAACCTTATCTAAATATACAATTTGATCCAAATCATTAGAGCCGTTTCCGAGATATACGAAATAAATAAACAATAATTACTCGTTTAAGATATAAAATTTTATGAAAACACATTAGCTGAAACTTACAAATATCTTTCATGCACTGTATTCTTTTAAATGCTTGCTAATTATATAAGTTTGTTTATGATATTTGATTTTCATGCCTTCAATTACGACACATTCTTGCTATAGAAGTTAGCAGTTGCAGTTATAGAACAGTACAGTCCAATGATTTTTTTTCATGAAATTCTGGATAATTCTTTATTAATTTTATTGTTTTAAGCTCATCAACATGTAAAATTAGTTGAAATTAATTTATCATGACACTTTAAACTACTGCTGTATAGCAATCTGTAATCTATTAAACGCAATTAAAAATGCATTTTGATGCATTGCAGAAATTGTTCCAAAATATTTGACTTTTATATTGAAACTATTACGAATCCTTCATTTAACCTTGGAATAGAAATGTGGAATCATGATGACTCCCACTTCTGTTTCAATTGAGAAGAATAGTTGGAAAATTACAGCAACTCTCCTGATAATGATTAAATGATTATCATGATCTAGGATTAAATGATAAGTACAAATTTATTTAATTTTGGACATGATATTTAAATCCCTCAGAAATTTAACTCCATTTTTGGGGGGGGACTTTAAATCTTCGGGGGAAAAATTGGGAAATATAGTATAATTCTTTTCATAGAGAGAGAAAATATTTTAAAGAGTACTGCGATCCCAGACAATGCCGTTTTCTCATATAGCACCCACAAAATAAATCAGTGGTAGTGGTCTTCCTGAAACTTTCTAGCATACTTTCTAATGAGATTGTCATCTCCTCATGGACCCTGTTCAAATTTGTGGTCTCCACGAATATTCAGATTTTAGCTTCAAAATCTTACTCCAGAGAGTTTTGCACTTCGAAACGTAGTAAAAACCTGTGGGAGTCGTTTTTCCAAGACTTTCCCTCATACTCTAATAAACTTGTCATGCCAGAGAACACCTTGCATGTCACTGGCATACAATAGTCTCAAAATGTTAACTTTCGGTATGAATTTAGCATTTTTACTGAAAATGTGGCGTCATTCTTGGCGAGTTCATTGGCGATTAATCCTTGTTATGCGTTAATAGTATCCGAAAACTGAATTTGTGTTTTAGACGCGTTTTAATTCCTCGATTGAAACAAAAACTTGACAAAAAATGCACATGTAGTCACAAAATGCCATGTCTAATTTCATATATTTATGAAATCAGGCATCGGAATTAGGAATTTTCATATATTTGAATGATCGAGATTACATGTTTTCAAAAAGTACAGACTGACAGACAGTCAACTCTTTGTCGGACTTGGTTTAAACTTTTATCAGTGTCTATACTATAGCTTTAATTATACATACCGAATTTTATTTATCTAACTGTTTTCGTTTTGTGGTTATTGTGTTAACTTATATTCGATCAGCCGGACAGAAAGAATTCGTCTAAACGGAATTTGCCCAAAATTGGTAAATCTCGAGTTCGAGTTTTTTGACGATTATTGTATTTTCACTCGATTATTGTATTGTGCGAGGAAAACCACAAGCCACCGAATATGCAGCATGGAACTTTTTCTCCGAATATCTTAAACATAAATTTGGATAAGAATTGAAATTTTAGTTATATACCAAATTTTATTTATATAAGCCGTTGCGGTTTTGAGTGATCGTTTTTACATGCATCCAAGAGAAAGTCGACTGGTTGGCATGTTTGGCTCAAAAAATTGGCGAGGATTTATACATTAATTGCAAAACCTGTATACCATATTTCATTTATCTAAGTTGTTGCACTTCTGAGTTATTGTCTTTACATCATAGTGAAAGATCGACAAATGATCAACCCTTGACAGATTTATTTCAAAATTTATTAAAGATCCGCCTTTTAGATTCTAAATCTGTGTGTTAAATTTTATTGATATAAATCTTTATTCACCGTTTTGTAGTTATTGTGATCGGATAGTCATTCAGATAAACTTCCTCTGAATATTTGTCGTTCAAATTTGTTCGAAAGCCTACAAATTTATTGTAAAAACAATAAACCAAATTTCATTCATCTAACTCAACGTGCTTATCAGTTATCATGGTCGCAGTTAGATAAAGAGACATAATTCTAGAAATGTGTTTTTCGAATCAGGAAGGTCTGAAATGCAAAGATTCGTCAAAACTTTGAGTTCGATTTTTTTATATTAAAATATTTTTTCCATGAATACTTTGCATGCGAGGAAATAAACATAGTATCTAGTCTGCTAATGCTTTGAGTAGAGATGAAAATACTATCTAAAATATTGCACCTTCTTCCCTTTCAGTGACATAGAAAGGTATTTGAAATGTTTTTCCACTAAAAAAATATTTTTTTTTTTGCTATTTAAAAATTTGAATATAGGTTTCAAAAAATGGTTAACTAATAATAAATAAAATTTAACGAATAGTATTGTGCCATAAAATTTTTTATTAATAAATACGAAGCCCTAAACGCGTATTTATTTCACTTTCATCATTTTTTTTGTTAATATTCGGATAAACCATTATAAAAAAAGAATAAGGAATGTAATAAAATTACAGATTACTTATTTTACAGTTCAATTTCTCATTAAATTAAAATAAAAATTATAATTAACTGATTGCAGTCGAATTATTAAGCCTTCACTTAATCAAATAAAAAAAAATCTGTTATTTTTATTGCGTGATAATTAAATTATTCAAAATTATTTAGAAAAGGCTAAATTGAATTTATGTCGAAAGCCATCATTGAACAATCTAGTGTCTGATCCGTCTAATCTACAGTCCGTTGCTGTTGAGATACTGTGAATTTTCACGAGAATTCTCTTGAGAGGAGAACTAAGCCTCAGCTATATATTGCTTGCTGTCTGAAGTTTAGCTAGTAATTTTAAAGACATCCGATTCAAATTGGAATAATTGAAATAATTCAAAGGTTATCAACTGAATATTTTGTAAACAAATCCATTAAAATAATAAAGAAATGAAATAGATATGTTACCTATTGTAAATAATGGACGATTTAGCAATGTTTTTTTTTAAAATAAGAAATTATACGAAGACATATTTTAATAAGTAAAAATTATTTTGATTTAGTTTCTGTTTTTGTAAATAAATAAGTTTTAAATTGAATAATTGTTTTGAAATGGGCTTTCTTAGAGTAGAAGTCAAAGTGATTTCATGATTATAATGAAGGGTCACAGCGGTGACATTTCAACTTCAAGGTTAAGCGTTTGCAAGTTTGACCTATGTATACTTGCATCTTCCTCAACTTTTCGCATTCGCTACCTACATCTAAGCGGAAAAAAAAATTTTTTTTACTCCATTTCTGACAGAAAAAGTTGCCGCTGCTATATATGTATATATTCTAAAGCTATAAGGATACAAAAAAGACAGTGCATACATAAGAAAAAAGATATATATATTCTGAATGTTTAGCTAAAAATACTAAGAATTAATCATAAGAGGAAATTGGATGAAAAACAATGATTTGATAATTTTTCAAATTAGATTGGTATTCTTAATTATTATTTTCTCGTGTACTAAGTATAGAGAAAGTTAGTAATCGTCAAAAATTTCGAACCCGAGATTTTGACGAATGTCCACATTTTAAGACCTCCCTGAGTTTGGGGAAAACCCCCCATTTTTTTGGAAAATGTCTATCCGTCTGTGGCGAAGATAACTCAAAAACACTTTGAGCTAGACGGATGAAATTTGGTATACGGCCTTTATACCAAATTTGCAGATTTTTATCAAATTTTGCGTAAAATCTGTTCCGTGGAAATTCGTCTATCAGGCTGTTCGAATCTAAGTTAACTCGATAACTTCAAGACGAAGAGAGCTAGATAGATGAAATTTGACACACAAATTTACCGTCTATAGTATAAACACCTATCAAAATTTGAGCCAAATCCAATTAAGGTAATTTAAAAACACAATGACTTAAATATATCATATTTGGGATGGGATTTTGTGAATACAATCGTAGTTCTATGTGCAAAATTTTGTTTCAAACGGTCGAGAAAAAAATGTCTAAAGCACAAATTTGATTTTCAGATGCAATTAACGGCATGACAGGGATTAATAGCCTCCAAATAACTATCCAAAAATGAAACGATAGAATTCACGTCAAAAGTTAGTATTTCGTACCTATTATATCCTGTATGTCATGCAAGGCATTCTCTGGCGCCACTAGTTTATTACGGGGTATGCGAGAAATTTTGGAGGGATCACTATCGCTGCTTTTTTTTCTTCCAAATTTAAAAAATAATGAAAAAGCAGTTCTTTTCTTAGATTTTATGAGCTCAGTATCATTTATCGTGATAACACATACTATGAAAGACTGAACCCTCAATTTAAGAAGCTTTGATCTAGGTAAATAACACAAAGGTATACATGTTATAAAATCTTCATAATTGACTTCTGTATGAGAGGTATGTAAGTAATACTTATAAATAATATTGTACAGAATTGAGGGCAAAAAAGAAATAAAGTTTTGAGATTTTCAAATTATTTTGTAAAATTTAAGCATGATTTTTTCAATTTTTAAAATATCACTAAAAATTAACTGAATGTAGAATCTGTTTATTGGTATGATTTACTAGGAAATTAATTTTGTTTTCATTAATTACAATATTTAATATAGCAATGCCTTGTAAGCAACGGTGTCGAATTTTCGCCAATCATTCCAAGCATTACAAAACTCGCCAAATAATCTACTGACATCATTGACTATGGTAAACAATCGGTGATGGTCCCATACAATTTATTTTTGTCCATATAATTGAATTTTTTTTATGTTAAATATTAATTTACAATTTTTATAGGAGTCTCATATATTGATATGAATATGGATATATAGAAATGATTTTTCTAAAATTTATATTACGCATATCAATTATGAAAAAAACTTTGACTAAAAATAATTTCAGACTGTAAAAAGGAAAGATAATATATCTAAAAGATATATGCATATTTCTGCATTTTTAGACTGTTTTAAGAGGAAAAAATTTATTTTATGAATTAATCTTTCTTGTTAAATGTATTTATTTTTTTAAAATGTAAAAATAATACAAGAATACTGAAAATTGTTTGAAAATTTTGAAAAAAAAAAAAATTGCAACTATTACTTTCAAGGATTTTCTCAATACAAAACTTAAAAAGTTATTGTGAAAATAAGTAATTTTATCAAAAATCTTTTAAATAAGTTGTCACCGCAGTGTAAGTGACCATCTGCAGTTAGGAAATAAGTGAAGAATTCTAAGAAAAACCACAGAAATCTTGAGAACGTCAATTTCAATACAAAGTTAACATTTTTAAAACTATTGCACAATTTTTAAAATGAAGTATTTTCCACTTAATTATAAGTCATATTCTTTTCTGCAGCGGTGTAAAATTACTATTGTATTTTTATTTGTTCATTTTTTCCTTGCCATACAACGTGACTTCAGAAACATAAAACAATCAGCCATATTTCATTTCCCGCTACAATTTTCGTGCGTCTGAAAATATTGCAGAGATGTTGCACAAAAATTCATACGATTTTGTAAAAAAAGAACTCGGCTATGAAATTTCATTTCAAATTGTTTAGAAGAGGCAGACAAACATTAATAGACGTCGGAAAAATGTTTAAAGAAAAAAAGTTTTTCTTTCAATTTATTTTTTCGTTTTAAATCTCCTTTTTTCGCCTCTTCTATCCACATAATCTTATTTCTTTAATTTAGATACTATATAAATCTTTATCATGGGATAATCTAATTTTATTCAACTAAATATTGTTTAGAACTGTATTTTAACACGCTTGCAACCTATAGATTTTGATCGCATCTATAAACCTTGGATTAACTTTAAGGATTTTATTATTACTTTTTTTCTGGATATAAAAACAAAGATTTTCAAGACCGAAGAAAGGCCAATTTTCGTCAGATAAATGATTCTATCATGGATAATATTCCACCTACATTAATTTTATTTTCTGATAATTATTTCAAAAACTACTTAACATAAAACACAAAAATGATTTTCCAATCATTAAACCGCTAACATTTTTTGTACTTCCACGAAAGGAGGTCATTACAAAGGCAAATGAAATTGCTATTTAAATGATTAAATATCCATAACTAGTTGGTGATTAAATATAAAGTTAAACCGATGACTTTTGTTTCGAATTAGAATCAGATGGAATCACAATTATCTCCATTTCTAAATAATAAGGCGATTTTTTACGTTGATTGTGGGTAGTGTGGAAAAAATTACTAATAAAAATTGCTGTATAGTGATTAAATATCTTCAGACCTTATTTCGAATTCAATCATAAGCCCTGCAATATCATACTGATGTTTTTGTTTGGATCAAATTTTACCTAAATTTCTGTTCGTCTTAGGAGCATCGTATTGGCGCAGTTTTAATTAAATTACATCAACCACTTTATGGCCAATTTCGTGCGTCATACAAGCTTCGAATTCCTACAGTTTTACGTAAATTTCATCAACCTCTTTATTGCCAATTCTATTTGTCATAGGAGCATTGAATTGATGCAGTTTTAAATTTATAAGTGAAAATCTTTCATAGATCTTATATTTCAGTATAAATGTCTTAAGGAATGTTCGAATAATTAGTATTTTTGGAGTTTTAATTTAATTAATCAATACTTCTCAAAAAAGAAAATATCGTCAGATTAGCTTGCAAAGAAGATACAACAATTTAAATAAATTTGTTGAAAAATCGATTTTTTTTTACAAAAATGTCAAATATGCAGAGTGGTTATAATTAAAGTTCCACATTCAAATGGCCATAAAAGGAAAACTACTGAACCAAATGTTATCAAACTTGGTAATGGTTTAAATGAGGTCATAAAAATTTCTTTTCTGCCAAAAAAGTTCAAAAATTCACCACCAGAGGTGAAAAGGCGCTGTATGAATATTATTAAGTAAAACAGGACATGAAGACACCAATTGAAAATGTGTTTAATCGTTTTTGAAACGTGTTACAAAGCATGTTCAATGTGGCGTCCACCATTTTCTGAAAGCAAGTTAAATCGCATTACTGCATTCTGAACAGTAGCTCTTATCATATCAAGAGTAATGTTACACACATGACAGTGTATCGCCTATTTCAGTTCCGCCAAATTGTTTAGATTATCATCATAAACAGTGCTTTTGAGATGACACACATTGGACATGCTTTGTAACACATTTCAGAAACAATTAAACACATCTTAAACTGGTGTCTTCATGTCCTGTTTTGCTTAATAATATTCATACAGCACATTTACCTCCCCTGGTGGTGAGTTTTTGAACATTTTTTTTGGCAGAGAAGAAATTTCCATGATCTCTTTTAAATCATTACCAAGTTTGATAACATTTGGTCCAGTAGTTTTCCTTTTATGACCATTTGAAAGTGGAACTTTAATTATAACCACCTGGTATTTTTAAGCAATGTTCTTAATTTCTGAACAGAAACTGTCTGGGTTTTGTTTCTTCTTTCAGAAGTTACATTGATTATTAGATTTTCACTATGCATGCTTTAATAATATTTTAAAACTTTAAATGCGATTTTCTGTAATTATAAATTTTGGCAGACTTGTCTTACGAAATTCAACGGAAATAAAAATCTGATGAATATTGCTTTATTCAAATTTTGTAAAATAATTTCTCAATATGTTGTGCAGTTCCTAAAATAAAGATTGAGCAATCTGTATTTAAAAATATTCTATAGTTGTTTTATTGCTTCGTAATGTAAAAGAAATTGAAAATTCCATGCTATCTATCAATTAAATCCAATATTTAAAGATTAGATAGAAGGAGAGTTTCTTTTTTTAAATTCCGCAACTAGGAAATATATTTCTTAATGTTTTGCAATGTTGCAATGTTTTAACAAATGCAATGTTTGCAATGTTTTAAACAAATCATTTCATAAACTTTTAAACTAGAAGAAGTTTGCTTTATACCTCTTTTCAACCAAATAAATTTTTTCAAATTTTTAATAACATTTTGACTTTTAACGTGTATTTTGTTATCATTCATGTATTTTCAATCTATTTTATGCAAAATTTCAAAAATATTACAATTTTACAGCTTAAAAAAATATCGCGAACGTAGTGACATTATTACATATAGTTATTAATTATGTATAATTAGATTATTTAGAAAATCGAATTTTTATCAAAACTTTATTCCATAATTCTTTATTGGCAGAACCCTAGAAAGAATCTAGACTTCATCCTGTAATTCGATTATCTTTATTTAGGCATCTGTATATCGGCACGTGTCTATTCTACTATGTTCTTTAAAAAGCAAAAATTCGATGCACAAGGATCTTGAGATAAAAGAAAGTTCATCCTTCCAGTCTTCAACGGAAATCACTGATCTAAAACCCATAACCGCAGCGGAACTTTTACAACGGACGGCTTGGATTAATAACGGAACATCAACCAATAAGTATCCCCCTACGTGGCCAACCCCAAGATCTTATGTTTACGACTCCACGGAAGCGAAGATACAGAAGCTGGATAAAACCAGGCGCACGTGCGGCCTACATATCTGACCATATTTCACAGCTCTTCCCGGCACAGGCGATGTCAAAGCCATCAATGTCCAACCACGTCCCTTTATCTCTGCCATTAAGGATGGCCAGCCCACCTTTTTGATGAAATCCTCCCGTTAATACCTCCTGCCCTGTCAGGTTTTATAATCCCCCTAAACCAACTTTCGATATGAACCCACGGGAAGGTAGATTTGTTAGGGGGACACACACCCGTTATTTACCATACCTTTTGAATATCTTTTTCTTCTCCTTTTTTATGGTGGGGCATAAAAAAATCTCAAAGCTATTGTCGGTACAACAAGTGATCTGGAGCAAATAGTTTTTGCCGGCTTCTTCACTCTCCCCCCAAAAAGATGGGGAGCCGGTAACGGATCTATTTCCACCACCTCGTATTAGACGCACCCGCAAGGTAAGGTGGGGTAAAAAATTTATGCAGGGGGTTGAGCACCTTGTGCCAGAGGAAGCGCGGACCCCCCACGTCCTGAATGTGATCTCCTTTCAAAGGAATTAAAAATTTAAACTTGGGAATCGGGTCAGATTATGAAAGAAGACTTTAGATTCGGCTCTTAACCTGTCGGTATAAAAAAGATTTGTTATGTGTGGTTTAGGAAGGGAAAGGTAGTGAGGACCAGGTGAAAGATCTGGGATTCGTCCCAATCATTCTGTTTAAATTGGGTTGGAATGAATAGGTTATAGATAAGCATTTTATCATAGGGTTCTTTTTTTTATTGATTCAGGAACTACGACTTTTTTTTAAACGTCAATTGACCTTAATATAGTTATCTATGGGAATTTTGACATCCTCGATTTTGAACCAATTTTCTATATATACCAGCTTTACAATCTTGAGAGCTAGGGGTATGGCCAGACATTTTAAACAAAAATTATAGGAGTTAAATCAATCTATTAATAGAAAAGAGAGGCAAATTAATCGAAAATATTGTCTTCGGATTTTCCTAAAGCTTTTTTTTTCACATTCTGACCTTAAAGATTATCTAACATTCTAATTTCATGGTACACGCTAATCGAAACATAATCTTATTTCATTATTAATATAAGAACGTAAAAAGGTTAAAAGAAATTCGAAACTCCAACATTAAGCATTATTGATGACAATATTTTAAATTTGAATTGCCTGTCTTTTATATTATTATTACATTTTTTTCATATTGCATCGTTAAAGTGCATATAAAATCATGTATCCCATATCATTTCAACTTATATTTCATATCACCGTATGTATTAATGCAGTGTTAAATCAAAAGTAAATGTTGGTGTAGAATATACAGGGTAGTTGTAATTAAACTTCCCCTATAAACAGCATCCTACATCGGGAACGGATGAAGGAATTGCTGCGAAATTTGGTATATAGACTATACACGAGATGCGCCCACGGAATTTCGAAAAAAAAAGTTCCAAAAATGTCCACTAGAGGGCTCTTTTTCCGGAAAAACATTAAATTTAACACAATAAACGACCAAAACGGAATACAGAAATAATATTTACAATCCAGAACAAGAATTATGAGTAATAAAATGTAAAACCGGGAAAAGCTGTCAATTCTAGGGAAAAAAAATGAGATTTACATAATTGAGAAGAATAGAAGCTTTATGCAAAACAGGTTAAGATAAGAAACGCTTGCAGTCGTTGTCATGTTTTATGTCTGTGTTTCTGGCTGTAATGATGGCGGTATCTTGCTGTGACGTTGACTGACTCAAAGAACTCCCTAACGCTTCATGTTCGAAGCATCACAACTGATCAGTTACGATCTGCTGTTGTCCATCGACTTGAAATTTTACAGGTGAATGAAGGTTGTCAGATGAGGCACCTTTCCCTACATCATCCTGGACATGATTAACATCTGCTACTCTTGTGCAATTTCGACCTAATCTGTTCTTGTTTCTGCAAATTGAGCTGTTTTTCTCACACAGAGTACTGTTATATTTTCCATCCTTTACTTACCTTGGTTTGATGACAAGATGATCAGAAACTAGTCAATAAATGTTAATATTATTTCTGTATTATTCCGTTTTCGTCGTTTATTGTGTTAAAATGAATGTTTTTCCGGAAAAAGAGCCCTCTCGTGGACAGTTTGGAACTAATTTTTTTTCTTTTGAAATTTTGTGAAGGCATCTAGTATATAGTCTATATAAAAAATTTCGTTGCAATACGTTCTCCCATTTGCGTTTCACGATGCTGTTTATAGGGGAAGTTTAATTATAACCACCCTGTACTTTTTGTTACAAATAAAAAGCGTAAACACTGGAAAAATTGAGAGGAAATAAATCTGAAATAAAAATATGCAAGCAAATCTTGAAAAAATTATGCATTTTTTAAGTGTAAATTTACTAGTTTTTTTTAAAAAATATTATATTGTGAAAGCAGACTCCACAATTAGACTTCCAAAAGAAATAAATGATAAAAATCTATTGCATCAGCCATTGTGCGGAGAATTTTAAAAATTTCTTAATATTTAAGAACATTTTTTTCAAAAATAAAATTAATATAATTGAAAGGTTGATTTTTTGAATTTTAAAATGATGTGAAATTGTATTATTGTGTAATAACAATTCAATGAAATTATTAAGGAAAATCATTATTATTTCGATTAATTTTTAATTAGAAATGTAAATAATTATTGAAATATCCTCCCTTAATGAATATTTACTACCCGAAAGTGACTACGTGCCAAATCTGACAGATATAGGCAAAGGCGGATTATTAAATAGACAAAGTAGGCTTGAGGCCATGCAGAATTTTTCAGAGTAATTTATTTTGTACTGGTATTGAAAGTGCAATCGAGTTTATTCAAATGAAAATCAACTATATTTTAACTAATATTATTCCAATAACATTCTTAGTTAATTTTTTTTATAAATTTTATATTACTTTGCTTTGTAATTGCAAAAAAAAAAAAAAAAAAATGTTGCTTTATAATTTTTAAAAATTTTCCGATCTTATAATGAGATAAAACTTGGATTGTGTCAAAAAAAATTTCATTTTTTTTTATATATTGTTGTTGCTTAAAATTATTTTAAAATTTTAACTTTGCATTTTGTATATGCGATATATTGAAATCGAATTTCTTGAAAGTGATCCAAAACGTTTGTTAAAATAATGTTTCACTGTTTTTCCGTTTGTCAAAATTTGCTTCTTAAAACAGCCTAAATATAGATTAAAATAAAATCAATGAAAATATATCTGGATTTGATAGTTAAGAAAGACGGAAAAGGGGTATTGAGATTTTCATTTTATAATGGGCCTTTAGAGGGTTTAATCTGCCCTCTGGCTCTAGATTTCACAAACCACCTTGCAAAGTGTTTTTAATAATTTTTGCATCATTCTTGTGACACTTCATGCAATTTACAGGCAGTAACCAGAAAAAAACTTTAGCAAATGCATTCAGAAATGGTATTTTCAGAACAACTGAATAATTAATGAAGGATTTAAATGAAGCGAAATAAAAAAAATTTATATATTACGTAGTAAAATCTGAAATAAAAATCCTATTAAAGAATTAATATTAAGAAAGGAAGTAATGTTTTATCGTACTTTTAACGAGATTGAATGATTTAAAAGAATATTGAAATTGATTTGAATTTTATCATGATGATAAAAATATTTTTATTAACTGTATATCAAATTAAATAAAAAAATATTAAAAGTAAAGAAAACATTGAATTAAATTTTTTTAAATTTTAAAATAACACAAAAATTTATTTTTGTCAAATAATATTTTGCGAAGATATGTCTGAACAAACATATACAATTTGGTTAATATTTAATTAAATAACATTTTAATTAACACCTGGACTTGAAAAAAGTTGACAGTGCCTTTCCTCTTTTCTTGAGAAAAAAAGGTCAACTTTCATTAAAATTTTACAAAAACTGCATATATATTTAAATATTATGCACCCAAGGACTCATCTTTATAATTTTATATAGATAATAATATTAATTCATCATAAATTGTTATATTGAATTATATTAATTAATAAAGAGTGTAATTTTATTCCATAAATAATTAATAATTTCATTATATAAAGAATCTATACACCATCAGCGCCATATTGTGTAAGAATATTACCACAAAAAATAAAGAACTTCTATTTGATTTTTTTTCATAGATGATTAGTTAATATTTGCAATTACAATTTAATTTGTAACATAATATTTATCATGATAAGTCTTTATATTTTATAAAATAATTTAAAGATAACATATACTTTTAAATGAATATTTAATCTCAATTCACGCTCGAAAAAAAAAATCGTTTGGTGAAATAAGATTCCTTTAAAAGTTGAAAGCACAGATAAATCAATCTATGGCCGATGGAACCAGGCGCTTTAAAAACTTTACGTTGGACGAGTTCAATGTAAACATGTCTTCCCCAGGCTTTTGTACACTGATGAAAAGTTTGCTTTGAATAACTTAAGCAGAAACTTTTTGAGTCTAGTGTTTATTTTCCGTTCACTCGGCATTATGGGAGTTTGGAATGGTAATCTTTTTTTCTCTCTTCTGTGCCATTTTATTTATTTTCTCGGTATCTATTTTTTTGAAGAAAATGTATATTTCGCTTGTATTTTCGAATAATTCGTGTTCGGAGAGTCTCTGTTGCATTTTTGTGGGATCTATCACTATAAATAAAACCATAAAAAATGGAGAAGGTTGGATTCTGGGAATATGAAGATTTTTATGTGCTTTTAAGCCACTGCTTTATGAAAAGTGTTCGTAAAATATTTATATTAGTTTGCTTTTCCGAAGTGGTCAAGCGACATGTGAATAAAAAATAAGTTGCATAAAAATAAAATATTAGTGCCAGGCTTTCTTCGATAGTTTTATGATCTGGTTCAGGCGAATCCTTTCCAGAATTTTTATTTTGCAAGGATATATATCCTTCAAACTGCAATTCAAATTCTGCATCATACCAACTAGAGTTTTAACTCTTCTATTGCCTTTTATGCTAATTTAAGACGGCACATTTTATGTTTAATTTCATATTACAATAAAAACTATCGAGTATATTTTTTAAGATTTTTTTTCTGAAACCGATGTATCTCAAAATCTACAATTTTATTCCAAAAATCCCGAATTTCATTTATTAAACTAATTGTGTTCTTGAATCCGTTATACACCGTTAGCCAGACAATCGATCTGTAAATGAATTGAATTGATATTAGATTTCTGACGATAGAGCGAATACTAAATTTCCCCTATTGAGCTCTACAATGAAACAGTGTTTGATATGCTTCCATATTTTAAAAAAAAAACTTTCTCATAAGATGTTGGGAACGGGACTACATCTAATATTTTAGTTGCCCAATTGGCAACACCTATTAAAAATTAGCTTTTTGAGAAAAATAAAGAGATGCCGATTGATACCTTTCAGTCTAATTTAATACCTAGAAATTAACAGTAGAAATTAAAACCCGAGAACCAGCTTGGGATCTTTAGATTTGTTCCAGATGCTTGATATCTGTAATTGAGCTTGTTTTCACGTATGGCTGAAATTAGCTGGAGATTCGAACGCTTGATTGTACAAAGTTTTGGTTGAAATGACTGGAAGTTTTAAATTGTTCGCAAGGCAACGTGTAAATCTTGCAAACGTTCAATGTTGTATTCTATAACAGTTTATTCACTAATAGGTGAAATATGGAGGAAGTATTGTAATCGTTAAAAAATTCGACCCCTAGATTTTAACAAATCTTTGCGAGTCAGAACTCCTTGAGTACGAAAAACACATCATCTCCCCCCATTATGTTTGTTTCTCAGTCAGTCAATCAATCTGTTTGTGAACAGGTTAACTAAACAAAGTTTAAGCTAAAAGGATGAGATTTGGTACCTAGCATTAGAACCAAGCCTGTAGGGACTTATCAAATTTTGAACGAAATCCTTTCACAAAAAGTCTGTCTGTCTGGAGGTTCGAGTACAGTTGAAAATAATTACAAAATGTAAAGAGCTAGGTAGATAAAATTTGGTACTTAAATTTAGCATTTAAAATATAGATATTTATCAAAATTTGAACCAAATATATGAAACAGCTTGTATGTCTGTAATTTCATTTTAAAGTAAACGTGGTGTTTAAATCAATGAATTTCTTTATGCAGTCTTGTGAATACAACTATATTTTTAAATCAAATGGTGATGCCAATAATCTGGCAGAAAGGTTTCAAAAATGCATATTCTTGCGGTAGATTGATCCATGCCAAAGATCTGTTTTTCGTTACTACCGTTTACCAATGCCATGCAAGGAATTCACTACAGTATTCAAGGTCCACAATTTTATATGAAGGAAAGAGGGTAAAATCCTTATTGGAGAATATACGGGAAAGTTTCGGAGAGAATACTCCAGATGGTTTATTTAATGGCGATGATTTGTAGATTTTTTTATTTTTGAAGGAAACATGCCAAAATTAGACAGCAGATCTGTAGAATCAAAATCAATATTTTTCTCTGAAAAAAAATTTATGATCCCCGAACTGATGAACCAACCATGCTGACATACATGAATATGGCTTGCATTACTTTTTTGTACGTCTACCCCAACACTTATATAAATTTTAATAGAGTAATTTCTAATCGGAACACTTATTAAGTAAATTAATCACTCTTTCAAGAGTTAGCCAAATCAAATTAGCTTCACAAGAATTAGTTCTAGGTAATAAAAAAAGGATTAATTCTTCTCCAGAATAATGATTGCTTTCACAGTTTTGTTGTAAAACATGTTTTTCTGGTTAAATTTAAATTTTTAATATTTTTTTAATAAAAAAAATTTAGAGAAATGCAATGTAAAGAATGTTCATGCAGTTTTGAACGATTTTGACGTAATATCAAACAGATTATTACATAATATCTTTTAGTTTTAACTGTTTTATTTGATTGCTTTTATCATTTTTATCGCAAGTTTTTCAGAAAACAATTAAATTCATCAAAATAATAATTAATTCATATTTGTTCTTAAATTATTTTTTTTCTTGTACTATGAAGTGTAATTACTTTTAATGCGTATGAAGTTTAAGTTTTATGAAGTGTAATTACTTTTAATTAATAAAAATCCAAAGAATTAAAAAAAAGAGGCTTTTATACATTTAAAAAATATCTTTACATAGCATATAGAGGTTATGACTTGAAAATCCATGAGTTTTTAAATATTTTATTTGAACACATTTCTTTTTAACTATTTCTCCGTCTTTTAATTTCAATAATAAATATACTGTTTGTAAAATTAATAAATATCTTTTAACACTCTCCTTGTCTTTCATTTTCCACATTTTGTCTCATAGAATTATTACTGCTGGTTTTATCGCTTTTTGCTATTGAAGGAACGCTCCAGTATCTAAGTGTAATACATTTGTCGTAGATAGACAGTTACATCTGTCTAACATCATAATATACGAATACATCTGCTTATTTAACAAGAATGGGAGTTAAAGGAGATTGGATTGATACTTATTTCTTGCTTCACTTTTCAAAAGATAACTTAATCATGGATTTAGAAGCACAGCTAATTGTTTCGTATTTGCGAAGCTATTTTTTTATTTAATGGATCTGTACAGTCGTCCACAGCAACAAAAGGGACACCCCTGTAACTTTTTTATTTATTATAGCATCTTTACAAAACTAGTGTCGATGAAAATGGCAGGACAGATTTATTCCAACTGACAAACTGATTAACTGAATTAATTTACAAAGTTAATTAACTATGATACACATATATAAAAGACTTGCCGAATCGAATTATTAAAAATTTCGATTTCCGCAATGGGAAAATTTTGAGATAGTAATTAATTAACTATGTTAATTAACTCGGTTAATCAGTTTGTCGGTTGGAATACCTTTGTACCCTCGAGTCGTTATCATTAATACCAATTTTGTGAAGATGCAACAATAAATAAAAAAAATTACAGAGCTATCCCGTTTTTTTTTCTTTTTTGACAACTATATATAGAGAGATTATATATAGTCTCTCTATATATAGTTCATTACATTACCGAAAATATCCGTAATGTAATGAAAAAAATTAGGAAGTGATTAAAAAAAATCCTACTTCTTGTATTTTTAATACACAATGAATGCGAAACTGGCACCAATCATTAAATACTTCCTTATACTACATCCTTTCCGTTCTTGGAACAAAAATTTCATCTTCTACTTACTAAAATAAATATCTTTTATCATAATCGCTTAAATATACCCAAGTTTCAACGAGTATTGCAATATTTTCCCATTTCTCATCAGATAAATGCTTTTATGGAATTCTGTGTAGAGATTTATCTTCGACTGCATTTCTAGCAGAAAGATGATCAAAACTTGATTCTTTGTTTTATTTTTTAGAATTTTATTCCTGTTTATCTACTGTTAAAATGGAACAATTTTATGAATTTGCGGTAATTCTTTTAATTGTTAAATTTCATTATAAAATGAAATAGTTTAATTTTGAAACATTCGCAGATGTTTTGATTTTATGTATGTTTATGGTATCAGATATTTTTAATTCTTGTATATTTTTACTATTTCATTAATGATAATACTTTCCCCGTTTTTATAGGTTTTGAATATACTAATTTAAGAGCGCTTTTGAATAATAGAATAATATTTTTCCTCGAAGGAAAAGCTTAAGCATAATCTTCAAACTAATGCTTAATTTTAACCGCCATTTTATAATTAAAGAAAGGAATATCTAATTATAATTTGAAGTATATGTGATTAACTGCTAAAAAATTGGTTTTAAACCAAATGTTTGTATATATATATATTACATTTAAAAAATTTATATTATTAGAAAATTGCCTTTTTAGTCGTGATAAAATTGAAATTAAAAATTTTCTTCCATATGGTTCTCTTTCAGATATATTTCATTAAAAATGCACCCAAAAATGTACAAATATTCTCCATACGAAAATCTAGTACTTAAGAAAATCTTTTTTACAGTTAAAAATTCTTTCAGTTTGTTTCATTAAAATGTTAAAGAGCGCTACAATAGTCTTTTCAAACCACACATAATCCGTTTGCAAACGATGATTAAAACTTTTCATCTGCAAAAAATCTTAATGAGTTCTTAATAAGTCAAGCTATTCTAAAAAAAATAAGTAAAGACTTATAGATCCTTTTTTTTTCTAACTTTCAATATACCAACTTTAATATCATTCAAAAAATTTCTGAAAAGCTAAAATGACTTAAAAAGTAGATATATTTCTCCTTGTAGAAATTCATTCGCAGGAACATTATGACATTTTCTAAATTTTGACAAAAACTTTCAAAACTGAAACGTACATTTGCACTGCAAATTACTTCCAAATGATGTATGCTGTCCAAAAGTGTTTAAAAAAGATAAACCATAGACTCAACCATTTATCAGAATAAAAGCCCACCATCATCAATTTTCTTTAATGCTCGATTCCATCTTCCCGATTCTTTTCTCCCTACACTACTCTAAAACCTGTTATCCTTTATGTTCGGGAACACCCCTAAAAGTTCTATCAAGGTTTATCATCTGGACAGTCATCAAGCAACGACTTCAAGTCCCCTGATGTTACGAGAACTATAGAGTACATTATCAGGAGAATAGTAGTTTCATCATTAATCACGGAATAAAAGTCGTTTGCTGGAAAACTTTGCCTGAAGAAACCAAACGATTTTTCTTGTAATGAAATCGTTCGCTCAAAACCATCAGGATTTGAACGGACCTCGCATTGCATGAAAGATGAGGAGGAAAAAAAAGTAATAAAAGAAAAGAAAATGCCGTCGTATTAGAGTTTTTGAATTTGAGACAATGAAGAAAGTGTTGCCACTGCGTGCAGACAGAATTTGCAATCAGTTCAACAACTTGGCTTTGTGTGATGAAAATGGATAAAAGAATGATTTTATTCTAATTTATGCATTGTAGAATTCGCTTTCTTTTTGAATTATTCGGACCACAAATGAAATTTATTTGAATAAGCTGTGATTGTAACGTCATTCTTCGATGCAATTTTTTTTTAATGTCCTAAAGTTGCTCTGTCATGCATTAAAAAGTCATAAAAAATGTTATTCTTTTAGAATCACATATAAATCAGTGATTATTAAAGCATTTACTCTCAGTTTTTATCATCATAAATAATAAATAATGTTTTAGGGGCTCTTATTTATGATTTTTTTCAGTCAAAAAGTTATACAAAAAATTTTTCACTTTAACGAAAGCACATTACTTTTGTTTATTAACTAAAAAGAAAACTAAAATTACAAGTTCAATTTTTTTTATCGTTTGTTTTATTATCGAGTTTCTACTATTTGATGGAACGACATAAATTTTTTTAATTAGCTGCTTGAAATACCCGAGATTCTATTTTTTTTTGGAAAAAACAACTAAAACATGCAATTAACAGTTATTTAGCCAATTTAATTTTGATTTTTATTAGTAATTCGACTAAACATTAAAAGAAAATAGGATATGCATTTTAGATTTCGAGTTTTTTTAGATAGTTAAGTCAATTTTAATTCTGAAAAACGTAAAATTTTAATGTAAATGTAATAAGTATGCATAAAAATATTTCTAAAAAAATTAGCATTTAATTAGAATTACAAAATCATACACAGTTTTATACCAAATAAATTTATATTGGGTATAAGGAAAAAATAATAGAAAAAAAATTAAAAGTGAGTCGCCTGGGATATTTTTAAATTTAAAAATATTATATATTTTTTAATTTTAAAAAAATAATATTTACTTAAAAATGTTTTAAAAAGAAATTTGATGTATTTATATTTTTATACGTATGCATAAAAAATTCCATAACCTTAAGTAAATAATTTCCAAAAATGCTTTATAGAGTCTACCATCCCCTTAAGAAATAATAATAATAATAATAAAAACTTTAAAAAAAAAAAAACACTGAACAGCATACATTTTTTCTAATCCAGAAATTGTAGCATTTTGCAGTCCTCAAATAATCATCACATTTTGTTTACTTTTTAACATGAGCATATTTTTGTCGCGCCGCTTTGTGGCAGGTGTCAATGAAGTAAATAAATAAATAAAAAAGGATGAATTGACATGTGGGAGAAGAGAACACTACTGACCTCGTCGTGATGACTCAAACCTACTCCTTCTTCGAGAATGGGGTCATTTAACTAGCAAAAATCCATTTAAAACCTACGTTTTTTTTCCTTCAAAGTGCTAATTAAACAGTTCTATTTCATGCATTCTAAAAATAGTTATGCTAATGTAGAAGAATGGGCGAATGAATTTGGAATATGTGAGCAAACGATTAATTAAAGTTCGAATTCGATGAATGTGGTTTTCTAATAAAAGGTTAAATAATCAACTGAGTTCCAGATTAAGCAACAAATTAATAATTTTAGTCATATGACGTTTAATGAAAATAAAAGTTGGTACATGATGTTAAGCAAACTTTAAAAAATAAAATTTATATGTTTCTTATTCAAATCAACAAATTTGTGTAGGTTTTTTTTTGTTATCTCAAGTAATGTTAACTAATAATAAGGGAAAATGGATGTGTTTAATAGCGCCAAGCAGGACAGACCGTTTAACCTAGTGATGCCAAATTTGGCACAGATATATTTCGGAGGATAAAAACGACCACCTTCAAGCAATTAAAAATTAATGAAAAGTTTAATTAGTTAAAAATTAAGCCATGATTTTCCCATGATAACTCCCCAAAAAATAATTCTTAGCCCTCATTTTTATACCATTTAATTTTTTTTAATGACGCCAATTGAACTGTCGGGTCTATTTACCATTAATGGTATTGAATGTTGCAATAAAATTCTAATCGTTTTCATTACTTCATAAAATATTTAATAGTTTGATTTTTCTTCTTTCGTTGAAAATTAAGGAGGGAAGGTTCTGTTTAATTATCTTATAACTTTAAACGAGCAATTTTTATTTATGTATAAACTTATTTATTTCGTGTATCTCGGAAACGGCTCTGATGATTTGATCAAATGTTATGTTTAGTTAAGATTTTGCTTTTTAAGTTTATATAGATGGGGGCCATTCCTGGAAAAAAAAATAAAGAAGGAAAAAAAAAAAAAAAACCTCGCGACTTTACACACGCGCACACACACACACTAGCTAACTATAAGAATAAGTATATTCAACTCCAAGAATAAGCATATTCAATTCCAAGAATAAGTATATTCAACTCCAAGAATAAGCATATTCAATTCCAAGAATAAGGATATTCAATTCCAAGAATAAGCATATTCAATTCCAAGAATAAGTATATTCAACTCCAAGAATAAGCATATTCAATTCCAAGAATAAGTATATTCAACTCCAGTTTTGAAGTGTGGGCAATACAGTTTAATGGTCAGAACAAAATGAATGATTTGTGTGTTGCGGAACCTCAGTTCGAGTTGAACTCTTTGTTTTATTTTTTTACTTATGTATTTATATTTAATATTTTTGCTTTCTAAGTTTATCTATATAGGTCCCTTTTCTGAAAAAATGCGATTTTACAACCACAAACATAATTTTTTTATTACTATTCATTAGAGCCTTTTTCTACCTGCTCTCATGTTGATAATGTCATATAGCTTTTATCGAGCCTGATTTCACCATGACAAAACTCAGTGTTTCAAAAATATAAATAATGATAAACTGAAAAATGAATACTGTAATATAGCAATAGAAAAATGAATACTGTAATAGTAATAACATGTTAAACAAAGCGCATTCATGATTATTTTTTTTATTTAAATCACCAGTTTATATGTAGGTGGGATTGAAATATATTTATATGAAATCAATATGTAATTCGAATATAACAATTTTTTCCAAAAGAAAATCACTATTTTATAGAAAAAAAAAACAACAACTTCAGAGCGAAATTTGGTTTTTCGATTTTATTAAGTTTATATGAAGAATCAAGATGTGAAATTACATTACTACAAAAGACAACGTGCAATTTGAAATAAATTAGTGAATTACTTAAATTTTTAATGACACACAGCAAACGCAATAGATAAAGCCTGTTATTTTTATAACACGGCTTTAATATCTGTTTGATGCAATTTAATGCTTAAAATATTTGTTAAGGGAAAACGAACATGTTACGTGTTTGTTTGTTTGTTTCTTATGGCACTTGCCACTGACAAGCCCGCTGTTACGAAGACAGCGATTTAAGCCTGAGGGGGACGTCTCTTATTTTTTTATAGCAGCGCCAACTAGGGCCAAGAGTACGACTTTGCTTCTCACGCATCACTCATTCGCTTGCACAACCCCTTTTTACAGGAGGGCACATTCACACATCTCACAGATAGAACAACAGAATAACAACCATGCCCAAACCGGGACTCGAACCCGGGACGCCCAGATCATGGGGAAGACGCGCTACCCCTATGCCAGGACGCCGGCACATGTTACGTGTAAGACAATCAATTTGAATTAAACGCAAATTCCTTATAAGCCAACCAGATGCCAAATCTGCAAGTAAATAAATAAAAACACTTATAAGAATAAAAATAGAATTTATCCTCAAAAACATAATAGCACAGAATGGAAAAAAATGAATAAAAAGTAGTCTATCATAAATTTGACAGTCCATGATTCAGCTCCGATTAAATCATTCTTTCCTAAACGCGGAAACGCTTCGCAGGAAATCAAATACTTCGATCGTCTACCTCGCTTCTCTTTTTGGAGAGATTAGGGGAGATCGAACATAATAGAGAGATTAGGCAGATCGAACTGATCTCAATCCGATTGCGCCTTGTTTCGCCATTCATAAATTCATGTGTGAGTGATCGGTCGATAGGGATAAGTCGATAAGCTTGTTCTCCCCTAAACAGATTTATTCGAGTTTTCGGCATTATCTGATTGAAATAAGAAGATGTAATTGGTGGCACAATGGTGAACTAAAAGGATGGGCGTGTGATGTAATGTATTTTGGAGTTTTCTAAGGTATTTGGGGAGTCGTATATGCAACATGGCAGCGGATGTAAAACTTTGAGCGCACCCATTTTCCATACCATTATGAATCGAAAACCCCTTCCTCTTTCAGTCATCTTTATTGAATTTCGGAATTCTTCTAATGAATTTTCGAAATCTAAATGATAAGCATCAAAATATCTTTTGCATTTGTATTTGTATTTTCCTTACTATTAAGGTTGAAAGAATGTTTCATATAATTTTATTTGACTTCTTTGCTGTTTGTAAAGATGGAATTTCGGAAGCGACATTTTTTATGATTTACTGAATAGGGCTTTAAAATATTCCACATTTGTAACGTCTCGATAGTATATTACCTAAATTTATGGTATTTTATATTAAATTTACTAAAAATAAATTATACTAAACTATTAAAACTTCATGATTTCATTTTATGGTCATCGTGTTAATTTATATTCGAACAGCCAGCCAGCCAGACTTCCTCTTAACAGAATTTACTCAAAATTTGATAGAAATCTGAATTTGTTAAGACTGAATTCCAAATTTCCTCCGTCTAGATCAAAACGTTTTTGAGTTATCTTTGTCACAGACAGACAGACGGACATTTTCCATAAATGTATTTCCATAAACTCAGGGAAGTCTAAAGCGTCGAGATTCGTCAAAATTTCGAGTAAGAATTTTTTGAAGATTGCAGTACTTTCTCAATACTAAATTACGAGAAGGTAAAACAAACAAGCAAACAAACTAAAGAATTCTGGCAGCCTGTTGATGAAAGTAAATTTAATGTTTTTGGTTCAAATGGAAAAGAAAAAGATACAGAGAAAAACTAATACTGAGCTTAAGCAAGATACATTATAGTGAAACATACCAGAAGCTTTTCTGTAATTGCATGAATAACTTTGAAACACGAAATCTAGAACTGATTAAGAACACAATCAACAAATAGGGTTAATTAGGCATTCTTAAAAGAAATATAAGCAAAGTGCTATAAAATGAGAATTCTAGCCGATTTTGAACTTTGCCAAAAATTCGAAGCACTCGTCCTATGTATACTTCTGTTGTTGTTTGTTTCTTATGGCACTTGCCACTGACAAGCCCGCTGTTACGAAGACAGCGATTTAAACCTGAGGGGGAACGTCTCTTATTTTTTATAGCAGCGCCAACTAGGGCCAAGAGTACGACTTTGCCACTCACGCATCACTCATTCGCTTGCACAACCCCTTTTTACAGGAGGGCACATTCACACATCTCACAGATAGAACAACAGAAGAACAACCATGCCCAAACCGGGACTCGAACCCGGGACGCCCAGATCACGGGGAAGACGCGCTACCCCTATGCCAGGACACCGGCATGTATACTTCTAGGGTATAGGGGTTTCTATCACTGTCCTGCGATCATTAAAATGACAGAATAAAATTTCAGTTTTAATCGTATAGAGTATTTATGAAATAATATACAACAACATTTACTTGAAAGTAATATTAGGAGCAAAATTATCTTGAAAGAATAACTAATTGAAGCGTGGAGAAATTTTGATCCCAATGTATGCAGGTAATCAGTCAATTCAGTGCCAAGTGGATTAAAAGAAGTAGTGAAGAACAAGATTCAGGCAAAAAAAAAATGGCAAAATAGGGCTTTAAAGCATATAAAGAATTAATGTTTAGTATTTTTTAAATGAATATATTAAAAGTATTTTTTTTTATTAATTTACAAGAACTCGAATACTTTTTTGGATAGAAAATCTACTGGAAAAATATTATAGCTTGAATTACACTTTAATTTTTGAATTTAAGATAATATAAGTATTTATTATCTTTCAGTTACATACGCATTTATTATTCTTGCAGGTTTTAAGATGAGATTCGTTTTGTAATGCATAGTTTTTAATATATTGTTACTTGATGAATTAAGTGTTAATCATCTTAATTTCCAAATATTTTTGGGGTGATTGTAATTAATACAGAACAACGCATACATAGGGATTAATTAAAAACTAAAACATAAAAAAAATTATGATTAAATCTACAATTCGTTTAGAGTATTTCTATTAATATTTCAAGCTTTTGTGCTTTTTCCTTTAAACTAAAGTATTTTTTATTAAAAAATATATTTTCTTCTTTTTAGTACACTAATATGAAAGCATGTTTCTCAAAACCTTCTTTGTTTTTAATAATTTTTTCTTATTTTGATTTCAATAAATGCTTTAAAAAAATCTTGTTCTTTTATTTCAAAGTTATCTTTCTACAAGTCCCGAGTTATAAAGGGTGTCTCAAACTTAACGCAAGATTTGAATTTGCACCATTCGGTAGTAAAATGTTGGCAAAAAAAAAATCCTTTTAATATTAAAAAAAAACATTTGACACCTAATAGTTTAGAGTTTGTAAAAATGGAGCGTTGCATGATAGAACAATATCTTTTCATTTTTGAAAAATATTTCCAAAAATAATGAAAGTCTAGCGGCGACAGTTCGAAAATTTGAAAATTGGCCTCCTAGATCATGTGATTTTACACCATTGGATTTTTTTTTATGGGGTTATCTGAAGTCAAAGCTCTATGCTAACAAGCCCACAAGCACGTATGCATTGAAGGAGGAAATTCAACGCTGCATCAGCGAAATACAGCAATATGTATTCAATACGAACATGGAAAATTTCGACAAAAGAGTGCGTATGTAACAGCAAAGCCATGGAGGCCATTTGCCCTATGTGTTATTCCAAACATAATCCTATCCTGTGTACTTTACGATTGAATAAAATAACAATTTAAAAAAAGAAAACTGTTTTTTATTTAATTTAAGTCTTGCTTAACACGTTGTTCTATCGTGTAACGCTCCATTTTTACAAACCCTAAACTATCAGCTGTCAAATAGTGTTTCTAATAGGTTTACCAAATCTTTACTGCACGAATGTTGGCAAATTCAAATCTTGCATTAATTTTGGGCCATCGTTTATATCGCCAATTGAATATGATTACTAAAATAACTGCCATTCAAAAATCTAAAAATATTAAACAGTTGGTAACTCTTCCCTCTTTAATCAAACTTATATGATTGTTTCTTTGAACTATAGTTTCTTTTTTTTAAAGAAAAAATAATATCTACATTTTAGGACACTAAGACAAAAAACATGCTTTTCAAAACCTTCTTTTTTTAAATTTTGAATCAAATAATCGATTTTCTTTATTTTTTTTCCAACTTTAATTTATTGTTATTTATCCCCTCGCCCTGATTTATATATTAGAAATTGATTATGCTTACTGCAATAATTGTCATTCAAAAACCAAAATGATTTATATCGTGGCAAGTCTTTGCTTTTTAATCCGATAATTTTACCCAATAAAAATACAATTCGAATTATTAAACCAGAAAATGCGCATCCATTCCTCATCTGCTTATAGCAATCACATTCTTGGAAAAAAGCTCATGATCTGGAAGTTTCCATCTTATTTGGTTCTTCAACAAGGCTTGCCTGAATACCCTCCACAGCGAACCTTAATTCCCGTTGATGTTTGACCCAGAGCACAAAATCCCCCGTCATCAAAGAGTTGGAAACGAGCTCACGAAAGCGTGGGGGATTTCCTTTGGCAATATTCCAGTTTCATTAGACTAACAAGATTCAGTCCAAAACATGCGGTGATCTCATCTTGTTTACGTACGGTGGAAGAAAATGAGAACTAAATGTGGTTGATTAAAGGACATCTGGCTCTATGTATATTTGCTCGAATGGAATGATCTCATTGTTGCCGGATTTTTGGCTCGAATATGTTAACTGTTTCATGATAGATTGAGTTGAAAACAATTTATCTGTTCTTCTCTTAAGTATAAGTTCATTAAATTTCATTTAATGCACATTTAAGTTTAATAAATGGCTGAAATATGAGTTCATACATCAAAAGAAATAGAGTTTTGGATTTAGGAAAAAAAGGCTTAAATGGTTTTATCAGTGGAATTAAATGCATTTGGATCTAATAGATCGATTTTGAAGTTCAAAAAGTTAAATCAAAGAAGATATGTTTAAGACATTTGTCTTTTTCTTATTGTTGCTGACTTTTTAGTTTAAAAATGTTTATTGTCTGGTAATTGAATGAACTTCAGAAGAGTTACTGTTTTTCTTTTTATAGAAAAAGTCATTGAATTTCATTTAGTATTCATTTTATACTGCTAGAAAAATAAAATATGAACTTAAGAGATCAAATAAAATATAATTTTAGTTTTACAAAATAGAGGTTTAATGGTTTTTCATTCCGCTGGATAAACTGCATTTTCGAATAACATAGAGTTTTTGAAATTTAAAAAGTTAGATTAAAGAAATAAATGATGAACTATTATCTGAGATTTCTTTTATAGGGTGAAAAAGAAATTTACTATTCATGTTTTTGTTTTTTCTGGCAAAAAAATTGAGTTCGAAAGATTTAAATAACAAATCAATGCAGCAGTCATAAACAATGCGTAGACATGATGATCCAAATTGATCGCTTCTTCATCTAAATTTATGACGAGTCAAGGTAAGCTCCCTTTGATGATTTCATCTTCTTATCACCAATTTTGCGCAAATTGAATTCTGTGCTTTAAATATCGTTAAGCACTGATGCTTCTTTTGAGGTAGATTCCTATAGGAAGACTACCTATTGCAATAGTCCTCAAGACTTAGGGAAAATATCTTCAGTTCTTCATCAATCATGGTCCTAGAACCCAAAACCACCCTTAAGTTTATGTCTATATTTATATAAGCGAATAATGCTTTGCTCATATTATCTTGTGAACATGATAATAAGATTAGTTTTGATTGTATTTTAACTTTCTTGAAATATGTTCTTAGAAATGATTTTTACATTTCGGATGAATTCGTAAAGGGCATATCTAGCTCAAAGGGGATGGAAATGGTGTGGGGTTGAAATTTTCCTTTCGCTATAACTTTCTTAATATTGAAGACAGAATAATAATAGCAATTAGCTAAATTAGCGCCTCATTAAGATGAGCAACTTTCGCATTAAAACTCGATTTTCGATAATTGCAATATCTTAGAAGTTAGAGGTTAAAAAATGATTTTATAGACCTAATTTTGACTGTTTTTAACATCAACAGTTTATGTTGCCAGATAGTAGCTTAGATGTAAAACGATCTACCTTTGCCTTCTAGCTAACTGACAGGAATTTTTTTTTATTTGAAATTATTTGACTATCATTGCATGTTACTTTTCTGATATACTGTTTTGTTACTGACTGTATTGCAGAACATCAAAAATTTTATTGATTTAAAATGATCGTTTGATGAAACCAACATACCTCATTTAGTTTCAGATTTAGATTTACTAGAACAGAAAGGAAATTTGTAAAGTTCAAAGATGTGTGATTTTATATAAAGCGAAGTTCAAAAGCTTTATTAGGAAGAATATGCCAAGAATATGAGATTTCTTAGGATTAAAAAAATTGTCTGAAACAAAACAAATGGTCATCATCATACATAATTATAAAATACAAAAAGAGAATGACAAAGTTAGGGTTGTTTTTTGGTTTGGAGTATTTCAGGTTTCGAAAAACTTCGTCTTTGAAGATTCGCAACTGAAAAATTCAATTTAAACGAAAGATTAAAATTACTTGAACTGAACTTATAAAAATAGCATCAATTATTATTCTGCAATTTATTCATTAGATGACTCATAAGCATGATTCATATTTCATCATCATCATAAAACCATACTGAGATGATTTAAAAAATCGTATTTACGACAGAAAAAAAAAAATCCTCCCAACTGCTAAACAATTCTGGGAGAATAATCATACAGAAGTACGAGCAAAAACATTAAAGCAAATTAGAGGTTCGATTCTCCTTTAATTTTTTTATTTATATTTCTGCACACTTATTCTACTCTAGCCTTTCAATAATTTGGAGGTTTTTGTCATTATTCTCTCATAACTTGATTATTTGCAGACTCATATATATATATATATTTCACAATTTCTTCCTATTGAGGTTACTTGAAAAACTACATTTATGATAGTAACTTCCAATTACTGAACAGTTCAAGGAGAATAATAATACAGAGATGTAAAACAAAAAATTAAGGGAGAATCGAATCTTTTATCCTCTTTAATTTTGTGTCTCTACTTATGCACGCTTATTCTCCTCGAATTGTCCAATAGTTCGGAAGTTTTCGTCACCATTCTCCCGTAATTTGATAATTTGCAGACTGATATATTATATGTTGGCAATTTCTTTCTTTAGAGATTATTTGAAAAAAATTACATTTTTGGTAATAACTTTCAAATGTTGAACAGTTCGAAGAGAATAACAATGTAAGGACAAAAATTAAAGGAGCATCGAAAATCTTACCGCTTTTGTTTTTTTTAGTCTCTATTCCTACACGATTTTTCTCCTCGAATTGTTTGATAGTTCAGAGATAATTGAAGTCATTCTGTTACCGATTTTTGGTGAATCTGAAGATATTTTACCTCATTCTTCTTGTACCACTTGTTTTTTAAAACATTTTCAGATACCACCAAAAATTGCTTGAATCGGTACCATGATGTTTAGAGGCCATTATAAGAGCCAAAAGACATCCAACTTAATAGTTGACACTTTGTTTCTATGCATGATATTGCAAAAATTTTATTGCTGTATTCTCAATTTTTTGAGGTAAAATTCTACGTATATTTATTTAAAATGCCTCTGAAACTTTTCAATTTAGAATTTTTTCTTTGATTTTTCTTTATTTTTACTTTAAATTAAACCATTTGTTATGTGTAAAAATAAAAACATGTTTGCACTTCCCGGTAATGTGTTATTTATATTGAAAGTCGGATTTATCAAGTAAAAGTAAGGTGTACTCTCAATTTTTTGAGTCACTGTATGTTTTAAATAATTTGATGGAATAATGAAATTAATTTGAATTTATTTACAGCAATAAAAAGAAGTTTTACATATTGTTTTAAAATTAATCTTGAAAAATTGAAAAAATATTAAAATTAAAAAATATTATTTAGGAGAATAAAACTGACAGTAAAACAGTGCATTAAAATATAAATCCGAGGTATATTTCTGATGTTTACCATGTGTAACGTCTACCAGATTATCTTAGCCTATTTTCGGAAGAAAACTATTTTAATGTCCTTACCTAATAGTCCGTTACGTAAGAGTATGGAAAATATTATATGGTTTTGCATTATTTTTTAACATCTCTAACCTTATTACAAATACGGTTTGCAAATAATGTTGGTTAATTATTATTATTATTCGAAAAGAAAGGGGACGGATTTGTATATTTGTGGTCATTTATCGCATAATAACGATCGATTAACTTTTTATCCCTTGAATGTTTTTTTTATTTAAAATAATTGTGATGCAATATTTTTTAAATTCCCAATTGCAATTTAAATCATCATTTAACTCTTTAAAAGAAATCACAAAATATTTTATTTTCATAAATTAATTTGGCTTTTTTATATTTCTATTTTTTAAAAAAAATAAAAACAAATATTTTTCTTTCAGAATTTAAGATAATTTTAAAAATTAATTGTGCATGAAATCTATTATGTGAAATCAAAGAAACAATGTAGAATGAATCGTAGATTCATGAAAAATTCTAGAAGGTAAAAAAAAGTATTAGACTTGTTTATTTTCAAATATCAGAAAAAAATAATAAAATGCTGCGCATTTTCAAATAAAAAAAAGTAATTTTTATTATTCTGCGTTAGAAAACGATTTTTTTTCTCAGAAACAAAAGTTTTGTTTATGTAAACAATATTATTTTATCCTTTATATTTTTGGAAAATTCAAGAACAAATCATATTTAATTTTTATATAATTTTCTCCAAAACGTAAAATGATCGGTTGAAACTTGCGCATCAGAAATTAATTTTAAAATAGTCATTTAAAACAAAAGAAAATTAAAAAAAAAATAACGCCAGATTCTTTTTTTTTAAAGAAATAGAATTTGGAAGTAGCTATTTGAAGAACTGAGAATTTATAACGTTCATCAGAATTTTTATTATGAGATTTTCTGATTTTATTGATTGTTTTAAATTTTTATTTATGGATGAGTACAAAAACAACTTGGTAAAATCCGAAGATTTGATTTGCTTTTGCCTGTATAATCAAACGTGCTTTTAGCTATTTCTCAAATGTTTAAAAATATTCAATTAACTGATGTTTTATGTTTATAAAAAGATATGAGAGCTATTTTTACAAGTATAGTGATTACAAACTAGTTACTTAAAAAACGAAATAAAATGAATGAAATGTTTTGAAAATGTTTTGCATAACTTATTTCATTTCAAAATTTAGAGCAATTTCATCGTATGTTTAATTTTACAAAAATAATGATATAGAATTAGCATGATTTAATTATTTAAAAAAAAGAAATTCTCATAAACTAATTGCAAAGTACAAATATTATCAAAACATTATATTCTCAAACTGTAAAAACAATGCAAACAACAGCAACGAAAAAAGAATCTCAAGAAATCAAACTGTGGAGTTAGAATTCTCCATCTAAATATGAAACTCTCTTAAATTCCCTTCTCTAAATTTAGGAGAACTTTTTGACATTTTTTTTTATTTAATGAGTAGTTTTTATATTTCATTATCATTAATTTTGTTTACTATTTATGCGACTGGTCCAAACGAAAGAATGCAGGTTGGATGTTTGGATGTCTTTTGCGTTTTGATGAAGCTGAAAGAAAAAAAAGAGATTTTATTTATTAGCTTTGTGAAAGATTTCAAAGGTTCGCATAGGACTTAAAATAAGTCCTGAAGGGATAATATCACTTTGGTGCTACGAATTTGGTAGGTGTCACGCGATGAAGCCCCCATTCCTCTAATATAATGTACATCTATATAATATTTGTTTGTATAGCTTTTACACAAATCTATAATTTTTGTCCGATTTTGATGGATTTCAAAACATATGCTCTCCTCGACAAGTTACTGTCAATATTTCAAAATCCAAAACTTATTTATAATATAAATTAATTGAAAATTAAACAAGTAAGCTAATTAAAATATAAGTTAAATGAAATTTTCACGCTTAAGCTTTTGGTATTCAGTTTTAAGCTTTTTCTTTCAGTTTTTATCTTCCAAAGATCTTGTCTCACAAAACTGATCTTTACTCTGTATTAAAACACAGAAAATTACTTCTTTAATGATAACAAATTCATATGCATTTAATTTTTTCATACTTTAATAATTTCTATTTCCGCGTGTATGTAAAGCAGAGAAAGTAGAAAAATCGCCAAAAAATTCGAACTAGATATTTGACGTGTCTTCACGTTTTAAACCTGCCTGAGTTCGAAAGACACATTTTTAGACAAAAATGTCTGTCTGTGACAGAGATAAATCAAAAACAATTTGCTCTATAAGAATGAAATTTGGTATATGGTCCTTGCACTAAATTTGCAGATTTCTATCAAACTTTGTGTAAAATCCATTCAGAGGAAGTCCATCTGTCCGGCTGTTCGAATATAAATTAACAAGATAGTTACAAAACGAAGAGAGCTAGATAGATAAGATTTATAGTGATCATTGCACAGATTTAGCATCCATAGTGTAGACACCTGCCAAATTTTGTGCTAAATCCACCAACGGGTTGATCGTTTGTCGATCTGTACTTTCAGAAGCATGTTAAAGCGATAATTTAAAAACCAAATGACTTAAATATTTAAATTTGGTATGGGAGTTTGTAACTACATGTGCAGTTTTGTGTGAAATCTTTGTTTCAGTCGGTTGATGAAAACATTTCAAAGCATAAATTCGATTTTCGGATACTATTAATGGTACGCCAGGGATTAATGGTTAAATAACTCGCCATGGATTGACACGACAGATTTAGTAAAAATGTTAAATTCTCTCCAACAGTTAATATTTCGTAACTATTTTGCGCCAGTCTCTTGTAAGGCGCTTTCTGGCATGATAAGTTTATTATAGAGTATACGAGAAAGTTTTGTGGAGACCACATTCATTGGTTTAAAATTCGATTTGGTATACAACTTGTAGCAATGTTTTCATTGAAATTAGTTGAATGTTTAAGGAAATTAGTTTGAAATTTCGTTGTTCAAAACTAATTTCAGTGTTTCATCAAAGCCTTTCAGTCGCATGCTTTGCCGATGTTAAAATTAAGATAAATAATTTCTTTTTTTTGGACCTCATGTACAAAGTTGGTTCTCTCATCGATTTTTATTCCGTAATATACACACTTTTTAATTTGTACTCCCAATAATTAATAATAGACTGATTCCATCAAATATTTTGGTAATATAAGATGAAATATATTATAATAAGATGATGGTATATTATAATAAGATGAAATTTTAAATAAATGCATTCGATATTAACAAGACAAGAGGTCAATATTTTTAGTGGACAAATTGGTCTTTAAAGATGGCTTTTAGGTATATGTTTCTAGGTATACCAGACACAAAAAATTAAAAATTTATAGATAAGACACCCCTAATTTGTTTCAAACAAAATCTGTGCTCTTTTTTTAAATAATTTTTCTTCTTATTTTTTTACAAAGCGGCTTTTTAATGCAAACTAAGAAAAACGCAAGAATGAAACTATTTTGGATAAAAGCCGCTCTTATTCGCTATGTATTCTGTTGATCTCGTTGGAACATCCTTTGATATGTAAATATTAAGTGGAAATCCGAGCTGAAGCTACGTAAACCGCTTTTTGTCGATGCAGCTGAATAATTTTAGAACAGGGGTTATTTTATAGCCGAGACTTCGCCTTCCGTCCGTCCTTTTCAGAAAAATGCAAATGGCTTCGGTGGTTTTCTCGGCCTTTCATTTGCGCTGCTCACTTCAATCGATAGCCGAGCTAGTAATGATAAGGCATGAAACTTTTAGAAATAAGAGGGCGTTTTTCGAAGGGTTAATCTAGCTGTTTTTTCATTGTTATTTAATTTATTAGATTTTTCACCCTCTCCTTCATTGATTAATGATTTTTACTTATCGTTTAGACGAAACTCAAAAGTACTTGTTGTTTTCTTCAACAGAAATTCTCTCTCTCTCTATCTATATATATGTGTGTGTGTGTGTGCGTCGTGTATGTATGTTTGTATATGTATCTAAGTATGTATGTATGCATATATATCCACGGTGCATATAGGCATATTATATATCTATGTATGTATATATGCATATCTATCTATCTATGTATGCAGAAAGGTATATATCTATGTAAAAATGCATATATATATATATATATATATATATATATATATATATATATATATATATATATATGCATGTGTTTCAGTAATGACATCTCTTAATTTAAATTCTAATTAGCATCTTAATTTTTATCTTAAATTAGGCCATGTTAATTTAATTCTAAAATGTTGTTTTCTTCTGATCTAATTCCCGCTTTTTTATTTAATGTATATTTAATGTATTTATTTATAGTATCAGTATAGTATCAGTGTTTGGACTCTATTGATAATTTCTTCGATCTCATTTGTTTTCTGTTGGGTGATGCTGCATCAATTTTATACAAAGTATAGGTCGATTTAGTTTAGCTCGCCGTCCTGCATTGATGACGCATGTGTGATGTTTTTTAACTAGGAATATTTCAGCTCCAGCCATTACCCACTTTGTAATCATATTCGTACCAAAACCATCACTCTCGGTTCAAATGCGAGAACCAATACCCACCGAATATCCAGTCTCATTCTGATGGGAAAAGAATCGGTTACTGGCTGTGTCAGGTAAAAGCATCAGATACAATCGAGTATTATCAGTATCAATTTGCACCTGATAGAGCAAAATCCCGCATCAAATATCACCCTAATCCTAGAAAGGACCATATGAATGAATTTTTTTTTATTTTCAGAAATTATGCCAAATTTAAAAAAGAAATTTGAATGTGAGGGTCGAGGACAGAGGTCTGATGTTATAACAAAGCGTAAAGATGTAAGTGTTTTGGAAAAGAAAATGATCGAAAGAATGCGTTTTTAGCCATTATCGTGTGCTTTGAAATGAATATTGGTTGGGCTGGATATTGCAAAGAAGAAATTAGTCAAACATTATGGATTTAACATTAGCACTTCTATCTGGTATAAAATTTCTAAATTCCGTGCATGGTGTATCAGAACATTAAATTTTTTACATAGATTTAATAAGAAAATACAAATGGATAATAAAGATTTTTATGCAGGTTTTATGATAAGGCACTTTCAATTAATAGGGAACCACAATCGATTCGTTTAAGCGCTTAGCCAGCCACAAATTTGACATTATTTTTAACCAGCCATTTGATATTATATTGTCATATCGTAAACTAAATAACTTATAGGATAATGATGTAAATATTGGAATGGGGTTAAAGAATGAAAATATACCTATTCATCTTATAAAAGTATTTATTTTTGTTTAAAATCTTTTGCTTTTTAGTTTAGCAAAAGCCATCTAATATATTCAAATCTTTGTAAAGTGTCAACGAAAAGATTTTCATATAAATTTTGTATAATTTAAGTAAATTTTCTGAATTTGATCTGTATGTGAAAATAAAAAAAGCGTTGATAGGGAGAGCTCCTTTTAAAAAAATATAAATTTTATATGGGATTTTCCTTAAATGATCCATATCCTCCTTATTCGTAAAATTTGATTATATTTATACTTTTTTGAATAAAAAAAAAATTATTTTTTAATACAACACTGAGTACCATGTAATATGGTCTCATATTAATATCTTCAATAATTACATAAAAAACTCAGACTTGTGTTGCATGAAAAATAATATATCCGCAAAACTGGTAAATAGATATCTGTTTCAAAAACAAACTTTTATTGATTTTTTTTCCTTATCTTAAGTATAAAAATGATATAATTTAAAACACGTATAAGTGAAGTTTGTTATCATCACAAAACTAAAAAGATTTAATTGCTGAAAAAACAGGATTTCCGTATTTTGTAATGTGCTTTCTTTTTTCTTCTTCTTTCTTTTAGAAAACAGCTTGGAAAACATTATTTTACAAAACATTTTAAGGAAAATATTTTTTTTTCACATTTTTTTAAAAACCTATTTCATATATTTCATACAACATATTTTTAAATCTAGACTTTTTAATCAAATAAGACTATCTATCACCCTATTGAAATTTTTCAAACAGGAAATGTAAACGGCTTATTATTATATATTATCTTAAATGAAAGGAACGATTATTATACAAAAAAAATTTCAGGGAAAATAAAAGATGCTTTAAAATTTCTTTTTTTTTTTGGAAGTGTTTATCCAATAGGAAATGATATTTTTTTATGTTTAATAACGTAATAGAATTTATAAAGATTGTCTTTTTTTGTGCTGGAATTACTTTTGAATAATTATACGAAATTCTCAATATTTCTTTTGAGTATATGTTAGAAGCAAATTTTCAGTTTTGAAACGCTTTCTCTTGAAAATATTGATGTATTTACTGAATTTAAAGATTTATTTTTTATTGTTTAATATAAAAATTGAACATATAAAGGCTGACATTTTTTGGTTTGGCATTTTTTTTTCTGATGATTATACGAAATTCCTAAGTACTGGCTGTCTTTGGCAACCAACTTGTTCGACTAGATTACTAACTTTTTAATCTATAATAGAACGTATTTTTTAAAATTCACTTTGATATTTAATGCGAACTGAAAAACATGAATTCATTAGAATGAATTAAAATTAAAAAGTATATATATTATGAAACAAAAGCGAAAGTGAAGATTATATTACGACGTTAATGATTGGTAAAATCATGCGATTAATGTTTTGAAAATGAGTTTGAACTCCAACATAATATTTTAAAACGTGTATTAAATTAAACTAAACAATATTGTTAAAATTAAGAGATATTAACCATACCTATTTAATGAAATGAATTTTATTTCCGTAATTTTTAGAATCTTAAAATGGTACAAAGGCAATTTTTGAAGATACTAACGTCGTTTTCCACATGCAAGTCAGCGATTACCTCATTTGATGACGGTTAAGCCTATTTTTGTGCTCGATTAAATTTTCTGTTTGAAACTTATTTCGTGGCTTTTTCCCCCTAATTATATGGATTATTTTGTTGATACGGCGAATCCTTTCCATAACATTTAATAATTTGTTGCAGCTTCATCCATTAACTAAGCGAAGTGCCCAATTTAATGCAGCTGTAAATATATTCAATGAAGCAGTCTAAAATTCGTACGATATTTTGTTGACATCTGACTGTTGCCACTTGATAATAAGTAATAAGGATGATTTCTGTGACACGCACGTTAGTGTTTTATATATAGAGATTTTTAAGAAGAATTATTACAAAAAGATTAAATATGACTTTCTTTTTAAATAGAGGGTAGATGCATTGAGTTCTTAACAAATATAATGTCAATTTGACATTTTCAATCATTAAATTTGTTGTTTAGAAAAATAACCATTTGGTGGATTTAGTTAAAAATTTGATAAGTATCTATATTTTATATGATAACCCCACCGACCAAATTTTATCTACAAAAATATTTGCATTTTATAATTACCGAGTTCATTTGCATTCGAATAGCGAGACAGGCAGATTTTTTAAAAAAAAAACAGATTTTGTTCAAATTTTGATAGAAATCTACGAATTTACTCGTAATACTATATACCGAATTTCAGCCGTCTAGCTCAAAGAATTTTTGAGGTTTAATGTTCACTGATACACATATATTACTCTGAAAATGTTCTTATTGGACTCAGGAGTGAGATTACGTTACTATCTTGAATTCGAATTATATTATTACTAGCTTGAATTCGAACACACACACACACACGCACGCACGCACGCACGCACGCACACACACACACACACACACACACACACACACACACACACACACACACACACACACACACACACACACACTTTATTATTAGTGTAGATTCGGATTAACGAAATGGTTCCGAAATTTTTCGAAAAGGATTACATTGGAGAATGTTTTCTCACAATAAAGCAAGCTTAAATCGCTCACAGTCAATATAGCGTCATGTAATTCTAAACCGTATTTAAACTATATCATTCCATTAAATTGCGACTCATTTAAATTATCATCCGGTAACTGAAGTCAATAATTAACAACAGAATGCACAGAAAGTAATATCAGATTGCCCCGATAAACAACTCCGATAACAGGCTTCAAAGTTACTGTATAATTAAGGTTTGTTTGTACAAATGTCTTCCATAATTTGGCACTCACTTAGAAATCGTACTAGAGTTATTTGAAGATGGAACTCGCATATGAGAAAATTTATCGAATAAATAGAATGGCATTTGGGAATTTTATTAAGTCGAAGAAATATATATTTAAAGATAATTCTAATAAGATACGAAGACGAAACTATGTTATAAGGGACCGTTTTGATTTGTATATATATATTTTTTTGTTTTTAAGAATTACGTTTTTTTTTTTTTTTTTTTTTTTTTTTTTAAATTTTGGACGTATTCATTCAATTACTTTTACTTTTGTACCTTTTTTTTTAATTGAGGCATTTTGAATCGAAGCGAGGACCGAATCGAAGCAACCTATTTTGATTTGTGAAATGCATAGCAGGAATCAAACTCACTGAATAGTTAAAATCTGGATCCTACATGAAAAACGGCTGCCTCCGAATTCGAATCAATGCATATTTACTATAAGGATAAAAAAAGCTGTTTTTGAATTCAAATCAATGCATATTTACTATTACATATTAACGTGTAATGATAAAAACAGCTGTTTTTGAATTCGAATCAAGGCATATTTACTATTATACATTAATATGTAATGATAAAAACAGCTGTTTTTGAATTCGAATCAATGCATATTTACTATTAAATATTAACATGTAATGATAAAAACTGCTGTTTTTGAATTCGAATCAATGCATATTTACTATTATACATTAATATGTAATGATAAAAACTGCTGTTTTTGAATTCGAATCAATGCATATTTACTATTATACATTAATATGTAATGATAAAAACAGCTGTTTTTGAATTCGAATCAAGGCATATTTACTATTAAATATTAACATGTAATGATAAAAACAGCTGTTTTTGAATTCGAATCAAGGCATATTTACTATTAAATATTAACATGTAATGATAAAAACAGCTGTTTTTGAATTCGAATCAAGGCATATTTACTATTATACATTAATATGTAATGATAAAAACAGCTGTTTTTGAATTCGAATCAATGCATATTTACTATTAAATATTAACATGTAATGATAAAAACAGCTGTTTTTGAATTCGAATCAATGCATATTTACTATTATACATTAATATGTAATGATAAAAACAGTTGTTTTTGAATTCGAATCAATGCATATTTACTATTATACATTAATATGTAATGATAAAAACAGCTGTTTTTGAATTCGAATCAATGCATATTTACTATTAAATATTAACATGTAATGATAAAAACAGCTGTTTTTGAATTCGAATCAATGCATATTTACTATTATACATTAATATGTAATGATAAAAACAGCTGTTTTTGAATTCGAATCAATGCATATTTACTATTATACATTAATTTGTAATGATAAAAAAAGTTGTTTTTGAATTCGAATCAATGCATATTTACTATTACATATTAACATGTAATGATAAAAACAGCTGTTTTTGAATTCGAATCAATGCATATTTACTATTAAATATTAAGATGTAATGATAAAAAAAGTTGTTTTTGAATTCGAATCAATGCATATTTACTATTACATATTAACATGTAATGATAAAAACAGCTGTTTTTGAATTCGAATCAATGCATATTTACTATTACACATTAATATGTAATGATAAAAACGATTGCCTTTGAATTCGAATCAATGCATCAGTGCATGCTTAATATATAATGATAGGCATTGTGTATATTTAATATACATATTAATTCATGAGCTATTGATTTGTACTTTATGGGACACAATTAGAAAAAAAATATCCTACATCATGGGCGGAAAGTTACCCTTCAAAACTTATACATCGTTCCTTTTTTAAGATAGTTTCTTATGAAGTTCTATAGCTAATGTTTTTACCCGGGTCTTTGAATTGATATTGATAATGTTCAATTTTTACTATACTCATAAACTAGTGCCACAATGATTTTGTATTCCGGATGCAAATATTCAGTGTGAATTTTGCATCATGGTTTTTATAATTATCTTATTTCGCTATAATGTATTCATATATATAACATTATGTCATATATTTCAAATGAAAATTGCTGGAATCCCTAGTCTTCTTGTGGTGTGGAAATGTTGATTGGGTGCTCAGCTGCTTGCACACACCAGCTATTATTCAAATAGTCTAAGGTTGGAGTTTTGTGCGTAACCCTCCCTACAAGTTGAACCTGCGCTTCAGGAATGGGTGGAGTCGCTTTGCGAAACCACATCTCTCTTCCGTATGGCCGGCCTTTGGTTGAAATGGAGTTAGTTTCTGAATTTACATATTTAATAAACCTGCTCTATAATAAAGATTTTTTTAGTGCTTTTTTTCTGTTTCATCATAGGATTATTTATTCTAAAAATAAACCTATTTGAAAATAATCGAAAACGAAGAATGAGTAGATAATTAGCTTTTAACAATTAGAACGGTCTCTTGCAAGAGTTGCTTAAAAAATCTTTCACGAGGAGTATTTAATAATCTTAGCAACAGGATTTCCTTGTTGAGGTTTGCAGTTCGTTGGGTAATGACGTAGTTTTAGATCTGTTAATGGCTTTCATCAATGAAAGCTTGTCCATAATCCATCGACTAGTTTGGTTCTTCTTAGAAAAGGATCCGGAAACATTTATTCTATATAAAGTTGATTCAAAGTGCTTGCTATATGTCAACTCTAATCATTTCAAAATAGCTACCGTCCAAAAAATTAGGAATAAATGTGACTTTTCCACACACACACACACACACACACACACACACACACACACACACACACATACACACACTCACAAATAAATAAAATATGATGAAATGAATTTTTTCATACTTTATAATGAAGTAAATAATTATCTCGTTTATGTTTGTGATTTAAAAAAAATATGTTGCTGAAAAAATTAGAAAGATTAAATATTTATACAGTCCCCCTGTCTCTATTAATTATAACTAGTATAACAGTTTATGCTCACTAGCATTTAAAAGAGAAACAGCCCCACTTTTCTATGACCAAAATTGACCGAGTTATGAGGCTTTCAATTTCCTTATTTTAAGATAATAAAGGGTCTCTCAAACAAAAATAGTTTAAATCTTCCTCGAGATTGTCATTGAAAAAATAGTCTGGTATCGTATATAATTGTAATATTCAAGACTTTATAACTGGGTAAGTATTCGCAACATAACTTTTTTTTTTGTTTAAAATAACTTTTCAAACACTAATTTGCTAAATATAATTTATAAGATAGAGGGGTATTGTAAAAATTTAGACGCTACCATTTTTACTTTCTCTTATACGTAGTACAGAGAATTTTATTTCGATTGATTAAGACTCGAGACTTGAATTCCATTTAAAGTAGCTCCATAAGAAGCTTAGCAGTTCCATTAGAAGTCGATTTAAAATCGACTTTTGGTCGATTCTGTAAAATATCTGATTGATTTCTATACTAGATCTGCTTGTCCAGACTGGCTGTTGTTCTCGGGTATGATTGTCACAGATTATTCAACGAATGGTGTAGCAGAAAATCTCATACACATTTGCGAAGTGTGTAAGAAATAAAAAAAGCCATTATTTATTGTTTGGATGAAAATACTTTGGATGAAAATATATAGTAACATTAAAATTCTGCTCCTTGCTATGGGATTTTCTCTATTCATAATGCTCGCGAACATTCATATCAAAATGAATGACTGACATCACGTGAAAACAAATAGTAATCCACTACCAGAAAAAAAATGCAATGCCAAATATAAAAATATTAAAAATTGCAGATCTCTGGTCAATACTCTTTGCTAGAATTCAGCATTAAAATGTTTACCATCTATTTAATTTGTAATTCACTTTTAGCCTCATTCGCACATCGATAAATCCATCCATTTAAACATAAAAAAAAACTGTCTTAATTACTAGATGCCAAAATGGGATTTCGCATTCGTAAACGACGCAGACTTAAAAGGTGGGAATATTTTTTACTCCCCCCCAACATGACACACAGTGGTGGATGATTATATATATATAAATATACTGATCCTTTTCGCTCTATTGTAATGTCCTAGAAAGTCAGGGAAAGAGCACTTTGCTAATTTATGGTTAAACCGCGATCAAACAATTTATTTTTATAACCACGTTTCTCTCAAATGCCATAAATGCCAGAAACGTAAATTTTTTCGCCAGTCAAATGCCCATTTATTTTTCCATCTGTCATTTTCATCTTTCATTCTTACATTGACTTCCCATACACTCATTATGCTAGTCATTCCTTCCGCGACGCTTGCCTACACATGGATGCCTGCTTCAAGAGGCAAATCGCTATTAGTCGGATTGACTCCCTTTGGCTGATTGATGACTGATTGGTGCTGTCGCCAAACACGTGTTTCATTCAACTGCTGTGAGATGAATGAATCCGCACGTCACTGAAACACATCGAAGTATCAATCATCGCGCTAAACGCTCGAGTTCATTTTGGAATGACGTAAACAACTCTCGGAGTGATAGCCTTTAATGGAAGTACTATGAAAAATGCACTCGCCGATTGCAAATCTTTTCAGAAATCTCTTGCAATGTGGAAAGATGGGAATTAAAATAATATTAATCGAGTTTTTCTTACATTTCCTGAAGCTTGTGCTAATGTCCAATGGTAAAAGTTTATTATTTTGTTGGTATGCGTAAACAATAATTTCTGAGATGATTATAAAACAGAATAATAGATACCAGGATATTCACAGATATATTCGTAAATGAAGGATACACAACAATCTTCTGTCCAAAATTTTCTGGTTTATATATATATATATATATATATATATATATATATATATATATATATATATATATATATATATATATATATATATATATATATATATATATATATATATATATATATATATATATATATATATATATATATATATATATATTCTTTGTCACTAACTATGCAGAATCTGGTGAGAGAACCACCCCATAAAAACATTGTTATTTTAAAATATAAATATGATTTTACTCAATTACACTGATTAGATATTTACAGTGCCGGCGTCCTGGCATAGGGGTAGCGCGTCTTCCCCGTGACCCGGGCGTCCTGGGTTAGAGTCCCAGTTCGGGCATGGTTGTTCTCTTCCTTGTGTTCTCTCTGTGAGGTGCGTGAATGAGCGCCCCCCCCCCCTGTAAAAAGGGGTTGTGCAAGCGATGCTATCTTCATTTAAGCTAGAAGTCAGACTTCTGCCCTCGGGTTCTCAGGGTTCAGGACCTTCAGAAGCTACTGCGCAAAAATGTGGCTTAAATAGTCACACGACAAAAAGAAAAAAATAAATATATACGGCTTAATTCAACACTTCAATTTTTTTTTCTTTTAAGTTTCATGATTTTTTCATTCTTTACACAGATTGCTTGGTTAGAAGAACTACAGATTGCCTAGCTATATTAAGCACTGATATATTTTGATATTAAGTTTACTCATTTATAGACATGAAATATATTTTCTGCAATTTCCATTTTTTAAGAACTGAAATATTTTATATATAGTAAAAATAGTTTTCTAAAAAATTTCGGAAAAGTAATTATTTTTTAAGAATATTTAATGAAATAATACAAAACCCTACGGAAATTTCTCAAATAAAAGTCAGTTCAAGTCAAATTCAAATAGTGATACAAATATTTGTATTTCCGATGCATTTATGTATTTCTGACCGGGCAACACAGTTTGCGATGACGAATAATAAAATCAAAATGAGTGAATTGAATGAATTTAGAAATAGAAAACAAATTATACTTGGCTTTGAGAATATGGATTATCTGCAAAATTTCGGGCTAAAGAAAACAAATAAACACGGAAGTGCATTGGAATAATTTTATTTACAGCAGGAGACCCATGCATTCAGTTATGCCTTGATAAACAGATGATTTCTATACTTTTAAAACTTTTCTTGTAAAAAAACACTATTCTATTATTTTAAAAGACATTTTTTTATTTTCTCGTACATGTAGTATGAAGAAAGTACAGTAATCGTCGAAAAATTCAAACTCGAGATATTGACGAATTTCCACGTTTTAGACCTTCCTAACTTAAAAACAAATTTTTAGAAAATGTCCATCTGTGATAAAGATAACTCAAAAACTCTTTGAGCTAGATGGTTAAAATTTGGTATACGGCCTTTAGACCAAATTTGCAGACTTCTATCAAATCTTGAGTAAAATCTGTTCAGAGGAAGACTGTTTGTTCGAATATAAGTTAACACGATGAGTACAAAACGAAGAGAACTAGATAGATGAAATTCAGTACACATTTATAATATAGACGGCTGCCAAATTTCTAGCTAAATACAACAACGGGCTGACCGTCTGTCGGTCTGTATTTTCAGAAACATTTAATCGCGATATCTCAAAAGCGTCGTGACTTAAACATATCAGATTTGATAAGGGATTTTGTGATCACAAGTGCAGTTTTGTGTCAATTTTTTTTCCAGTCTGCTCGGAAATAACGCGCATAAAACATAAATTCGACTTTCGGATACTATTAACCGCATGGCAGGGATTATTAGCCAAATAACTCGCCAAGATTAACACAACGGATTCAGTAAAAATACTAAATTCACGCCAAAGCTAATATTTCACAACTTTTATACGCCAATGCCATATAAAGCGTTCTCTGGCATGATGAATTTATTAGAGCGTATGCGAGAAAGTTTTGGGGAGACCATTCCACAGATTTATATTGTGATTTAACAACTATTTTTATAACAGACCATCCTCCTCTAGATGTATTGTTCCTTCAGATTCTAAGCATAGTTTAATTTGCTCTATTTAAATTAATATCTTAATTATTGTGTTTATGCCTTATATGGGTATTAAATGAATACTTTTTAAGTTTATAAATTAAAACTAAATCATGCCGGGGTCCTTGCATAGGGGTAGCGCCTCTTCCCCGTGATCTGGGCGTCCCGGGTTCGAATCCTGGTTCGGGCAGGCATGGTTGTTCTTCGTCTGTGTTCTATCTGTGAGGTGTGTGAATGTGCCCCCCCCCCCTGTAAAAAGGGGTTGTGCAAGCGAATGTGTGAATTTCATCTTCATATAAGCTAGAAGTCAGACTTCTGCCCTCGGGTGCTCAGGGGTCTTTACCCTCAGAAGCTACTGCACCCCCTTTCCGTGGTAACGCGGACACGACATTATCAAAACTAAATCATTCAAAGATGTTATAGTTTTATATAAAAATTACACATAATCATGAAATAGCTCAAGTGTTTGATGAATCCTTAAATGAATCAGTAAAATAACGGAGTCATAAAATTAGATAAAAAAATGAAAATAGGTAAGGAATAATTATATTAATCGTTCATTTTGAAGCAACGTAAGGTTTAAAATGGGTCAGATATCGAATTTTGAACCTCGGTCAGCTGACGCCGATGAAACTGCAACCAATTAAAAATATTTTAATGCCAGATTTTTTAAAAAACTAAGCATTCAAGTAATATCTCTACATGTGCATTTATTTTAGACTTAAATATTTATAATTTTTTTAAATTTTTCAGTCGCAGTTGAATAAGCACTTATAAATAAGTCTAAGGAATAAAAAAAATATTCGGAATAATTTATTTTAAAATTTTATTTTTGATTAAAATTAGTTATTTGTTTGTTACAAATACAACAACTGCCAAAAGTCTTCTTTATATACAACTGCAAAAAGTCTTCTTTTTCTGCTAACCAACAATTAAATTCGAAATCAATAAAAAAAAAAAAGGCAACATATATGTTATATCAAAAGACATTACAGCGCAATGCAAGATAGATTGCAGCACATTCATGTCCGAAATGCACGAGCTAGCATCGATTTTGTACTTCGAGCAATATTATCTATCATATTTTACGCTTTCCCGACTGCCAATATCGTCAACTAATGATTGATTTTTGCGTGGGCGGGGAGGGTGACTGGCAAAATATATCGAATCTAAAAATAATGAAGAAAAGCGACGTGACACAGCAAACGTCTTCATTGTCGGTTGCTTTTACTGAGAGTCGAGCACGGCCGAATGAGCACGACATCGAACGATTCATGCCGAATGCTCACCGAACGAAAACCAATTCCCAGCCCATTCCCAAATAATCCGTACACAATTCCCTGGATCAAAGGGAACGAACACGTGATGCTTCATCAACCACCTTTTCCAATTAATACCCATCCGCACCTTATCTCTCCCGGTAGTCAACAGCAGCGCTTCACTTCACCTCACTTCAATTCCGTCCGAAACCTTTCGATATCGAAATGCCCCGCGAAGCACATTTCGGTAGCCGTCAACCCCCTGCCACCTTCCCCCAATCCTGTTACTAATTCCAGTTATTCCAGATTAATTCGGGAAAACCTAATTTATGACATCGAATCGACGTAGCGAAAACAACAGGACTACTAATTTCGGTGACAGATCTGACGCGGCGACAAATGGGATAGTTGATAAGGCATTTTCGTAGAGGGTGTTGAGGAGAAACCAGTGGCGAGTTGATCGGGAGGGGGAGGGCTAAGTGGCGAGGCGGTGTGGGGGATGCGAATCAAATAAAAGTCTGTTGATTGTTTGCGTCCAGGTCCGACGTTTCGCTTTGAAATCGTTCCGGAGAAATTGGGCTGTCAGATGGGAAAGCTAATAATTAGTGAGATGAATTGGTATATGTCTGGTAATTTGACATCGGCACTTGTGAATTCGAATCTGTCTGGTCATTTGACATCGGCACTTGTAAATGACCGGCGTAATGAAGGCGGTAATAGGGTCGCCGGTTTAATCAATCGAAAATGATACTGGTTATTGACACCAATATGAATCTTCTTCGCTTTGGATATGTCGAGAAGAGTGATTAGGTCCATCCATATTCAATAGTTTAATGTTTCTTGCAATACTCTTCAATAAATTGTCACTCTTGCATGATTCTATAATGAGTAACCATTGAAACCATTGTTCAATCATCATTTGATCATGGTTCATAATTACAAGGTCTAACCCAAACTGTCCTTGTGTAGTTTGATGCATATATAATTAAAGAAATTTAATTAATTGATGCAAATTAAATCTAGATGCAAATTATCGATAATTAAAGAAAGTGTTGGTAATACTCTTATGACAAAGAATCGAAGATAAGCTGACACGCTAAATCTTTTCTTTACATTACGTGAGTTACCATATGTTTACACTATATGTAGAATTAATATATGTCCCGTATACACTGGGATATCGCCTTATGTCATTTCTCAGACCCATATTACTATTTGTCTCCTTTTATTTTCTCGTATAGAGAAAGTATAGTAATCGCCAAATAATTCGAACTCGAGATTTTGACAAATCTCCACGTTTCAGACCCCCCTGAGTTCGAAAAACCCATTTTGGAAAATGTCTGTCTATCTGTGAAAAAGAGAACTTAAAAAAGCTTTGACCTAGATGTTTGAAATTTAATATGCTGTATTTACAACAAATCTACAGATTTATATCCAATTTTGAGTAAATTCTACTCAGAGGAAGTCCGTCTGTCCGGCTATTCGAATATAAGTTAACACGATAGTTACAAAACGAAGAGAGCTAGATAGATAAAACTGGGTACATAGTTTTAACATTGATTGTGTAGACACCTATCAAATGTTGAAAAAATTTGATTGTCTGTCTTCTGTACGAAACCTGTGAAAACGATAAATCAAAAACGCAGTAACTTAAATGTATTAAATTTGATATGAGATATTGTAACTACAAATGCAGTTTTGTGTCAAATTTTTGTTTCAGTCAATTGGGAAGATCATGCATAAAACCCAAAATCGATTTTCGAATCATTTTCACCGCTTCTAATTTATCGCCAAAATGCTCGCTAAAGATGATGATAAGTTTAATTAAAATGCTAAAATCACGCCAAATGTTAATATTTTGCATCTATTATATGCCATTGCATTACAAAGCCTATTTTGTTTAATATTGCAATGGAATATATTGAGAATTTTTTCGAAATAATTCCAAAAATTATATGCGTTCGATTACAAGACTTATAACGAGGTGCTTGTAGAGGATAAAACAGAACTTATTATTGCATAAAAGACATTGACACTGGTAACATTTGGATTTCTTTCAACCAGTTTGTGTACATAAAGATTATTTAAAGAGGCAATAATACCAAGCAAAACTGCGAAGTAACTATGATGGAATTGAATGTGGAAAAGAAATGGCTGAGGTGCTTTGCATATACAAGACACATTGATTGGAAGTCATGTCTGATAAAGTGATGTGTGTAACTTTATATTTTCTGCCATTCCAGGCCACAATGCATATGTGGAGAAAATATTTCTCAAATGTGAAATCCGAAGGCCGGAAGAATGAAACAGGTGAGTTTGATTTGTTATTATAAGTTTAAAATGGTTTTAGTTCAATTTTATAACTACACGAAAGAAGAAAATGGTATAATTAGGAAAGTGAAATCAATTTTAAAATATGACAGGACTAAAAAACATTAGCTTTGCATTCTTTTTATATTATTCCACGCTCTCATTAGATTGCTTTATTGATTCTTTATTTACCTACTTTCTTCATATTTTATTTATTTAGCATTTATCAAGGCTTAGTAATTATGACTTCGTTAGCTGTAAGTCAAATTGATGGTAAACTCTTAAAGGTTGTTTTCAGACGGACTTTCAGTAATTACTATCATAGAGAGAATGATGGTTATTTATTGGATTAGACGTGATTAATGAGGGTTACTAATCAATGAAAGCTGATAACCAATGAGTATAGTGTAATATTAGTACTGTCTATTATTATAATTAATAATACCAATATAGACGATCTATCGATAATCGGATCTTCTATTTATGTTCTTTAGAAGTGACGATTTATTAGATCACATGTATTTTTAGTTATCCAAAGAGTCTTATAATTGATATTATAATTAGATGATTAATAATTGAAGTGATTAATGAAGATCACCAATCAATGAGAGTGAATTGATAGCCAATGTGTATACGTTACCTCTAGTGTAATATTAGTACTGCCTATTATTATAATTGGCAATACCAATATAGACGATCTATCGATAATCTGTCTTCTATTTCTGTTCTTTAGTAGTGACGATCTATTAGATCACATGTATTTTTAGTTATCCAAAGAGTCTTAATAATTGATATTATAATTAGATGATTAATAATTGATATTATAATTAGATGATTAGTAATTGATATTATAATTAGATGATTAATAATTGATATTATAATTAGATGATTAATAATTGAAGTGATTAATGAAGATCACCAATCAATGAGAGTGAATTGATAGCCAATGTGTATACGTTACCTCTAGTGTAATATTAGTACTGCCTATTATTATAATTGGCAATACCAATATAGACTATCTATCGATAATCTATCTTCTATTTCTGTTCTTTAGTAGTGACGATCTATTAGATCACATGTATTTTTCGTTATCTAAAGTGTTTTAGTTTTTGATATTATAATTAAATACCTAACAAGTGAATTATTTTTGTGCATATTATTCTATTTTCACAATGTTCATAAAACGCTCCCCAGATTTTTGACAAATCGTTTTAATTGGAAACAATGTGCTTTTTAAAAATCACCGTGATGCAAGGAAAAAAATAGCATAATTGTCGCACAGGTTTTAGGCAATTAATCACATTTTCGAAACGAAATTCGCTGATATTAAGAATCTTTTTTGTACGAAAAAAGTACAATAATATACAACTTAAAATATAAAAAGAAAAATGGAAAGAAAAAAAATTCAAGAATTTTGATCTGAAAGTTCGGATTTGTACTATTTTTTAGGGGAAATTGAAGATACATTTTGTTTCTTGGCCTCGTCTTGAGGATCTATGAATATAACTAAAAAGACGTGAAACTGCGATCAATTGAATTCGAGGAAAAACTCAAACTTTATAAAAGCAATCTAAGATATAGCTCAGATATAGAGGCGAAGTAATTTCTTCTTTTCTTGCCAATATATTGGATTAAACAAAATAATGCAGATTTTTCTATACTGTAATTCTGATATAAAATCATTGATTATGTATGAAAAACAATTAAAACTTTTAAATTTTGATAACGAAATATTGTCAAAATTAATTATTCGACAATCGTTTCATTTTGCATTATTCGGCGGACATTTTTTCTCGAATTTCAATACATCTGGTCAAAAAGTTCCGATGCGTTTTTAATCCTTAAGTTCAATTGAAATCCCTTTACAGCGATGATGCTTTAAAAATAGAACAGGAGATTAACACAAATATTTCTTGTTTGAGTGTCAAGGAAGCTAAGAAGCTGTCACGTGTTTCTGTAATCGCTTTATTTCTTCCTATTTAATCTGGTAATATGGCAATTTCGCAATTCGGTTTTTAAAAATATTAACGAGCTTTTTTTGTGCCCTGTGGGAAGGTTTAATCATTAAAAGATATCCTAGAAGTTTCCTGCTTTGTTTATTTTTGGAAGAAAATGTTGTTGTAAACAGAAGGAACAATATTTCATAAATGGGATTCGCATTTTGTTTTACCAAACGATATTTGATAGCTTCAAAAATATGTTGTAATCGTTAAAATTAAATTATGTTGATAATTTTAATGTATCTTAATCATTTAAATGTTTTTTATTTTATTCCATTATCTAATTAGATAAATTCCGTTTCGAAAATATGCTGTCCAATTGAATCAATGGCCTAAGTGAAGATTAGTGTGATCCAGCCGATTGTCGCCAATATTGCAACCCATCGGATCCCTCTTATAGCAACCGTACTGCTGTTTTGTTTACTACTTTTTGCAATGGTTGAGTTGTACTTAAACTACAATTAAATTATGAAAAATGTTAAATTAAAAATATTAAAAAAATATCGATTAAAGATTTTACTTTTGTTCTTTATTATAAAGAAATTTAAGCTTATAATTAAAAGTTATTTTCTTCTTTCTTTTTTTAATGTGAATACGAACAGAAAATATTTATTCTTTTGCAATTTTTAATTGTCAGTATTCGCTTTAAAAAAATCGTCTGCATTCTCACTTTCAAAGACAGCTGCAAATGGAATTCTTCGCAGTTCTCGTAATTCTTTTGGTGTTATAACGGTTGGTTCCCTTCATAATTTGTTATGTCGGGATTATTTCGAACCTGTAGAATGAAGAGCGAGTTAAATATGCATACATATATATTTTACGAGTTAATGAAATTAGGAAAGGATGCTTGTTTGAAATTTTGTATTGAGAATGGTTTGATATCGAACCGGCAGAATGGATGGAAGGTGAGTGGAATATATTCTTTTACAAGTTGATGAAGGTGGGGAAAGTATGTTTGTTTGAAATTTTGTATGGAGAATGTTCCGATTGCTTATTTCTCCGTTTTTTCTTTTCTCTTGGTTATGTACTGTTTCTGTTTTCCACACAGTCTTTATGTTCAATGTGCTAGCGAAGCTACTAGGTTCCCGCTCCCGCTGCTAGCGAAGCCGTAGGATGTTTTTTTAAGTTAAAAAATCCTGCCCGGTGCCTTCTACAGATGCTACAGATGCCAGAAGGCACCGGGCAGGATTCCCTCTGAAATCTGTTCGTACAACATCCTTCATTCTTTCTTTTCAATTGATTATGTACAGTTCATGTTATCCACACAGTCCTTATGTTCAATGTGCTAGCGAAGCTACTAGGTTCCCGCTCCCGCTGCTAGCGAAGCCGTAGGATGTTTTTTTTAAGTTAAAAAATTCTGCCCGGTGCCTTCTACAGATGCCGAAGGCATCTGTAGAAGGCACCGGGCAGTATGAAAAAAAAATACTTATCAGTAAAAAGTTCTAATTAGATGGCGGGAAATAGTAATAACTGTTCCGCGGAAGTATTTGTTTATTTTGTCCGCCATCTTTATTGGCGACTTGGCATTGTTGGCGCAGCTGGGTACACACTAAAATTCACTTTTACCGAATCAATTAAGAATCCATAGAAAATACTTGCGATATTTGTAAATTGTTCAATTTTTTATCGAATTATAGGGTTTTTATAATATGAGTTTTTCAACTTATAATTATGAGAAGCGATTATACGATGCTTATATGACGAATGCGAGTATAGTGCATAATTATTGAATTTGACTGAATATTTGTTTGTAATGTTATGTTAACGTAACATTTTGAAGCAACACTTCCTCTTCGCCCGTGTTATCTTCTGAACATGATAATTAGAGTAATTTTCTTTGGATTTTAACTGGCTTGGAATATTTTGCTGGAAATATAAAAATCTCGATTGTGTACGTAAGTGGCCCATCAAGCTCAAAGGGGGTGGAAATGGTGGGGGGTTGAAATTTTCATTCCGCTATAACTTTCATAATATTGAAGATAAAAAAATAAATTCAATTAGCCAAATAAACGTTTCATTAAGACAAACAATTTTTGCATTTAAAGTTTTTTGATAACTGCAATATCTTAGAAGTTACGGGCTGACAAGTGATTTTTCAATTCCCAGCTTTGACTGTTTCTAAAGTCAACAATTTATGTTGTCAGATAGTAACTTAGATGTAAAGGAATTTACCTTTAACTTCAAGCTTGTTGGGAGGAATTTTTCTCAGAAACTGCTGTTTCGTGCAATAAGAATTTTTTTTTGGCCATCACTATAATACTACATACCATTGTGAAAAATTTACGAAAATTATTTGAAAGAACTCACTTCTGAAATTAATCGGATGAGACCTTCACAATTAACAGATTGACGGAACAACACACCACAAAACAACCATTGAGCGAACACCACACTTTTTTTTACTCTCCTCACCACATAATGATTGTCTATTGTCTACATTCATCTTCTAAGAATCCTTTCTTTCCCTTTTTCTTCTCGTGTAACAACTGTCTCATCAGTTCGGTATAAAAGAAGAGGGGAAAAAAAAAAAAAAAAAGACTGGAAAGCAATGAGAAATTAACACATGGGAAGCCTGTCAAACAGTAGCTGGTCCTTGAACTTGAACACGAGCTGCCTTTTGTACCAAGGAATTACTATGATTTATCGGAAAGTCGTGTGCATTCCTTTCTTTTATTTAATTAATTAGCTCTTCTGCATAGCCATGGGGAGGGGGTTGTGTGACCTCTATCATATTACACACTCAAGGACAAAAGCACTTATTATTATTTTATTTTCACATTCTTATAAATACGTTCTTTGAAGCCGTTCGACATGACCCGTGGCATCTCTTGGAGGTTAAAATAAGTTCTTTGTGTAAGTCTATATGCTCATTTTGAATTGATTTGTTAAAAGAATAAAGCGATTCATGAATGCGGATAATTGATTTGAAGGACCGGAGTCTTAATTTTCCGAATTAATTGTTATAACTGTGGCGCCGAGATAAAATGTTGCATTGGCAATAAGCACTTGTGAATCTGATGATTTTCAGCGTCCAAAAATGAGACACTGATTGTTTTAAAATTATTAAGGAATTAATATAATTGCTTTATTAAGTGTATTTAGTGGTGTTTAAAATGATTAAGATGAAATTAATGATGGATACAATACTTTCAATTCATTACTGCATGTAATCTATATATTTATATAATTAGCAGAACCAAAGAGACAGACTACCCAGCTCTAACCACTGGACATTTTGTCAATTTTTATTTCTTGCGGAAACTCAGAACTACTATATATTTATCAATGGTCAATTATATCCTCTCCTTTTTTAAGAGAAATTTCAAAGCCTCACTTCACAGGATATTCTCTATGGTGGTGGTGGTGGTGGGGGTACTATAGAGTCCCTCAATCTCAATCATTGTGCCAATTTCAGCAACTTTCGTTTCATTTGAAACCTCTTGATATCTAGATTGCCATAACGGACTATTTGTCTCCTCTCTGCTCTTCATTGCAGAAAGATATCTCAAAATAAAAACCATGACATGGCCCCCAGAATCTGCAATCGGATCGATTTCGCCAATTAATTTTGCAGCTTTGTTTCCATAGTTAACCAAATGGAATGCTTTATGTTTGACTTGCAAGAATGCTTTAAAATAGTGTCTAATTTGGTGTGATAAGATGAAGATTATAGCATTTCGTTGACATGATTAAATTAATGATATTAATATTGGGAATGAATAGCTGGTCGCCATAAGCTGCTAGCAATATAAGTGAATCATAATAAAATTAAAATATTATAAAATTTACTAATTAACAGCTTTGAGTTGTCATGAAGAGAAATCTATATATTATTAAAAAAATAAGAAAACAATCAATTCAATACATTGTCGTATATACATGTATATATAAAGTGTGTGCATGCTATAACCTTAGAATCTTTTACAGAACGTCAGAAAAACGTAAGACAACGTGCAGTTTAATGATTTGTAGTTCGTTATGCTGCAGTGATATAGCGTGCATTCGTTGAACTAAAAAAGTATCAATGCTGTGAGAGAACAAAGTTAAAATAATTTTTTTTATGTTGAATTGACAAAATATGAAATTATAAAAATTATTGAACGATTTTAAAAATTCAATTCCAGTAAGTGTTAAGTTAGCGTTACATATATCCGATGTTGTCTTTTTTATTAACTAAAATGTTTTCAGATAAAAACTGTCTAATTACGATGAATAATAGTAATAATGAGAGTGGAAGTTCATTTAAGAATCCTAAGCATTCAGTGCCCGTAATCAAAGAAACTATGTAACATAATTTAATTTTAATAAATTAATATTTTTAGGTTAGTATACATTCAGTAAATATCACTATTAATAAATTATAACTCTAAAAAATATATATGGCAGTTGCTTGGACTCATAGCTTCCAAGATTAATCCTCAATTTGGAATGTTTTTTGAAATTTTTATAAGCTTTTTGATTGATAAAATAACTAATCACATTTTTAAGGTCTTTCCCTCAATAAGATGGAGTAATAATTAATATTAGTATCACCGTACAAAAACTAATCTTAAATTAGATAATTTTTGAAAAAGTTATTATTATTATTCGAAAAAGTTATTAATTATTAATAATTTTTTTGAAAAAATTAATTATTATTATTCGAAAAAATTATTAAATATTAATACATTTTTTGAAAAAGTTATTAATTATTATTATTCGAAAAAATTATTAAATATTAATACATTTTTTGAAAAAGTTATTAATTATTATTATTCGAAAAAATTATTAAATATTAATACATTTTTTGAAAAAGTTATTAATTATTATTATTCGAAAAAGTTATTAAATTTGTTTTTGAAAAAGCTATTAGTAACGCCATTTTTATTTCATAGTAAATTTTCTCTTTAAATTTATAAATGTTTTTGAAATTTATTTCAAACACAGCTTAGAGTAATGTTTTTTTTTTTATTGTTGCAGTTCTAATCCATTTTATTGCTTCATCATATCTTTCGTTCATGTGTTTTGCCAATTTTAACACAATGATAAAAAAAAAGAAAAAAAAAGTGCTTTCTTTAAATATTAACTTCACACCAAAATTTGCACATATGTTTTTATTAACATAATATTTATTTTTAAACTTACATTCTTTCTGTAAATTGCATGATGTAAATATCGTTACAATTCAATGTAAAGGCCCTCGAAGTCATTGCTGCCGAATCCAGCCAAAAAAAAAAAAAAAAAAAATGTCAAAAAAAAAAAAAAATTTGAACTCGAGATTTTGTAGAATCACATGTTTTAGACCTTCCTCAGTTCGAAAAACACATATTTGGGAAATGTCCGTCTGTCTGTGACAAAACTAAAAAACGATTTGAGCTAGATGGTTGAAATTTGGTATACAGTCTTAACCCCAAATTTTCAGATTTCTATCGAATTTAGAGTAAAATCTGTCTAGAGGAAATCCTACTGGTCGGATATAACACGATAATTACAAAACACAAAGAGCAGAGAGATTCGTTACACAGATTTAACATCTATAGATAGACACCTGCCAAATTTTGAGCCAAATTAAACTACGGATTGATTGTTTGTTGGTCTGTACTTTCAGAAATAAGTAAACAAATAATTCAAAAACGCCATGATTTAAATATATCAAATTTGGTAGGTGTTTTTGTGTCTAAACTGTAGTTTTGTATCAAATTTTAGTTTCAGTCAGTGGAGAAAAACATATCTAAAACACAAGTGTTAACGCATTTCAGGGATTAATCGCCAAATAACTCGCCAAAGTGGACACGATGAATTCATTAAAATTTTTGAATTCACGCCAAAAAATATTTCTTAATTATTGTGTACCAGTGCCAGTGTAAGGCATTCTCTGGCATGGCAAATTTATTTGTACGAGAGAAAATTTTGGAGAGAATTAATCCTCTAATTTCTACTATGTTCCATTATTCTTTTAGAGTTGATTGCTTTATATATTCCAATAAAGATTTTCAATATCTCAATCATTTAAATATATTTTCTTATTTTCAAATAATAGGAATTCATTGATTATTTCGAAATCTATTAATAATAAATCAGAGTTTGCGTGTATGTGTTGATCCTCTACTAGCTCTACCATCTGATCTAGAATTATTCAGTTTGATAAAAATGTATTTTAGAGTGTGAGAATATATACCTCTGAACAATTTCTTTGAAAGGTTAATAAGAATTTAATTTATATATAAGAAATTAAGCGATATACTAGAGTTCTTTCAATTAACATGTTTGAAAATAGTTGTACAAAAATGATTTTTTTCATTGTTTTAAAATTTGGGAAAATATCTTTTTGATGATGCCAATTAATTTATCACATTTTTTTTTTTGGATTTTTGATAATTTTGAAAAAAAATATTTTGTTAAATAATCTTCAGTAATGTGGTTCATAGTTTCACTAATTGAAATCACTGTCATTGTCTTATGAAATATTTCATCGCATGAATTTTTGTATTGTTGAAAGCTAAGGTAAGATTCTGTTGAATAACTGCATAGTTTACATTAGGAATTAGGAAGTGAAGTTGCAATATCGAGCAAGACGATGTGCAGTTAGAAAAAAGATTAGCCGAGCGCTTAATTTTTAATGGCACTATGATGGCATGACTTCATTTGCAAGAGTTATTTAAAATTAATTAGAACAACTTTAAAGTTGTTAAAATAAAACGTCTATAATTTACACACAATTTGATGATGGAAAAAAATTCCTTTTGAGGAAAACATGAGCACCTAAGTTATGCATGAATCTTTAATGGAAATTATATGCAACCAACATTCCCGATGGACCAGCTAGTCGCTAAAGGCGACTAATTGTAAATAAATCTGTCTGAAAAATACGTATATGTATCTAATAAAAATACAATATTGCTTGTATTAATGAAGCACATAATAATAATAATAAAAAAAAACTTTATGCAGACGATTTATTTTTCTCAATAGCAATGATGAAACTACAAATATAACCTGCCAAAAGATAAAAACAGTTCTTAAAGTAATTCTAAATTTGAAGAAACATACGAAATAACTTATTTGGTTCATTCGAACCGACCCACATTTCAAGATCGATGATGATGGAAAAGAAGAAGAAGAAGAGGAAGGGGAACCACGTGTAGTTCCAGACAAAGCCGTTTACTCGTGCGTGAAGGTAGCTTTCCTCTAGTGTTGCCATCGATATTAAATCATCCGTAAATAAAGATAGCTTTTGTTTCTCTTTTTACGGTCGAGGATCATTTTTCACGTCTTCAATTTTCTATCAATCGAACGTTTAGGGCATTTTCGTTCCATTTTTGTTGTGTTATTGGATTATGGAATTTTCGGACTTCGAGGCGAAAAAGAAGTTTCGAGAAACTATGAATTTATGTTTACTTTTTTTTTTCACTTCTTCCTTTTTTCTTTCTGGATCTTTTGACGAGGAAGAAAAACCTAATACTTATTATTAAAATTTTTGAATTCGGAACAATTTTTCCACCTCTGTATCCTTTACTGACTGATTTTTTAGCATACAGAGACCTGTATGACTCGTGCATTGATTTATGGAATATTTGCTACTTTTGATAATTAGTTTGATCATTCGGGATATTGGCGTTTTTAGCTGTTCGGAGTAGATCCAAAAGTGGTATGTAGTTTTTTTTTTTGGGGGGGGGGTAGCTGTTCAGTTAGAAGGATTTTGAAAAAAATTCATTAAAATTTCTCAAATTTTAACGTTTTTCCCTTATTAATTTCGACGCATATTACTACACAAACGCATTTGACAATATAATAATAATACTAACTATTAACTAATTTTCACTAATTATTTATAACTATTTCTAATAACTATTAACTAAACTATTTTCACTAATTTTAAAATCTAGAGAACTATGTTTATGTATATCTTTTATCAGGGATACTGGCTTTCTTGGTTGTTGAACCTAGATCCAAAAATCGTATGCAGTTATTTCTTGAGAACAAAATGTTTAGTTAGAAGGATTTAAAATAAAATTCATTAAAATTATTCACATTTTAACGTGTTTCCTTATTCACTACAGAGCATATTATTACACAAACAACATTTGACAGTTTAATAATAATATTACTTCCGGGCAACTATTTTCTCCAATTTTGTAATTAGTCGATTAGTTAGAATGTTGATTTTCCTGCATTATTAATTATTATATTATTAATATGGAATTAATTATTTTATTATTAATATGGAATGTATGTATTAAAAATTTCACCTTGTTTTTTCATAGGATAGAAAATTTTATGCTATAAATTATTGCTTGTGCAAATTGAAAAAAATATATACCAAGAAATAAAATAGGGAACGAAATTCCTGCTTTTTATTAACATCCGACTGAAACAATTTTTTAATTTTAAAGTAAGGAAAGCATGTGACACAATGATTTTATAGAACAAATAAATTAATTTGAATATCACCAGCCCCTCCCTATGTTATAGATTGTATGTTAAATTAAATTAAAAATAATAACATTGTAAAAAAATTACAAAAAAAAAGACATTGATATCATTAACAAAATAACTTTTTGAGAATAGTGTATTCAGGTAATTAAAAAATATTTTTTTGGGATAATTTCTAAAGATACAGCTGAAAAATATAAAAAAAGCCTAATTTTTTTTATTACTCATATTTTAATTAACTTCTGGACTTTGAAAACTGGCAGTGACTTTTATCTTGTTTTTTAGAGTATTCAAATTTCATTAAGTTTGGACAAACATTGTAGTTTTATATAAAAAATATTTAAATATTCATCTATATTGTATACAAATTTCATTATGTTATTAATTTAAATAGCGTTTAGTTTTAAAGTTAAAAATATCTTTAACCCGCTTAGACATAGCTTACATTTTTGCATAAATTCAAATAATAATAATTGCTCTAAAAGCGAACTAAATAGGTGATTAAATGAACTAGTATTTAATATGTAAAACGTAGTAAATTACGACTTTAGGCAAAGTAAACTTTTGAAACCATTTTAAAAGCAAACAAGTTCCAATTTTTCCGTGAGATAAGTATTCACCTTTATTACATTCGTTCTTTTTACGTTGTTCCAGAAATTTTTTTCACGGTATTTCGTCTTAGGAAAATTATACACCCATGTAGATATGGAATATAAAAATAAAATAGTAAGTGAAGACAAATTTCGAAAAAATATTTTATGCAATTAATTCATAAGTTTATTTTAAAAGATTTAAACATATAGGAATTTGTGCAATGTTATTAAAATTGAAGAATTTGCCAAAAATTACTGGTGCTATTAATTTCATGACCTTATATTTTTACTGTTATTATGAAAAATTCTATCAATTTGAAAGGTTTCATGAAGAATTACATTATAAAATATTTATTTTTCCATTTTATTTTTCATTGGAGACAATGGATGAATTTCACGCATAAATGGTGGTGCAATTTTTGTTTAAAAGACAAGAAATAGACAAAAATAAAAAATGATATTGAAATGTTATGAGATTTAATGTATCTAAAAGTTAGATGAAATGCAAATGAATAATTCAAGCATAAAGAAAATATTATATTTTATAATACTGAAATAATGATAGAAAGTTAGTCCATCATAAAAGATTAATTAATGTAATATTAACTTAATAGCTACCATCTGAACCAATTTAATCGAAACAATGGCAATCATATTTAAATCTGTCTGAGATACTTGCTTTTGTTGAAATGCAAATGATAATTCATATTTACTTGTGATTACTGAAAGTTTCGCTTAAATATTGTAATACTTTGTAAGATATTTGTATTTCAGAAATATACAACTATGTTTTTATCGAGGGCTCCCAAATCTGAATTGATACAAATATTTTCTTGGATTCTAAAATAGTTCAGTCATTTTGTTAGAATAAAGTTTTAAATAGTTCTCAAAAACGATTTTTAACTATTTTTAACAGCTTATACAATGTTTCTATTCTCTGAAATGTTAAATTCTTTGTTGTGAATATAAAACTGAATATATTAAGTGAAAACTACGACAGGACGTCAAAAAAATTTTTAAATTGAAATTTTTACTGCGAGATTCGTTTTGCTTGATTCACTAGCATTTTTTTCCAAACGATTTTTTTTTCTATCTTTTATGATGCAAATCTACGCCAGTTCTCAAAAAAATTTTGAAATCATCTAGCGCCATCTATTGGATTGATCATATAATATTATTGATATAATTTTTCAAAAAATTAGAGATTAACTTGACAGAATTATTTGAAACTTTAAGAATTAAACTATTAATGATTGGACGGGGTGAATCTGGAGTGATTAAATCACTTCTTTTTTTTTTCAGACAATAACGTATCACAAAAGGTATTATATTTTTTGGAAATATAAGTATTGTAACTTGTCATTTTAGAAGGTTCTTGGAGTTGAATTGCATTTATACATTAGTTACATTTTTCAATTTTTTTTAAATGCCACAACTCATCTGATTAATATTACAATAAATAAATAAAATAAATGAATTATTTATTTTAAAAGAACCCTACACTCTAGTAGATAATTCGCAATTTTTATTTCTTTATTTCTTGCTTTCAAGACAACAAAAACTAATAAGTAAATAAAAATAAATAAATAAATAAAAAAAATAGAAGAAAACTTTCCTGTGTGGAAATTTTAAAGGAGAAAAAATGTTTTTTTTTTTCAATATCAAATTTGCATTAGCAAAAATATAAATATAAACTATTCGATTTTGTGTTCAATATGGCAGTCCTCATAAATATATACTATTGTATCTTGAATCTTGTGAAGTTGTATTGTATCTTGTGAAGTAGGGATGTATATATATTTCGTAATTAAGAATGATATAATTACGAAAACCCTCTATTTCAAAATTTTATGTAACATTTTTTTTAATATTTTGTTACTTAATACTTCATTTCATTATTAACTTTTGCACATAGTAACAGTTAGTAGCAGTTTTTCCGTAAATTGCAGAAATAATTTTGCAGTGAAAAAGGACTCTAATTAAGAGGTACATTCTCTCTTTATTTTTTCTTTTAAATTTTATATAAATATTTTGGGAGGTTCATAACAAATTATGAAATATACCTAGTATTACTGCACTTTGAAATATTTTAATGCTCTGAATATATTTTCAGTTTAAAATCAAAAAGATCATCGCCACAGATCGTATGCAAAATTATACATTCTTTAAAATTCTTGTTTGGAAATATTCGTGAAGTTATTTACTGATTATATTATCTGTTATTAATTTTATATTTATATCAAATTAACTTTTTTTTAATTTGCTGCAGTTTAGGCTTTTATTTTACTTACATTTTTTATCTTTGAAATGCTTTTTATATACTTCCCATTTTTAAAATTTTTTTTACTAAAAGGATTCCTACTGTAGATTATCTGCTACATAACACTTTCTTAAAGAATCTTGATTCCGAATATTCTTAAAATGGTCTATTAATTATACTTTTGACTTGATGAATAGAAGTTTTAAAGCAAATACGATGTCTAACCGTTAATTATTTTGATTAATGATTAAAAAATAATTCCAAATTAACTTTTTTTAAATTATTTTTCCTGCATTTCTTAAACTAATATGTTTTGATTTACATAACATTTGTCTAAAAAATAAATATTCGTATTTGTATATGTTTAAATATTTAAATCATGTTAATTCTCATCATGACTGAAATAGGAACAAATACTCGTAACTTGCATTGCTACGTGCTCACGAAACCGAAGGGGGGGAAAAAATCAAGATTAATAAATTTTGTCCTCTGGTGATTAAAGTCATAGCATTCAATTACGCAAATCAGTTAAATTTAACTATAATTGTTCTTCGTATAATCAATATAATCAATGTACTAGAACATACAGTATTCTCAATGCAGATAGCGGAGAGCCATTCTTGGTATGGTTGCATTGTTTTTCTCAACATATTTAAAATTTAATTTGGGTTTTTGTTTTGCCGAGGTAAATATCAATTTCAAACTTATTTCGCCAGTTAATTGATGTTCCCATTCCTTTGGTTCCTTTATACCCCCCCCCCCCCCATCTCAGCTTTATTAACTTTGTTGCCTTTGTTATTCTTCGAGAGAATTCAGAATCAAGAACGTGTATCTAAACCTTGAACGCTTGATGGCATGGTGATGTCTTTCACCCTTGTAGAGAAAAAATCGTTAAAGGGTCCAGCAAAGCTTTACCAAAATCTTAGCCTTCAATTTTCAGTTGACACTGCACTTGTTCCGGCTTCGTGACATTTATTACACGAACCCTTCTCATGCTCGAAATTACAACGTAACAGTCGGTTCTCTCCCTCTTTTCAACAGCACTCACACGCCAACGGAAGCATATGGAACTTTTCCAACCGATTCCACGATTTTTATGAATGAATTCCCAACCACCCACCCTTACAACAGTGCAGGTGAATCAACGTAACCTTGAGAGAACGGTCCACAGGAAATGTGTGTGACTCAGCACGAAGATGCTGGGGATGTTTGCAGGGACTGCTAACCTTTGTTCTTGGAATCCCAAACGATTTTAGTTGGCGGAGCGAGCGGAAAATGTTTGTGCAGGAAAGTTGGCTGCGTTTTTGGCAGGGGATCTTGCACAAAAAGTAGATGTTTGTGATCGGATGGGATGCAGGCCAAAATATCGTCAAAGTAAAAGTCATTTCAAAAGGATGGTATGAATTAGAAGCATGTGAGTAAATAAAACGACCTCCTGCAGATGATTCTCAGTAATGAATGGTGGAATGGTACGTTTCTATAAAAGGCGAAGCTAAGACGATGTCATAGGTATTTCATTCATTATATCCCCCAGGGAGGAAGAAAACAGTTCTTCTTTTAGTTTGTGGTAAATTTACTTTCGATGCTTGGTTAGATCATAAAATAATCTGTAACATAATAAAATAGGCACAAGCGGGGTTAGATGTTAGGATTGGGAATGAAAAATAAATAGGAGTGATGATTTTGGTAAGAGAATAAATGATGAATGGAAAGTTTAGTTTAATTATATTAACGTCTCATTTTAAAGCAACACTAGGGATATTTCGGGGTGGACCTCGTGATTTTGAATCATGGCGAGGTGACGAGGACGATACCTAAACTGGCACCCCCCTCTCTAAACTTCCGTACCAGGGGGAGGACGTTTGACCCCGACAGATTTAACGCGCACCAGACCCGCTTACACGACGGTTCTTCCATGGAATCGGGTCTCGAACTTGAAACTCTCCTGTTCCGAAGCCAAGACCTTACCACCAGGTCACCGCGGCCTCCAATGATGAATGAAAAGCGTGACATTGAGAATGGAAATATCATTGATATAACTCTCCGATGGAATCAGTTTTATTTTTGCCTTGCTCCTTTGACTGCTAACATCCCTCTAACCACTTAAAATTAATTTAAATAGTAAAGGTCGTTTTTTTTGGGGGGGGGAAAGGTGAGGGTGTTATCTGGCTATCATGTGTCATTTGAAGATAATTTGAAAAAATTTCAAACAAACTTGTCTTATTCAAGATATATTTTCTTCATCTGAGTAGAACTTGAAAAGAAAGTTTTTTATAAAAGTCGTAGTCAAAGGGTTAAGAGTTATTCTTTTCAGAACTTATTTGTTTACTTTGTGCATATTAACACTGGACTAAGCAAGATATATTTTAATATTATTTTTTTTATTTCTTCTTTTCATTCCTTAAAAAAAAAGACGAGAATTTGTAACTGATATCAAATTCTGTTCTTAATGTAGTACAATTTTGTAATTTTCTAAATTGATGTATTCACAAAACTACTACTTAAATATTTTCGCAAGTTGATTATAAAAGTGTTAATAAATTGAATTAAATTTTGATTCTACAGTTGTGAAACCACTTAGCAATAAATTTGAGAAAAAAAAATTGTTTTCAGTATTCTATGATGTTAATTTATTAAATTTTAATCTGTACTAAGGGCGATATCTGGTATTTAATTTGATAAAAAATGATTTATAGATTTAATAAGGTTTATAACAATGAATTATAAATTCAATAAATATTGCTTTAAATAAAGAATCACACTTTTCAGCAAATTAATAAAAGCTATTTTTAAAAAATTCTTATTAAATCTATAATTTTTTAAACTATTTGTTTATTAATTACAGATTAATTATTTGTTTTTTAATTAATATTTCACCTTTGTTGAAGTTAAAATTTATAAATATTCCGCCGCAAGCAACGATAGGAGAGTTATGTTTTCCATGTAGTGATTGATGCGATCTTTCTGTAAGACTTCCAGTTTGTTTCATCTATTTTTTTGAAATATAAATCCTTTGGTTCGATTTGCAGCTACAGTCAACTAATTTAAGGGGTCGAAAATCTAATTTGTGGATTGAAGTCACTAGATCCTTCAAGGTCAATGCATGCCTCTCAATTGGTTCAAGGTTGTTGACGGCAGAGCTAAGAGAAAAAGATTTTCCTGTCCTGGAAGGATCTCGGAGCGGAATAGAAGTAATGTTTTCATAGCTTTCATTCTTATTCATCTCAAAAGGAAAGGAAGTGATTGTTCAAAGTCTTCGAAGAACTTTATTGAGAAAAACGTGATCTGTAAAGCTCTGACAATCCTATTACTATTTCACTTGATTTATTATTATTTCATATTGGGGAAATAATGACCCATAGTTTTATAAGATCATATTTTCTACAAATATTTCAAGACTGCAAATGAGTTAATATGCCTTTTCGAGACCAGGGCAAAGTTCAATACCAATCCCTTCAAAAGCAACGAAAATATCTTGAGTAGAGTCGAGATTGTAGATAGAAAGCTAAGGGGGAAGAGTTTTCATGCAGTGGCAGGATATTAGTTGGCGGTAGAGTTGAAAACATATTTTCATTCCTATACCAATCAAATGGAAAACTAAAATAATTTCTCAGAATTATTGCAGAATATTATTAGAAAAGAGCGATCAATAAAAAATATAATTATTTTCATTAGATATATAGCCGAGTTTTACCAGACGGTTTAAGGGTGGTTCAAGGCCAATGGGATCGATAAAAACTGTAATTATTGTAATTATATACATAGCCGAGTTTTACCAGACGTTTTAAGGCTGGTTCAAGGCCAATGGAATCGATAAAAACTGTAATTATATATATATATATAGCCGAGTTTTACCAGACGTTTTAAGGCTGGTTCAAGGCCAATGGAATCGATAAAAACTGTAACTATTGTAATTATATACATAGCCGAGTTTTACCAGACGTTTTAAGGCTGGTTTAAGGCCAATGGAATCGATAAAAACTGTAACTATTGTAATTATATACATAGCCGAATTTTACCAGACGTTTTAAGGCTGGTTCAAGGCCAATGGAATCGATAAAAACTGTAATTATTGTAATTATATACATAGCCGAGTTTTACCAGACGTTTTAAGGCTGGTTCAAGGCCAATGGAATCGATAAAAACTGTAATTATTGTAATTATATATATATAGCCGAGTTTTACCAGACGTTTTAAGGCTGGTTCAAGGCCAATGGAATCGATAAAAACTGTAACTATTGTAATTATATACATAGCCGAGTTTTACCAGACGTTTTAAGGCTGGTTCAAGGCCAATGGAATCGATAAAAACTGTAATTATTGTAATTATATATATATAGCCGAGTTTTACCAGACGGTTTAAGGTTGGTGCAAGGGCAATGGGATTGATAAAAACTATAATTATTGCTATTATATATATAGCTGAGTTTTATCAGGCGCTTTAAGGCTGGTGCAAGGCCAATGGAATCGATAAAAACTGTAATTATTGTAATTATATACATAGCCGAGTTTTACCAGACGTTTTAAGGCTGGTTCAAGGCCAATGGAATCGATAAAAACTGTAATTATATATATATATAGCCGAGTTTTACCAGACGTTTTAAGGCTGGTTCAAGGCCAATGGAATCGATAAAAACTGTAATTATTGTAATTATATATATATAGCCGAGTTTTACCAGACGTTTTAAGGCTGGTTCAAGGCCAATGGATTCGATAAAAACTGTAACTATTGTAATTATATACATAGCCGAGTTTTACCAGACGTTTTAAGGCTGGTTTAAGGCCAATGGAATCGATAAAAACTGTAATTATTGTAATTATATATATATAGCCGAGTTTTACCAGACGTTTTAAGGCTGGTTCAAGGCCAATGGAATCGATAAAAACTGTAACTATTGTAATTATATACATAGCCGAGTTTTACCAGACGTTTTAAGGCTGGTTCAAGGCCAATGGAATCGATAAAAACTGTAACTATTGTAATTATATACATAGCCGAGTTTTACCAGACGTTTTAAGGCTGGTTTAAGGCCAATGGAATCGATAAAAACTGTAACTATTGTAATTATATACATAGCCGAGTTTTACCAGACGTTTTAAGGCTGGTTCAAGGCCAATGGAATCGATAAAAACTGTAATTATTGTAATTATATATATATAGCCGAGTTTTACCAGACGTTTTAAGGCTGGTTCAAGGCCAATGGAATCGATAAAAACTGTAATTATTGTAATTATATATATATAGCCGAGTTTTACCAGACGTTTTAAGGCTGGTTCAAGGCCAATGGAATCGATAAAAACTGTAATTATTGTAATTATATATATATAGCCGAGTTTTACCAGACGTTTTAAGGCTGGTTCAAGGCCAATGGAATCGATAAAAACTGTAACTATTGTAATTATATACATAGCCGAGTTTTACCAGACGTTTTAAGGCTGGTTCAAGGCCAATGGAATCGATAAAAACTGTAATTATATATATATATAGCCGAGTTTTACCAGACGTTTTAAGGCTGCTTCAAGGCAAATGGAATCGATAAAAACTGTAATTATTGTAATTATATACATAGCCGAGTTTTACCAGACGTTTTAAGGCTGGTTCAAGGCCAATGGAATCGATAAAAACTGTAATTATTGTAATTATATATATATAGCCGAGTTTTACCAGACGGTTTAAGGTTGGTGCAAGGGCAATGGGATTGATAAAAACTATAATTATTGCTATTAAATATATATAGCTGAGTTTTATCAGGCGCTTTAAGGCTGGTGCAAGGCCAATGGAATCGATGAAAACTGTAATTATTGTAATTATATATATAGCCGAGTTTTAGCAAACGTTTTAAGGCTGGTTCAAGGCCAATGGAATCGATAAAAAGTGTAATTATTGTTATTATATATATAGCCGAGTTTTACCAGACGCTTTAAGGCTAGTACAAGGCTAATGGGATTGATAAAAACTATAATTATTCTCATTATGTATATAGATGAGTTTTATCAAACGTTTTAAGGCTGGTGCAAGGGCAATGGGATTGATAAAAACTATAATTATTGCTATTATATATATAGCTGAGTTTTACCAGGCGCTTTAAGGCTGGTGCAAGGCCAGTGGGATCGATAAAAACTATAATTATTCACATTAGGTATATGGCCGAGTTCTACCAAATGCTTTAAGATTGGTGTAGGCTAATTGGGACAAGATTATTGGAAATAGAGCTAACAGGATGGGCATTTTCTTCAGTGACAAGATCTCAGTTACGGTCAGAGTTGACATTATATTTTCATTCAATAGGACTATTCAAATAATTGGATAATATTGAAAAATTTTCTTTGGGAAAGGATTATCAATAAAATTTTACAAGATCTAATTTTTGTTGTTCATTTGAACCCCATTAAGGGCCATGACCTTTAGTGTAAAAGGTCATGCTCTCTGCAAATGTTTCAAGCCTACAAGTCAGTTTAACATTCGAACTACTAAGACCGAACTACTAATTTTGATGGCTTTCAAACTTCATGCTTAAAAATTTTGATTTAAATTATGTATTGTTCTAGAACTTTATGACGGCTTTTAATGAAATATAAGAACAATTACGTATTCCAATTCAATTTTCATTCAATCACTTCAACTTCCATAATCAGTTTGACCTATACCTATTGTTACGAAATTTCCGGGGTTCGTTTGGATAGTGAAAGTTATATGGTGTGAAGAACGCTCAATCACCAGGCGGCAGTAGAAAATAAAACAACGACATTTATTTACACGATGACACACAGGACAGCACAAAGCCGACAACTATATACAGCACAGGAGACGATTATCTTCAGCCGAGACGTGCATCATACACAGCAGCATACAAAACAGCATAAACAGCAGCATACAACAGACTCTACTGCAGACAGTAGAACACAGCTTAGTTCAGCACTAGCTTCACTCCGTCGCTTCTCCGCTTATCTCTCTGGAAGGCCAGTTTTTTTACTGTCGATTCCGACTACTCCTCAATTCACCACTGGTCCACGACTCGATTCACCGTCACCGCCCGGCAGCTGCGGGTGCTTCCTTTTATAGGTCTCAGGAGGCGGGGCTAGAAGCCTCTGAACCAATCAGGAACGTTCGAGGCGTATCTCCGTTCCTACTGGATGGATCGGGAAAATTCCCGATGTTTCGAGTATAATCTATTTTGGCGCCAAAGTCGCCAAATTCGTCGCCAAGTCGCCAAATGGTCGCCAAGCTCTGGGACCTCCTATGGAACCAACTATGCTGGGAAGCAGCATCACAGGTTCGTAACACTATTTATACCAAGACCCGTCAAAATGGCGGCTTTAGCAATTTCATAGTTTATAATATTTTATGGATAATGTATGCAATGATGGACATCAATACGTATTTACATTCAGCTATACATTACTATCAGGCATTTACTGGGAACATTTGAATTACGTTTTTCACGTAGTGTCCAAAGAGCTCTCTAGTGAATATAGGTGCTGCAGAAAAGAAGCCTCCTCCAGAAAATAAGAACGGAAAACAGTGGATTATACTCCAGAAAACTAAAACATAAAAACGCAAATCTTGCCACATACGATTGTGCAACAAAAACAGAGCAATGTATATCTAAAATGCATGCAACAAATATGTTTGTGGCAGGTGTTCATATAAGATAACATGTACTTGTAAAATATATGCCCCATAATTATGCCATTCAATATCAAATGTGATATCCTATTAATTCCGGTGTCCTAGCCTAGGAGTAGCGCGACTTCCCTGTGATCTGGGTGTCCCGGGTTCGAGTCCTGGTTAGGGCATGGTTGTTCTTTACTTTATGTTCTATCTGTGAGGCGTGTGAAAGAGCCCCCCCCCCCCCTACAAAAAGGGTTGTTCAATTGAGTGTGTGAGTGTCATCTTCTTATGAGCTAGAAGTCAGACTTCTGCCCTTGGGTGTTCAGAGATCTTTATCCTCAGAAGCTACTGCCTCCCTCTTTCTGTTGTAACGCGGACAAGACATCATGATTATATCCTATAAATGCAAAATGTTTTTCTCGGTTATTTTATTAATAATTAATGAATTATTACATTAAATGTTTGTTTTTGTTAAATTATATTCTTTTATATACATAATGTAAGCCAAAAGTTACAATGAAAGCCGTGATGATAAAAAAAAATCGCCACTTTGACGGCTATGGTAAAATTTGGTATATATTTAACATCGGTAGTTCCTGTATTAATATACTCCGAGCGAATTATTTAATCAGAAGTAAAATAAAAAGACCACTCCTAATCTGGCGCAATCTCGACAAAAATGCACGCACGGTTACGCTTTCTTCATCTGGAGGTGGTTCCAGCGTGACTCGACTTTCACTTCACAAAAACAAACCCTCCACGTGTGTGTTCTACAAATCTAGAGACAAATAACTTTCGACCAAAAAACATGTTCAAAGAAGCGAATAACTAAAGATGCGTTCAAGTCCGGAAAGATGTTATCCAAAACACAAATCCGTGTTTCTTTGACAAACAACTCGACAGATGTCCCTTTGTCCGAGAGATAACAATGACACGAGAGAGAAGACTCATCTTCACTTTTTTGGGAACAAATTCTAAACAATAAATGAGACTGCTTGCCCTTTCACTACCTAAAAGCGTTTCTCTCTGTGTTTTTAAGCCAGAAACCCAAGATACGACATGTCGCTTTTCGTGTGTACTTCGCTGACTGATAAAGCCGGTCGGTTTCAAGCCAATGCGTCGCCTTACCTGTCAGCATGCGTTCCATTCTAAATCATTTAACATCTTTCTGGAATTACAGGGAAATTATCGCGTATCCGTGATAGGGGAAATTCTTGTAAAATGCCACATTATTTATGTTGATGTTTGTCAGAACAGTGAGTCATGGGGTAGGTATCTTAGAAATAAATAAACCGTGATTTGTGTGTGTTTTTTTTAACTTAGCTTTTTTCTTGTGAAAAGAGAAAGTGTAATAGGAACTCGATTAGCCGGACTTTTATTGATCGAATTTCTGTTAACCGAATCCGTTCAGAGAGAAAAATGAATTGTGATTGGCGCATGAAGACTGAAATGTATTCTACATCTTTATCTCTACTAATAATAAAGGGGCCGCGGTAGCCTGGTGGTAAGGTTTCGGCTTCGGAACCGGAGGGTTTCAGGTTCGTGACCCGATTCCACCGAAAGTCCGTCGTGTAAGGGGGTCTGTTGCACGTTAATCCTGCTGGTGTGGTGTGGAGAGGGGGGTGCCAGCTCAGGTGTCGTCCTCGTCATCTGACCGCGGTTCAAAATGACGAGGTCCGTCCCAAAATAGCCCTAGTGTTGCTTTAAAACGGGACGTTAATATAACTAAACCAAACCAAACTACTACTACTAAAGATAAATAGATGTGTCTATATGTGTGTTGACTCACTACAGACCAGACTGTGTGACCTTCAGTTACGAAATTTGGCGCATTATATACTTTAGAAGGCGAGAATGTGCATCTGGATGCTGTATTTTAGCAACACTAACTAGAATTTTAATTAATTAAAAATTAAACTAATTGTTGGGGAAAATATTACAGCTCAAAACCGAATTTCACATCATTTAAAAGAAATGCCTTTTTATTTTTTCTGAATTTTTGCAATTTAAAACATATGCCTAATTTTCAAAAATTTATTGCATTGTTCTGAAACTCGCAGGGGGACATTGTTTGATTAAATATTTAATCGTGTGAATTTCTTCCATTTTTTTTAAAGCTGAATACTAGACAAATAAAAAAAAAAGGATACAATACCGCAAAATTTAGACGAAGGATGAAACGCATTTTTTTATTGAACATTTTTATTATCGCTAAGATGTTACGAAACTGGTCTCCATTGGAAGTCGATGTACATAGTGGTTATAATTAAACTTCCCCTATAAACAGCATCATACGACGCAAACGGGTGCAACTAAGTATGGAATATAGACTATGCCCAAGATGCACTCACAAAATTAAAAAAAAAAGTTCCAAAATGTCCACCAGAAGGCACCTTTCGGGGAAAAACATTAATTTTAACTGAATAAACTACCAAAACGGAATACAGAAAGAATATTAAAATTTATTGACTAGTTTCTGATCACCTTGTTATCGAAACACTTTTAAGTAAAGATGAAAAAATAACAGTACGCTGCTTGAGGGGAAAAGTTTGCTGAAGCAAGAACAGATTAAGACGGAATTCCATATCAGAAGCAGTTGTTAATCGTGTCCAGGATGATGTAAGGAAAGATGCTCCATGCGAAACCCCCCATTCACCTGCAAAATTTCAAGTCGGTGGACAATATGTTCAACAGCAGATCGTAACTGATGAGTTGTGATGCTTCGCACATGAAGCGTTAAGGAGTTCTTTAAATCATTCAACGTCGCAGCAAGATACCGTCATCATTACAGCCGGAAACATCGACATAAAACATGACAACGACTGCAAATGTTTCTTACTTCTTACCCTAATCTGTTTTACATAAAGCTTCTCTTCTGCGCACGCATGCAAATCTCGACATTTTTTCCTAGAATTGACAGCTTTTCCCGGTTTTACATTTTATTACTCATAATTCTTGCTCCGGATTGTTAATATTGTTTCTGCATTCCGTTTTGATCGTTTATTGTGTTAAAATTAATGTTTTTCCGGGAAAATCGCCCTCTAGTGGACATTTTGGGGCGAATTTTTTTTTCTTTTTTTCGAAATTCCGAGAGCGCATCTCATATGTAGTCTATACACCAAATTTCGTCGCAATCCGTTCACTCGCTTCCGTTGTAGGTTACTGTTTATAGGGGAAGTTTAATTATAACCTCCCTATACATATTATATGAAAAACAATTGAAATAACATAACTTTTATATCTGACCATTTGAAGGAATCTTGAAGTTAAGTCTAAACAATTTAACTGAAATTAAATGTTACAATATCCGCTGTGAACTAGCTGATCGCCAAAGGCGACTTGTATTTAATATGTACATAGTTTACATGACGAATAAAAACAAAAGAAAATAGAATGCCACGGAATTTAGAGAATAGATGAACTGGTCATTAGTTTTCGATAGCGCCATGATGTCATGGGACTAGTCTCCATTAGAAAGGTTTATGCACTCAATGAAGAGTTTATATGTAAGATAATTAAAATTACACAGCTTTAACGCCTGATGACAGAATACACGAACTAGAAAATATATTTAAACTGGGGATTAAATATACCTAATATCCCAGCAAAGCAGCTTGTTGTCATGGCGATTAGTTAATAATAAAATAACTGTAAATTGTTATTTCATGTCAAATGAAATTTCAATTTTACTTTCAATAAGGATTAATAAGAAAAGCGCTAAAATAATTATTTCAATAAAGTGCAAAGATTCTGCAGAGACAATTGTTTCAAAATGATTTTTAAGTTTATTTATAGCGAGAATCTTATGGCACCTATATATTTTATTTTGAATTTTTATGGCCTATATATTGCAGAATCAGTGATACCAATGATATATAATATATATATTTTCTAATTTTTAGCAAATCTTTTTTTGTCTAACTTTCAAAACAGATTACACTGTTGGCTCCAAATTGAATCCATTTTCATTATATCATCAAGTATTTAATTGTTGATTTTCCTTTGTTGTTGAGAACTAAGGAAGGAAAATGATGCTTAATATCTGGGCAGTTTATATGTGAAACCGGAAAATAGAATTGTAATTGTATTATCACAAACGACAACATGCAATTTGAAATAAATTATCCAGTTTCATTTTAAGTTATCATAAATTATCCGATCCCATGTCTTGGAGTCAACTCTATTAGGTAGGTTCATTTATGTAAAAAGCAGAACAGATGCAAGGCTACTAAAATAATATGGCTTTAATGCTTAGAAAAAATGCATTTGACATTAAGAAATATTTTATTGAAAGAACCATAAATATCGAGGTAGACATCAAGGATTTAATAGAAATAAAACACAATCAACATTCTTGGGCTACTAATTGGTCACCAAAAATAGTTTTATTTTTTAAATAAATATTTTGGAGGAAAGGTGCCAAATTTCCATTACTGGAAAAGCATTAGAAATAAAACAGAGCAATTAGTTATCAGCAGATATACTTTTATTTTCGACCTACTCTGTCAACGCCATCTATAACGCCATCTGGTGAACGTTTATTGTACAAAAGATTATCTGTTTTGTAATAGGTTTGAAGAAACGCATCCATATAAATGTACGCTATACATGTTTTATTTTTAGCATTATTGCGTTCAAAGTGTCTTTTCGCACTAAATCGATCTTCTACAATTTTGTGAATGAGCTGTTCCTCATCGTGACGCCGTAACCGATCGTATCGTGGTGCGCATGCTCATTTTACTATACCTAGACACCAAGTTTGTGTCAATATCTATCGTCGTTCTCAAATTAATGAGGGTCTAGAAAGACAGACAGACCAACCCTCAATAATTTTCAGAAATATGTTTTTCGAACTCGGAGAGGTCTAAAACGTCGATATTTCGAGTTTGAATATTTTGACGATTACAATATTTTTTATTAGTTTTAGTTTAATTATATTAACGTCCCGTTTTAAAGCAACACTAGGGATAATTTCGGACGATCTCGTAATTTTGAACCTTGGTCAGATGACGAGGACGATACCTGAGCTGGCACTCCCCTTTCCACACCGCACCACACCATCGGGAGGACGTTTAGCCCTGATGGATTTAACGTGAAACAGACCCCGACAACGGTTCTTTGGTGGAATCGGGTCTCGAACCTGAAACCCTACGGCTCACGAGCCAAGATCTTATCACTAGGCCACCGCGGTTCTATAATACTTTCTATATACGTATATAAGAAAATAAGATACGAAGGTTTTTGTATAAAAAAAGTTTTAAAAAAATGTCAGAAAAAAATCCGAATGGTCTCTTTGGATTCTTAATAATTTTCATGTGTAAGAGTACTATTTACTGAAATGTGCAAATAAGAGAGAAAAGTTATTTATCACAATGCATTTATTTCTTCGTACTTTTTTATTGGCGTATCCACATAAGAATCACTTACAAACTAATTTGTATTGAGAATTTAAAAACCTTAATTATTTTTTTTAAATATTTCTTCTACAAAACTTTCCTTCTTCAACTAAACATGTCATAATTTATAAATAAGATTATGTTTTTATTAGACCATCCAAATTCAATAAAAAAAAAACAGCACGAAATCTAATAAAGGTGTTATCCGTCATCCCTTCAAATTGTGGACTTTTTGCTATATTGTGAATGCCGGGACTTCTCAGATTTTTTGAATATGCATTTTGGACGCACTTTTTTGTCCGATAGAAATCAAATTTTGGCACAGAATTGTACTTTGTGGGTTCAATTCTATGCTAAATCTTTATTTATTATTTTTATTGTGTTCTTTATTTATTTTTAAGCCTCCTAGTTTAGTGGTGATTCTCAGATTACGCTAAGACCGCCATTATAGTGGTTTGCTTGGCATATTTTGAGATCACGAGAAGATATCGAAATTCTAATGTATATAAGTTGCTAATATTTCGTCTAGATGGTTGCATGGTTCCTAGGGTTACTTGGCGATTTTCAGATAACTCCATGATTGCCAAGTCCTAAAAACTATGGAAATAAAAAAATATAACATATAACAATAAACATATCCAATTTGTGTATCAAAATCAAAAAGCAGACTTCATTTATTTATTTGCATTTTGTGTTGTCTCGTTGGCATGCAGGCGAAAGTACAAACAAACTGGCGATCAACTTCTGACAGATTTGTATCAAAACTGGAGAGGAATCCACATTTTAGAAACCAAAATAGCAAACGAAATGATCCATTTCATCGTTTACGTTTTGTATTTATTGTATTAATTTGCATTTGGACAGCCAGACTTTCTGTGATCGTTTTCATTCAAAATTTGTTATAGAAAATTACAAATTTTATGTTTAAAACACCTCCCAATTTTCAACCGTTTTTGAGAAGTTTTGAATTGTGTTCACAGAAACACAGGCATACATAATTCCAAAAAATATGCTTTTTGTACTTACGCAAATATAAAATGTGGAGATTCGTTTCAATATCGAGGTCGAGTTGTTTGATGATTACTATACTTCACTGTGGAAAAAATTCACAAAAAATAGATGACATAGATATGAATCATTACAGATTGTAGGATTGAAAGCGCAAAAGTCCGATTTTATTGCTCTAAGAAAATACTACTATCAAGAATATAGAACATATTTATTTCAAATTCAATTTATTTCTTAATTTTAATACACTCGTTTGTATTTCAAAAAGAAAGGTGTTATAAAGATCACAAGATTTACCATCTTGTTCAGCATCAGATACTTCCACTGCTATTTGTCCTAGTAAATCTTTCATTTTCAAAATAATTGGAAGCAAATTGGGGTTTTTAGATGTTGTTGTCCCATTTTGTATTTCCAGATTATAATTTTGTGGCTTTTTTGTAAAAATTCTTTTCGGCTCATTTCTATTCTTTTTTACAGATTCCATTCTAATTCTCATCTGTTTTTCAGTTTCTTTGATTTCGCGCTGCAGTTTTTGAATCTCAAATATCTTATTCTTGATTCTGTTCTTCTGTTCTTGAATCGCATGTTTATCAATACAGTTTTGATCCAACTTTCTTTTGTCTGTTTCTATTCTTCTCTGTAAGTTTCGAATTTTTTTATCTTCTAGTTTCGACAATCTTTGAAGTTTGACTTTTGACCCCCGTAGATTTAAATTTTCTTCTGTTATTTTTCTTATTTGGTCAATCAAACGCTCTTTACTTGAATCTGGATTATCTGATTTTTGTTTTTGATTGCTAACTTTTGCATCACAAGTATTTGATTTCTGTTTATCGTTTGCTTCGTGAAAATTATCACCTGAATCGTTGATCTGGCGCAGATGGTGAAGCTTCATTATCATTTCCGCGCATGCTCTCTGTAATGTTTGGTTTAATTGCAAAGCATCAGAACATTGAATCCGATATTTTGAAACAACATTTTCCAGATCTTTCATTACAAGAAAATGGGAGTAGTAATTCACTGATTCATCAGAACTCATCGTTATCGCACTTTTTGAGAGAAGACAAAAGCAAATGATGTTATTCTTTTTGCCGAAAATATAAATCGGGAGATAAAGGCTGATTAAAAAAGTTTAAACAATGACATACGGATTTGAAATTCTTCCTTTTTGGCTTTTACGGATGACATCAATATACTTTTCGTATGATTTTGCTGTCATTAAAATAAATGATTCAAAAAAGAGATTTGAGAATGGATTACTGGAAAGCTGAAGTACAATTGATTCCATCTGTTGATTTATGCTTACTTTTAATAAAACGTGTGGACAAATTACAATAATACTTCTGTGAAAGAATCGATTGTTAAGTAATTTAACTGTATTATTACATTTCAAAATAATGCAAATTCTTTAGAAAGAATAATATTGTTAAAACAATAAATGAATCGTTTCATAGATTTTTATGTCATGGTCAGTGCAAATTATGAAACATTGCAATGGCGAAAGTGGTTTAACCTCGTATATACTAATATTATTTCTTCTAATAGTAAAAGCAAATATGTGTTTCTTTGTGTGCGTATTGGCGTTCTACGTGAAGACTATTAATGGATTACAGACAATTGAATTTTGATTTGCAAATATGGCACAAATGTACTTGGGAAGTAGAAATATTCAGCTTCGAACGATTTATTTAAAAATCTGATAAAAAATATTTTATTAAATATTAAGCGAAAGTCTAACATTTTCTGTGATAAATTCCAAAATCATTTCGTGCAAAAATGACTTTTATATAATTATTTCATTTTTAAAAAAATCAATGTTTTAATTTAGTTGTTATTCAATTTTTAAAAATATTTTTTTTCGAATAGTTTGAAACTATATATTCCATTGTTGAAATTTAAATTAATTTCATTGTTATATCAGATTTTTCAATTGTACATTTTTTTTCATTTTGAAATCTATTGTTCATGAAGTTAAAGTCAATTAAAGTGATAATGGGTGGTTGATTTTGTTTTCTAATGGCAGGCATTTCATTTCATATGGATTTTGAAATCCTTACGAATCTTTCTTATGTCAGGGATTTTGAAGAAACACTAAGAAATAATGAATTTTTTTTCATTTCATAGAATTTTTACAAATTTAGCTTCTTTTTCAGGATATTTCGTGCTTTTTATGGAAATATAATATTTGAAATGGAAATATCCATTGCATATAATAACAAAGATAATTTACATCTGTTATAAATGGTTAGAGTTTTAGTATTATATTTGGGCTTAGTCGTACATATTATTATGATAATAATGGCATAGTTTGCATTTCGCAAAGATAACAAAATTCTGAATTGATAATTCCACTGAATGCCTTTTAAATGGAAGAATAATTGATTTTTTCAATTTTGCTTTTTAAAACAGATTTATTTCTTGGTATAGCTTTTCGATATTTTTTCGTCAATGAAATCTCATTTGTAGTCGAGCTGAAATTTTGGTTTTATTTCATTTTAAATTTTCTTTTACTTGCCATATCTTCGTCTGAAACTGTCTTAGAAACATTTTTAAAATTAAAAATTTTCATAAAAAATAGTTTAAAAATCCAATTAAAATGTGCTTCTCCATTTAAAATTGATAAAACTCGTTCTTCATTTATACAGTATTGATAGTAAAAATACAAAGGAAATGAAAAATCAAATTTTGTTTATTTAAAATTATTCTGAGGTTCTATTTAACATGCTTATAATATCTACTTAGTTAGCTTTAAGAAAATAACACTCTAATATACCAGATAAAAATCATTATCAACGAAGAATTAATTTAATTTCTGACCTATATTGCATTAAATTTAAAGCAAATCTCCGAAGTTAAAAATCAGTTTTTAACTATCAAAAAGTTTTTAGAAAGCTCTAAAATATAATAATACTAATACTACTAATTATTATTTTGTAAAACAACTTTTTGCTAATAACTACTTTAAAAATTTTTACAATGAATATTCGTTTTAATAATAAGATGTTATATTAGAATTAATAGTATTAATATCAATTATTTTCATGTGCCTAGATGGACAATAGACTTTTAGACTATGGATTTAGTCGAAAAATTTCATATAAATCTCCAAACCATAGTACCATAATATCACATGCCAAATAGCACCTCCTCTAGTTCATTGTGTTTTTAAGTTATTGCGGTAAATAAATAATTCTTAAATATTTTTTTTACTTCAGGTGCTTTGAAACATGGAAATTTATTAGTCTCGAGTTCTAATATAGAGTGTTTATAAAATTTCGCTTTGTGTACTTCAAATTAAAAAGTTAAAAGCGACTTTGAGATGTTTTTAAACTTTCAAAGATTATCTTCTCTTGCATTGCTCTTCACAAGACTGATGAGACTCCTCTGAATAAACAAACCCACCATCCTCTATCTTAGAATACGCCATAACTTTCTAAATGAACAACTTGTCTGATTGAATCACTAAATGAAACATGAGGCGTTGTTTGCAAATCATCTAGCACGGGGAGCATCATTTTTAATTTTAAGTGAATTCTGCACTACAAGTGTCCGCTTTCTCGCCATACTTTCCCTGGTCCCTTGGAAGCCTGATTCGATTACCGTTCAAGGCCTTGGCGTCTGTGATTGATTACCCTGTCAAGAAGCCTTTGTTGCTCAAAATGAACTATGGGGGTGGTAAAGCCTGACGAGATATGAATATTCAAAATGCCGTAATCTTTACCTTTTGCTTCCAGCATCGATGTGTCTTTCACATGGTAATGTGAAGACTTTGAACTTTTCGCCGAGTTCGTGTCAGTTCGAAATCATTTATGAATCGTTTCGTTATCTTTGGCTGGAGATCTTTGATGAATTTCGAGATCGTATTTCGTGATGAATATCTAGAAAATTATTCCAGGGAATATTCAAAGCACCGGTATTTGTTTATTCGGTGTCTTTCAAAGGCTGCGTCTATGATTATTGTTTGGATTCCGTATCTTTCATCTTTGCATTTTTCGGTATTCACTGGTTGAAGCATAATGTGAATTTTCGGTTCTAGTTTGGAGTGGTATATATATATTAAATATTTTATTAAAGTTTTGTGCATTTTGGTGATATATTGGCTTTCACATCGGAGTTATTTAATTCAACCTTTTCTTTGTGGAATATTCAGGCTTGCTATTTTATATATTTTTGTTTTACATTTGTGTAGGAATTGGGATTGGAAGATGTAGTCTATTGATTTATAATGTTGCCTTATTTGTAATATACATAGTAAATATTATAAGAATATTTAAAACACCATAAATATTTATTTCTTCCAGAACTTTCTAAGATAACATTTTTTTAATGTTGCTTTATTCTTCGCCGTTTCTAATAATTTGTGAAATCATTATTCGAAGTACGTGTTGGATTTCCAGAGTAAATTTGGAATGTTAAACGTTAAGTGTTTTGCTCGGGGCAGGTTATTATTTGCCAGCAGAGTAAGCACATTTTATAAAGAAAGAAATACGAGATTTGCATTTTATAAATCTCCGTAACGCTTAAAAAAAATTAGTTTTAGAATGATGTCTACTTATGAGCTAACTTTAAAAAGAACAAGCTGTATTAAAACCTTTTCTTTTTCAGAATGTTGCAAGGTCTTGTCTATAGAGAACCAGCACAAACATACACACACACGCGCCCCCCATGCACCCACACATTCATATTTATTATTAATAAAGATTATAGAAATATTATCTAGCCAGCATCAACTTACTCTCCTTAATTTTGTCGTAAAGTTTCAAATTCTGGTATGTTTTGTGTTTAACGTTGTACCATCAAAAAGTCTTTGATTTGGACTCTTATATATGACCAATAAAATCCTAATTTTAACTCAGTTATTTTTTTTATTTTAACCAGCATTTCCTTAAAAGCATTTTTTAATTGTCGTGTACACAAACAGGCCGGTGAACAGGCAGATAAATTTCTCGCTAGCGGATTTCATCCAGTTTTTGATACAACAATACAATTATGATGCAAAAAGCTGGCAACAGATTTCATTAATCTTTTATTTACTCGTTAAAATCATTTTACCAGTGAATGAAAATGTTTTAATTGTTGAAATACATATTTTACATTTAAAGCAATCATCTCTATTGAAACTAAAGGAGAACGTGTGGTTGTTTGTGTTGACACTGTATATTGTAATGTCCTGATCTAGACTGATCAAATAACGAAACAGAATTTCCAGCCAATTCTTTATTTTACAGCCCTATATATACAAAGAACAACTTGTTCTAATATTGGTTAAATAAATAGTTATTTACACCTCTAGTAAGAGATACAACAGTCGAAGTCGAAGGGTTTCTTGAAACTCAGTTGGTTCACGGACTCCGAGCTCGTGGGCTTAGTCCAACGTCTCCTGCAATTCGTTTCTTCTCTTCTCCCTAAAAAAAATCTTCGTACTTTATTTCGGCAACAATCTCTGCCTCTTAATTTACATTGGTCATTTGAGCTCTCTTTCGGCCAATCGGAGTTCAGCAATGTGCTCCCTCAGCGGCGCCAGTGAGTCGTGGGAAGGGCCTTTTACAATGAGAAACCTTTAGCATCCAGATGTTTGGGCACCCCTTTCTTTTTGAAGGTACTATCAATACCTCTTGGACGAGGAATTCCACATATGGTCTTTCACTGTAGTCGCGAATGAACAGTTGCAAGACCACCCAGGTGAAAAGATCCACCATCTGGCTATCTCGAGGAGTTAAGTACTTAACAGCGACATTACAGCTGGCTGTAAATGTCTTGCCAGTACTGGGAAACGGGGAATGTTACAATATTGCGGACCGTTGGATCAAGATTTACAGCATTTGAAGCAAACATAGTCTTGGAGGGTTGAAATGTGCACTTTGGGCTTATTTTTTAAGAAACATATTAACTATTTAATTTAATTAATTAAAGTAATCTAGATATTAACATTCTTCTGCTTTAACTTAAGAAATTTTTTACTGCACGTTCATGATATTTAAAAATTCAAAGAAAGTCTTTTTATTTTAACTGTACTCGCATTTCACCTATACATTAGAAGTGTCATTGGAAAACATGCATTTGACTCTTCGCAATAGATTTTCTGTCACACATATTAATGCCCTAGTCGCACAATTTATATATTTTTCCCGAATCAATTATATATAGTATAATTTTAACCATTGTTTTCACTGTTGCAATAAAGTTCAAATTGTTGTTAGTATTTAATTTAAGATTTAATCGCATGTTTTTCTTTTCATTGTTGAAAGCGGTGGGAGGTGGAATGAGGGGAGCTAGATTGCAATGGCAGTTACTTTTTTAATGAACTTATGATGTAATGGGATTCAAATCCATTGGAAAGGTTCAGGTATACAATAAAGGGGACAGGTGTACCGCTATTAAAATAACACGGGTTTAGAATCATTTGCAATTTGATACTTAAAAGTACTTTCTTGAAGGAACGATACATGTCAAGAGTTGAATAATAGATCAATTGAAATAAAACATAACTATCATTCCAAACGAACTAGCTGACTTTTAAAGCCGTCAAATAAAAAACATATAATTATTATTTTGTTAATTTATAAAAAAAATTGATTATTCTTGGTAAAATCCACACATTTTTCAGAAAAGTTTTCCCTTTTTCTTACGAGTGTCATAAGTAAAATTTTCTTAATAATGCTTAAAAAGATAAAATCTTTAATAGAAATCTTCTTAAAGGGACTGCTTTTTTTCACCATTCTTTCATTTTACATTCCAAATTTAAAGAGTTATTTTCGAACTTTCAGCTATGAAAGAGGGTTTAACAAACCATTCATATGCACATGATATGACCTCCCTTTTTTTACACATTTTTGAAACTTCCAAATAAGATTAAGCTTTCCTGTTAAAAAGCAACAAAAATGGGAAAGCGTTTGTATTTAAAACGGAGCCTTCCGTTCACAACAATGCAATCTAAGAGATATACTAGTTTTCTAAATATGCGCATTTTGATATGATTTTGGATAAACCCTGCATTCTATAAATAAAGAACAGATGAATTTCGAATGGCTCGCATATATCAGAAACCTTGATCTCATGAATTTATGCATCCGTAAATTTTTTAAAATATATATATATATTTCCAGAAAAAAAAAAATACTTTCGAACAGTTAAGTGCACTTTTACAGTATCTCCTCGCTTTACAGCGCGACCGACAGCGGTCACAGTTTAAGGAAAGGAGAATTTTAACAGAATATTCTTTCCCTTTCCCACCGAGTCGACACTTAAGAATAATGCATCGCATTATTCATTTTTTGGCTTTTGGAGCGGTTTTTAGAAAAAAGAGCCAAAAACGCAAAAAGAGGAGGTATAAGATGTCGACTGTTTTCTGCTTACATTATCTATGGTCAAAAAAGAATAACAACTTTTCTGTTGTGCCGGTGTTTGGTAGGCAAACAGATAGAAATACTGCTCATAATGGATCAAGGAGGTTTTAAAATGTCGTCTCGGAGAAAAGATATTTCACAGTTAATGTTGCATGAAATCAGTCAAAAGTGGAGTTAAAGTTACGTTCTTGGTATGGAAATGCGATAGTCGGATGCTTTTTGATCTAAGGGGTGGCATTTATAATTCGTCAGTGTAGCATATGGTAAGAATAAAAAAGAGAGAAAGATTGATACCACATGGCAAACGGAATGCAAATTCCTTTGAAACTGGAAGCCAAAACTAAAGCTATGATAAGCCCATCCATTTTGATGCGGTGAGATTTGTAATTGTTTTTACTTCGAAGCAACTCCAGAAGCTTTAGAAAAAAAAGAATACAATTTAAAACGATATTATACGATATAAAACAACACTGTACAGTATTTGCAACATCGATATATAATATATTAAAATCCATTTTAAATCCTACTTAACTTTCAAGTTTTTATCTTAATTTAACCTACGTTAACGTAATTCTAAAATGTTCTCTTATTTCCTGATCCAATTCCACCTTTTTCATTTAATTACTGCTGCAGGCGTTTCGTAAAACTGCTAATTCAGCAGGTTCTCACAGTCCGAGTGAAAAAATTAAAAATATGTCAAGCTAAACGAATTTTTTAAAAACATACCTATTTTCCCCTTACCTAAATCGACCGTGTAAAGAAATCCCTATCAGAATTTCGTAGTATATAATCATCGGGAAAAATATTTCGCTCTTGTATCGTGCTGTAGATTGATGTACTTCATCCCTTCTTGCTTGTATATAAATTATACCTCCCGGGATGGAATAAAAGTGCAGTTTAAAAATTCAAAGCGTCTTCTATCTCACTTCGGCCACGATATATATACGATATATATATTTGGCCACGATATATATACGATATATATATTTGGCCAGGATATATATACGATATATATATTTGGCCACGATATATATACGGCCACGATATATATATATTAAAAACTGCGGGGCCAAAGAGAAGACTTTTTAAGTATTAATAATTTATTCCATCCCCGGGAGGCATAATTTATGTACAAGAATAAATGTAAGAAATACGTCAGGCTACAGCGGGACACAAAAGCAGAAGAGCAAAAGAGACCGAAAATTTCCCTTGAATAGTTTTTTTTTTTTCAATGTGATTTTGATACGGATTCGTTTGATACGTGTCGATTTAGGTTAGGGAAATTCAGGTATCTTTAAAAGAACGTGGTAAACATTAAGGATTTTTATCTCTTTACTCGGAGCGTGGGAAAATGCTGAATTAGCAGTTTTACAGATCGCGTGTTGAATTAATCTTATAAAAAGGAGGGAATTGGATCAGGAAATTACAGAACATTTTAAAATCAAATTAACATGGGTTAAATTAAGATAAAAATTAGGAAATTAATTAGGATTTAATTTAGGCTTAAAAATATCATTATATTTAAGAATGATCTCTAAAGAAAAATCTATTTATAGTGCTTTTTGCAAGACAAACATAAGAAACAAAATAAGTGCAAGACAAACATAAGAAAAAGAGAACACACGCTAATAAATGAAAATGGAAAAAACTGAGAATATTGAATCACAAAATGATAATGCAAAACATATTTACATGTCGTGAATCAGTGAAATACTAGTTTAGAACCTAGTATGTTTCAATCAAGTGTGCAATTTTTTCCTTCAAATTTCTCTCGTTTTTGAATTACCGTATTCCCATGTGCGTGGAATTGTGTCAAAAACAATTTTTATGAAATTTTTATACAATTTTTATATACAATTATATATAATTTTTTTTATATACAATTTTTATGAAATATACGAATAAATAATTTGCAAATGCAATTAAAAAAACAAATAAAAAAAACCCACAACGTTTTCAATTTTGATTTTTTTTCTATTTTTTAAAATTATTAATAAATAAATAATAAAAATTTATAAATTCTCTTTGCAACAAGACGTGCCGTTTGAATTTTTCTTCTGAAACTGTGACATCTTTTCCATAACAATTGGATTGAGCAAATGATGTACAATTAAATAACCTAATCCTAATTCCAGTTTTTTTGAAGCAAATTATGAGAATCCAGAAAAGTTCATACAAAATATTTATTTTATTTCAGCTTTGGTTGTCATTAAATGATTGTAGATGGAAATTTCCTCTTCCTGTGTAAAGGCTGTAATTCCATTTTTCTGCTTATTGATAAACAATTTTTAACAATAATTTCTATTATATTTTCTTCCTGCTGTTTGAAAGACGAAAACAGATATAACGACTTTTTATAAATTACCTTTATATTTAAAAATAATTCAAATATTTAAATAGAATTTTATTAAGAATAATGAAATGAGTGAGAAAATAAATATTTACTGTCAAATATTCCATTCGTTGCAAAAAAAAAATATTTAAGACGATTAAATTCTCGTGGCGCCATCTAGTAAATATTGCTACTACTAATCCTAATTAAAAAAATATATTTTTTTTTCACGTAAAAAATAAATGAACGAAATTATTACTCTCAGCAGCAAATTTATTGTTAAGGCAATTAATTCTATAAATTTTTAAGAAATATTTATAAAAGATTTTGAAATTATGGATAAAAATAATTTAATTTACTGTCAACATTTATTTAAACATAAAAATAAGACATTTTTTTTTATAATTTTATAAATGAAAGACATGTTTAAATATTATTATATGGCATTTTTTTGTTCTTTTATTAAACATTAAATTTTTTTCTTGAAATGTCTAATAAAAATGTCTGTAAGGTATAATTTTTTTTTAAAAAAAAGGCGAGTATTTTGATAACTTGAAACATTTTAAAGAGAAAATATATCAAACAATTAATTGAATATTGATCTAAATTTATATGCTAATAAACTTCAAAAGTCTTCTTAATTATATGATTTGTTTGTGCTTAGTTTTTAAATATTACACCGATTTTTAAATATTTGAATTTTTTTCTTAAGTCATGTTATTTGACATTCATGCATGTTCAGTTAATCTATTCGTATTTTAAATAATTTATAATTTTGTAGTAAATCACAATAAAAAATGAAAAATAAATAACTATACAAAAAATGTTAAGTGAAGCATAAATAATAATTATCATTTTCAAAAACATTTTTTCAATTTTTAATTCAATAAAGCCTCATTAATGTTGACAATAAGATGTTTTTATTTTTAAAAAATTTTATCGATGGATTCGAGTTGAAATTTCTGGATTTGTAAAAAATATAAATAGTGAATTTTTTGATTTTATTTTAAAAGAATTTCGGTCACTAAATTGAAACTCAAGGATTTAAGTAAATAAAAAAAAAAAAGGAACTAAATAGATAATTTTATTTTAGCTGAATTTGGTTGATATATTCAAGTTCTACATGAGGGGGAAAATATCTAATCATTATGTTAAGTTTTTTCCCTCTTATATAAAGATTTGAATCTCCTATCCAAGGATTTAGGATATTAGATTCATATATGCATAAGAAAAAAACCAGTCAATCTAGTAATTTTTTTCAGAGAGTTTTGGATGATTCATTTTCACATAAATATATAAAATTTCGGCAAATCTAATGGTTTTATTTCAAAAAGATATTTTGTATAGTAGATTTAAATTCAGAGATTCATGTATTTATAAAAAAATCTATTGGATTGGTTTATTTTATTTTAATATGATTAAGAAGCTTTATTGAAACTTAGATTCAATTAGGTTAATTTTTTTTACTGAATTGATTTGTTAATTAGGGCAGATTTTGGATAATATATTCAAGCTCGGAAATCTACATAAGATGCAAACAATTTAATAAAGTTTACAAAGAATTTGGATCATTCAGTCGCAGAGAATCACACGAATATTAAAAATTCAAGACAATATGTTGATTCCATTGGTTTTGAAGGGATTTTTGTATAGTATATTCACGTTTGGAGTATCGCATTTGAGCCTAAAATTTGGAAATGAACCATGGAATAAAAAATATGCATTTAAATAATTGAAAATAAATAAAGTAATTACTTTTTATTACAAATTAATGAGATGCCAATCAAAGGGCCTGGCAATTAATTTGATTTGTTGATTTATGAACCGTATTTGCTATTGTAGCGGATTGATATGAGCGAGGATAGAACCATGGACCATTTGGTTCGCAGCTCTGTAGACCACAATACAAAAGCAATTGCCCATGTAGCGTAGCTGTTAACTGGCTTATAAGTTTTCACTTCAATATAATACAAGGAGCGGACTTCAAAACTGTAATCAGATAATAAGATCATATTTAATTAGGCATCCTACTGCTAAAACGTAGATATCATATCTGAATTTCAACTCTTGAGAGGTTAGTATGAAGGAAGTTCCCAATCATGCCAGAAGAAATTTGGTCTCAAGCCCATAGCCCAATGGTTAGATATCTATAAAAATTAATATTATAGTGCTCTTGGTTGACCGTGTTGTGGCCGACTGCTATCGTTAGCATTATCCATCCTTGCATTGACCGATTTGTCAATCTGACATTCTCTTCGAGGTAATTGGCCACAAAGTGATCAATGACTGTCCTTTCTCCTCATCTTCCTATTAAACAAGGAACAGGTCATCACTAAAAGAAAATCTCAGTGAAATTCTAAATATTTCTCCAAATTCTCGTTTCACAACAACAGAAATCAGAACACCTTCAAACTTTTAAACAGTTGGTAAAAAACTGATAATTTTTAACATCATGTCCTTCAGAGTTTTAAGATTACCTGGTACCATCAGTACTGTACTTAAGTTATATTTTCAACTTTCAGATTTTTTTTTAATTCTGAGATTTCTATGTATTTCTTTAAATAGTGGTGGTAGATGTATTTATTGGAATTTTTCTTATCATTTAACTAACTTTGGAAATCCTCTAGTTCACCGAGAATATTAATCGGATTTAGTTTTCATTAAATTTCTTATGCATGATTTTGATATTCACGATTTCCTCAAAAAGTATTTTTAAACATCCAATGATATATAACAGCCTAACATTTATTAAATTTATTGTGTAAATAAATCTTTTTAATGGTGTCAAGTCTCATGACATCAGTGCTATTAAAAATGTGATTGTTCGCTTAATCTGTCTTCTAACTGCCACGTTACTCTATTTCATTTTTTATTTCTTATTAAGAAAGCTCAAACATTAAAGTAAATTCTTTTTCTTTAACTTTCAAAAACAGCAGAAAATCACATGACGAATATTTAATAATTCGAAATGGCTTGAATTTTAGTTCTACAGTCAAATCCTTTGTTGATAATTATGCGAAAATCTCTTCTAAAAGATTACCAAAATTAGGATTAAACTTTCATTGAAATTTTAATACCTTATTGCAGTTTTAATATAGATGAATAGGGATTTCTCCAAATTAATAAATATTCTTATGGATTCTATGCCTGTGGTAGAAATTCGGTTTCCATGTTGTCGTGTGCTAAATGTCGTGCTAAATGCTGTCGTGTGCTAAGAAGTTGAACTATACTTACTTATTATTACTTATATATTTGGAGCTATACGTACCATTAATTAAAAGTACATTTTAGATTTATAATTATTTTATACTAGCCAACTTTGGCGACTCTCTGATTTGCTGGTAATATTGTATTTAATCTCAATTATAGGCATAATTTTATATTAATGGGTTTCAACAAAATATTTCTAACACATAAAATTGTGATATGCTTTAAAGCTGTATTATTTGAATAACCTCCTTGTTCTATTTATTGTAGATATGAACCTTCTTAATGAAGCCGAGCCCAATTATATCTTAGTGTCATTAAAAACAAAAATCTGTGGGTAATGTATTTTGTGGATAATTGCACGTTGCTTTTCGTGCAAATGAGACTTCTCTTTCAGATTTCTCATGTAAACTGTGTATACATGTGCACATGCATTAAAAGAAATCTTCCTACCTTCAAAGCAATAAAGAAAAACTTGCAATCAAATATTTGGTGATGAAATAAAAATTGTTTAAATCGAACAGTAACGATGGAAAATATTATTGAAAATAATGCAAATATATTTATAAATTATTGCCAAATTCAGTCCCGTTACAGTTAAATTAATAACAGTAAATTTTTTTTTGAATTTTAAAATGGTTTAAGAATCAATTTCGTGAGACAATATTTTCTGAAGTTCTAAAGAGTAAATTCTAAAGTCGTTTATATTTTTTTAATTAAATAAAATTCTAGTTAAAGTAAAATAAAATAAAAAAAAATACCGACCGCACGAAAGTTTACATTTCCAACCCGAAATTACATTAGGGCAAATTCCGATATCTAGATCAAACGGTATATCATGTATACACGCACACAGGCATAAGGAAGCGCATTTTTCTTTATTATTAGTAGAGATTGTGATTCTCAAGAAACCTAGTGCTCTTTAAAAATATTTCGAAATATCTTTTTTTATACATTTTTTCCCCAACTTTTATAATTATTAATCCTCAACCTAGCAATGGCATAGTGATCGGTAGGGGGAGGGACAAGAGAGTTATAAATGCCACAGATGTCAGTATTGGAAATACCATGCTTGCGTTTCTGTCACTTTTCTTTGGAAGAAATGTCATAAAAGGTTTAAAAAAATGCCATGCTTCAGAACCACTAATCCTCGCTTCGACACTGAGTCAGAGCACCGCCCTAATAGTGATTTTGGTTAAATATTATCTAAGTGATATTCTGTTGGTAAGGTTAGGAATTAATAAGAAAGAAGGAAAAATATTGGCATCAAAATGTCTAATGTGAGGATACACTTTGAAACTAGCGATGTATTGCTGAAATTGGATAGCATTTCATTTTAGAATTACTCAAAACTAAACTAAACTTGGATGGATATTGTAGTGAATAGCTTATAAGCCAGTTAACAACTATGCTGCACGAGCAATTGCTTTTGTATCATGGTCATGTTACTGGGCTGCGAACCACAAGGTCCCAGGTTCTAACCTCGCTCATCGTAATTCGCAACAATATGAAAAACGGATTCCAATATATTTTTATGAAAAATAATTAAAATCTCTCTGCTGGGTTCGTACTGTGAAACAATTTAATAGGCTCAATAACAAACAAAGATGCATTATTCTAAGCGACAGCTCGAAAACATAGTAGCAAAACCAGCATTTGTGTATTAACTGCCCGGAATGGGCGAACAATTTAAAATATATTGATCTTTGATATGAATCTAGCATGTGACCTTCAGCGATTTTTTTTGGCTATTATTAGCTGATAAGCGGTTAATACATAAGTGCCAGAATTGGAATGTATATTTTGGAGTCTTTTTTTTCTGATAGACTGAAAACAAAATGTTCCATAGTACCAAAATTAAAGTCAAATTATCACACACCAAATTCCATTTATTTAAGTCATTGTCTTAGAGTTATTGTTTTGGACCAACAGACAGTTAACATTCCGTCAAATTTGGTTAAAAACTTGATAAGAATCTACACTTTAGTTGTCAAATTTGTGAACCAAATCGAGTATTCATATTCGGTTTACACTGAAATGATCTCGTGTACATTCATGACCGACAGACGGTCAAACTATTGACTGATTTGGCTCAACATTTGATACCAATGAACATTTTAGATGCCTGTTTTGCATTTTAGATGTAAATGTTATCTATATAGCCCTTAAGTTTTCCTAGTTATTATAATCAGTTCTAAAATAGCCTGATAGACAGATTTCCTCTGAAAAAATTTCGTTCAAAATTTGATCGAAATTTACAAATTTGGTATAAAATTCAGGCATCAAATTTCCTCTGTCAAGGTTAAATCATTTTTGAATAATTGTGTTCACACGTAAAGAAACACACATGAGGTTCGAAAGTGGGTTTTTGGACATTCGAATTTTTTTTGGCTATTTCTATACTTTTTCTTTGTATATTTCGTACAGGAAAAAGTAAAAAAGGTGAACAACTATTCTGAAGTTCAGTTTTGGAATCTGCGAAACCCTGGGATATCTATAAGTCGTGCTATTATATAATTTAAACTGTTGCGATTGAGTTTTCAGTTATGTACGCTTGCTTCTTCTCATTTCTGGCTTTTATTTTTTACTGTAAATTAAATCGCTTTAAACAAAAGAAACCGCAACTTTTATTTACACAAGTGAAAAATGATGTATTCTCTAATAATGTTCAAGATTATTTTAGAGATATAATAACGCGTTTTATATTTTCTTAACCCTTAACTAGGGACGTGAGGTCTGTGAGACCGCTAGCGATGGATTTTTCTGTCACCCCTATTCTATTTTTAGCTCAATTGAATGGATTGACCCTGTAGCTTCCTGTTTTGTGACCTTCAATACAGGCGCACTTTTTCAATCAATTTCAGCAGATGCTTTTTTAAATAATTCAGTTATTTTTTCGAGCGCGGTCTCTAAGACCGCATCTCCTTGTCAGTGTCCCAGTGATAAACAAGGCTTAGCAGATGGCGCTAAAACTTGGGCCCCGAAATATCATCCGGTTTACTGATCCTATTATGAAGCAGTGCTCCAGACACTTTTAAATGAAGCAGAAAGTGATTTTAGTGATAAGGATAATTGTACAGAAGAGTTTTTCGATGAAAGTTCGCATTCAACTGATTTTGATATGTATGTTCGAACATAATCAATTTTTCTAGTGATAATGTATTTTGAAAAATTTATAAACTATATTAATATACCAAGAGATATATATACATAATTTATACTTTGATTTTTATACTAGTTCTTAACGTGTATGTTTAAAATGCCCTAGAAAACCGTGCTATGAAAGTCACACAAGTCTATAATAAAAGGGCCAATTTTACCCATTGTCAATTTTTTTTATTTTTCATATAATTGTGGAATTTTATATTATTTTGTCTTCTATATACCTTCATATAATGTAAAAATAAATATGATTTAAAAAGTAAAAAATAATATGCTTTTTCAAGAATATTATTTATTGTAACATGTAATTTGAGAAGAAAATGTGTGTTTCAACGCATTTACTTTTTTCAATCACAATATATTTTGAAATATTTCTAAAATATATCTATATATCAAGAAAAATATCTGCAAAATATATTGGTAGTTTTTCATACTAATACATTCATTAGAAAATTTAATTTGAGTCTAAATGAAATGCGGTCTCGTAGACCGCAACTCCCCAGTTAAGTCCTAAAATATCACCTCCCCAGTTAAGGGTTAATATAACCAATTAAATATTGACATTGATTGTTTACATAATCCTTTTCTCATCATTCCATGAGATAAACTCTATACCTAAATTTATTACCAGATATTTACTTGTATATCTAGATTTATCAGTTCTATATGTAAATTTATTACGATATAATTAATTCCTTATCAAGATTAATTATCTATCCATGTCTATCTTGATTACACAGATAAAGGGATTTATGTAATTAGTCTAGATATGAACCGGCATGTAGAATGCACTTTGGATATGATTTAAAGTTCGGAATTGAAGCGAACTCAATGAAAATATTATATTAAATGTATTAATGCATTTCTAAGTTAAATAAAAATTTTCTCTTAGCAAGCTGGAAGGCAAAGTTAGATTCCTCTATATCTGAGTTACTATCTGGCAACATAAATTGTTGATGTTAGAAACAGTCAAAATGAGGGCTTGAAAATCACTTAAACTTTTCTTCTAAAATATTGCAGTTATCAAAAACTTTAAATACAAAAGTTGTTCGTCTTAATGAGGCGCTCATTTGGCTAATTGGGTTTATTTATCTGTCTTCATTATTAAGAAAGTTATAGAGAAATAAAAATTTCCACTCCCCACCATTTCCACCCCCTTTGAGCTAGATGGACCATTTTTGAGATTTTTACGTTTCTAACAACATATTCCAAACAGGTTAAAATCTCGGACGAGTTCCTAGATCCAAACAAGATTACTTTAGTTATTTTGTTCACAGGATAATATGGACATAGCATTATACATATATATAGCTTTTGAACGAAGAATGGTTTTGGATTCGAGAGACCATGTTCGGTAGAAAACTGAAGAAATTTTCCCGATGTCATGTCACGAGAACCATTGCAGGTAGTAGTCTTCCTATATCAATCCATGTAAAATAAAACAAAAAATTTAGAAAAAATGGTTAAATATCGGTTATTTTTACAATTAAATTAACTTAAATTACCTGTTCTATTAAATAAATTACCTGTTCACAAGATAATATGGACAAAGCATTATACATATATATAGCTTTTGAGCGAAGAATGGTTTTGGATTCGAGAGACCATGTTCGATAGAAAACTGAAGAAATTTTCCCGATGTCATGTCACGAGAACCATTGCAGGTAGTAGTCTTCCTATATCAATCCATGTAAAATAAAACAAAAAATTTAGAAAAAATGGTTAAATATCGGTTATTTTTACAATTAAATTAACTTAAATTACCTGTTCTATTAAATAAATTACCTGTTCACAAGATAATATGGACAAAGCATTATACATATATATAGCTTTTGAACGAAAAATGGTTTTGGATTCGAGAGACCATGTTCGATAGAAAACTGAAGAAATTTTCCCGATGTCATGTCACGAGAACCATTGCAGGTAGTAGTCTTCCTATATCAATCCATGTAAAATAAAACAAAAAATTTAGAAAAAATGGTTAAATATCGGTTATTTTTACAATTAAATTAACTTAACAAAGTATATTTGCAACACTGTAAGATGTCGTTAATTAAAAAAAAAATTCATTTGGTCATTTCTTTACTTTCATAACATTCCTGGTGGAGAAGACAAATATTTAGATAAAGGACATTTTTTTAGATTTTCGGCAGTTTTACAGTGATTTACAGCATTTGAGATTTTTAGTAATAAGATTAAAAAGAACACCGAGTGAAAATAATATATATATATATTTAAAATAATAATAAAATGAAATAAACGATTTTCCAAACGTAGGTCCGATTTCGTCAATTTTTATTTCGCATGGAACGTCTTTATTTCTAAACTCATCATTTTTCTTCCATACTAGGCTCAATTACTGTGTTTAAGAGAAATCTTAAAAATAATAGTTAGCTGCATATTATGAACAGGATAAAGCCATGACAGAATTTCTTAACTCCTGTGCTGATTTTACAAGTCTTTTTTTATATGAAAATTCATGGCATATAGACTCGTCATCAAGGGTCAACAAATATGTTTCACCATCCATTTTAGACGGATATCGCAATATAGAAATTTGGCAGAATCTCCAGAGTCAACAACTGTACCATTTCCATCAATTTTCGTTGACAATACTTTTCATATAATTAGGAAAACCAAATAAGCAGTTCCTTACCTACAATCACTGGTCCGATTTCGTAAATTTTTATTTCACATGAAATATAATGACCTATAGATATGTCATTAATGCTCACTTGTCTTTTGGGCCGCGGTAACCTGGTGGTAAGATCTCGTCTTTGATCCAATTTCACCGAAGAACCGTCGTGTAAGCGTGTCTGATGTATAAATGTTTTCCTGCTGGTATCGTGTGCAAATTTAGAGAAAAGGAATGCCAGCTCAGGGCTCGTCCTCATCATCTGACCGCAGTTAAGAGGTCCGTTCGGAAATAGTCCTAGCGTTACTTTCAAACGGTATGTTAATGTAACTAAACTACTATATCCTATTCTTCTATTATCCTCCAGTTTTAAGAGAAATCTCAAAAATTATACTTCACTGCGCATTCTCTATAGAGAAATTTTTTTCTCCTATAGTTTTGAATCCCCGATCTATATACAGATTTCGTCAGTTTTTATATCGTATGAAAATTTTCGAACTTTTAAACGCTTTAGATGTGATCTTCTACTTCTCTATACTCTTCAGTTTTAAGACATATCACAAAATGAAACATTGACAGAGCCTTTAGCTTTAACAACTGAAGAAAATTCATCAATTTTATTCGCTGATTAATTTCGCTACTTTTTACAGCATATCGGAATGTTCTATGTTTGCTGTGCAGGTGAAACAATACTTTATTATTTTGTTAAGAAATAAGACAGATGATGAATATTTATGTCAAACAGATTAATCATAACTTCCTTTGAGTAATATTTTTAATTTATTTTGTATCAATACGAGTATTAGCATTTTGTACGTATATATATAAAATATAGTTTCATTGCATTCACGAGTTTTAGATATATATGTATTCAGATAGAAAAAAATTATGCAGTTCTAGATTTTTCTGTTTCCGTATTCTTGTATCCTTGGAAAATTGTTTCTTCTTTTTAAAAAAATCCGTCTAAATCTTCACTAAAGTTAAATAATAAGTTGCAAGTCATGCGAAGTCTGAATACAGCAGTATAGTAGCAAGATATCAAGTAAAGCGCCATCTATCAATAATAATCTGTACTAAAATAAAGAACTGCGCACGAGAAAATTCTGATAGCCTCTCAAAATCCTGCATAAATAAATTAAATAACAAACATAATTTGATCACAATCGCATTATGAGAGCTATTATTCCTTTTCTGGATCTCCTGTGATTTGTATTATTATTTTTTTTTTCTAAATTGTGAGGCTGAAAAAGGAAAGGAAGGTCATCTCTTTTGATACACATTCGCAAGAAAATTGATTATCACTTATTATTCAGCAAGAGAGTACTTAAACAAACTCGTGAGCTAACTACATCTAAAGAACTTCAGAAAACAAAAAGAAAATCATAATAACAACTTAATTTAATAAATATGGAAGCGAGATGCGCTGATAATTGAATTTCTTACATCACAGTCGTTGTTGCTTGTTTAGGAAAATATGCGTGTAATTTTTCTGTGGCTAAGATTTCTTTAATTATTTTCTCATTATTTTTCTTGTCAGTGGCAGAATATATTGGATGTAAGAGAATGCTATTATCAATAACAGTATCATGTAGAAAACAGATGAAATATATCTATGTTTTACACGATGTAGGAGTAACCATTACACAATATGAAAATAAGAAGATGCAATATTTAGCGGAGTAATATAAATTAGCCTTTGTAGCAAAAATTTACCGATAATGTTGCGATTCCATCATATTCAAAGGAATTAAAATTATATCCTGCTAATTTATTTTATTATAAAAGTTCAGATTGAAGACAGCATTGAATTTCTTTATATATGATTAGTAAAATAATATTAAAGTACAAAATAAATAATATTTGGAGCTTTGTCTTCAGCATTTTATTTCTATATCTATTTCTATCTTTTTTGTACAATCATTTCACAAAAGAGTTTCAAATTAATATTATTTTATATTAAAATGTGTAATATATAATTTTATACCCTTAAATAACTTTATTTACTACATATTATGAAAATAAGCGCAAAAAGCAACCTTGTGTAAATGTATATGAATATCAAGGATAAAAATTTTTATGTTGATTTTAAAAGTAAACTTTAAAAAGCAAAACCAGAAGTTTTAAATTTTTACTATAGAATTAAAACTCATAATTAACTTTTTAAAAATCGCTTTTCGAGAAGAAAATTAATCAATATTTAAAATATTTTCAAATCGTATATTGTATTAATTTTGCAGTCACAAATAGAAAAAAAAATCGTTTTTTCTTCTCTCTTTTCAACTACGACAGCATTTTTTCAGAATATATCATCTAAATGATTTTAAATGAAAAAAATCGCTTGGTGCTTTGATATCTGAGATGGAATTTATTACGATGTATTTTAAAGCATCTAATTCTATTTAAAAGTAAATCTATATTGTTTAATATATTTTTTTTCCTCTTTTTGATTTTAACAATATAAACGGTGCGTAATTATATGAAATAAAATTCTAATTTAAACAGAATGCGAGTTGGATGAGGTCCATATCCTACAATTCTGAAATGCGCTTCATCAGTCCGCAAAATCGTACGAATTCATGATTTGTCGTCATCAAATTGGAAGAAATAAAGTTTGCAAAATAAGTTTTTTGTTGTGCATCGTCCGGCTGCCATTGCTGCAAAATTTTAATTTTTTACGGATAGCGTTGTAAAATGTAGCGCAAGACTTTTTGCGCCATGTTATTGATAAAGTTCTTGATCCATTTCTAGCTCTTGCATATCACTAATTCACTACTCCTGAATCAATTGTTTCTCTAATTTCTTTTCCTGGTTCACAACGCCTCGTCCTCTAGTTCTAGGAAGAACTTACAAATCATATATAGTTTCAAATTCAATAATAATTTTCTTCAAGTCCTTCACAGACATCGGTCCTTTTATTAAATTTTTAAGATGATATATTAAGAAAATATTCTTTCAAAACTGCTGTATAATTGTTCTTTTGGTAAAAACATTTTATTAAAGGAATATTTTGTACCTTCGACAAAGTCATGGCTTGCATTTTAAAGACACATTACTTTTATCAGCAAGATGTTGTTAAAATTGAAGTAATAGGCATTTTGATAAAGTAAAGGAAAAAAAAAAGTTTTAATACCATACAACGCCATCTATCGAGAAAAAATTCAACTAAAATTTTTTAATAGCGTAATTTAGATAGAACAAATACCGAGTTCTTATTCCAAATAGTTTTTTCCTACTTTCTTTCAAACAATTTCTTTATTATAACAATCCTATGTTTCAAACAGTTGCTAATCTAAATTCACATGTTTATAGATTAATAAACTCTCTGGAAACTCCGTGATAAAAAAAATCATTTGGAGCACTATAGACCGATGAAGTAAGAATTGAAAATATAACTCTCAATCCCTTATTACTATGCCACCATGGTCCCAAGATCTCGGTTTCGAGACCAGAGGTTTTCAAGTGTGAGACCTGATTTCATTAAAGATCTGTCGTGTTTGCGGGTGCCTAGTGTGCATTAAAGCTGACGTCATAAGATAAATGCCCTGCCATTAGTGAGGAGAGGAATTTTGAACCTGGAATGCCAACTCAGGTGTTATCTTCGTCATCTGATCGTCCGCCTAAGATAGTTCTCTTATTGCTTTCAAATGGGATGTTAATATAACTAAAATATGCTAAATCGATGAGCCAGCTAGTCGTCAAAGGCGACTAGTTTTATATAGAAAATAGAAAAGAGAAGCTTATAAAAGTGTAAAAATTGCTATTGTCTTAAATTGAAAAAATGTAAAAATAATACGTATTGTTTTTGTAAGTAAAATAAGTTCGCATAATTTTGTATAACATTATTTAAATAAGAACTTAATAATCTTCTTTCTTGTTTCGATTTGAGGAAGAAAAAAAAATGAAAAAATATAGCAGTGGTGGGATGAAAAATAAGCGAGAATACTTTCTTCTTTCCTAGAATTGCGGAAGCATCATTTCTTTAAATTCAGTTTGGTGGTCATGAAATAAAATGCCCAAGAGTTTCGACCGCTGCATACAAATTACCAAAATGGCTCGATATGTGATATTTGTTTTCGGTTCAGATTTGTCAAGTTCTTGTGTTTTGTTTCTGCGAATATGAATTCGATCATTGAATTTCTCTTCCCAAGTCAATTCAATTTCTTCTTAGAAAAAAAAAAAGCAATGTTTGAAACTTTTTGAATTGAAAGTATCTAAATTTTGAAATCTTTTTATTGTGTTATGTTACTTTTGTGTTTTTCACTTTTTAATGTTTGGAGTAGAGAAAATATTGATTCGGTTAAAACAGGATTTGGACTTTTAATGTATTTTTAGGAATTAAAATTTCGTAACATTGGCTTTTAATTAAGTCTGTCTGCTTGGTGTTTATGTATGTAAATATGGATATAAACCTAAATTACTGGATTCTTTAAATGCAGCATGTAGTGGTAAAACCTAATCGAATTCAATACCATTTTTATTATTTATTCGCCATACGGCAGTATCAAGTATCAATAAGGGGAATAAATAATAAATATAGCAATGAATTTATAAGTTTTGTTTGATATATAGCAATTTCATTCACTTTACTGAAACGACTCGGACGTTTTGCAAAGTTTCCCGTACTTTTTTTCTATAGATTTTTACAATTAATTTTATCTTTGATGAAATTTATTCTTTAGAATTCGTCTTAATTAAACCAGTTGTTTGTCATACAGGTGAAATAAACAACCACAATTAAGTTCTCATTTACTCGTAAAATTTCTCGAGTTCAATACCATAATTTATTATCACTATTGAATTATTATTGATACTATAATTTACCATACCATATTACTGATACCATAAAATTAATACCATAATTAATTATCAATTTCCATTATTTGTACAGCCATATTCTGGAGGATTTTTGCATTAAATCATCATCATCATCTTTGAATTTATTTTGATCAAAGTAGCCATTTTTCAACTCCAAAAGTGGGATGAGGAGCTACAATTAAATTCTTGCCCAAGTAAAAAAAAAATTGCTCGAATTCAATATTGCCTTTTTTTATGAATTCCCATTATATATACGATAATATGAGGCAAACCTTTTGTTCTCTATATTAGTTAATACAGTTCCTGGGCATTAAAAATTTTCCAAGTGCTAAACTACTAGCTACTACTTTAACTAACTACTAAAAACAAATTTTGTAAAAAACTACTTTTATTCAAAATATCATAATATACAAAATCGTTTTATCGTTTGAAACGTTATTTAAATCAAATTAGAATATTAATTGAACTAGACGATTTATAAAAACTGCCGGTAGCTAATTTTCTCTATACGTTATCAATATTTGTTATTTATTACTGCAGATTTTTTTTTCACAGATGCTGAAATATAACAAATGTTTTAACGAATATTTTGAGATAATTTTAAAAAAAATATCACTTGTTTTTAAATACTTTACTTTCCTCGATTTGTTAGAATGTAACTGATAGGCTTGTACTTGTTCGTAGCCGTTGTTTAAAATCAATAAAATGGCTATCAAACGGTACATATTAAAATACATAAGTGAGGATTTAAAAAAAATGCGACTAAGTGTTAAAATAAAAATAGTGCAAATATTAAAATAAAGAAGGATCTTAAAATAAAAATGTTGACATAAACTTAACGATGCCTAGCAAGGAAGTATCTATAATATTGCTTATTCCAAATTCGTCTGTGTTAATTTTATTTTTTAAAAAATTAATAACAATTAAAGAAAAATTGAGAAATGCTATTGGTGCCATTGAAAAGTTAAAATTTTAAAATGATGCAAAAGTAATATTTTCTGGATGATTCCCCTCGAAGTTATTTTGGAAAAAAATGTAAAACTTCGTTATTCGATGCATAAAAATTTTATTCGATTTCAGAATTGAAACTTGGGAAATTCCTAATCGAACTTCGAAATTAAGAAATTTTGGGTATATGAAAGTTAGTTGGATGGAGGCTCGATATTACAAATGCAATAGTTTTAAAATATAACAAACTAGATAAATAAAATTTCGTATGTCGCTGAAGCACCAAAGCTTTAAACCGGCGTCAGTTTGCATCTAATTAGTCAAAAGGACAGGAAAAAGTGCTATTCCAGAATGTTTTCTCAATTTATTTTATTATATTTTATATCTAAATGTGTGTAGAGAAATGTGCATATTATGTGTGTAAATGCGTGTAGAGAAATGTATTCATTGTATATGTACATGCGTGTAAAGAAATGTATGCATTGATGTGTAAATGCGTGTTGAGAAATGTGTGCACTGTATGTATAAATGCGTGTAGAGAAATCTGTTCATTGTATGTGTAAATGCGTGTAGAGAAATCTGTTCATTGTATTTGTAAATGCGTGTAGATAAATGCGTGCATTGTATGTGAAAATGTGTGTATAGAAATATGTATATTATATGTGCAAATGTGTGCGGAGAAATGTGTGTGTATTATGTCAGTAAGTGTGTGTAGAGAAGTATGTGTATTATATGTGAAAATGTAAAGAAAATGCTGCTACTGCTTTTTTTAGTATTCACTATTTGGTTACAAACTTACATGGAACACGAAAGAAGATAGTATCTATCAAATGCGAAATAAGAAATGAATAAATTTATGCAAATAACAAGCAGCCTACTGTAATGGTTTTAAAAATAAACATAAAAGATTTTAAAATAAAATAAGTTGTTTCAGAATATGGAGGAATGGCTATAATCTTTATCTAAAGTATATAAATGTCCCATCTTTTTAGAATTTTCATTGGAAATTCGTTTCTTATCAAAAGGGGAAATGTAATTTGAATTCTCAAAAGGAAAAAAGTATTCGAAAATTCCATTTTATCTTCCAATGCGGATTCGAGTTACGCCTGTTTGGCATCTTATCCGTATTTGATGAATAAAAGCATTTGGATGAATATTTGAAATGACTTTCTTTACTCAAAAGCAAAGATTTTAAATTTAACTATTCAGTGAATCTGCAAAATCAATATAAAGGCTTCTTAAAATTACAGAAAAAAGTAACAGATGTTAAAAGATTTTTTTTTTATCAAATGTTTTGGATTTTTGTAAACTTGTTTGCTTTTTATAATGTTTATTCCTCATAGCTTATTAACTTTAACAGAATGCGAATATATTCTGCTTTATGTTTATTTAGCAAAATTAAATTGTACAAAAAGGCATTTTATGTCGTCTTAAAATTGGATAATTTTTTTATGGTATCCATTTAATTGCCGTTTCTTCCAGAATGTCGATATATTTTTAAAGACTAGCCGCCTTTGGCGACCAGCCGGTTCACCAATCTTAATGCTCGTTAAAATTTTAATAATTAAATATTTTATGTAATTCCTACTTTAATAGCTTCTTCATCAAATATTTTAAAGCTTCAAATTTTGATAGTCATGTAATTCACTCATAATAATATAAAGTCCTTCAGCCATAATATAATATGTATCTCTCGAATTTTCTGTTAGTTCCGGTAGAATTTATACTTAAAATTAAAATGGAAATGACTAAACTGCAATTAATATAATAATATTTTTTACTGAAACAAAGCATTTTTTTATTAATATGATTACTGATAATAGAGTCACTGAGCGTTTAAACTTTATGGGCACTAAAGAATATCTTTCTTAAGTTATGTAATATCTCAAGAATTCGTCAACAAAATTTTCTCAGATTCATCATGAACAGATCGATTCATTAAAAATGTTTAATTTTCAATGCATCAAACTTTAAGAAAATAAAATGAATCGTTTAAAATAATCGGTCCAAAACAGGTTTAAAAAACTACTTAAAAAACGATGTACTTAAAACTATAAGCATATACAAAATATATATATATATATAACTAACATAAATACAATTTAATTACAAAAGCATGCAACTAACCTAAAAATAATTTAAATAATTGAAAACAGGTTAAAGAAATCTACTTAAAAAACGATGTACTTAAAACTATAAGCATATACAAAAAATATATAACTAACATAAATACAATTTACTTACAAAAGCATGCAACTAACCTAAAAATAATTTAAATCATCCATTGATAACGTTGTCATGGCAACAATCAGAACAGAATACGCATGCGTGAATTTTCTTCGCCGGTTACGTAACGCAAATACGTGATTTTTTCTACGCCAGTTGGGGTAACGCTATGCGGATTAGAAATTTTTAATTTTCTTTATTCTGTGTTATTTTAATTCAAAAGTACTTCAGAATGAATCTGAAACATGGATTAATTAACAATGTTTAATTTTAAATGCATAAAACATTAAGAAAATAAGCAGATTCGTTTGGAATAATCCGCCGAAAAATGTTAACCCTAGCCTCATTACTGTTGGGAGAAAACAAATTGAAGCCTTACTCATTTGGCGATGGGGAAAATGGAAGATTTTTTTGGCGGAAAAGTTGCGGTGGGGAAAATGGAAGATTTTTTTGGCGGAAAAGTTGGCGGTGGGGAAAATGGAAGATTTTTTTGGCGGGAAAGTTAGTTTTTAATTAATAATTAAAATTCTAATTAAAATTTCAAAAAAAGGGACCTCATGTGCACATTCCCGACCTCTAAGTTATACATGTACCAAATTTGAAAGCTGTATGACAAATGACCTGGCCTGTAGAGCGCCAACACACACACACATTGAGCTTTATTATAAGTATAGATAATTTTTTTCGTAATTGTCATCAACAGTAATCATTTCTGAGACGAAATATCGAAAGTTATCATTGTTTTATCAAATATTCTATCTCGTGATTTTCTTCCATTGTTGAAAACTAAGAGAAGTATCAAGTATTCAAGCATCAAGTATTTTTATCAAGTATTCAGTATCAAGTGTATCAAGTATTGTTTTTATCAAGTATTCACTCTCGTGATTTTCTTCCATTGTTGAAAATTAAGAAAAAAGTATGCTATTATGTACAAAATTTATAAGGAATTCGAAAGGGAATTTGCATTACTACGAAATATAACATGCAATTTTGAAATAGATTATTCAGACCAATTTTTACTTTTGTTATACCAAGGTATTTGATCCATTTAGAAGGTTCATACGCACAATAAACAGAATAGGTGTGAGGCTGCTAAGTTAACATTTATTAATACATATCACAATTTAAAGTTTAAAATACTTTGTTACCGGAAATGTAAACTTTCTACTATGCTTGTAACTTGCTAAATTAAATGTCTTTAATGAAGATATACAAATTGCATTTGTTCTTATTTTTCAACAAAATTTTTATTTTTAATGTTTCTTAAAATAATAATAATAATTTTAAAAAAATCGAAAATTAAAATTGAAAATGCATACTGTTACGTATTTATTTACTTCCATTTGGGGCTCTTTTGACGATTCGATGGTCGATGCTGAAATAAGCAGCCCTTTAGTAAAAAACAACGACGTCGTTTATTAACACAAAGGAAACGAGTAAACAGACGACAAACATATACAGCCGAAACGAAGACAGGGCAACACACAACAGCACACTATAATAAACAGTAGCCTACGGAACAGCAGTCGTAAACAGTGGTAATTACAACCACAGCACACAAAACGGCCAGACAGATTTCAGCAGGAGAGGAACTCTTCGTAGTTTCATTCTACGGTCTCTCCAAACGGCTGCAATTCTCCACTGTCTCCTCGCTTTAGCTGTATCTAGTTGCCGACATACTACTAAACGACTGGCTACTCCTTACAAGACTCGATGCTGCTTCCACAATAAATGCCAGGACTCGGCACACAGCTCAGTTCAGCAATCACTGTTGTACTCCATACAATTTACATATTTTACTTTTAATTTTATACATATTTTAATTTTAATGAGGTATTTCTTTATCAAATTATCTCATTTATATCCGATATAAAATCCCTAAACAGATATAAGTCCAAACTGCGTGATGGATACATGATTGAATATTATTGATATTGATTAGTGAATAAAAATTTACCGAAGCAGATTTCAGTTCTATGACTACAACTCAGAAATAGATTTAATCTACTAAAGTATTTTCAAAAACATCATACAAATGTGTATAACAAGATATGGACAACTTCATATTTCAATATTGATATTTAACTTTCTTTATGAAATAATCAAATGAATGTATCATTATATTACTCCTAACGTAAGATTCAGCAAATAAAATAGATTTATCAACATAAAGCCTTATCTCAGTAAACAAACACTATTTACAGACCATCAACCGAAAACAGGAATAGCAAGGAAAACTCCGGAATGTGTTGTTAGCTATTTCGAAATATCTTCCAGTCTCTTTTCTTCGGACAAGACAGAAGTTAGGGGAGAAGAAACAAAGTTAACATGTTGAGAAATAAGATTACTTGAGCGGAGGTTGTTCCGTCGAAGGTTGTTAGTCAGTTTGTCCATCACATAGGAAAAACTTCAACGAGATCTGATGCCGGAACTTTTACGCAAGAGATTTGAAGTGGGGTTATACTAATAATCTTATAACTGAATATTGTATATTGCAAATTTTTTGGAATAAAAGCCGGCTATTTTCCGAAATTTAATGAACTGTTAAGGATTATAAACAATCCTGTAAAATAATATAAACGGTATTAAAAATTGACAAGGATAATTGTTCATTCAATAATCGATTACTCGGTATTCTGAATCGAAATCATTCTCAAAATATAAAATTTATCCTCTTACTTAAATTATTATGGATAAAAGAGTGAATAGTAATAAACGATAAACTAAACGGAATAGTCTCCCGAAAACGTTCTCGCATATTCTCTCATAAACTTGTTATGCCAGAAAACACCTTGCATGGCACTGGCATACAATACTTTTACGACATATTAACTTTTGGCATGCTTTTAGCATTTTACAGAATTTGTAGTGTAATCCTTGGTGGGTGTTTCGGGAATTAATCCATTATATGCGGTTAATCATATCCGAAACTCGAATTTGGGCCTTAGACACGTTTTTCTCAATCGATTGAAACAAAGATTTGACACAAAACTTCACTTGTAGTCATAAAATACCATACTTTATTTGATATATTTAAGTCATAAAGTTTTTGAATTATCGCGTTTGCATGTTTCTGAAACTACAGATCGACAGATAATGAATCCTGTGTTGTTTTTAGCTTGAAATTTGACAGATGTTTGCACTACAGATGTTAAATCTATGCACCAAATTTTATCTATCTAGATCTTTGCTTTATAACTATTGTGTTAGCTTTTATTCGAATACCAGGACAAATAGACCTCGTCTGCCCAGATTTTGCACAAAATTTGATAAAAATCGGCAAATTTTGTTGTAAAGACCAAATATCATCCTTGTAACTGAAAGCGTTTTTGAGTTATCTGTATCACAGACAGACAGACTGAATGACTTTTTCCAGAAGTGTGTTTTTCGAACTCAGGTAGGTCTATAACTTTGAGATTCGTCAAAATCTCAAATTCGAATTTTTTGACGAATACTATGCTGTTACGAATCTGTGATGCTGCGTCCCAGCATAGCTTGTTCCATAGGAGGTCCTAGAGCTTGGCGACAAACTTGGCGACCATTTGGCGACTTGGTGACGAACTTGGTGACTTTGGCGCCAAAATAGATCATACCCGAAACATCGAGAATTTTCCCGATCCGTCCAGTAGGAACGGAAATACGCCTCGAACGTTCCTGATTGGGTGAGAGGCTTCTAGCCCCGCCTCCTGAGACCTATAAATGGAAGCACCCGCAACTGCCGGGCGGTGACGGTGAATTGAGTCGTGGACCAGTGGTGAATTGAGGAGTAGTCGGAATCGACAGTAAAAAAACTGGCCTTCCAGAGAGATAAGCGGAGAAGCGACGGAGTGAAGCTAGTGCTGAACTAAGCTGTGCGCTACTGTCTGCAGTAGAGACTGTTGTATGCTGCACGTCTCGGCTGAAGATAATCGTCTTTTGTGCTGTATATAGTTGTCGTCTTTGTGCTGTCCTGTGTGTCTTCGTGCAAATAAACATCGTTGTTTTATTTTCTTCTGCCGCCTGCTGGTTGAGCGTTCTCCACACCATATAACTCCCACTATCCAAACGAACCCCGGAAAGTTCGTAACAATACTTTTGCTATACTATATATAAGAGAAAGTAAAAATAGTGGAAATCCTTAATATATCAACGAAAAAATTTACTTAGATTGAAATTAATTAATGGTTTTGAATAATAACTTGGTAATAACTTAATAATAACTTGAAAAATAACTTGGTTGTATTAATCTTATTTTGTAATTAAAGAGAAAGAAATATATTCTTGAGGTTTAACTATAAATTCGATATGCGAATGCTTACGTGGCAATTAGAATTTTATTCTAATAATTTTTTTGAAAAACGATTAAATAATAAAAAATAGCGGGATATTTCCCCTAAAAATGAATAATTCTAAAAATTGAAAATAAATAATATTCAAGAAATAGGCCATTGGCAAAGTTCCAGAAAAAAAAGAAGAGAAAGAAAGACAGGAAGTTCCATCGAATTAATTTTTTCCGACGGGCTTATTTATCGTCTGCTTTGATTAGAATATTCTTATCATCGAGTACCGTTTAGGAATTTTAATCATTTACTCAACTTTACTCTGAAGTGCTCTATCTTAATTAAAACTTCCAGTTTTAACTTAATTTTTATGCTATATTATCCTATCTGTTGAGTGACGAACTTTCTTCCAGAGTATTTCCGAAAAGAGTTCCCTCTCTTAAAATACTTCTTTATTATTGTTCTTTTACCTCCAGAAATAAATTGCATTACCCGAAAAGGCGGGAAAAAAAAGTAAAGTTAAAAAAATAAAAAGGGAAAAGTTTAATAAAATTATTTGGCAACCCGTTTGCAACACCTGAGCGCAGTTATAGCCGGGTTGTCCCTTGGAGCTAAAAGCTCCTTGAATCGATGCTTTTCTGCTACTGCCAAAGTTTAAAAAGACGTTACTTTTCGGAAACATTTAATTGAAATTTTCTGGGGGGAAAGTTCTTTAAGTTGTTCCGAACTGAGGTTCTAATAGGGAACTTCCTGAACAGATTTCTGTAGTTCTTTCTTTCGAGGCAGGTATTGGAGGTTTCACGAAACAGATACAAAAAATATTCTGAGGAATAAAGTAGTAGTTGTCTGTAAGAGAAAGTCGAGATTTGGTTCGCCACGTATGTGTGAGTGGTTGAATAATGTTTTGTATTTTCTTTCTGTGTCTTCTTCAATACAGATATGTGCAACGTGATTGAATAATGTTTCGTTTCTATTTTTACATCTAGACTCAGAAGATGGCAAGTCATTTTATGGAAATTATATACAACTTATCTAATGTGATTGGTCATTCTTTTTGTTTTTAGTTTATAAAGGAGATGTAAAATTTTGACTTTATCTTTGTGTCTTCTTCAATACAAATATGAACAATGTGATTGAATAATGTTTCGTTTCTGTTTTTAGATCTAGCCTTTGAAGAAGGGCAAGTTGTTTTAAGGAAATTATATGCAACTTATCTACTGTGACTGGTAATTCTTTGTATTTTTAGTTTATGAAAGCAGTGTTAAATTTCTAAATTTCGAAAATTTATGCAATTACATAGTCGATATATAGTATCATACTTTTATGAATATAAAATTTAGTAATATAGCGAAATTTAGATAATTCGGTTTCGTATATCATCGATTTTTTTAATTCTTTAATTCCTATTAATTTAATATCAAATTTTTGCAAATATTCAAAAATTTTAATTCAACAAAAATTACAATAATTGCCTTTCCTTTACTTCTGTATTCTTCTCGTATGCATTTGTAAATGCATACGAGAATGCATTTACAAATGCATACGAGAAAATGAATGCATTTGTAATTCTGTTATCAGTATTCATATGAGAACAATTTAAGATTGCACTCAAGAAATCTATTGTTGTGAAATTACATAATTAAAATGCGATTAAAAATGTTCGTAGCTTTAGAAATAAAAAAAATAAAAAAAATGTGGATTTTTTTGTGATTTGTGCTGTATATTTTAAAATTCTATAGGGTAGTATAATTTATAATATGCAAACATAAAATATTATAGTTGTATTCAAAACGCTGAACACCTTTTTATATTATTAAAATTACATTCTTTCTTTATTAATTAATTGAATTAATTATTCTCAATTAATTAATTCAACCAATTAAATCTCTACTTTGAATGCTATTTGCTCATTTAAATTTTTTTTTTTCGATTTATTGTTTCAGTTAAGATTTTATTCTGATTTTTTTCACTTTAAAGCTTATCTTTTTAAAAATCGGGTGTAAATATGGTGCTTTTAACATTCTGGATTCGCTTACATATTTGAATGATTTTTTTTCCGAATCGGAATTAATTCAAGGAATAAAAAGTCTTACTTATTTTTTTAAGCCAAATGAAATGAAAAATGGATGAGTTTTATTCCGTTTCTCTAAAACAAGATATACAAGCAAAAGTATTTGCTCCAATTTCTTTTTAGATTCCATTTATTTCTTCTGATGAGGACTAAATTTCAAAAACCGTTTATTATAGAATTATAAATTAAATGAAGTGAATTAATTGAAAATGTGTCAACAATTTTTAATGTGAATAGCTGAGTAACAATATTTGAAGCAAATCCGATCTAGAGGGTATTCTTTATTTATTATTTAACGCTTTTAGCGACCAGCTGATAAGCTGGAAATAACGGTTGCGTTTCATTTCATTTAAATCACTTATGCAGAACTTTTTCATGAATTCCTCAACAATGTATTTTTAAGTAACAAATGATGGAAATTAATACTGTTTTTATTTCAATAGTTTTTACATCTGTGTTTTAATCTGCACGAGAATCTTACTGCTAGCTTTGAGTTCCATGACATCACAATGTTGTGGTGAATAGCTTATAAGCCAGTTAACAACTACGCTGCACGAGCAATTGCTTTTGTATCATGGTCATGTTACTCGGCTGCGAACCACAAGGTCCCAGGTTCTATCCTCGCGCATCACAATTCGCTACAATGTCACCGAGTGTCTGAATAGGATATTTTAAATTTACATTGACTGTTGTGGAATATAACTTCACTTCCTTAAGAAGTATGCATAGATAATAATAAACTGATTTTTTCTTCCGAAAATTTAACTACTAAATTGATCAACAATGGAAATGGTCTGAATTTCATTGTAACAAAGAAAAAAATTGCTGAAAATTATATAAAGAATATTTATTTCTAAATTGTGAAAATTGAGGTGATATTTTTCGGTAGCAGTTAAATTGGTATCAATAAAAAAGACAACTTTTACTTTCTCATATGCAAAAAGAAAATATTATAAACGTCAAAATCTTCGAATTCGAGATTTTTGAAGAATCTTCAGATTTCAAATCTTCCTGAATCTGAAAATCACATTTATGGAATTTATGTCTATCTGTCGCTCTGTTTATTTGATTGTGAGGAGAACAACTCAAGACGGATTCGACATAAACGGATGAAATTTGGTATATGGTTTTAACATCAAATTTTTAGATTTCAAAAATCAAAGACCATCAAATTTCAAACAAAATTAGCCCAGAAAAAAATCTGTTTGTTTCACATTCTAGTTACAAGTGAACATGGAAACAACAACATAAAGAGCTAGATAGATAAAATTTAGGATACAAATTTAGCATCTATGATATATGTCCATTTCAAATTTGGATCCAAATCATCCAAAGGGTTAGCCGTCTGTTGCTAACCTGTGCTTACGCATTATGACTCAAATATGGGATAACATATATAAATAAATTTTTTTATGTAATCTTTGATTACTCTTAAGTTTCATGCCAAATTTTGGTTTGAAGTGATCGAAAATTTTTCGGTGATGGTTGACATATATTAACTATTTATCAACTATATATAGTTAATAAATTGCAACGATAGCAGCAATATGTAGATAACTCTCTCCCCCCCCTCCTCTTTCGAAAAGCTTAAATATTCATAGGTTAAAACTTAGTAAAAATACTAGATTAAACCCTATACTTTGCTAATGGCATGCATTTAATACACAAATATAGGTTTTCTGTTCTATACTAGGAATCACACAACCTCTTATACCTGAAAATAAAAATCTGCTCACAAGTAGTATTCACGTCTTGTGCAATATCGTTAATTTTATGCAGGGAGAAGAGGAATCACATTCTTATAAGTGAATATGTTAGAAAATTTCGGTTAGATTACACCCTCTGGCAAAATTTTAAAATGGTATAAAAATAAGTTTAGAGCAATAATATTTGTAGGAATCATTATGAGAACACTCTCAAATTTTAATTTAAATTAGTAAAAGTTCTAATTTTTAAATTTTAATTAATTAAATTCCAAACTGCCCATTTTTATCGTTCAAAATCAATCGATTCCAAATTTCGTAACTCTAAGTTAAATGTTCTAAATGTCTAGGTTAAAAAATTATCCAAAAAAGAGCCAATATACTTTTTCCTATCTGTTATTAGTAGAGGTAGAGGTAACAAGAATTTTTCAACAGATATAAATTAATAATGCCTTACAAATAGTAGTTTGAAGAACAATGAACATGCTATTTTCAACGTTTGAACAAAAAAAAAAAAAAAAAAAAAATTACAAGAAAATTAATTATCAGGTTATTTGAACGCTGATAGAGTAATTCCATTATTGATGTTACAATCTTGTAATTTGCTTCCCCAGCACGAATAGTGTCATCGTACGAAAGACCGTTCTGTTACGTTCTGTTCTGTGCATGCTGAGCGGGTGCCGCGTCAATGACCTCGGAGCTTGGCGACAAACTTAGCGACCATTTGGTGATTTGGCGACGGATTTGGCGACAAAATGGATAAGATTGGAAAGTTCGAGAACTTTCAAAATCCATCCACTAAGAACCGAGATATACCCAAAGACGCCCTGTTTGGTCTAGAAGTTTCTAGCTCCGCCTCCCGAGAATTATAAAAGGTCGGCACTCTTAAACTGCAGGGAAGTCGTGTTTGTCGAGTAGTCGGAGTCACCGACAAGTAACGAGTCTTCCATAGAATAGCGAAGCAACGGCGAATTATCAGTGTTGTGTGGAGCGAGTACTGAACTGCTGTGTGCCGAATCTTGTCGTCTTATATGTTGTGTAGTAGCCAGAAGTAGTGAGTTGGCAGCAAAAGCGAGAAGTTCAGCCATAAGAGAGACGGTAGAGCGAAGCCCCCAGGAACACCTCTCCTGCTGGATTCTGTCTAGCCGCTTCGAGTGCTGTGGACGGTTACTACCTGTGGGCTACTGTCGTTTGTAGTGTGCTATTTTGTGTTTGTCTCGGCTGTAAATATTTGTCGTCTGTGTATTCGTCTTCTTTGTGTTCGTCTCTTCGTGTAAATAAGCGCCATTGTTTTCTACTGAGGCCAGCTGATTGTGCGTTCTCCACACCATATCACTACCACTATCTAAATGAACCCGAAAATCCGTATCAATATTATAAAAAAACTCTAAAAGATTGTTATATTACCTTATTCTATAGAAGACGTATACATAAATATTAGTTTCCAAAACTTTATTTACAAGCTCAAGTTTCGCAATTTTTCAAAATAGCTGTTATCAATATTTAAAGAAATTTGTCCTAAATAATTTGGAAAATGATCAATGCGACATAAAAATTTGTTACATTGGCACGCTTTTTTTTCATAAAAAAGGAAATCTGCATGATTTTTTTTTGTTTGAGAGTTTCGTGTTTGTAACTGTGGTTCTTAGTAGAAAATAGCTAATAAATAAATTCTAACAGAAAAAAAAATCGTTTCAGAAATTTTTTTATTATTTTTTTTACATTTATACCTCTTTATAATTTGTATTCTTCTATAATATATACTATCGTATCCGAACAATTACTCCTCCTTAAATAGTTATTATTAACACACGTATTATTGAGGGCTTCGGTTTAAAGACCACGAATGTTAGACGTAATTTTATCCAGCACGGAATATCAAAAATATCTCTGATGAATAACTCCTGGCAGAAGGATGGGCTTCAATCATCGATATGAACTTAGTGCCGGTTATTCCAGATCATTTCTCTTGAACCACGAATTTAGTGGATGAAAGAATCTGACTTCAACCTGTCCAGTCTTGTTAACTTAGAGAGAAACAATACATCAGTGCTTAGAACAAACCTTTCAGCTCAAAGCCCTTTCTGATTTACTTACCAGGAAAATACTTCCCAAATAGACCCCAACATAGCCTATTGATGACATCCAATGAAGTTCCTTCCCTGAATCAATAAAGAAATAATATACATTCTTCCAGAATTACCAAAAAGGTTAAGACTCTTCTGTTATACAATAAGTTTTTACGCAAAAAGAAAGGAAGGCGCTCAGTTTGTTAAATCAAGGGATAAAATTTTACAAAGGAGGAAGGATGAATTATGTATATTGAAAAGTTAAGGGAGGTTGAATTAAGTGTATTATTTGAAAAGTAAAGGGAGGTTGAATTCAGTGTATTATTTGAAAAGTAAAGGGAGGTTGAATTCAGTGTATTATTTGAAAAGTAAAGGGAGGTTGAATTCAGTGTATTATTTGAAAAGTAAAGGGAGATTGAATTCTGTATATTGATTAAAGGAGGTTGAATTCTGTATATTGATTAAAGGAGGTTGAATTCTGTATATTGATTAAAGGAGGTTGAATTCTGTATATTGATTAAAGGTTAAAAGAGGTTGAATTCTGTATATTGATTAAAGGAGGTTGAATTCTGCATATTGATTAAAGGTTAAAGGAGGTTGAATTCTGTATATTGATTAAAGGTTAAAGGACGTTTAATTCTGCATATTGATTAAAGGTTAAAGGACGTTTAATTCTGCATATTGATTAAAGGTTAAAGGAGGTTGAATTCTGGATGTTAATTGAAACGTGAAGGGAAAGGTGAATCCTGTATATTGATTGAAAACTGAAGAGAATTAGTTTTAATTGAAACGTGAAAGGAGTGCTTTACCATTTTCCTCTTCGAATTAGAGAATCTCGGTAATATTCTAAATCATGCATAACTGTAATTGGTATTATTTAGAGGAGAATGAACAAAACTTTAAATGTCTCACCTAATGGTTTGTATTGATACCTCAATTTATATATTTAGGATTACTGTACTGTAAATGAATCACCTAATAGTTGTAATGATACTTAGGGTTTCTGAATTGTAAATGTTTCAAAGAATGGCTTCTATGAATACCTCGATTTATACGAGCCGTTTATTTTGAAAGTGGGGCAAGTCCATTTTTGAAAAAAAAAAAAAAAAAAAAAAAAAAAATGGAGATAATGGTAGTTACAGATACAACTTGTTGTGATCTTTTTGTGCGTATACAATTTAAAGTTAAAAAAAAATCAGATTCTAGAATTTTGGAGATGGAAGTTTTAGCTCTTAACAGTATTGAAAATCTGTTTGTTTTGAAAGTGGTGCAAGTCCATCTTAAACTGAAATTTTTTTTGTCCAAATATATTACGCAAAATTTAGCTCTAGTTGCTGTTTGGTAAAGCAAATGTGGCTGCTTGATAGCGTGTGTGAAATCTAGGGTGTTTCTATCTATCTATCTATCTTTGATATTGAAAATTGGTGGTTGTACAGTATTTCATAAATAATAAAAAGTATATCTTAATTTTGTGTTTCGATAATAATATGTTTACTTTCATCACCAATTATTCAGTCCAGTGACAAAGAAATAAATATCATTGATCACAAATTTTTGCTATCAGGACATTCATTTCTACCGAACGATCGTGATTTTGGAGTGGTAGAACTGGCAATGCGGAAAACCAGTTCCTTCTAATACGGAACCTGGGGAATAACCAGTTCCTTGTCCCCCAGGATTACTATAAAGTAATAGGAAATTGTCGAAAATATAATAAATGATTAATATATGAAATGAAACGTGGATATTTATTTTCTACCCAAACCTCTGGTGAAAGCGATTTTAAAAAGAAATTGAAGTACCGATGGAGAAACCGTGAATTGTTTAACTATATGCTGGATCAGATTTACAAGGGATACCCCATACAAAATGTTCTACAAAATTTTGATAGGACGAGATGAGGAATTTAAAATGATCGATTTGCCATCACAATGAAGAAGACCAAAAATTATCTTTTATGTATGAAAAAAGAGACCTATTACATTAGAAAAATGCAAGGACATGATGGATTTATTAACATATATAACTCCTGTTCCTCATGAATATTTTAAAATGTTAAATCCTGAATAAAATTCAATTGAATTATACCTACGTAATGAAAATTTCATTGAAACGTAATGAAAACTGAAAATGAAAATTTCATTGAAACTCTTAATAAAACTAAATTGTATTTGTTTGTTTTTTTATTAAAAAAAAGACTGATGTAACTGAAATATTTCCAAATTAAATGAACGTTTACAATAATTCATTAATTTTGAAAGTAAGTCAAGTCCATTTAGTTATAATAAAACTCTTATTTTTTTTATTCGGCACTGTAAACAGCATTGGATTATAAACTTACGTTATCTAGTACCACAAAATACAAAAAATATATATATTAATACTTACCAATATTTTTAACTCTATTGAAATGCCAACCTTTAAATATTTCGCAATTACAAAAAATGGAATTGCCCCATTTCCAAAATAAACGGCTCATATATTCATGATTTTTGAACTGTAAATGTCTCAATGGTTGTATTGATACTCCGATTTATACATTTCTGATTTCTGAATTATAAATATCTCAAAGAATTGTCTGTATTGATATCTCGATTTATATATATAAAAGATTTCTGAACTGCAAATGTTTCAATTAATTGTTGTATTGGAACCCCAATTTTTATATGTTTGGATTGTAAATGTTTCAAAGAATTGTTTGCATTGGTATCCCGAATTATATATTTTCGATTTATTATTTTATTGAAGGCGCAATTTGTTAACAGTTCATAGAATTATAGGAGACTTGAAAAAAGTATATATATATATATATATATATATATATATATATATATATATATATATATATATATATATATATATATATATATATATATATATATATATATATATATATATATATATAAATGATGAACTATGCATACTTACTTAGGTTAGATTTAAAATAAAATTTAATAGCATTTGAAAGATATTCAAAATATTTTTTTTTTTGCATTCTATTTTATTTTTTTATAATTACTCATTAAGATAAAGATTTTAAACTAGAAAATATTGAAATAATTTCACATTATCTAATGGAAAAGCTAATAATTATTTATCGAGATAATCAACAACCGAAACTCATAACTAATTCTCACAGGATTTAAATTCATCACTTAAGATGAATAGGATTTTTTGTCGCATGCTTTGATGAGTAACCTCATTTTCATCATGAAGAGCTGATATAATAAAGCTTCTAGAAAGTGCAGAGTCGTCACATTCTTTATTAGTCAGATGATTCTGAAAACAATTTAAGTGTCATTTTATGACCGTTATTTCCAGTTATATTTAAATATTTTGAAAAATTCCCCTGAACTCCCTTATGTTACTAGTTAAATTTGGCGACTAGTGTTTTCGCCGGAGATATTGTTTATATTTAATTTTAGTTAAATTGTTTGGATAAAACCGCATGTCCGTGATTCCTTCCAAATGTTAGATATTAAAGTTGTGTTATTTTAATTGTCTTATATAAATCCTGTTTATTTTGTACATAAACTTTCCCAGTAAAAACTAGTCTCATGACATCTTAATGCCATTAAAAAACAAATAGGAAGCTCGTATACCAAGTTTTGAGGTAATTTCTTTTTATCATCTTGTAATATATATGAATATTAAACAGCAATCCTGTTCGTAAGCTTTCAACAATAGAAGAAAGAGCACAATACTTGACGAAGAATGGAAACGGTTTGAATTTTATAGCAACAATACAATCTGTTGTCGGAAATTAACTAAAAAAAAACAAACATATTTTCAAATCAGTGGGATTAGTCTCCTCAAAACTTTCTCGCATACTCTCATAAAGATATTATCCCTGAAAATGCCTTACGTAATTGCCTAATTGGCGAAATATTAATTTTTGGCCTGATTTCAGCATTTTGACTGAATCTTTCGTGTCAGTCTTGGCCAATTAAAACCAAAATTTGACGCAAAATTGCACTTGTAGTCACAAAATCCCGCACCAAATTTGATATCTTTAAGTCATTTCGTTTTTGAGTTATCGCGTTTACATGTTTCTGAAAGTACAGACCGACAGATGGTCAACCATCAGTTGGATTTATCTTAAAATTTTATAAGTGCCTACGCTATACATGCTAAAGCTGTTCTCCGAGTTTTATCTATCTAGCTCACTTCGTTATGTAATTATGTTAACTTATACTCGAACAGCCGGACAGACGGATTTCCTCTAATCAGATTTTGCTCAACATTTAATAGAAATCTGCAAATTTGGCTTAAAGACCTTCAACCAAATTTCAACCTTCCAGTACAGAGCAATTTTGACATATATTTTTGTCAAAGACCGATAAAAATATTATTTTCTATAATGTTTATAATATTCTATAATGTTTATAATATCTATTTATATAAAATATTATATATTTTATATTTTCTAAAAATGTGTTTTTCGAAATCAGGTAAGTCTAAAACTTAGAGATTCATCGAAATATCGAGTTCGAATTTTTTGACGATTACTATACTTTCTACTACATATATGAGAAAGCATAAGTGCATGAATTCATCACAAATTTGTTTGACTATTATTTTTGTATCATTAAAAAGATAATTTTTTCAAATTTTGAAGCGTTGCGAAATTTAATTCCGTACAATATATATTTCCCTCATATTATTCTTAAGGGAACTCCAAAATTTATCTTAATTTTAATTACTATTCCAATTAAAATTTTAAAAGAATCGCTCTGAGGTGCTTATTCTTTATACCTTATTTGCCCATATAAGGTATATGTGTGACAAATATGGTACTGTAGGTCACACGGTCTGAAATGTAAAGCTGTCCTCCCTTTTTTAAACATCTTTGTTACTAGTATAGATTTTTTTTGTTAGTGTCTTATAATTATGGGCATGCGCAAATGAAATTTCAGTGCAATAGACCGTTTATTACTCGAGAATGATATGTTTAGTAATTTGCAGTTCAATGTAATATACAGGATAGTTATCAAATAGGTTGGTTTTTTGCAATGAATTTTGAGGCACAGATAGCAGATATACGGAAACTATTTAAAATTCGCAATAATTCATTTGAAAACAAATTATGAATGTGATAGAAATATGGTACTTTTCCATTGGTGAAAAATCGCCAAATAATGTAGAATTCCGCTAAATTTCTTACGTCAAATTGCGTTTGGTTCATAATTGCTGACATTTGTGCTCGGCTAACGGAAAGATATCATTTTCAGATAATTTTAAATAAATAATTTAACTTGCTTGATGTAACCAAAAGTTTGAAAAAATATAATTATCAAAAACATACTTGAGATAAAAATTATATGACCTGGTTTTAAACGGTGCTGCTCTTAAAATAATTAAAGATACAGACGCTTACCTTTTACATCAACCTTTATATAAATAAAGGTTTTTGTAGCTATGTAAGTATTTTTCACGTTTCTTAAATAAATGGGCTGAATATGACGAAACATTGTATGCTTAATGTTTAAAACAGAAGGAAAGAACATCCATTAATTTTCAAAAAGCAAAACATTAATCAAATTTTCAATTAATAAAAATTGAAAAGAATTGTCTAATGTTTTCGCAATAACTTGAAGCAAATTATCCTTCAAAACCATATAATTTAGACCATTTTAAAATACAAAATCACAAATATTCTCACAATTGTATCACCAATTATTAATTTTACAAAATTTCCTAAATAATTAAATATTTGCTGATGATTTTAACATAAAGAAATTTAAAGATACTCCTTTTCTAATAACGGAGAGATTTTGATCCAACATACCTCTTTCTTTTTTGCAGTTTTAGTTTTTTAAAATAAATATTTTTGAAATCTTTTCTTAGTTCTTTTAAAGTTATATGCAATGCAATATATTTTTATTGTTGAGAAACAAGGAAAGAACTTTTGTTAGAATACGTAATAGAATTCTGGAAAATTATTAAAAGAAAAATTCAAAAGCGAACGATTACCAATTTATATTAGGAATAATTATTGATTTGGTTAATTCAAACTAACTACAGGCAGTTTAAAAAATCGTCTGGCTCATCTTGTATTCTCATTTCATTTTTAAAAGAATATTTCAGACGATAAAAGGATTGTTAGCAGATACAAGGATTAGCAGTAAAAACAGCAGTTTGAAAAATCGTCTGGTTCATTTGATATTCTCATTTTTTTAAAAAAATATTTCAGACGATAAAAGGATTTTGTGTATTATAATATTTTATCCAAATAGAGTATTTGCGTTAACAAATTAGATGTAAGATTATTTTAATCATGGGCAGCATCTATATCAGCTAATTATATAAATTAAAAAATCAAATACAGAGATAATTAAACAAATGAAATAAAGAAGCAAAAGATTTTTAAGACTTACTGGAAAAATAATAGCAAGCAAATTATTTTTAGAACATCTGTAATATACAAATAATTCATTCTTATTTTTGTCCATATCTATAACTCCATCTATCGTCTCTTTTTAAAACTATAGTCGAATTTCATTAACTATTTCTAGTCTATCTCGTACGATTTTACCGTTCCATTTTGAAGCAAAATTTATTCTTTGAAGAGTAGAATACGAAACTATGTAGGGAAAATCATCCAAATGATGTTGTTCCCGGCGCCAGACACAAAGTATCAGCTTATAACAGGATATTGCCCTCACTCAAGTGTCAGACGGATAGTGAATATTTCATGCACCTACTAGAAGGAGCATCTATACTGCACTTTGAAGGCCCGGAATGGCGAAAAATAAAATTGCTATTCACAAAATGCAGAATTGACAGAAATTTTAAATTTCTTGCGAAACGAGTATTTGCATAAAATTAGATGTAAAGGTGTCTGTTGTGAATTTTTAAATCCACGAGAGAACTTTCAAAGCATAAATGTAAAATGAACGGATATGAATGTACTGATGTATTTGTTCTACGGTTTTCTGACAGGTATACTTGCTAAAAATACAAGTAAAAATTCAAAAGTCACTAAATCCATGTCTTTCAAAAAATGTATACGAAAGCCATTAAATCAGTTGGACATGTCCAATAAATACTTAATAGTTTTTAATATTAATCGTAAATTATTTAGATATTTTCATTAATCTTTAAACTAAGGCGGACATCAGTTACAAAATAAACAAAAATAAATTAAGAAACCAGTGGGATAATTCTTCCCTCGACTTTCTCATTAACTTAATAATAACAGCCTCTTCTTTCAGCTCGTTTTTCGGGTTTGGTTCATACTGTATGAACATGGTTTTTTGTATCAAGCACTTTAGGCTCAAGGAACTGATATAGACCAAGAGTATCAGATCTGTAAAGGATCGAGAGACACAAAACTGATATAGATTAAGAGTATCAGGCACGTAAAAATATCAGATTTACGAAACTGATATAAAGTATCAGGTAGATATCAGTTTTTGAACTTGATCATGCCAATTGGTATTATCCCGGTGGTGCATTGAAAATGCATGATGTTTTTAAAGCCATATATATAAATATTTCATACCCAGCCATTTATCCAATGTAAAAGTACACATACTACTGAAGAAATACCACTTTATTATATCTGTACTTACTATATCAGCAAATCTTTCCTCTTCTAATCCACCCGTCAACCACTATCAAAACTAAGGCCATCGGTTCATAGCCATCAACTTCTTCTGAATCCAATTTGGAATCATATTCATATCAATATAAGCTAAAGTGCAGGAACCTAAGTGCTACTGAGTACTTAGTCTAATTCCGATGGAAAAAAAATCAGTTTGTGGCAATCAGGTGCAATCAAGTATCAGTAATAACTTATATCCAATATATCAAAAGTGGGCGTCAATCCAACCCTAACTCCTTTCATCGTCCTCTATATCTACTGAACGCTTAATTGGGGTGGTCTAGGGAGAGTAGAAGCAAGTCTAATTCCGATGGAAAAAAAAAATCAGTTTGTGGCAATCAGGTGCAATCAAGTATCAGTAATAACTTATATCCAATACATCAAAAGTGGGCGTCAATCCAACCCTAACTTCTTTCATCGTCCTCTATATCTACTGAACGCCTCATTGGGGTGGTCTAGGGAGAGTAGAAGCAAACCTTCAAACTTCACGACAGTTCGCAAGCATGAATGCAATCATTTCGCTAATTCCGTGCGTAGTGACAAATAGCGTGTTTTGTGCTTAACATGCTTCGTTACATTAAGAAGAAGACTGAATACGTATTTTGAATTACTTCTTTTTCTCTAATTGGTTCAAATATTTGATATAAATCTATAATCCTGGCTGCAAGACCACACGCCAAATGTTATATATATCAAAGTCTTGCGATTTTGAATACACTGCATTCCCGTACAATGGTATAAACATTTCAATAAAAAGTCACACTTTTGAATGATTAATCCCAAAATTTAATATACATCTGCAATTATGAGGATAAATATGCATGCGAAATTTCATTTATATAGTTCTTTGCATTTTTGAATTATCGTGCTCACATTCAGACTTGTGGCGAATTGGAATGAGCGAGGATAGAACCTGGGACCTTGTAGTTCGCAGCCCAGTAACATGACCATGATACAAAAGCAATTGCTCGTGTACCGTAGCTGTTAACTGGCTTAAAAGCTATTCACTACAGACTTTTTTCATTTATTTCACCCAGATATTGAAAGAACATTAAAGCTACAAATGAAATTTTATCGATCGGAATTAATGCGTTTTTATTTTCTTGAATACGAACCGAAAGTTGTGTAATCGTCAAAAATTCGAATTTGAAAATTTGACAAGAGATCTACATTTTAGAGCTCCGCGTATCCGAAAAATACATTTTTGGAATGATGTCTGTCTGTCAGCCTGTTTGAGAAAATGTAAAATCAGTAATGCTTTGATCTAGACCGAGGATAATTCAATTATGATCTTTACACTAAATTTGTAGATATCTTTCAAATTTTGAAGAAATCCATTCAGAGAAAGTTCGGCTGTCCGAAAACAAAACACTCAAAATATAGAGTTAAACAGATAAAATTTAGTACGCAGGTTTAGCATTTAATTTGTAGATCTGCGTATGAAGGCAAATTCGTAAAAGGGGATGATCACCGGTTGGCAGGATATAAACTTGTATATAAACATATAAACTTGTATATAAACATAATGATTAAATAACTTTATGAATGATTTTTGAATGCAATGATTGGAATTTTGCATGTGGTCATGTAACTACAATCGTAGTTCTATGGCATATTTTAGTTTCCAGTCTATCTCTTGAAAGGTACCTAGAAGATATGCTCGATTTTCTGAAACTTGTGTATTAACTGCATGCCAGGGATTAACCGGAGAGAATACAGGTAGCAATTGAAGTAGAAGCTTGATTTTCTCCAACACATGGGAGGAGGGTTTAACTTACTGGAGGATTATCAGAGGTAATTGGTAACTGATCAGTCAATGCATGACTATTCCATTAATGACGAAGCAGGAGTTGAAACTTTCATAGGTTTTATTTTCACACTTATATGGACACGGACATTTCTAAGCTACCACACAAACACATCACAACACAAAGGACGGGAGAGAGAGTATGTACATGTCGCCGCGTCAGCGTCTCGAATACATCTGGTTAGGGGAACAGAATTTTCCCTTTTCTCCACCAGAGGGAGTCAAATCTCTAACAGTAACCACATTTGCGCTTCGCCGTGACGTACATTAGAGTAACCTCCAACAGTCTGGTAGACAACAACAATTCATTGCTAAAATTCACCAAACGATTTTTGAATAATTCTTTTAACCAGAGAAACGCGGAGGGCAAAACCCATATCTTTATATCTCCAGACTTATGTTCCTTATCCATGCTATGGCGAAATGGGGCAAGAAATTTGGGGAGTACAAAGCTAAAGCTTTTTATTTCTTCTTAAGAAAGTTATATTCAAAACACTTTATTACAAAATCCTAACCTCGGAGATTTGAAAGTTCAAGACTAGAATCTATCAAAGCAGAGTTCTATTTTAGGAACTGGGGCGCGTTATATAAGCCCTTTGATTTAAGTGTCAACAAGTTGCCATGCAAGTCAGTGAATTAGGAGTTGACCCATATCCTTCAGGTAAAGATTTAAAATTATCCACATGAATATCATGTAGCCATGATAGAAGAATTATAGGAAATGAAGCTCAACAACAAAATAAAATGTTTATTGAATGTTAAACACTGAGATCCATTTATGTTGTTGATGTGGAATTCTGAATTGAACTGAACTGAATTGAATTGAGCTTGCAAACTATTACAGGAGAGAAATTGGAAGAAAAATATCTAATTTCATAAAAGATAAATAAATTTAGTTTCAATAGTGTCAGAGAAATCATTAATATTTTTATGGTTTGGATTTTTTTTATTTATTTAAAAAAAGTAACTAAAAATAAAGTTTTTAAGGCCTTCAGCTAATGCTGAAATTACAAAGGGATAATCTGTTACCATCAAAAAAATAATCAAAATTAAATGTAAAATGGTTCCATAATAAATCCAAATGTTTTAAATATAGTTTTTAAAAACTACATCTTGAAATGTTATCTTCTAACTTTTATTGATTTTTAAGTCATTATTTATAAAATTATGAGCTGATACACTTGACGTTGAGCGAAATTAAACTATTCCCATGTCTAGTGCTTTTAAATACAAGATATTTTTAAAAACGTACTTTTTTTCAAACTTTTCTTTAAGAATTCTTATTATATAACCAATTAAAAAGGTTTCAAAACATATAAATAAGGAAACAAAGATAACAAAAATTAAAAATAAAGTAGTTTATAATCTGTACCATTATTTGTAACCTTCATTATTTCAGAATCGTCTGTGACTACTCTGTAATTTATTGCATTTTGAAAAAGTTATAAAAGCCGGAAAGACAATTATCATTCTTGAAAAGGTAAAATTTTAAAATGTCAAAAATATTTTTTTGTGGAATAATTTATTTTGAAGTTAATGCAGGAAAATGACGTAATTTTGACGAATTTTTAGTTAATTAAATATTGAACCATCTTTGTACTTAACAACAAAAGTTAACAACGATTTATTTATTTTGCCATAAATAATAAATGTGCAAAGTTTAGGTGAAATCGGTCCCTTTGGATGAGGAACATACATGCATAACTAGAGTGATGTCTGTTTATATTAAGATTTACTTTTTTGCATATTTGTATTTATATGCCATTAAAAAGTAGGAATTGTAAATTGCCAACAAGGCGTTATGAAAAGAAAGCATCAATGGCTTGCAAATGATAATAAATTTGAACAAATTCGTTTAATAATAATATTTGGCAAATCCATATGTGACCAGGAAAATTCAATTAAGAAGTTTCATTTATTAAGTACTAAAAAGATTACATGAAAATATCAATAAAAGAAACATTTTATCTATTTCAAAGAAAAAAAAAGAAAACAACAACAATATGGATACGGAAATAAGAAGCTCATCTTTAAAAATGAAATATGGTAACTTAAAACCTCGTCGTTCTTCAAATAGTCATCACTTTCTCCAAACAGAAGCCTCCACACATAAATTCTAATTCTTTCGTATTGACTTATACTCCTCATCCAAAAATGTTTTATTCATAACAACAAACCGTAGATGACCATAACCGTAATCCCCTAACTGAAAAGTGTGTCACAAACTCGTAATTATCAGCAGCAAAGTGTTTGTTGGGCCCAACTGCCATTAACCATGTGTCCCGTGAGTGGGACCAGGGCTCAACTCTCGTTAATCCAACGTCTTTTATCCAAGAGGGGGAAGCCCACAGCAACTTCTTGATGAGTCTTTCTCGGTCACCAAACGACTTTACGTGTTGGAGGCTGTTTAGAGGATTCTTTTTCCCCAGTCGTTCGTGAGGTGGATTTGGGGAGGGGGAGGGAGCGCCCACGATGGAAAGAAGATGAGAGGGTGCTTCGATTCATCATGATCTCGGAGAAGGAAAAGTAACGTCCTCGGCTTCGCTTCATCGGTTATCCTAAGGGATGGTGCCCCCTTAGGGGAGGGAAGGAGTGGCGGAATTTACGGTGCGGATTCTTTTAGGGATGAAGGGCTTACTCCTTCGCGGTATTTATTAGGGGAATAAGAATTTAAATATAGTAACATTTTATCTGCAAAAATAAGAGATGTTTTTTCTGTTATATTTGTTTCTGGTGGAAATGTTTTGGGGAACCAATTTTATTAGAAAATTATTATTTTATACTACAAGAATTTAAGTGATTGTATTTTCTAAATGGTGTAGTAAAATTCGCGATTCGATACGGTTTAGTAGGCTTTAAGTACAGTGGTAGCACACCAACGTTAAAACTTATTATTATTTTTGACTTTTTTGTATTACTTTGTTTAATTCTTATACTGTCTTTTTTTATACAACAGAATTTGTTATATAATATAACAAATTCATCATTTCAGAAGCTTTTTGAGCTTTTACTTTTATTTTTAACTATCTTGGAGATCTAATTTAACTACCTTGGCGTTATTTTTTATATTATCTATTAATTTTTAACTGTCTTGGAGATCCCCTTCAATAAATTGATGTAAACATTTATAGCGACGTTCTTAATAGAATATCATTTATTGAATTTCAAAATAGCTTACGAAGCTTCTGCAAATATTTAAATAACAGACTAAAAATTGCAAAAAGTTTAGACTTATGATTTTTCACAAACACATAAGATATATTCACATAATAAGTAAAATTCTGTCTAATACAATAAGTATTGCTTTTCAATGTATATACGATACAATAATAAGTGCATTAGTGTAGCATTGTTGTATTTGGTATCATAATTATATTCATAAATATTGTTTTATCGTTGCGAATAGTTTATTGTTATGAATTTCCTAGTATTTTACTAGTTACCTTTGTCATTACTTGGTTGGCGAGAGCATATTTGTTATATTTAATTTCATTTAAATAATCAAGATATAATTTTATTTACATGATTCCATGAAATTGTCTGGCACTAAATTATTATTATTTAATCAGTGATAATTATTATTAAATAACATGTTATTTTAAAAGTCTTGATTTCAGCTTATTGTGTACGTAGATTTTTTTATTGTGGGCAGTCTCTAACATTGTCAGTCACAGCATTATTAAAAACGTAAATATTCAATTCATCTATCTTCTAAATTTTGCGATACCGTATTTGCATTTTTTTCACTTGCCTTGTACATTACGCAGATATTAAACAGAATCTTTCTTCTTTAGTGAATTATTTTAACAATGAACTATAGAAGAAAATTACGCGATTAAATATTTGGCGAAACAATAAAAAAAGTTGGAATTTCAAAGCAATATATAATCAATTGATGGAAATTTAAAAAAAAAAACATTAATTGCCAACATTTAGGTAGGGTTTGTTCGAATATTATTTAGTGTAATTAAAAAGAAATGCTTCTAAATTTTGGAACGGTCAAAATAATTTCTGTGCAATAATATTTTCGGAATGCCGAAATTTAAATAAATTTCTTGTTGAATTAAATTTTAGTTAAAATTTATTGGGGGACATTCGAGATGGACATTTCTCCTCTTCCAAGGTATATATGTACTTATAGAGCATCAACGCGCACGCACGCACAGTGCGTGCGCACACATTTCTTTGCTATTAATAGAAATTTAGAGATCTTTTTACCTGTCAGTCGCATCTGGACACTATCTAAATTGGTTGGGATATTTATTGTATTTAATTTCAATGAGATTTGTTATTCGTAACTTGATAAATTTCTTTATTAAAACTAAAACTGTTGTTGAAAATTAAACAATTAAAACAATTTTTTTACAAACAACAACAACAACAACAAAAATTAAAACAATTTTTTTAATTATTAAAATTTAGGAAAAATATATAATAAATTGCATTGTTAGGATGTCAATTCTTTGAAATTTTAAAACGGTGTTAAAATTAATTTCGATCATATCTTAAGATTTTTTCTTGAGATATAGCTTTATAAGAAAGATATAAAAATACATAAAGGTATATAAAAGTTAAAAACAGAATAAAATAAAAAATATATATACACTCATTTAATTTTAATTGGTAAGTGCAAACAAAGAACATTTTGTTATCGTAAACAAATTCGACAGTCAGATTTTGAAGAATTCAGATAGTGAGACTTTCATTTGAACGATAAAACCTTTTTTTTTGTAGTTTTGCCTTTGTTGTCTATGAAAATATAAAAACTGAAAGTTGTTGAATGGAATCTGGTATGTGGCCACTCCATTAAACTTATGTATCTTTGTCAAATTTTAGACAGACTTTCAACAAGTCACTTTAACAAATTTCATATTCAATTTTATTATCTATACGAAGAAATTAAAGAAAAAGAAGATATTATTAAATCATAAAAATGTTATATATATTTTGTAATTATTGCTTTAGCGTATTATTGCAATTCTTGCATTTGCCTGCAGCTCAGCAAATTCAAAGCAAATATATAGATATAAATGGTAAATGCTTTTATTTACGTGAATTTTGAATACCACCAATCCTGTGAAAAAATTATATATATTTGTTTATATGCAAATTATCATGATAATGTCTTAAAATATTAAAAAAAAAATTATGGATATCAGAGAAAAGTATGAACAGGCACGACCTAAAAATAATTATGTTTTTGTAAAAAAATGTTATAGCATCCCTTTTGTAGCTTTTTGATGGTCCCAAAAGTTTAAGAAATCCACTTTATTGTAAATTAATGTTAAATTATTTATAGCTTTAAATAATTTTTCCATAAAATCATATTTATTCTATTCCATTTAGAATACTATATCCTTTCATCCAGAAAGAAAATATTCTTAAATTCTGTTTGGCGAGAATCAAACCATACACAATTAAAGAAAAGTGTCAACTCGCTTCAGATTAATAGTAATTATGTGAAATTACCTGTTCTTTGTTTGAAAAACAAAGAATAATTATATGTAAACATTTTAAATATATGCATTTTTTTTCATTTTAGGAATGTGAAAATAATTTTTTCCCATTATCTCCAATTTTATTTCCCCCATATCTTAAATGTGACGATTTGTTTTCAAAAATGACTCCATATTTTCTTATAAACATATTGTATTTGATAATATACTTTCTTATAAATATATATAATAAATGCATTCCTTATAAATATATATAATAAATGCATTCCTTATAAATATATATAATAAATGCATTCCTTATAAATATATAAAATATAGTTATGGCTCAGACTTGCATTATAGGCAAACTAACAATTAAGGATTGGCAGGAGAGATCGAATAATTCCATCAAGCTGGAGAACAAAGTGTCAACATTTTAAAAACGTTTTGAGCGATTGAGAACGATTTTTATCTTACCCAAGTATACAGTGGCGATAGCGTATTTTTTGTGCATCAAAGTCGTTTCTTTGACCAAAGTTTGACTTGTCAGTGTGGCACCGAAGAAGGTTCTATAAATCACGTGATCAAAGTCTGTGCACTATGGCGAGAACACAGACTGAGATAGCAAAGAAATTGGATGTTTCTTGAAGTCAAAAACTCATAAAAATTCCAGACATTAAATCTTCTATTAAGGACATTTTGTCAAATCATTTGTATTTAACTCTCTGCTAATGTGAAAAGTGAATACTCATTTAATATATTTTATTTATTTTTAATGTTTTACAACTTAATCTGTAATATAAAATGTAAGGTTTCTTTTCTATTCTTTTTTCTGTACCAATAGGCGTTTTCTCTAGAAGGTCCTTTATTGTTTTCAAAGGTCCTATGTCATCAAGTGTAGTTTGTTCTTCCGTGCTAGGTGGGGTTGCACTTCGGTGGCCCCATCAAGTTTTCGGCATGGCCTCTGATTATGTCGGGGTATCACATAGTATAATCATTATACCAATTGTTTATTTTTTATATGGTACTGTTTCAAAATTTTTTTATGATATTAAAACAATGATAATGTTGATATTAATTTTTTTTCTAATGTTTCAAAATATGCAGATCGTGATGTTAAAACTTTCATGAGTTTCTTTTTGACTCTTTTTTTTTTCGAATGCTGTTCTTCACTTAAATATTTTCGCTTCTTTCACAAATAGCATCAACATCAAATAATGTTAATTTCATCAATATTAATGAAAAATATTTTTCAACTAAAAAATAATAATACATTTCAGCACTGGTATGTCGGTACTGAATGATACATGGGTTGACTTCTACTCATCTATACCTGTCATAGAAATTCTTCGTCTGGAAATTTTCGCCACCAACAACAACAGCAACAAGTGTGTCTCCAAAAAAGTCAGAAGTTACAGCCTTAAAAGTCAGACAGCAGTATTCATTCCCTGCCCCGAACACCATTTTAACCTCCGAAATCTCCCCCTCCCTCCCCTTAACATCATGAAATTTTCATCTGCGGCGGGATGATCTTTTCACTTTTGAAACGTTCCTTTAACAACATTTACCTCCTTCTGAAGAGGACGGATGCGCGGGGAGGAGTGAAAAATACGGCATCGGCATTCCGGAACACATTTTCTTGGCGAATTCCAAATCTTTCACGGAATGGCGGGAAAAGAATATTCCACGATAGGATTTCAGTGAATAAGTTAAGAAAAAAGAACTGCAAAATAGAGCGAAGAGCGACTGCAGGAGAGAAATAATAATAATAGCAATAAAAAGAATTCCTATCTCGGGCATGATGATGGGAATTCCTGATCCAAATCGATCTTTTAGAATTTTTTTGCTACTTTTCTCCTTTTTCTGTCTTTTATCTTTCCTCCTCACCCCTTCTTGTTTTTCAGGGATGGCATTTCTGCGGCTCTGAAGTTTTTGGACGGAAGGTGTTCCAATGAGGGTTGGCTTCGTGTTTAAAGGGATTGTCCCAAATCTGCGAAACATTCCTAATCACCGTGTACCTGAAGTGACAAAGGGATCGTATCCATATTTAAAAATTACAGAAATAAAAGTTTTTTTTGGATATTGAGGTTTATTTTGATCAAAATAGCAAGGAAATATGTGTTGGGAGGGAGTATGAGTTGTACTGATTCAGAGGATTTTCGATAGTTTTTAAAAAATTCTTTATTGGTGTTATCCAAGTTTTAATGTAAATCATGAGGACTAGCATTTAAAAAAATTTAATTAATTTAAATGGGATCTAATCCATATTAAATAAGTACGGAAAATAACATCTTTTTTTTGGGGGGGGAGGCATTAGGGTTTATTTTGATAAAAACAGCAAGGAAATATGTATTAATGGAGACTGTGAGTCTTTAGGGATTCAGAGGAATTGATTTATAGATAAATTAAATTTTAATATATCAAAAAATAGTTTTACATTTTTTTATCGGCGTTATACAAGTTTTAATGTAAATGATCAGAACTAGTATTTTTAAAAAATTAATTAAATCATTTATAAAAAAATACAATATTATTAATGCAATAATTTTATTTTTTTACATTTTAGTCTTTAATTCATAATAAACCATTACATACTTTTCCATTTCTTGAGTTTTAGTAATGAAAGAAAGAAATTCAATAAAAACCGTATTTAGAGACCCACTTCTATTAATGTACTAAAAATAATATTTTTTCATTTAATTTAAAATATTTTAAGCCATAATTTTTTAATCTGGCATTATAAATATTGCGGGAGCTGCTAATTTACAAGTTTTCATATTCTGTAGGGCACATGTTTCGTCATTGATTACGTCATAATAATCATACGATTGTTTTCGTGCATAAATTGGCAGGAGAGAGTCGCGGTGAGTAAATAAGACGTGCACATTAATTTATCTTTTTTATGTCTAACATTAAAATATAAAAAAAAAGTACTACCATACAAGACATTAGCAGGTATAGTTAGGACAAGATAGGAACAATAAAAGGTACAGTTAACACAAGATATTACTTACTAACATTAGTTAAGTAATGTCTTGTCCCTGTATATGTCATTTCTTAATAATATGTATTGTTACGGATTTCCCTCTATCACTATCAATCCGCCGGGTTCGTTTCCGCCGGGTTTGTGTGTATTTAGTGGTTGTGTATGGTATGAAGATAACACAACACAATGATCAGTCTTTTCAGTAGACGAACACATAACACGTTTACTGACACTACGGCACACAGGACAGCACAAAGGCGACAACTATATATAGCATAGAGAAGACAATTATCCTCAGCCGAGACATGCACACAGCAGCACACAACAAGACTCTACTGCAGACAGTAGTGCACAGCTTAGTTCAGCACTAGCTTGCATCCGTCGCTGCTCTGCTAATCTCTGGAAGACCCGTTGTTTACCGTCGATTCCGACTACAACCCCGGAAGCTGCAGACTGCCTCCTTTTATAGGTCTCAGAAGGCGGGACTAAAAGCCTCTCAACCAATCAGGAACTTTCGAGGCGTATCTCGGTTCTTAATGGACGGATCGGGAAAATTCTCGATGTTTCGGGTATAATCTATTTTGGCGCCAAAGTCATCAAATTCGTCGCCAACTCGCCAAAGGCTCGCCAAGTTTATCGCCAAGCTCTGGGACCTCCGACGCGACACCCGGACTCCGTCCAATACAGATGACTGTAAAACAGTCTTTCTGATGATGGAACCAACTATGCTGGGAAGCAGCATCACAGATTCGTAACAATATGTTAAGTGTTAATGTATATGTCAAGTACTGGTCGTTGCATTTTCCCATAATATTATGGAATATTTAAAATAATTTATTCTCAATTTCGCTGCGATGCCACTAATTGTAAGGAAACAAAATTTGATTAAATCAATCGCTTAATTGTTAAATGTGTCCTAAAAATGCAAAAATAAAGTAATATTATAGAGAAAAATTATTGTAAAAGTTTCAAAATATAAACGGATAAGTAAATGAGAGAAATTCAATCACAAAATCCTCTAAGTATAAGCATCAAACAAGAAAAGATAAAAAAAAAAATACTGTGTAAAAACTGTAAAATCGGCATCTGAATCTTAAATATATTAAATAATTTTCATACTTATTCTTTTGAATAACTATAACTGAAATAAATAAATATCAAGCTTATTTTAACAATCTAACTGAAATAAATATTTATCAAAATAATGAATGTAGCTATATAATTAGTATTCTGTTTCACGATTCACTGTTTCCTATGAATTAAATAGCCAAGAAAGCTTTTTCTAATAGCATTTTGGCCGATTTGGCGGTTACCCAACTTTGGCGGTCAGCCTGCTAAATAACTGAATCTGTAATGCATATTTGATACATATGATTCTATCAACAAAGTAATTTTCATCATCAGATTGTGATATACATTAAAGCCGTTTTAATTTGTACTGTTTTGTATGATACTTATTGGTTGTTATGGCGACCAAAATGCGCCAAGAAAAAATTTCGCCAATTTGGTGATTTCAATCGTGAAACTATATAGCATGTGATTAGGGATTGCAATACCGGACCAAAATTTTAATACCGGTATTCGGTATTTTTTAGATCTTAATACCGGGATGCCGGGTTTAATACCGGTATTAGAAATTTTAGAAAAAGAAAGAAACACAGGTGTTACTTTGTTTTATTTGCCAGTTTTATTAGAAAGTATAAATATCACAAAAAAAATTGTAACCTATAAATTATGACAGTATATAAAGAATCACAAAAAAGTAAAGGAACATCTTATTTATTTAAATCCCCAAAAAGTGTAAATATCACTATTCAGTCTGTGGTACTATTACACATTTTTGAAATGTGATCTTAAAAAACATAATGCATCAATTGTACTGTCATTAAGCCAGAAAAGTTATTTTGTGCAAAAATTACCAGTTATCGAAAACTCTCTTTCGGCATCTACGCTAGTTGGTGATACTGCTAGCAATGCGCGATATACCTTTCCCAAGTATTTACCTCTAAATCTCTCATATTCAAATAAATCGATTTCTCGTCGGATGGTTTTGGATATAGCTGATTTTTGTATTGTATTTTGATTCGTTCAATTTTTTTTTATTTATCGCTAATTCTAACTTTTGTTCAAGAGACGATTCCTTTCACTATCGACATTAGTGTCATCATAATCTTTGATGATTGAACCGAATTCTTTTGAATGTGGATAGGTTTGTGGGTTAAAAAGGTTTAAGAAAATTTACTATAAACTTAATCAGATTTGAATTGGTTATTTTCTTTTCTTCTTTTTCATTTTCATTTTTAAAATCATTATAATTATGGACATACCATAAGACATTTTCTATTTCGGTATGCCTTTCTTCTGTGCGATTTTTCAATGTAATATATAATACTTCAGATAGTGGAGTGTGCTGTTCTTTCAGTGACTGCAACACGAAATTTATTGTTGCATTAGCATAATAAATTTGCATTTCTCCGACATAATACCTCAATAGTCAGTTTTAATGGAAGTGGAGCTGATACAGTTCTGGATATTAAGTCGAATTCACTACCTGAAAAATTAATTTGCAGGTTTAAGTTGATTATTGCTTTTGGATTGGATTTCTCAGTTTCAAAAATCGTTCTATCATTAGGAGTAAACTGCTCCAACGTGTTTTAGAATCTAATATTAACATATATTCTGTTTTACTTTCAGTTAGTATATATTTTAGTAATATGTCATTCTTTATAGGGAAACGTTTAAATATCTTAACAATTTTTCGAACTTTATAAATTATAGGAAGCAATTCTTGATGAGTTAATATCTCATGCTCATTAGCGATATCTTCTTCAACAATTACATTGTCAATATCACTCTCACTCTTACTCTCTTCAAAGTTGGAATCCGAAGTTTCTATATCCACAGTATTTGGATTCTTCTGTTCTTTATTTTTTTGGTATAATACATCTATTACTCCTAATTGAATTCCATGAGCATAGCACCATTGCTGATTTGCACCAATCAACTTTCCAACTTTTTTCATAACTGTTGCTTGCTTCATCAGTCGTTATGGATACAATATCTTCTTTCAGAGAAAATCCATGTTTCGATAATTTAAATTTAAGCAATTAAGTAAGCCATTAATTAGTCAATTAATTTCGCCCGTTAGGGAGACATAAAAACAAAACGTATACTATTTTGCTATGTTGGCGATCCCTGAACATATAGTGGAGACAATTTTAAAAATATCTAGTAAATACCGAAAAACCGTTATTTAAACTTGTGAATACCGGTATTACAAAATTGCACAAATGGCTCAAAATACCGGTATTCGGTATCCCGGTATTGCAATCCCTACATGTGATTCGTTTTTTTGAGTATATTTTTAAAATTTGACGAAATATTTTCTAGGAGCTTTTAGGTAGTCGTTAAAACCGATAAATTGTGCTCTGTCTCTCTGTGCTACAACTCCATTTTCTCACTCTTCATTAAACTATGTAGATAATAGGAAGAATCTCTTTTCGTTAGTTTACAACAACGGAAAAATCACGCTATTAAGTATTTGTGGAACCATTGAAAATACTTTAAACTTCACTGCAATAATAAGATTTATAATTATTTATAGTATAGAAATTATGCAAAAAAATAAATAAAAAAGATTGTCGAAATTCAAGGAAAAATTACGTGGAAACTAAATTGGTAGAGTTAAAAAATAACATTTTTGTGAGTTTTGAAATAATATTACAATCGTTTATGTGCAACTATATTTTATCTTGAAAGTTATCTTGAAAAATGCCAAAATATCGTTTTTTTATTTTCTTGCTTACGTAATATAGAGAATGTATAGTAATCGTCAAAGAATTCGAACTCGCGATTTTGACGAATCTCTATGTTTTAGATTTTCCTGAGTTCGAAAAAACATTTTTGGATGATGTCCGTTTGTCTATCTGTGACAAAGATAACTCAAAAATGCTTTCAGCTAGATGATTGAAATTTTTTATCTGATCTTTACACCAAATTTGAAGACTGTTATCAAATTTTAAGTAAAACCTGTTCAGAAGAAGTCCGTCTATAAGTCTGTTTGAATAGAAGTTAACACGATAATAGGAATCTATCAGTCTATCAGTCTGTTTGAATAGAAGTTAACACGATAATAGGAATCTATCAGTCTATCAGTCTGTTTGAATAGAAGTTAACACGATAATAGGAATCTATCAGTCTATCAGTCTGTTTGAATAGAAGTTAACACGATAAAACAAAACGCAAAGAGCTATATAGGTAAGATTCAGTACACAGATTTAGCATCTATAGTATAGACACCTGTGAAAGTTTGAGCCAAAATCAACAAGGTTTCTATTAATTTTCGGTCTGTAGTTTCAGAAACGTGTAAACTAATTCAAAAACACAATGACTTAAATATATCAAATTAGGTAGGGGATTTTGTGACTACAAGTGTAGTTTTTTGTCAATTAAATCTTTGTTTCAATCTATTGAAGAAAAATGTGCGTAAAGCCCAAATTCAATTTTTGGTTACTATTAACCACAAGCCAAGGATTGAGTGCCATAAAACACGCCAAGGATGACACGACAGTTTCAGCAAAAGTGCTACATTCAAGCCAAAAGTTATTATTTCGTAACTATTGTACGTCAGTGTCATGTAAGATGTTCTCTGGAATTACAAGTTTATTAGAGAGTATGCGAGAAAGGTTTGAGGAGACCACTTCCGATTGTTTTTAATTTAAATTTCTAATAAAAATCTCAAAATATTACTCCGAAGAAAACATTTCCAATCTCCACAGAATGCTTTTCTTATTTGGTCGTTATTAAGATTGATTATTAAATGCTCAAATAATATTTCATCATTGAACGGAATTAAATAATGGAGTAACTACCGTAGCGAAATTAGTTTAACCTAATGAATTTAAGCCAATTTCAATTTTTTTCTATAAAAATATTCGCTTATAACGCATTAATAAAATTCTGAAAATTGTACTAATAGAATTCATAATGTTTTTGGAAAACAGCCTTTACTTAAATTGTGTATTTTAGAATTGGTATAGGTAATGACAACTATTTCTATATTTTATGATATTTTAGAAGTTTGATAAAAAGAAAAAAAATGAAATTATTCTTTCTTTATTGGCATCACTTTTTACTTAATTTGGAATGCTATTTTTAAATTCAAAGAATATTTTTCAATCTTTTTTCCATTACTGAACGGAATTAAGTTAAATAATGGGATAACAGCCCACATGAAATAGTTAAGCTGTGAAAACTTCAGCCTTATTCACAGTAAAAATAAGAAATAATTAGCGATTTTATCATTGTTGAATTTATTATTTGTTATTGCAATTTCATTAAAAATATAACAATAAATACTTAAAACTATTTCATTCTAACTATTTTACTTAACGATAAATTTATACGAAAATCTACTCAAATTATAAGTTTAAATCATACATTACTACTTAAAATACTATATATTTCAGATGTTTTCAGATGTTCATTTTTAATAACTTACATTCTGTGAAAAGTAAAAATAAACGGCGGATTTACACCATTTATAATACTTTAGTAATGCTTTTAACGATGAAAATATAAATACTTCAATTATTTCACATATCATTCGCGAAGAGATATATAAATACTATAGCTACTTAAATATAAATCATTACATTGATAGCTGACATCATATTTTAAGATGCCATCATCATTTTTAAACACTTTTCACTCCTTTGTTACAAAATTTACATATGTTTTTCAAGTTACATTTGCAGTTATGCTATATATGCAATTTAAATATCGTGTGCTATAAAGATAATATTTGACATTTCAGTTTATTCATTCTGTTTGATACATTAAGCCTAATTGGTAAAAATTCTGAACTTTCAGATCTGAACAAATGAGACATAATGTTTCAAACCAATTTATGAACTCAAAGAACACATTTGGAGGTAAATTAATTTTCTACTTTCACTGTTTTAAGAAGGTAAGATCCATTCATAAGCTTTTTGAATGACATTGACTTCTCAAATTGTCCCAAATACTATCTTTACCATGCATATTTAAAAATATATAAAATTAAGATATTTTTTTATGAAGAATATTGGATTAAATATTGGTATAAAAATAACATGTACTTCTAAATAAATTTCTCATGTTTCTATTCGAATTATTTAAAAGTTTATTGCATTCATTCTAAAAAATAAAACGCTACGAAACTTAATGAGTTTATTTGAATACATATCTTTTTGAAAAGATTCTGATATGCATTGCTTATGACTTATATCATTAATGAAGTTGAAAAATAAAAGATTATGGAAAAATATGTTAGGTTAATACTTCATAAGTAAAGAATATGGTTGTCATTTTCTTCGATTTATTAATGCATTTGTAAAACGGTACGAAAGACACAAACTGCTGTTGATATTATTCGAAAAGATGGGTATGCATATTAGGAAATATTCTTTCAAAGGTTTCTACATTTAAAAGAAAGAAAACTGAATTTTCACTAACTAAATTCGTAAACAAAGTATTGATTGACATTAATTATATATTCCAAAGTTAATGTATATTTCCACAGAAAATTTTTAAAACATGATGCATTAGCTTGTTCAGAAGTTAATTACGAAATTTTGATATATTTCTTAAGAATTATAATGCTTTTTTTGCTGCTTTCTTTAAGAATATTAGAATCTTAGAAATATTCTGATTGAGGATAACTTTCTCTAACATTATTTTTGATTGTTAAGAAAGTTGCTGAAAGATATCTTCTGCATGATAGCTGCGAAATGCTTTCAGCTGCTGTGAGTACAAGAATAATTTCCATTTACTGACAACTGCTTTATGATGCATTCCTACGATTAAAAAAAACTCCTTTTTGAATCTTACATAAAAGAATACACAATGGTTGCCTTTAGTCGAGGTTCAGGTGTTAATTTTTATACCATTAGAGATAAATATATAATTACATCTTAGAATCACTGCAAATGATGTAAATAATTATATTTTATATTGTTTGAATGAAGAAACAAATTTCTGAAAAATTACGATTTATAACTTTCGAGTTCTATTAATCAGAATTAGTCCCATATTCTTAAGACACTAACATTTTAAGCAAATAAACAAAAAAATTCCACTCTTTTGAGATTAAAATCGATCGAATTAGGAAGCTATGGGGTTCATTATTTTATGGATATCAATGGGCACTTCAACTGGAGTTGGCCGGTAAAATGATATGAAATCATCTAAAATAATGATATTCGAAATTTCATAACACTATTCAGTTTTAATCGAAGAATAATGAAGTCTTATTTGTTTAAAATGTTAGTTTGTTAATATTATATTGCTAAATACGACTAAAAGGACCAAGAAATAATACAAAAATTTATATTATAAAATTTTTTCAGCAGCACATTTATTAATTTAAACTACCTAAAAAATTCTTTTATTTCAATTTAAGTAGCTTTCCAATAGGAAATAGTATATGCCTATTTCCAATAATTTAGAAATGAGCTATTAAGTCACGATTAAAGTGTTTAGCCTGCATATAGTTTATTAAATCATTTAAATTAATTCATAAACTTTTCATACATAAAGTTATAAATTAAGAATGCCCAGTTTCACTGATTTTTAAACAAAAAGTTCAAGTATAATTTGTAGTCGGAATTTATTTTCATACAAAAATTCTTATCGTAGGAAAACAACCAGGTCCATTTTCGAATCTTATCTTAAATAATAATCTCTAAAATATCTGTAGTTGTTTACAACTGTAAGATGTATTTTTGATTTATTCCATTTTCTTTTTATGCTTTTTTTTCTTTATATTATTTTGCTGTTTTTTTTTTTCAAAATAATTCTGAGAGCGGGTTTTGTTGATTCTAAAAGAATTAATACAAAGAAAGGTTGCCAGAACACATTAGCAGAATTCTAGAAGAATACTACAAAAAAATCCGAAAAGCAAACGATTAATAATTTATAATCGTCTGCTATTGACTGCTAAAACAAACTATTGAATTGTTTTTTTCGTGATATGGAGTAAGTTAGCTGTCGGCTGTTTCTAAAATTTGTATAATTAAATCAATATTTTTATTCTAATTAAAAAAAATTAAGATTATAATTTTTTATTCATCATATTTTATACAAAAGTAGTTTTCAAGTTCAAGGTATTAGACATGAAAATAATTAATCATGAGAGCGCCAAATAATATCAATTAGTTTCACAATATAGGAAATATGAAAAGGCTCAGTTGAATTTGAATTGTTTGTTATCAAATTTCAAGACAAAATAATCAAAGGTGCAACCATTATCATGTGTATACAAATCATGAAGCATGCAACAATAATAAGACACGCATTTTCAATTGAAACTTTTAAACTAAATGTAGCGTGTTGCATGTATGCAGTGAAAAAAAAAAATTGAAAATGCATTTGATTGAATTTATAGAAATTATATAAATATAATATATAGAAAACTTTATTATTAAAAGATTAAAAACTATATTTGCAGAAGCTTCCAATACACTCCAAGTGTTCCACTTAAAATAATATTTTAATGATTGAAAAAAGGTATGATTGAAAAAAGCATAACTGATAACTCTAAGAAAATAAATAGAATTTTGCTACAGATGTCATTTTCTTCGATTGAAAACGATTGAAGAATGAGAGAAGTATTCGAATTTATGAGAAGAAGAACAAGCTTATAATTTATGCATTGAATATCGTCATGTTCTGTCGTGTTCATTAAACAATGTCTTTGAATCAAAATGAATTTATTAATTAACCAGTCTCTGTTACAGTAATGCCCATGATTTCCCCGATATGCTCCCAATTAGATAAAAGACTATGGGTTAGTTGCTAACACGTATAATAACAATAATGAATTGGTTTGCAGAGAATATATTTGAAATGATATTATTGCTTACAACCTCAGAATGTATTTTTCCGTCCAAGTGCCCCAAAGTTCTATTTTCCTTTGTTTCAATAAATATATATTCCATTTCATGGAATATGGCATATAATTTGTCATAATTATTTATTACCTTCAAATCGAAGTAATTTATAATCATCCAATACCCAATTTTATCAGGGAAACCTGAAAAGTGAAACTTTTTACTTCTTCGTATACACAGTATAGAGATCGTAAAGTAATCATTAAAAAAATGAACTCGAAATTTTGACGAATCTCCATGTTTCAGATCTCACTGTGTTCGAAAAATATATTTTTGGAAAATATCCGTCTGTCTGTCTGTGACAAAGATAAATGAAAAATGCTTTGAGCTAAAAAGACGAAATTTGGTGTATGATCTTTACTCCGAATTTGTAGACTTCTCTCAAATTTTGATTAAAATCTATTTTGAGAAAGTTCATCTGTCCGGCTCTTCGAGTATAGTTAACACAATAACAACAAAACGATGAGAGCTAGATAGACAAGATTCGATACACAGATTTAATATCTATAATATAAACAAATAATCTGTTAAATTTTGAGCTAAATCCATCTGTGGGTTGATTGTCTGTCACTCTGTACTTTCAAAAACCCGTGTAAACACGAAAAAAAAAATGCACTGATTTAAATACCGGGTGTCCCATAAATTTGTAAATACTTTAAAAATTCATAAAAATTGAAGGAATGAGTATATTTTAATGCGGTTTGCGGAACTGTTATTCTCATGAAGGGAAATTTTTTTTCATACAAAAAAAAAGTTCAAAAATTTGTCGTTAGAGGGCGCTAAACACAAGCAAAACATACAATTCTACGGGAAAAATACTTTTATTTGCATGCAAGCAATTGTTTACATGCGTATCACACCAGTACTACAGTACTTGTTCTATGTGTCCGCCATCACCACAAATAACAGTTTGGAAGCGGGAGACAACACTGGTAACTGCATCATACAGCATATCTGGATGAATGCATGAGATTTCGTGGCGAATGGCTTCCTTTAGCTGCACTAACGAAGTTTTCCTAGGGCGGTACACCCGAGACTTAAGGTAACCCCATAGCCAAAAATCAAGGGGTGTTAAATCTGGTGAGCGTGGGGGCCATTCATGTGTAAAGTGACGGCTGATTATCCGTTCTTCAGTAAAAGTTCTTCTCAAAAATGCCTTCACTTCGGTGTCGATGTGAGGAGGTGCCCCGTCTTGCATGAATGTTACTGTGTCAAGGACATCGTGTTCCAATAAGGACGGTATCACTTCCTTCTGTAACATTTCCAAGTAACTTGTTCCATTAACTGAACATGTCTTCCATCCTGTTTTTTTTACAGGGCTTTTCAAAGAAAAAAGGGCCTACAATAATGGATGCAGTGAAACCACACCAAACAGTAACCCGTGGTGAATGCAGGGGCTTCTCAGTGTAAACATGTGGATTCTCATGTGCCCATATTCTACAGTTATAGGTATTAACTGCTCCATGCAAAGCAAAATGAGCCTCATCTGTCCACAATGTTTTCAGCAGCCATCGCGGATCATCTTCAATTTTCGCCAAAGCCCAATTTGAGAATTCCAATCTCTTAGCTGTATCATTTGGTAAGAGCTTATGTAGCGATTGCAATTTGTATGGGTACAATTACAATACACCATGAAGGATACGGTACACCGAAGTCTTTGGTATACCAGTTATTCGTGCCACTTCTCGTGCACTACTGACTGCACTTGTAGACTGTTACCTTAGCGTGTCCATTTGCGAAGAGACATTGGGGGTACGGACTGTTGTTAAACGAGGTGCACCACTGCATGGCCGATGACACAAACCTCCAGTTTCTTCGAATCGGCGTACTAGGGAAACAAGTCCAGCAGGAGTGATCGGACCTGAACCTTTCTTCAATCTTTTCTGGGTCCTAAACTTTCGTAAGGCTTCAGCCGCCGATTCGTTGCTGACATAAAACAACTTTACCAATAGTGCTTTATCCACCAGTGTCAACATCTTAATACAAACCTTATGCAAACCTTTAGAAATGATGTGTCAATCGCTCACTCTGCCTTTCATAAGACTTTAATTTGCATATTTCCACTGATTTGCTTGTGTGCAGCGCCCTCTATTGACAAATTTTTGAATTTTTTTTTCTGTATCAAAAAAAAAAAAAATCCCCTTCATGAGAATAATAGTTTCGCAAACCGCTTTCGAATATACCCAGTAATACAATTTTTATGAATTTTTAAAGTATTTACAAATTTATGGGACACCCGGTATATCAAATTTGGTTGGAATTTTGTAACTACAAGTGCAGTTTTGTTTCAAATCCTTATTTCAATCGGTTGCGAAAAACGTGTCTAAAGCACAATTCGATTTTTGGATACTTTTAACGGTATCCCGACGAATCGATTAATCGCTGACGAACTCACAAAGTTTATACGATAGATTCAGAAAAAATGTTATGTTCACGCCAAAATTTACTGTTTCGTAACTATTGTATTCCAATGCCACCTTTATTGGAAAATATACGAGAAAGTTTTGGAGCGACCACTCCCACTGGTTAAAAATACAAATGGCTGAAAATTATGATAGACACGAGAAGTAAATATATAAAAATCTGTAACATATATTAAAATAAATAAAAAACAGTAATTCAGTTTAGTAGCTTTCAATAAAGCTCTCCTTTCAAGTTGAGTGTTCAATAACCAAACCAACTAAATTTTCTGTTGAAAAAATTCTACAGAGTGATAAAATATGGTATTATATAGTTTTAGCGACTATAAACTATCATTAACATCAGATAAATTCTAACTTCAATCGATGTGCTTTAAGCTTGTCACATTCAACTGATCACCCATTGTTAACTACATCATTCCCTCAGACGAACAAATAATAATCATTAATTCTGATACCTTCAACAGAATCGATGATATATATATATATATATATATATATATATATTTGTCGAAAAATCAAACATGAATGATTTGATATCTTGCTTTCTACATTCCCACACCAGCTGTTTCTTATTGAAAAAAAAACCCACCATTTTCAGATTATTTTTTTAGAATTTCTTCCCCCTCCCTTTCCTTGGCTTTTTCCCCCCTTTATATTGGATTCTAGTCAACATCAAATCATTATTAGCAACTAGATATCTAACATGAAAAGTATTATTATTTTGATCACATGGTAGATAATAAAACAATAAAGACTAATAGATGTTAATTTGGTATTAAAAATAAATACTACCGTGGACACACACCACTGAGAAAAAAAACTCCTTCCCAAATTATCATACATTTTATCATTTGTACATTTTTTTTAGTATCTTACATTTTGAAATCAGATATTGTTTTATATACTTCCTAATTTACCTAATTTAATTCCCTAAATTACTAGTCTTAATATTCCTATTATACAATAAATTATAGAATGCATGAAAAAATACAGAACTTAATTGCAATAAAAACCTGTTCTCAATTACCTTAAGATAAAAATTGTTACAGGTAACTGAGAATCCTATCATGTTTCTCAAAAGAAAATCTCAAAATGAATATTAGATGTTACTTACAACCATTATATCATACATATTCAAGAAATGTATAATATAATAATGATTATATTCTATACTTTGCAAACATCCGATGTAGGGAATGAAAAGTAACAGCTGAAAAAATGTTGATTTAACTTTTTGTGATCACGATTGCAACTAAAGTAAACAAACGCTAGGCAATTTTGCTAAAAAAAGCCTAAAGAAAGCTTATCATCTTCCTTTGAATTTCTTAAAGAAAGCACGCTTTTTAAATCACTAAAATGTCACTACAGTGTACTGCAGTCTCTGTCCTAATTACTCTATATTTCCAGTTACCTCAATAATCCTAAGATGATTCCGAAATGTAATAATTGTTACCAGTAATATACTCTTTTTTTCTTTATTGTTTTTAAATGGTTGCACTTTTTCCATCAGTTGAAAAGAAAAAGGAATTTCCAAATGCTGCTCAATCTGTGGAGCAGCGTGTGGTTTTTAGAATGTAAAACAATATCTTATTTAAAAATTTAAGATATTAGAAAAAATATATAAATCATAGAATGTATGACAATTTAGGGCGGATTTTTCCTTAATATCTTGTATAATTTATTTGTTTAATTATTTTTTCTTGAATGCCCTAAGTAGGCATTACAAGAATTGATTTTTAATTTACATATGCAAAATTTTTTTTTTTCAAATGTTGTCATTTGAATAACTTAAAACAATACAAATTACACAGTAAATTATTGAAGATCGGGAAGCAATACAAATATATTACCATGGTAAAGCAATAAAGGAATATAGAAATGCAAAAAGCAGTATGATACATATATTGTCGAATATAACGTCATTTCCTTAACGAATTATTCCTGCACTGTTCGTGAGCATATACCTTGTGCTCCTGTTTGCAAAAAATAGAAAATTCTACCCAAGAAAAATCGGAAAACAGTTTTCTTGACTAGTCATCCATTCGTTCACATCGAGCCACCCAATTTTTTTTTACAATTTTTTACAATTTAAGCAATTTCCATATCACGGTTACGAATATTTCTTAAACACAATAAAAGTATTTTCTTCATAAACTACTAATTTTAAAAGAAACTCGCTGTGTTCCGCTTGATAGTTAAAATAAATTTTCTCTGCTTTTCTTCGCGAGCTAGTGATAGTTCACACTCCACGTGAACGTCTACTTTTCTTGACCACCAACAAACAAGAAATATTTTCTTCATAACTTTCTAGACAACAAGGTTGTGCTGCCATCTGGGGTTAGGAAGAAGAACTAATCCCGATATATATATTACATGTGATGCTGCGAAAGAAATTCAATAATGAAAGCAAATATATTTTAAAAAAAGCAACTAAATAAGAACACATACAGTTAAAATGAAATAATATAACAATATAACTGAAACCACAAATACTGAAATACAATAAAAGAAATCACAGCAATTAAAGATGAAATAAATGATAAAAAATGAATAGCAAATAAGAATACACACAATAATGTAACAATCAGAGCAAATGCAGAAATGAATGACCTAAAAAAAGGGAATAGGAAGAAACTATCCCTAATAAAAAAGATAAGATAACTAACCCTATTATTATTAGCTATCTAATAAAAAATTGAAAATAATCCTTATTATTAGATAAGATATCTAGTAAAAAATATCACGTAATCTCAACTAATAAAAAAGATAAATATAAGTGAGACTGTATTAGCTCTTTACTGATCAAACCATTTGATCCAAAGCTACGAAACGTGGCACATATATATATTTTGGGTGAGAAAGCGCACTTTGGAGCAAACTTGTTTGAAATTTTAATTAGGATTTTAATTAATGAAAACCTAGTAACATTTTTGATTTTTCTGCAACAACTTCCAAAAATTTATCAATATGGAAATAAAATTATGCATCATAAAACTATAAAAACATCTTTTCAATGATAGAATTCTTTCGTCGTATTTTTTCTCTTTTGAATCAGTTTTGTTTTTATGTTTTGAACGTATTTTACAACAATACGTTCCATTGTTAAAATGAAAATCCAATTATTTTCATTGTTGTTATTAATATTCTACACTGATTTTTTTCATTGATAATGTTCATATATATATATATATATATATATATATATATATATATATATGAAAACATCAAGTACTGATAAAATATTGTCAAATTGCACCTATTTTTAAATATTGCTGCTCTTTCCTATGATAAGATTTGATATATAGAGATAATGATAGAAAATTAAGAAAATGTACAGTACATTGTACAAAATGGACATATAGCTACTAAACTAGCATGAGTTATGTGTCTATCAAATTTGAAACGTAAAAATGTAATGCATAGAAATCCATTAAAACATATTTACACAAAATACTTAATTGCGAATTTTTGAAATAATGATTCCCATTGGGGGGCACCTCGAAATGAGGATGAGATGCTTCCGGCATGGTGGTTGGATCTCGCCACCCTGGAGGGTACACTAATAGGTGGGGGATCTGGCTCCTCCTATCGATGACGGGACGTACTTCCTTCGGGGAGGGTTGTACCGTGGCCGGTGACGGCCCTTAGGACTCAACCACAGTTCCCGCCAATGTTGCTGTTGCGGCGGTTCGATCATTCAGTTTTATGGTTTAAATCCGTGTGCCTTAGGGCGGGTCGGAGAGTTAGATGGTTACTGGATGAAATCCACAGGAATGGTCTCCCCAAAACTTTCTCGCATACTGTCTTATAAAAGTGCTAATAGAGAACGCCTTGCATGGTATTGGCGTACAATAATGATGAATTATTAACCCTCGGCATGAATTAAGCATTTTTGCTGAATCTATCGTGTTATCCTTGGCGTGGTTTTTGGCGATTTATTTCTGGCTTGAGATTAATAGTATCCGAAAATCGAATCGAATGTTTTAGACGTCTTTTTCTCAACCGATTGAAACAAAAATTTGATACAGAACTTTGTTGTCCCAGAATCGCATACTAAATTTGACATATTTAAGTTACCACGTCTTTGAGTAATTACGTTTACATGTTTCTAAAAGTACAGACCGACAAAAGGACAATCCCGTATTGGATTTAGCTCAAAATTGGATAGGCGTCCAGATTATTGATGTTAATTCTGTGTATCTAATTTTATATATCTAGCTCTCTTCCTTTTGTGGTTATTGTGTTGAATTATATTCGAACGGCCGGCTGTATTGATTCCTATGAGTAGATATTACTCAAATTTTGATAGAAATCTGCAAATTTAATATAAAGACCGACCAAAATTCATCTGTCTAGATAAAAGCTTTTTTCAGTTATCTTTGTCACAGATAGACAGATAGACAATTTTCAAAAATATGTTTTCGAATTCTGGGAGGTATAAAATGTGGAGATTCGTCTGAATATCAAATTCAAATTTTTTGACAATTATTATACTTTCTTTATACTACATATACAAGAATGTAAAAAGGGAGCTATAATATGTAAACATACATCAGATGATAGCATACAGAAAATATAACATTGCAATACTTTACTACTGTGAAAGAGCAATAATATACAACACTACGGCAATTCGAAACACGATATCGAATTCGATAAGGAGTAAGAATAAATAGAACAGTCTGACAATAAAATAACTTGCAGTAATATAACAATATAATAATGTACAAGAATTTAGCAATGTAGTATACAATACAGAGATCAAAATGAGAGCAAAAACCGAAATCTGGTATTAGAAAAAAAAATGTTATATTAAAAAGACTAAAAAAGTCCCTAACGGAGTGTTAAACGACTCAAGAACAAATAAATTTCAAAAGTAATGGATAAAAACAATCCAAAATCAAATCAACGAATTTATTTAAAATTATTAATTTATCAAATTTATACAAAGAAAATATAGAGCAAGAAGCCTACCCTCCCTTTTTACCTTTTGGATAAAATGAGGCCACACGCACCTTTTTTATTTCAGAACGAACCTGCAATGTCGGTAAGCCTTTTATCCCCAAAATAGTCCACTCCTGGAAATCCGTTACCACTTCCCACCCGAGAGTGAGAGAACCGTCCTAGAGAAGAATCGATGAAGCATATTTGCTTCTTGCATTTCTCAGATGCATTCGTTATCTTCTTTTTACTTTCGAAACGAAAATATGCAGAGAGAAAGTATTATAATCGTCAAAAAATTAAAACTCGAGATTACAACGAATTTCCGATTTTCAGACCTCTTTGAATCCGAAAAACACGTCTCTATGATTGCGAATAGATAATTCGAAAACGCTTTGAGATAGATATATGTATCTATATCCCAAATATGGAGATTTTTTTATGAAGCTTCGGGCGGAATCCATTCAACAAAAGTTTGTCTGTCTGGTTGTCTGAGTGCAAATGAACATGATAGCTACAAAACAAAGAGAGTTGGATTGATAAAATTTGATTTGATCTAAAATGTGTAAACAGATTTAGCATCTAAAGTGTCGATCTTTATCGAATTTTGAATATAGAGCATCAAGGCATTATAGTGCAACGGTCTGTACTTTCATATTGTTACGAATCTGTGATGCGGCTTCACAGCATAGTTGGTTCCATCATCAGAAAGACAGTTTTACAGTCATCTGTATTAGACGGAGTCCGGGAGGTCCATGAGCTTGGCGACAAACTTGGCGATTTTGGCGCCAAAATAGATTATACCCGAAACATCGAGAATTTTCTCCATCCGTCCATTAGGAACCGAGATACGCCTCGAACGTTCCTGATTGGTTGACAGTGAAGAGCGGGTCTTCCAGAGATTGGCAGAGCAGCGACGGAGTCAAGCTAGTGCTGAACTGAGCTGTGCGCTACTGTCTGCAGTAGAGTCTTGTTGTGTGCTGCTGTTTGCACGTCTCGCGGCTGAAGATAATTGTCGTCTTTGTGCTGTCCTGTGTGTCTTCGAGTAAATAAACGTCGTTGTTTCATATTCTACTGCCGCCTGCTGATTGAGCGTTCTCCACACCAGATAACTTCCACTATCCAAACGAACCCCCGGAAATTTCGTAACAATATGCATGTAAATGTTATGACTCAAGAAGCAAGAATTTGTATATAAGAAATTTAGTACGTGATTTTGCAACTAAAATTATAGTATTGTTCTCTTTTTTGCTTTATTTTTCATTAACTAAAATATTAAACTTTCATAAAAATCAACCGTCTTTCAGAGTTTATCTGTACCAAATTTGGCTGCTCTTGATCAAGCAATTTATCCTGTACATCGCAACTGCCACCTATCCATACATTAGTTTCTTTTTATTACTGGCAGTGATTAATAATACTTTGCTAAAGAATTTACAACAATATAAATGCTGTAATTGTTATAATGAAAAAAAAAAGAAAAAGAAATACTTAATTAAACAAATAAAGAACAATATAAATAAAAAAATACAAAAATTACAAGACCGATTAATAGTGTAAATCACCTTATATAATAACACTGTTATCGTAAAATAGAATAAGTCTATATAGTTAGCCAGCACCTTTTGTAATTCTGGATGTAGATTAAAAATACCCCCCATGTGAAATCCCAATTACAGTTTCGGCATACAGAAACTTAGACAGAACGTTTTTATACGTGTGAATAAAGCTAAGTACGAATGAAAATTAATTATGGGATCGTAAATTTTACGTTTTATCTATAATTTTTTATGCTACATTGTAGCAAAGATCAATGAGTAGAGATCTAAAATTTTTATTCTACTGATTCGTTTTATTTTCACTTTCCTGAAGAATTGGATGTAATTGTAATATTTTCTTACAGCAATGTTTTTCTGTTAATAGATAGCTATTTGCTTCAACCTCTTTTTAACAATTGGTTTCAAAGTGAGCTTTTTTAGTTCAAAGAACTCTGGACATGATATGACAATATACGATAATGATATATAATGATATACATGATATATATATGAACATGATATATAATGATAATGATAGAAAATTAGAGAAATGCATAGCACAGTGAATAGAATGTTTAAGTTCTCTGAAATAATACGAGTTATTTTCGTTTGTTTTAAATTTTGGAGTTCACAAAGATGTTGCCGAGGAAGGATATTAAAACCAAATATGCAAAATATTTTATTGATATTTTTAGCAATCTTTAATCCAGGCGATAAATGCAACGACAGCAACGGTGTTAATCCTATTACTTGTATTCATCTTGGCACGATGAATACAATAAAAAGAATGAATAACAGTGCAAATTTTTGTGACTTATAGCAATTTAAAGACTGATTTTTTGAGACTGGAAATTGCTCGATAAAAACAAATGAAACAATAAAAAAATATTGAAATCAATATAATAAATAAAGCAATGCGGAACAAAAATTTGCGCATGTGCACAGGCGTTAAATAATTCAATGAAACAAAGAATTTCAAAGAAATAAATTAATGCAAAGAGTCTAAGAATTATGTCTGAAAAGATTCTTTTGAAAATCCAATTTATACAGAAGAAACCAATAGGAATGTGTTCTCTTTTTTCTTTCAGATAAAATAAAATTATATATTCACATTCTTATTTCAAAGCAAACTTAATGTTTCTTATTTAAAAAAAATATTTCTTTTTTTATGGCGTATAATAATTATATTTCATTTCTTGCTTCTGACTTTTAACAAAGAAAGAATTTTTTTGCCATTTAAAAGCAAACGATAATTTGTTTGTTTCGTATACGAATCGTACTTCATTTTTTTATATTTGAATTTTAACAAAAAACGATTTTTTTTCTTATTTGAACGCAAACGATAGTTAAAAAAATGTAAATATATTCTAGAAGAATTGTAGTTCTGTTAAGAATCCTTTTAGCGAAAATTTAGTTGTTTCGGAAGTGAAAAGTTTTTTTAGTAAATAAAATATTTATTATTTTTTATAACTTATTTCTTTTTTATCATTTTATCTGGAGATATTTTTGTTCATTTGAATGATTTCTAATTCTTAAAGGCGTCTGGAGATTTATTCTCTGTTGTTGTTCTTTACAATAGGTAAGCGTCTCACCCTAAAAATAGTCTACTCAGCGCATTCCATCACCTCTTTCCTCTCTAGGGAGGTAGCTATCCCGGAGTAGAATTAACGAAGCACGCTTCCTTTCTGTAACTTTCAGATGCGCTCGTTATTTCTTATTGTTTGTGGTGTTTATATTGTGCAGTGTGATGACTTTTTATTATGTTGACGCTGTTTCAACACGAATCTTTTTTTTTTCTGTATACAAAATTGTCATCTGTGCATCGGAGGTTGTCGATACACAAAATATTAATAAGAAATTGTATAAAAACTTATAAAATCAGTAACACAAGCAAATATTTATGAATGAAGCAATGCGAAGTAAATATGAGGGAATAATATTTTTTCAACCACCGGAAAAGATTTGAAAATAAAACGAGTTTAATTTTCATAAGATATAAACATGGAATTTTTCGGACATAATTACGATGAAGATTCCTGCATTTGTCTTATCGATAGATTAGATTTTCTAAGACTTCTTCGAAAAATGTAGCCACCTTGATTTTGTTAGAATTTTAATTAACTGAAAAGTAAGTGATATTTTTACTATAACTTTTGAACATATTATTGCTCTATCTGACTGATACAACATTTTAATCTAAATAAAAAACTCCATTTTTAATAATTCTAATTAGTTTTCATGTAATTCTTTCCCTGAAATTCGATAATTTTTATTTTATAATTTTCAGTTATATATTTTAATATCGAAATGAAATTCATTAATTAGTTTATTGAGCGCTTTAATTCAATAATTATTTAATTGCTTGATTCTCTTTTATTGCCGAAATATAAGCATTAAACATTTTCTTTGTGTGTTCCATAATTTACATGAAAGAACAGAAAATGAAATTGCACCATTAGGAGTGACAATGCGTAATTTGATAATTGTCTAACATTTGAGATTTTAATGGGATTTGATTCCATTTAGGGGGTTCATATGCACAATAATTAAAATTTCTGTCACAAACGTCTGCTTAAACGTCTGTCGCAATGTGATATTTAAAATTTCATTGTCGAAGATCATGATCATAAAGTTAATAAATAAGAGATTTTATTGTATTTAAATACAACAGATATTTTCTTTAAACCATCTGCCAGCAAAAGGTGCTAATAAACAATACAGAATATAATTTTTTTTCGTTTTAATTATTTTTCACATTAGGAAATAAGGAATATTCCTAATTATTAATTTAAATAATTTAATAAATACTAATTCCTAATTTTTCCTAATTTTACAATCAGGAATAAAGCACTTGCATGGAGTAAAAATTTTAATAAACTAATTAATTTAATGAAGATTAAGTTCTGAAAATATTAATATCATGTATTGTAATCGTGGAAACTCAGGTGTGTAGAATTTTAGAATCTGTATACCACAGAAAAATTAATTTCAAATTCGAATTCTGCAAACATGAAACAAATCAATCAAGCCGAGTTAAGGTGCGCAAAAATAAATGCAAAGAAACAATACTGAAACAAATATTATAACCTATTAAAATCACAATTCGGTGGCAGATTTTTACACGTGATGTACTGAATTGAATTGTGATAAATGAAAAATAAAAGCAAAATAAGTATTGAACGATCCGGGTTAACTTACTTAAACCATTTAAGAGAGGTAAGTGTTGAACGATATTCAGGTCCTTATAGAATAAAATTCCAGATTCGAATTCCTGAACGTAGGTGGCATTTGATATAGTGTTTAAGGCCTTTTTCTTTTGTATTATCTTTATTTATACTCTTTAAACTTCAGGCTTTTCTATTTGGAACAAAGCGTTTAATCAAACGATAAATTCTATTTCATTTGAAACGAATTTAAGCATAACTATGATTGCTAATGCCGAGGTAGAACATTTTTTAACGAGTTACAAAATAGTCAAGTTATAACAACAACAAGGGTGAATACAGTAAAATAAGGAATAATTATATATTGAGTTAAACAGATGATATTAAAAGACAAATTCTACCTCGAAATAAATAAATGCATTTATACATAAGAATCTTCTAAATAAATAGAAAGGAATGAAAAATTTATGAAGGCAGTAAATAAAAAAGTGAAATGAAATTATTATAACCATTTACCGTAAGATGAATTTTATTAAAGTAATTTTACACCTGATTTTTGCTATATTAAAATCTTTATGTACAAACAAATCTTGCTATTGTAGTGAAAGCCTATCATAAATCATATCAAATTATATCAACATCTGTAAACTACAGGCTCCGTTGAGGCCGTGTGTGATGTAATTGCCGCGCTGCTCATCATCCGGGTATGCTTCTAAAAAAGCTATTCTCTTTCCTTCTCTTCGGAATGCTCTCGCATACTGCCACGGTGAAGTTCGTAATAAAAATCAAATGTTTAATTTCTTTAGTTAAATGTAAGTAAAATTATTTATCTTAAACGTCCCAATAATTAGAGTCATAACAAATACACGCAACTCTAATTGCGACACTATTCTGAAGGCCTTTCACGCTAAAAAGAATCCACTGCATAAATTCCACACCTCATCCTTCCCCAAAGGAGGTTCTATCCCTTAGAACGACCGATGATGTGGAACCAAGGACGTTACTTCTGCTTTTCTAAAAACATGATGAATCGAAGCGTCCCTTCATTTCTTAACTTGCATGGTTGCAACGCCTCCTCACCATGAATAACTAAGAAAAAAGAATCCCCTAACAGTTTCGAACGTGTAAAGTCGTTTGGTTACTGAGAAAGACTCATCAAGAAGTTGATGAGGGTTTTCCCTCTGGATGAAAGTCTTGGATTAATGAGGATTGAACCCCAACCGTTATCTGGGGATGCATAGTTAACGGTAGTTATATCCAGCAAACACTTTGCAGCTGGATAATTAAGAGTTTGAGACACTCTTTTCATTAAGGGGATTACGGTTATGGTTAGATTTTATGAATGAAATATTTTCGGTGAGAAGGATGAATCAATTCAGTTTGAATTAAAATGAATGGTAAGAGGTCTTTATTGCTGTGTTTTTATTATGGATGATTATAAGTGTTGGAAGTGACGAGATTTCTATGTTCCAATATTATTTGTTGAAGTTTAATGTCTGAATGTTTATTATTAGTTGTTTTCAGAGAAAATAAAATGTTTCTAAGTATAATGATATCTTTTATTTCACTTTTGATTGCTTGAAGAATATATTTTGTTAGACGCGTTGGTTCAAATATGTGAAAAACTAGCAAATAATACTTTTTCTATCAATTTTTACTTTCTTGTATACGTAGTATAGAGAAAATGTAGTAATCGTCAAACTATTCGAACTCGAGATTTTGACGAATATATTACCCTGAGTTCAAAAACACAGTTTTGGAAAATATCCACCCCTCTGTTTGTCTGTCTGTGAGAAAGATAAATTAAAAATAAACACTTGGAGCAAAATCTATAGACATATATCAAATTTGGTATGGAATTTTGTGACTACAAGTGCAATTTTGTATGAATTTTTTTTCAATCTGTTCAATAAATGCCAATAAAATACAAATTCTATTTTACTGTTAACCAAAGATCAAGGATTAATCGCGAAAAAACTCGCCGAGGGTGGCATGATGGCTTCAGTAAAAATGCTAAATTCATACCAGTGGTTAATATTTCTTAACTATAGTACACCAATGCCATGTAAAGCTTTCTTTGGGATAATACCTTATTAGAGAGTAAGTGAGAAAACTTTTGGGAGAGCACTGCAGTTGGTTTATCACTTAATGATTATCGTAATATCTCTGATGTTTTTTAGTCGGAGATAAATTCATGAATAATAATTATTATTATTTTGCTATTAACATTAATTTTTTTAATTCAGATATAAATCAACAAAAATGGCTAAGATATTTATAAAATTGTCAAAAATAAGGATAAATACCACATCACAATCACACACACACTAAAAGATTAGTTTATACAAAATAATAAAAGAAATAAAAATATATTAAAAATATTTATACCTTAAGATATTTAGATACTATAAGTATAGCTGTTATAATAAAATAGAAGAAACTGTAATACATGATATAAGAAAGAATATTAAAATAAGAATGAATACAACTATGGAATAAACATTATAAAGTCAGCAGGGATATAAATATACGGCAGTTTAACAGGGCAAGGAATAATGAAGGAATTTTTCGACCAATAAAGATGAGTGTATATGTTTCTGTGTGTTTGCACACAGTGATCAATCACACTATTTGACTTCCACTACCAAATTTAACACACATACATTTCGGAAAGTGGGAAAGTCCATTTAAAAGCAAATGCTTTTTTAAAATTTTAATACGAATGTTAACTAATTAAAATTAAGCTGAATTTTGGGCAATTTCCACCGCGAAAATTTCTTAAAATATTTTTGAGAAAAAATGAATTTTTCTCAAACTTTAAAGTAAAAAAAAATCATCTTTTCAATTTTAGCAATTTAATAGTTTTGCAAAAATTTTCTAAATTTTGGCAAGTTTTTAAAAAAAAATAAAATTGCTCAATTTTCAATAAATAAATAATATTCTTGCTCTGGAATTTATGTATTTCATGAAGCTTTGAATCGTGTAATTTTCTTTTATTGTTTGAAAGCTAAAAATGAAGAATTCTGCTTAATATCTACGAGTTAAAAAGACGAATCTATCTAAAGACGAATTAAAAAGTGAAGTTACAATACCACGAAACCTAGATGGTAAGTAAAACACATATTTGCTTTATAAATTTTATTATGATCTCATGGAATTGGCCTTCAACGGAAAAATTCATAAGCACGATGATTAGAGCATACATAAAACAATTACATCTACACCCCTTTAATGCCTGACAACTTGGCGGAATCATGGACCTAGACAGTTTAACTGAAATTAAATATAACTAATTTCACCACCAAACCGGTTAGTCGCTAAAGACGACTAGAAATAAATACAACAATTTTCCACGAAAAAAAAACATCAACAACAGATGGTTCTTTGGCAGATTTCATTCAAACATTAATGAGACTTAACCATGTAAAGACTAAGTTCAAAGAACCCAAGAAGCGAGAAGAATCCAAGAAAGATCCATAAACGAGCTAAAATCTTAAATTCATTATCACCATGTTGTTTATACTTTAAAATTTTTTTAATAAAAGTTTCTTTTTAAGTTGCATTTTTCTATTTGATGTAGTTGAGTCCTCACTCCCCAACAGATACTGTGAAAGAGGAATCTTTTCGACCCGTAAAGAATCCATTCCGTAAATTCCACCCCCTTCTCCTTAGGGGGAGTTACCACCCCTCAGGAAAAACCGCTGAAGCGCAACTGAAGACATTACTTTCTTGCTTCAGGATCATGATGAATCTTAGCAGCCCTCATCTGCTTTCCTGCGTGGTTGCACCCCACTCTGGGGAAAAGAATCTCCTGAGCAAACTTCAACTCGTAAAATCGTTTGGTGACAGAAAAAGACAAATCAAGAAGTTGCTGTAGACTTCCCCCTCTTGGATAAAAGACGTTGGATTAACGAGAGCTGAGTCCCGGCCCTACTCGTGGGACATTTGTTTAATAGGGCCAACAAACACTTTGTTGCTAATAATTTCGAGTTTGTGACACACTTTTCAGTCAGGGGATTACGGTTATGATTATTTGCATTATAATTTAAGGAATAAAATATTTTTGGAAGATAAGTCTTTCAAATGAATTAGAATCGATGTGAATAGATTCTAATTAAATCTATACAGAATCCTCCTTCTTTTTCTTGAGCAAGCTCCAGCACGTAAAATATTGGTTTGGTGACAAAAAAAAACGCCCATCGAAATGTTGCTGTGATATTTCCATCTCCTGAATAAGAAGTATCGGACTGGCAAGAGTTGGCTCACGGGCACTTGGTTGATGACAATTAGGACAACAAGCACTTTGTTGCTGATAATTACTAGCTTGAGACACACTTTTCAGTTAAGGGATTACAGTTATGGTTATTTATAGTATGTTTTTACGAATAAATCATTTTTGAATTATAAGTCATTCGGATGAATTAGAAACTTTGTGTGAAGACTTTTCTAGGAAGATGATTATGCTTATTTGAGAAATGATGTGGTTCATTTTACCATATTTCATGTTTAAACATCAGTTTCTTATTTTAATATTCATGTTTTTCATGCTTTAAGAAAGTTAAAATGTTTCGCAACTATTGTTTTCTTCGTTTAATAGTTATTGAAATTTTTTTTATTTTTATTTCACTTGTATTACATGGAACTTATCAACTAATGGCATTATTAAGGAAAATTAAATCCCTCGGTTGTGCGTTTGCATAAATAGTAAGAAAGTCGACAAGAGCAGTAACCGCTTTATTCCATATGAAAACAATACACAGGTTATAAAACACAGACGAAGCGTATACAAAAGAGCATTTGTATAAATCAACAACCCATAGGGAAGAAATTGTTTATAAATAACTGTCAAACATCCAAATGATCTCCCAGAACTCGCAAGAGATCAATATTCCAAAGAGACTTGCTCTTCATGTCTCTCGATTCCCTGTTGATTATGGGCTTTTGCTTTTATAGCTTTCGTGATAGGGTTTGTGTTGTTGATGAATGTTCTACAACAAACTCTGGAACTCGATTTCTAATAGAATTATTGACAAGATTCTCAAATATTCTTGGTCTTTCATTTTTATCGCCAAATTCGTCGCCAAGGCCAGGGATCATTGGCTTGGCATCCATTTAGCAATCATTTATCTATAAAACCACCCTCTTTACCAGCAGAGTTTCTGTGCAGGGAAGCAATATTATAAATTCATAATACTTTTATATAATTTTTTTAATTTTTGTTATTATTTGTAAATCCCTGATGTATTTTCTTATACACACTACTCCTCGTTTCAGTTTTCAGCTCTCTTTTCGAATTCACAATGAATCAAACAGTTCTTTCATCTTCTTCCCTACATGGCTGCATCACTTCACTTCTCTTCAAACGATAGCGAAAAAAGAGTTTTCTAAACATTCGCTAACTCTTGCAAACGTTAAGCATGATCGTGACGGAGAAAGACATATCAAGAAGTTGCGGAAGTCTTTATCTTCCTGGATGAAAGGTGTTGGATTAACGAGATTTGAACTCTTTTCGTACTCATGAGGCTAATGGCAATTATAGCCAATAGATACTTTCCTGTTGATAATTATGAGTTTGTGACACATTTTTCATTTAGAGGATTACAGTTATGGTCAGTTACGGTTTTGTTTGCTGTTATGAATAAAATATTAACTGTGAAAAATATTAAGTATTTTGTGGCGACTATCAGGGGAAAAGAATGCAGTTATTGCTTTAAAATATAATTTAAAAAAACTCATTTTCGATTTTTTGTGTATAATTTTTATGCTGAGTAATTAAAAGGGCCAGGGATTTATTTTAACTGTTTTTGATGAACAAAATTTTCATTTTAATATTTATTTTTTCTTCTTTTTGATCTTTAATATGATATATAATTCACTTTTATAAATCTTTCAATTAACTTTTAATTTCACTAAAATATTTTTATTTCTTTATATATAGACGGTTCTTAAAATATCGTTTAAATAATGCTGATATCTTTAAAGCAAGACTATTCTTCTGACATTATTCAAATGAGAAATATAAGCTAAAGACAGAAATGAAAATTCTTTAAATATTAAATAAATTTGTTAAGTTATTTTAATTTAAAACTAAAAAAAAAGTTTTTGAAAGATTAGTAGTATAATAATTCGATAAATAAAGAGTTAAGCAATTAGCTGAAAATTAAATTCTGAAAATATTCAATTATTATATCATCATCGAAATTACAAGACTTTAAACATTTTTAATTCTTTGTACATCAAGTAATTTAAAAATGAAAATAATTCTTCGAAACCAAATAAAACTGATTTTTGTATGTCATAACCAAATTAATAGCTAGCTCTAAAATATTATAGATAGTTATAAAATTCTTTAAATGTAAAATCGTGTAGTTTATTCTCAAAAAACATGAAATTAAAATTGTATTTATATTTTAAAAATATTTATTTAAACGTTATAATGAACCGAAATCAATCAGAATATTTTTAACTGACTAAAAACTCTTCCCTTTGTATTTCATAATTAATCATACGCAGTAATACACTTCATAATATTTGTCAGTCAAAAGTGAGATACAGAAAAAGTTTCTGCTAATCAAATTTTATTTTCATATTTAATAAGAATAAACAAAATTCATTTCCTTTTTCATTCAAAAAGAGTTTATTAAAGCGTAAAGAAACAAGCAAGCCATAATTAATATAATTGCATTTAAATTGTTATTGACTAATTTAATATAATTTTAATTATGTTGAATAAAGAAACCAGAATATTTTTGGGTGAACTACCTATGATTAATCTACTATTATAGAAGAAAATTTAACAAAAAAAGTTTAGAATAATTGTGACTTTAATGAGACGAAGATGAATTTATTTCTAATTGGATTGCGATGAATGCTTGCAAAAGGGCGAAAAAAATATTTGAGATATATTCCAAAATAAAAGTAAACGAAGATTAATTAGCCAAAGAAAGAATGAGTTTTAGCATATTTTTTTTCTTCTCTATTTTCTTCTTATAACCGGCGCTAGATAAATAAACAATTTTTTTTATTGAATTTGTCTTTCTGGACTTTTAACGTTTCTTTATAGTACGTCGAAGGCGCAAAAAACAAGAGTTTTGTTTTTTTTAGCCAAAGAAAAATTGCAAGAAAAGTTAACATTTTATTAAAGGCATGCTATTCATTCACCTAATTGAAAAAAAAGCAGAGTTCTCAAAATTAATTATGCAGTAAATTATCTATAAAATACAGCTAATTTAAAAGTAATGTTAACAAATAACATAGCATATTAATAAATAATGCACTTGTTTTCTAAGGAAAAATGTGTGTTAAATTCTATATCGATTTAAATATCTTAATTTTTATGGGTGAGATTAATTACTAAAAATATTTTGTGTTTTTTTCACGGATAATCCTATGGACATAAAATTTTTAGATTTTTTTTTTATCGTAAGAAATTTTTTTAAACATGTTTACTAACATCTTTTAAGTAAAAGGTCATGCATATTGCATTCAGAATCAAGGTAGTTCAGACAAAGTCACGCATGCTCAATATGAAGTTTATTAAACATGCTTATATTTCGTAATATTCATTACTAATGACGCATGTTGTAACTCTCTTAAGCGAATATTTACATATTCTTCGTTTCAGTATCCTGAGACTACCACTTTTCGACGATTCTATCTCACCAAGGGGTGAGACGTGGAAGGATGAGCGCATTTCCTGAATTTTTCGCCTTTCTATGACCTTGATTCTCACCCAATTAGATACTTTTTCGTTCATTTTTTCACTTGTATGCGAGTATCGTGTCGTTTCTGACCTTATTATTTTATTTTAATTGAGTTCACGAGTAATCTGAATTTACTTTATTGTTAAATGTAAACATCTCCTCCTTTCCTTTTTCCTTTCACCCCTATTTTGACGAATTAAACCCATCCTAACGCATGCGCAAAAGCGTGGAGGGTTTTAGAATTCATCGGCAAACAATAGTAGTATTGGAAAGCTCCCTATCGCGCTATATGTGTTTGTGTATTGGCGCTCTACAAATTAGACAGACATGAGCACAACAGGTAACATATTTTTACAAGCATGAGCCAAATAAAGCTAAATAAAATATTTTTTTAAATTTCGAGTTGAATTTGGATATTTTTATTATGGTACTTGCTTAACATTAACGTAACTACATTCAAATCCAGACTTTTAGAAATTGAAGCAAATTTGCTTTTTAATAATATATTAAAATATGGGTATAAAATCAATAATAACCCACTTATTAAATAAATGAGAAAGATTTATCGAAAATAGAAATTTTGATTCATTTTCACAATGATTTTATGCTTCTCCATAGAAAAAAACCGATAATCTAAGAGGTAGGCGATTTCAAAATAAAATGCTTTGGGACAAAACATATAAAACTGAAATATCTAGAGATTTATCTATCCAGCAATGGATATTACGAAAGTAAGATGTGGAACACACATTGGATCGCATTTGTTTTATATGATAGGCAGAGAATCACGGAATAAAACGTGACATTTGGTTTTGTGAATGGATAAGACAATGGCATTTCGGATGCAAAATTTCTTTTACATGGGATTTGAATTTCAAATTCGATTGAATTGTTTATTACTGAATAGGCTCTATGTCTAAGACTACCATTATCATAACTGTTATAGTTTTTGTGTTATGTTAACAATTACAGAGCAATATACATTTTGAAATAAGGTGATTGTTTTTTAAACTAAAATTTTTATGCCAGAATTGTAGAATGTTTAAAAACCAAATGATAAAACCGACACATATTTTCCGTGGAATCGCATTTTTAAACAATAGATGCTGTAATTGTGATAAGGAGCCGTTTTCTTGAATACTTGAAGAAATGAAAATGCTTAAAGCCCTAGGATAGAAATATTCCATATCAATGGCATAGTATCAATTCTATATGTATGTAGAATCGCCAAATTTATTAACTTTTTAAGAGACATTTTAAAATGGAATCCTTTCAAACCATACAGATGTGAAATGAATGCCTCCTTTCTTGAAAAAACTTATTCATTTTTAATGCAAGATCAAAATTTCAAAATTTATTTCGCTTTGAATTTATATGCTAAAGTTTTAAATTGCAGAAATGCCTTTCTCATCCATAGATGGCAGCACAATAAATAAACAGCACCGGTAATATCGTTTTTTTTTTAAAAATTAAATTGCTTTGTCTTTATTACATAGTTTAAAAGAAAGAATCTAATAAAATTATCGGTGAAAAGGATTTGTGCCCTTTAAGAACAGAAAATTAGTGGAACACCCTAGACTTTATATAAATTCAATATTAGATGTTAAAATATATCAAACAACCATCTAAAACTATTTGGCCATAGTGATAAACGCTACCAGGTAAGGTTTTAGATTGGGGAAGGGAAGATTGTAAGTTGTTAAACATGCAATACGTATGAGGCTTGTGCATATTATACCTGCTGGCCAAATATTCTTTTAATGGCGTATTGTCGAATTCTGGAAATCAGAAAATCAATTTTATTATCCTCATTTTTATTCGAAGACTTTAAGAAATCCCGAGTTTAAACATACACACCAATGATTCTCCTGCAGCTTTAAAGTGGAACTCAAATCTAGAAAATCACTTCTACACAAAATTATGATCAATGCGTATTAAAAAACTTAAAAAAAAAACTTAATGCACATGTTGTGTCATTTATCAAAGTGTAAATAAAATAATTATTTTATTAAAATGCTATAATCTTATTCATTTGGTTGTGGATAACAAAAGATTTCCTGCTACCGGATGATAACTCTGCATCTTGCATTAAGTAATCTACCTGCATCATTCACAAACGGATATCTAATTCAACATTCGAATAGTTTTGCCACTAAATGATGCCTTTCTCTAATGAGCTGCGATACGTGTTATTTGATTTAATTATAACATAAGTTATCTGGATTTATGTAATATTATTAACAAAGACGGATCGCTGATTATGAATTATTGCTCTTAAAAGATTGGTGAACCATATTACCATGTATAATTGGTTCCTTTTAAAGGAAAACGAAAATTCAGTTTCTGGTAATCGGGTAATTCTCTCGGTTCGCGACGGTGGCTCAGTTCCGATAATTTGCGAGAATTCATTAACGTAAAAGTCGCCCTCGCTTTTCCGTAGCCGTTATTTTTTTCAGATTTCATTGCTTCTCAACAGACCGCATTAGCTTCATTGTTTAGACAAGCATTTATTTTGTTTACACTGGGAAAAAATAGGCATATATGATGCAAGTATTTCAGCAACAGGTAGTCTTTGGCCTGTAGTAATTAATATTTATAGTCAGAATAATAACAATAAAAAAACTAAAGCATCTGCTCCTGTTAGAAATGGTCAATCAATTGCGACAATTTAATTTTCAAACTTTTGTTTTAATGTTTTTTCTGAATTGTTTATGAGTTCTAAAAACTGTTTCAACTGTAGTCTTGTTTATGATGATTTTCATTGTTCGTGTATATACATAAACTAAACATAAAAGCAAATTTTTGGTTATGTTTGTAAACGAGCGAACTCTGTTTTTGAGCTCGGTTAAAACGCGAGCATTTAGAATTACAGCATTTTTTCATCAATGCCCAATGAAATGCAAGAAGATATATTGTTACAAAATCTGTAAAGTGAACATATTTTGACTTCTTCTAGTTTTTAGTGACTTACTTTCGAAAAATGTTCATTTGAGTGAAATTAGAGGGATAAATGAGAAGTTATGAGCAACTACATGAGAGTAAAGAAGGGAACATGCACGAGGTTCTTAAAATAATTTGGCTGTGAAAGCGGATAAATAAATCAAAAATTTCACTGCTATTTCTAAGAACTTAGCAAGCATGGCTTTGTGTACTGACACGAAACATATCCAATTTTCGAGGATGGGGTTCAAAAACGAAGAAATATGGCATCTGTCATGTCATATCTCTGCCGTGGCATCTACCAAACACAATTAAATGATGTGCTTAGTAGAATCTAAACATAATTAGAAGTTACAACTATTTTCTGAGGGAATCTAAGAGCTCACCAAACATAGCTCAATTTATTGATAAGAAACAAAACAATTATTCCTGAATGGACACTTAAAAGAAGAAATATGTCATCTGCCATGTCATATATCTACTTTGTCATCTACTAAACACATTTAAATGATATACATGGTAAAAGCTGCTCAAAATTAGAAATAACAGCGGTTTTCTGAAGAATCTAAAAGCTTGTTAAATATGACTCAATTTATTGATAAGGAACATAACCAATATTTCTGTATGGGCACTGGAACGAAGAAATATGTCCCCTGCCATGTCATTTCGGCATACATTAGGTATGTTTTTGACAGAATATGTAACGGTTAACGTAGTAATGCTGAGTATTAATACTCAAACCTGTTGCTTCATATTAAAAAAATTAAATTCTACTCACTAATCAATTTATCATGAAATCTACCAGTTATGTTGTCTTAGAACTTGTATTTTGCAAGTAGTTAGCTCTTGAATATATATCAATCCTAGATTTATTTTGCTATCTTTCTTATTTGATAATTTCTGCTGTTAAATTTAGCTTTGTGTAGTTGTTTACTTTCAACCTAAAATGGTAAATACCTTATTTCAAAAGCCAATTTTGAAAAAGTAATTAATTTTTTCAAACATTTACATTTGTATTATATTTATATGCTTCAGTTTTATCAGGTGACGAAGTTTTAAATCGAAACCTTTCATATTGATTGCTGAATAACTAAGAAAGTCAATTTTCAGGTCGAACAAATTGGCAGCTCAAGGAAATTTTGTAAATTGCGATTCTTAATCCACTAATAAATGACCCTGCATAAACAAAATAACTTCAGAGAGTAATGGATGCCCCAAAATTAACGAAAGATATGAAATTTGACACTACAGGTGCAGTAAAGTGTTGCCAACCTCATTAGAAAAACCCTTTGACAACTATAATTTAGGGTTAGTAAAAATGGAGCGTTACACGATAGAGCAACGTGTTTTCATTGTTGAACAATATTTAAAAAATAATGAAAGTCTATGGGCCACAGTTAAAAAATGTAAGAATTTGAACCCTAGATCGTGTGATTAAATACCATTGGAGTTCTTTTTATGGGGTTATTTGCTAACAAGCCCATAAGCACGCGTGCATTGAAGGAGGAAATTCAACACTGCATCAAAGAAATTCAGCCACATTTATGCAAAATGGTCATGGAAAAAGAGTGCATATGTGACAGTAAAGCTGTGGAAGTCATTTGCCCTATGTGTTATTCCAAACATAACGTTATCCTGTGTACTTTGATTCCATAAAAATATAGCAATTTAAAGGGGGAAAAACGTTGTTGTCTTATTTAATACTAGTTTTGCGTTAACACGTTGTTCTATCATGTTTTTACTAACCCTAAACTATCAGCTGTCAAAAGTTTTGTTTAATAGTGTTGCCATCACTTTATTGCACGAATGGTGGCAAATTCAAATCTTACGTCAATTTTGGAACACCCTTTATTTCCATTTGTATTGAGTACTAAATTTTACTCACTCAAACAACCCTATTTTCCAATTTTTGGGGTTTCCAACTTCTGGAGAATCAATAAAACGTTTTCTTTTAACTAAACCTTCCCCTTTTAAATAAACTCGAAAATATTATTCACTATTTCGTCAAAGATATTATTTACTATTTAAATAAAAACTTCTCGAAGATGCATTTTCAATGATAAATACACCTTCATAAACAAAATAACTTCAAATAGTATTTCAATTTGTGCTAAGTATTACATTTTACTCACTAAAGCGGCCATATTTTCCAATTTTTGAGGCTTGCAACTTAAAAAAAAATCATTAAATTGTTTTCTTTTAACCAAATGTTCACCTTTTAAATAAACTCGAAGGCATTACTCACCATCTCGTCGAATTCACCATTTAAATAAGAACTTCTAGAAGATTTATTTTATGTGTGAAATGCTTCAATGTCCTTTTTATGTTGAGGATGGAATTTAATTTTTTATTTCCTAAACGCTTTAAGCCAAGATTTTATTATTCAACGAAATATTTTCAGATAACTTATTTTTTCAGCTTTGGATATTTAATTCTTGAATGATTTTTTTTTCAATCTTGTCTCGTTTCTCTTCATAAAGTTCTTTCTTTATTATTATATACTTTTTTGAACATGTTATTTGAGTGTAAAAGAAAAATAAAAACTAATGTTCCAAATTCCCTTTTCTCTTTGTTTAAAAGTAACCCATTTAGATCGGCTGCAAAATGACTCACGGGAGACCTATTGCGTCATTTTATTTTCAGTCACTCACATCAAGTGATGAAGGTGTTATTTTTCAGATAAAGAGCGGAAAGGAAGAAATGAAGATTAGAGTTTTAAAAAGCATCTGTGTTTACCCTTCGCAAGCCATGTTATTTATTTTTTCTGTTGGGTAATTTACTTGATGTCCAACTATAACCGCTTTTTTCTTATTTTCATTCAATGTCATTTCCCCCCCCCCCCAGATGTTCAAAAAAAGATTGGCATTGTTGGTTTTGGAAGAACTATGTTCTTTATATTCACCGAGAGTTTTATTGATATTGCTACCATAAATGGTAAGATCTCGCTTGATTTATTGGAATATTTCATATTGAAGAAATGGCCAATATTAAATTTAGCTTTCTGAAATAATTTATTTCTTTTATTCTGTTTATTTTGTGAGGCAATTAGATAAAATGAGATTATTGTTCCAACTGTTGTTTTTTTGTCAGAAGCATTTACAAAACTGTTTTGTTTTTTCTTAAAATTATTATTTTTTATTGATAAGATTTTGCATAATTCTACTAGGATATTTTTGTGATAAAAAAAATTGGGATAATTTCTTTAAACTTACTCAAATAATATTGTATCCCGTTTTTTAATATATTTTGTGCAAAATTTTACCATTTTGGCTAATAAGTATTTTTTTTAAAATGCTTTCTTTTCATATTATAAAATTTTTAAAGGACTATTTCTTTCATAAAAAAGGAAGGAATACGAATCAATTTAGCATTCTCATTATACATGTACAGTGATTAATTTTTTAAATTGTTGTAATTCGTAAATTTAGTTTCTTTGTATAATAATAAATTCGTAAATTTATTTGCTACTTCTGTTTCAATAACACAGTGAAGGAAATACCTAGATTTTTAAAAAAATATAAAATATTTTTTGTTAAATCTTTGTTCTAAATTTGAAAGTACTTCTAATATAAATAGGGAATATTGTAATAATACTGTAGTTGGATAGATTCTGAGTTAAAGTCTTTTATTCTAGATTTCTTTAATTATCGTGAAATATAGAAAAATAAATGTTTTGAGTTTTCTTTAATGAATTTCATTAAGTTAACACGAATGAATTTCCCTCATATAATCTTTTAGACGTAAATACTAATTTTATTGAGCTATTTGTTTCTATTAAATCAGTGTTTTTTCTAAACAATCGCTTTATTTATATTTTAATTTATGCAAACTGCCTTTGATAACCAACTATTCGTTAGGGATACTGGTTTATATTTGTTTTTAGATAAATAGTTTAGATATAGCTTCATGCCCATGATTTCGCCATATTGTTTAACATTCTTATTACTCTGTTATTAAATTAATTGTATTATTTTAATTGTCTTACTATTTATTGTTTGCATGATTCATTCTATTGGAGTCAGCCCCATAATAGCAAATGGCTTTTAAAAACGTAAATATCCGGTATATCTACCAGCTAAATTTCGCGATATTGTAACTTCATTAAAAATTAAAAATTAATCTAAACAAACTAAATTATACAGATGTTATACAGAATTCTCCTTTCATAGTTATCAACATGTGGAGTAATCACCGAAGGAAATATTTGATGAAACGACGAATTATAATTATTAAATTTCAAGGCAACTATGCAATATTTTGTTGGAAATTGGACAGGAAATTCTTTAACAAACTGCCGAAGTTTTGCAAAAATTATCTCTATTATTAAATTAGTATAACTGAAAAGACAAGTTTTAAATATTTTTAAAAGGTGTAAAATTTATTTTTGTGTAATTAGAGATTCGAAAGTATTGTAGAAATATTCCAAAATGCAGCTTAATTTTCAATTAATTAAAATTTCAAAAAATTGCTTCGAGGTGGGTATTTGCATCCTCCAAGATATAAATATGCAAAATTTGGTAGTTATAAGCCAAACGGTCTGTTCTGGTTGCCAAGACACACACAGGCACGCACGCACACGCACGCACGCACACGCACGCACACACACACACACACACACACACACACACACACACACACACACACACACACACACACACACACACACACACACACACACACACACACACATTATTATTATTATTAAAGACACTAAATTTCTTTGATTTAGTGAGTTTTTCTCTCTTTCTATAAAGACTGTGACATTATTCACAGTTTCCATAAAAAGACCATTAATATTTCAACTACTACGTCGAATTTATTAAAAAATTATATAATATTTGAAATATTTAAAGATATTTATTATTTCTGAATAATGAATGACTTTCTTAATTTTAATTCTTGGAAATAAATTTGGTACGCAATGCTTCTTGACAGGACTAAACTTTCCATTTCAGAAGCTTGATACTTGAAGATTTATTTTCCAATAATCTTTCTTAGTTCTTAAAGCTCTTTTTTTATTTTTATTATTTATTTTTATGAGAATCTCCTTTTTCCGGTCTTGTCCATTTAACCGTAAAAGAAACATTATAACTAAGCTTTCAAAGTTCTCGCTTTTCTTTGTTTAACTAATAACCGACTTAGATCCTTCCTAAAATGAGTCGCGGGAGGGTCTTATTTTATTTTCCACCCCTACCATCACGTGATGACGGTGTTATTTTTCAGATGGAGAGAGAAAGAAAAGGATATGAAGAAAGTTACAAAGGGCACTTGGATTTCATATACCTTTTCTTTCTTTATTTATTGATGGCAAATGGCGGTAGCTTTTTTTATTGTGTATTTCTGATGAGTGGTTTCTGATTCATTAGATGTTTAATCTTTTATTTTTTTATTTCCTTTGTCTGATCTTGATTTCTATAGATTGTTATAATATTGTATCAACAGAATCAGATATCAGATGGAATAAAAATTGCCACGAAACATAATGTCACAAAATACATTGAGAAGTTGAAAATTGCGAGAAGTGCATGCAGTTTCGATGTCACATTAGAACGACAAAGAACAAATATTAATTATAAAAAAAATTATTTGATTAATTTTGATAAGAGTTGGTGGAAGTGGTGGTGGCTGACGTCATTGCGATAAGTGTCATGAAACATATAAATGGTTTCCAAATACTGTCGAAGATGCCACATATGACCTTGATGTCTGCCGCAGCAACGACAATTCTTGGTATGAAACCTTCCTTTGTGGTTTTATTCAGCTCATCAACAAGTCAATTAAGGTGATATCATGGGAAAAAGTTATACGTATTTAGTTCTAGCGACCGTGACGGCCAAGCAATGAACTTTACTTGTCCAGGTTCACTTTGCAACATTCCTGGGAAGATGTATTGAAAAAAAAAATATATATATAGTACGTTACTCCATTTAGGCGTTCTGGCATGAAGTACGATAGTTTCTTGCCCATATATTGACATTAAACCTCTATTGAGATTCACAAGTACACTGGCATGCGCATTATGTGTATAGACAATGCCTGTACTCAAAGCCTGCATGCATTTTTCTTGATTTTCACTCTTTCAGCACGGTTTGTGAAGCCATATTTCATTGCAATTTTTGTAATTCATTGTAATTTTTGTATTTCATTGCAATTTTTGTTTTTAATAAAATTATAGTCGCCTTTAGAGACCAGCTGATTCAATTATAATTAATATTCAAATTATAATTAACAAATGAAATTTCTAGATTACTTATAAAAGTATTAGAAAACTAAAATATCTGTATGAATTGTATCTTATATTTATCTAATATAAAGATTGTTTGTATACAACTAGTTGATATATTCGGAGTATAATTTCGTTCATTTATATTAACATTAAAGATGAGAATGTTTGTGTCTATGTGTGTGTGTACGTTCTACAGACCATCTGATTTATAGTAACCAATATAGCACGTATATGCATTAGAGTGTGGAAAGTGCATCTCAAAGAGAATTTTTAAAATTTTAATTAATTAAAAATCAAGCGCTTTTCAGCGATAATTCCGCAAATATTATTGCACAGAAATAAATTTTACAATTATTTCTATATTAAAATTTTTTAAAAAAATTCTTTTTAGTGATAACAGTTTAATAATAGCGAGAATTTCCCCGGAATTTTGGAAAATTTTTAAAATATTTTTTCCTAATTTTAATAATTCTATAATAGGAAATTATATATGTACCATTTAGTTCAAATTATATATAACCAATATCCTCTGCGAACTATCTGCTGGCAAAAGGTTTTTTTAATGTAAAAACTCCCTTTGTATAGATTATTAAACATTATTATATAAATTATTAAATATATTAGATCATTAAATTTGAATAGATTAATACCTGTAAAGTAGAATCATTTTAATACATCACGCCCTTAGCTGAATGACCTTGGTTCTTTAAAATGAAACGCATAGCCATTCTTTCTTTCAGTTATTTTAAATTACATTACATAAAATTCCAAACGATATAAAACAGAAATTTCAAAAATATACTGGTAAAAAAAATCAAAATCTTACTGTATTAAAAAATTATTTGCGTTAAATTTTAAAGGAATTAATAAAAATTGTTAGGAAAATTGCACAAAAAGAAATTTGATGTCATCGAAAAAAATTTTTAAAAAAATGAATTTTAAGATCATAGTCAATTATTTTTTGTAAAATGATTTGTTCAGAAGTTCGTACAGAAAGCAATAAATTTTATGTTAATTTCTTATTAATTAAATATTTAATTTTTTTTTTGTACTTTAAAATCTGACAGTATCCTTTTTCTTGCTCTAAAGAAAGTTTGGCTGAAATCCGCCCAGTCATTTAGGAGAAGATAAACTTACATATATAACCACAAAGACTTTTATTAATATTAAGATTGTTATATTATCGATTTATATTACTGAAGCTGTAAGTATTTATTACGAATCTTAATACTTGTAATATAAAAAAAATCTTATAATATTTGAGTATTCATAAAATACTATAAATAATTATTTATAGAAGTTCTGCATTTTAAAACTATATGATTTAAAAGTGGTTGAAAATTCTTTATTGCCAAATGAATTTCAAAACAAATTATTTATTCTGAGCTATTCTGTACAAGAAAAAATAATATTATGAAATTTTAAGTATTTTACAATTCTGTAGTTGTATATATTTAACAATGTTTAACACAACATTTCGCCTTTTATTAATTGGTCCAACTATCAAAAATTAAAAATGTTAATTATCTTTTTACTATGTTTGTAAAATCGAAAAAAAAAAAAATCCATTCTTGACAATACAAAAAGACAAAGAAGAAGAGTTCATTTTAAATATAAAACACAAAAACAGATCCTTCTTTTCTTCTTTTTTCCAACTCATCATAAATCATGATTCTTTAACGAAAAGACGATACACTTTCCTGAACAAAATAATTTCATTTTGCTTTTTCATTAAGCACTAAATAGTCACTTATATTGAATTTAACGCCTCTTTTTGACATCGGTTTACCATCTAATAAAAAATCACTTTAACATATTAAACGTTTTCCTTTTAAATAAATGCAAAGACATTATTCAAAATCTTAACATCATAAAAGAAACTTCTGAATCTCAGAGATTTATGTTTAAACAGAATATTTTAACGTAATTCTTATGCCTCGTATAAAGATTAATTTTTCTCTTTTGAATCTCGTGAATTAATTTTCACCACGCACTGCTTCTTCTAAGGGTGAAATCTTTCGTTTTGGTTGCTTGATTTTTGATGATTTATTTTCCAATAACCTTCTCCCTATCTTGAAGTTCTTTTTTTTATTATTGTATTTTTTCGATCTCATCATTTCTGTAGCGAAAGAAAATGGAAAATAAGTTTACAAATGCTCCTGTTTTTCTTTGTTTAACCGTAGCCGACTTAAATTGGTTTCAAAATGACCCGCCAGAGAGCCATTGTGGTATTTTATTTTCAGTCGCTCTGACCACGTGATGATGGTGTTATTTTTTTGGATAAGAAGATATGAATGTTATTGTTTTAAAAGGCACCTGCATTTTTTAGTCGCTTTTCTTAAAGTTTTTTTTAGTCCATTTCGTTATTAATTTTTTCTATTCTATGTTATTTAGTTAAATTTCAGCTTTGGGTATTTTTTTTTACAATTTTGCCTTTCGAATTTTTTACTTTAACGTATATATAATATAGAGAAAATATAGTAATCGTCAACAAATCAATTTCAATCAATTTTTAATTTTTATGAATCCCCACGTTTTAGACCAATCTGAGTTTTAAAAAAACATCTTTTTAAAATGTCCATCTATCTGTTTGTCTGTGATAAAGATAATTCAGAAACGCTTTGAGCTAGACAGTTGAAATTTGGAATAGTCTTTACACCAAATTTGCAGATTTCTATTGTTACGAAATTTCCGAGGTTCGTTTGGATAGTGGCGGTTATATGGTGTGAAGAACGCTCAATCACCAGACGGCAGTAGAAAATAAAACAACGACGTTTATTTACACGAAGACACACAGGACAGCACAAAGACGACAGCTATATACAGCACAGAAGACGATTATCTTCAGCCGAGACGTGCAGCATACAACAGTATACACAGCAGCATACAACAGTATACACTGCAGCATACGACAGTATACACAACAGCTCTACTCCGTCGCTGCTCCGCTTGTCCCTGGAAGACGAGTTCTTCACCGTCGCTTCCGACTACTCTTCGACTCCACTGGTTCACGATTCAATTCACCACTACTCGGCAGCTGGGAGCTACTCCTTTTATAGGTCTCAGGAGGCGGTGCTAGAAACCTCTCAACCAATCAGGAACGTTCGAGGCGTATCTCCGTTCCTACTGGACGGATCGGGAAAATTCTCGATGTTTCGGGTATAACCTATTTTGGCGTTAAAGTCGCCAAATTCGTCGCCAAGTCGCCAAATGGTCGCCAAGTTTGTCGCTAAGCCCTAAAACCTCCGACGCGACACCGGACTCCGTCCAGTACCGATGACTGTAAAACATTCTTTCCGATGGTGGAACCAACTATGCTGGGAAGCAACATTACAGATTCGTAACACTATCAAATTTTGAGTAGTCTGTTCAGAGGAAGTCTGTCTGTCCAGCTGCTTGAATATAAGTTAACATGATATTTACAAAATGAAGAGATCTTGATAAATAAAATTAAGTACGCAGATTTAACATGAATAGTGTACACACCTGTCAAATTTTGAGCCAAATCTGACTACCGGTTGATTGCCCAATAATATGTACTTTCAGAAATATGTAAACGCGTTTATTAAAAACTGCAATTCCTTAAATTAATCAAATGTGTTATAGGATTTTGTGACTACAAGTTCAAGTTTTGTGCCAAATTTTTGCTTCAGTCAGTTAAGAAAAAACGTGCCTAAATCACAAATTCGATTTTTCGATACTATTAACAAATGCTAGGGATTAATCTCGAAATAATGCGTGAAGGATGGCACTATAGATTCAGAAAAAAATGCTAATTTCATGCTGAAAGTTAATATTTGATAAACATTGTAAATCATGGCTTTCGAGACAGATTTGGAAATACCACTTCCACTGGTTTTAAATTTATTTTTTATTTATGCTTTCTTTCCCTCCGTTTTCTTATTGTAATCTGTGAAATATTATAATTCTTAAAAATCCATGTTCGGATGGTCACATTTCAATCATTAATTGATATTAACCCTATCTTGTTGATGTATTATTTATAATATGATGATTATAGACCAGAAATTTAAGACAACATAATTTAGAAAGATGTATACTATTTCTAAAAAAAGAAGAAGACACTAAAAATAATAATGGCTTAGAATGATTTTTCTTTTAATGTTAGTTTGAGTGTTTTAAGTTATTAAACATTTAAATTTTTATTCAAACAAAAAAATAGCCTTTGTTTTCTCATTTTGTCATTACTTCAACAAATTTTTTTTTTGATCGTGAATAATAACCTAAGGTATAGCGTTCGAAATTTTTTTAATACAAAACGAAATTCATCCTTTTCAATTATGAATTGATCCTTTCTTATAATTTTCAACCAAATATTACATAAACAAATTTTAGAAATGATTTTAACTTCAATTTAATCATGAGTTAATTTTGTAGTATTTTTCAATATAGATTATCTTCATGAATTTCAAAGAATCAATCTATATAATCAATATCAATATAAACAGAATATTACTCTCTTTGAATCCTTTTAGCTCTTTAAATATAACTCTTACGCCATATTTCTTTGTTACACTGAACAATATATCTAATTAAAAAAGTTATTGAAATGGCCGAATTTAAAATTAACTAAAAAAGTTTAGTTACTTCATAATGAAATTAATTCACCTTTTTGAAACAAAATCTCTTTATTATTATATGCTTTTCACCAGAAGTTATCGATTGTGAATTCGTTCATGCAAAAGAAAAAAATTGTTTAAAAATAATTCATTCTGTTAGATGTAATATTAAATCATGCATAAGGCTTTTCAAAATTAATAATATAAAAATATGCACTGCCCTTATGTTAGCATATGGAATACATAATGCAATGCCATTTATTCAAAATATTCCATTTCATTGTCATTAATGAGTAATAAAGAAATGCCATACATTACCATTTCCATACTCATTTAAATCATCAAATTAATGGAAGGTATATTTTTACAAATAAAATTTTTTATTTGTATACCAATTTGAATTGAATACTGACTTTCCTTTAGTAAAACTTACTCTTTCCTCTCTTTATATGTTTTTCAACTTCTATAATTTCACTTAAAGCGATAAAAAAATTTCATTAAAATTACACAGAATTCGAATAATCAGAATACGATCTCAGAATTTTAAACTATATATTGAAAAGTCAAACTGATAAATGAAATTTTTACATTTACAATATGCCAACACATTTTTCATAATCTCACCTTTGTCTTAATGGAAATTTTCAGAAAATTAAACTATGTATAGAATGTATTAAATCATTTTTTATTTTTCGAATAAATTGTATGATTTTTTTTTATTCTAATAATCGTACCAACGTACTTTTTAGTCTTACCTGTTTGATTTCTTAACAATTTCCATTCCAATACGATTCTTTCTTTCTAAAACAAAATCTCTTTATTCTTATGTGCTTTTCACTCGAACTCGTTTTTTAGTGATAAAAAATAAGGGAAAAAAACGATGGACAGTTTTCGTTTTTCTGTGTTTGTTTAAGCCTAACCGTCTTAGATCAAGTCCATAATGATTCACATGGTTCCTTTACGTCATTTTACTTTCAGTCTCTTCCAAAACGTGATGAGGGTGTTATCTTTCAAATAAAGGGGAAAGACAGAAATAAAGAAGGTAGATATTAAAAGCACCTGCGTTTTCTGTTCGCTCGTCTCTTTTATTATTTACTTTTTCTTCCGTATTATTTGCTTGATGTCCAACTACGACGAATTTTTGTTTGTTTGTTATAATTCTTCAATATCGTTTGATTTATTGGTCGTGTTTTGCTTTGTATATTTTGATTCGACATCCGTTTCTGCTAGCTGCAAAAGAAAGGGTTCGTATTCCTGGCAATGAAACAACCATGTTTAGTTGCTTATATTTATAGCGGCTTTTATTGATATTTTTACTATCTGACTTCGTACTCTGTTTTGTTTGATAGTATACAGGATGTCCGATGTTATCATGGACCAATAGCTAATTTGTAAACCGTTAGTGATATATGAATAGCTCCAGATGGAAAAATACTTTAAATGACATAAAAATGTATTTTATAGTTTCTGAGTTAATAAACATATTTCTTAAAAATTCACGAAAATTGATCACTTTTGTTCGATTTCTCGACCCCTTCAATTATAATTAATACATTATTTTTGACAATGCAACATTTTAAATAAACAAACAAAAACATTCTATTCTTCTGAGACTAAACCTGATCGACTTATAAAAGGTTGATAATCGCTATTTCAGACGAATTTTCGGGATAAATTCGGGGTATCGAAAAGGGTCTTGAAAGATCGTTTGCAAACTGAAATTATGTGTCGTTGTGTTACTTTTTCCAATTGTTTCTTAAAATTAATTTGTATACGATCGTTATTTTGGTTTGCCTAATCTTAATCATGAAACGTTGGGATTAATTCCATCGTGTCTTTTAAAATATCAGCAATTTTTATATCGACAACAGATCAACTTATGAAACGTAGAAAATCGTTATTTTATACAAATTTGATAGATAAATTCGATGTTTCGAAATGTCTCTTAACCTTCCGTCGGGTGCAATTCATCTAAGAGATTAATGTACTCAATTAATGCAATTTTTGAATGTATGTTAAAAAAACACATTAAACAGAACTTTTCACTTACATTTGAGTATATTTAATATGAGTATTTGAGTATATATGAGTACTCAATTAA